>NC_059157.1:82861833-84061833 GCF_019923935.1 Bubalus bubalis | reverse complement strand
AGCACCAAAATAATTACAACATCCAGCATTTAACCAAAAGCTACCTAGCATATCAGACAATAAGATCAAAATACTAAAAAGCAAAAGAAAAGAGAGATAATAGGAACATGCCCACAGAAGATCCATATACAGGTTTTCCCCATTATCCAAAAGTAGAGCATTTCTGTGAAGCCAAAATAGCAAAAGTCATAGATAGATGCAGTTTCCTTGGGGTACATCTTGCTAATGGATGCACAAGATAAATCGAGATAAAGCACAGAGTTCTCAGAACAGCTTGATGCTCAGATGCTGAGTGTAGTTCCCCGGGAAAGAACTTGGTTATACCATCTCACTGGTAGGGGTGCATACTGCTTTTACAATGGCAAAACAAATGCTGAGAACTGCTGTTCCCTTTTGCCTGTTTTTGTGAAAGCAAAGTCCTCTTCAGATTTCTTTCTGTTAGCAAAAGCAAGTACTAGTTTAGATCTTTTATAAAAGCGAAGTAGTGTAAACTTTCCAAAAGAGGTGAAATCTGTATCAAAATTATTAACCATGAAGTTTAAATGTGTGCTATTAATATATTTAATATTAATATTAAAGGTTGGAGAAGGTTGGAGATTCAGCAGAAATTCAGAAAATATATTAAAGAACCAAACAAAAATTCTCCAACTAAAATTTCAGTTCAGTTCAGTTCAGTTCAGTTGCTCAGTCGTGTCCGACTCTTTGCGACCCCATGAATAGCAGCACGCCAGGCCTCCCCGTCCACCACCAACTCCCGGAGTTCACTCAGATTCATGTCCATCAAGTCAGTGATGCCATCCAGCCATCTCATCCTCTGTCGTCCCCTTCTCCTCCTGCCCACAATCCCTCCCAGCATCAGAGTCTTTTCCAATAAGTCAACTCTTCACATGAGGTGGCCAAAGTACTGGAGTTTCAGCTTTCGCATCATTCCTTCCAAAGAAATCCCAGGACTGATCTTCTTTAGAATGGACTGGTTGGATCTCTTTGCAGTCCAAGGGACTCTCAAGAGTCTTCTCCAACACCACAGTTCAAAAGCATCAATTCTTCAGCGCTCAGCTTTCTTCACAGTCTAACTCTCACATCCATACATGACCACAGGAAAAACCATAGCCTTGACTAGATGAACCTTTGTTGGCAAAGTAATGTCTCTGCTTTTGAATATGCTATCTAGATTGGTCATAACTTTCCTTCCAAGGAGTAACCATCTTTTAAATTCATGGCTGCAGTCACCATCTGCAGTGATTTTGGAGCCCCAAAAATAAAGTCAGCCACTGTTTCCACTGTTTCCCCATCTATTTCCCATGAAGTGATGGGACCAGATGCCATGATCTTCATTTTCTGAATGTTGAGCTTTAAGCCAACTTTTTCACTCTCCTCTTTCACTTTCATCAAGAGGCTTTTTAGTTCCTCTTCACTTTCTGCCATAAGGGTGGTGTCATATGCATATCTGAGGTTATTGATATTTCTCCCGGCAATCTTGATTCCAGCTTGTGCTTCTTCCAGTCCAGCGTTTCTCATGATGTACTCTGTATATAAGTTAAATAAGCAGGGTGACATTATACAGCCTTGACGTACTCCTTTTCCTATTTGGAACCAGTCTGTTGTTCCATGTCCAGTTCTCACTGTTGCTTCCTGACCTGCATATAGGTTTCTCAAGAGGCAGGTCAGGTGGTCTGGTATTCCCATCTCTTTCAGAATTTTCCACAGTTTATTGTGATCCACACGGTCAAAGGATTTGGCATAGTCAATAAAGGAGAAATAGATGTTTTGCTGGGACTCTCTTGCTTTTTTGATGATCCAGTGAGTGTTGGCAATTTGATCTTTGAAATCAAAAACTTGATTTAATAGCAAATTAGACAGACATAGCTGAAGTGACGAAAACAGGCCAGTAGAAAATATCTATACTGAAATAGAGAAAATAATGGAATATACAAAAAAGATCATAAGAGAAATATAAAATATGGTGAAAAGCTCTAACATATGTGCAATTAGAACCCAAAGACCATATTAGAAAAATTAGGCCAAATATTTTAGAAAATTGCAGAAGACAGAAAGCCTCAGATTTGAGATTTACTATTAGTTTTCTTGATACTTAAAGTATCTTGTATTCATTTACAAGGCAAATTATGCTTCTATAGAGTAATAATCATACCAATGACCATTATTCTATGGACTTCACACTGATTAATTCACTTAATGCTCACAAGAACTCTACAAGGTAACTATCTTTATTATTCTGATTTGCAGTTAGGAACTGTGGCTCAGAGGTTTTAAGTTATTTCCCATGGTCATAAAACCAGTATGTGGCAAAATCAGGATTCAAATCCTGACGTCTACTGCTTGAGTCCAGCTCCTAACCACGATGCTTATTTTAATGTATGATGAATGACATTTTTATATGAACTTTTTTATCAAATCCTTCCCTGAGGAATTTAAAATCCAAATTAATTTTACTTGTAATTAATTCAGCAGATCTTCAGTAGAAAACTGCCCCCAAATTCAAATCTCTTAAAACAGTATGGCAATATACTTTTTAAAATGATTTATGGATATTTAAAGTTAAATGCTTTAAAAAACATTCAACACTGATCTGAAGTTGCCGAGAAGCATATTCACTTTTTATAATTGGTAAATAATGTAAAATGCCTAATAACGTGATTGGTTCTATGTGCTGCAGTAAATATTGCATCTAACTTATGTGCAATAAAATGTACATTTCCATTTCATATTCTCTTCTCCAGTGAATTTGTTTAGTAGGATATAGCAAAGAGCCAAGAAATCAATGAGATTACTAAAGTACCTCAAGCCACATCATTACATGATAATTATAAAATAATGCTTATTTGTGTATACAAAACATCCACATGATTGGAGTTTTCCCAGAGTACGAAAACACCTTCCAATACTGAGCAACTGGATAACTGAAAACTCCAGGTATATGCAGTCTTCTTGAACAAGAGGGAGACAGCATGAGAGCATTAGGGTCTTTGTTGTTGGCCATCAAGTACCATGAGTGTCTCAGTTCTCTATCCCTCCACAGACTTGAGTCATCAGCTATGCCACTCGCTCTGTTAGTTACCATAAAACCCTTTCAACAAATCCCTTCTTGCATAGTTTGATTTGTTCTACTTTTACCAAGGGTAAATAATACATCAAAAATGGAAGAAACTTTGAATATGTCACCTAACACCTCTGAATCTTTCTTCCTCATCACTAAAGTGAAGGAGAAATAATAACTGAAAATAATTATCATTTATTGAGTACTATCTATATACCAATCAATTTACAACTATTGTTTTAATTAATGCATAAAACACAGAGAGACTAGAACTCAGCTGAAAGAATTAAGGGACCCACAAGCACTGGTTGAGAAGTGCATTGGCTAGTTGGAGATGTATCTATTAGGTCAAGAGCCAGGCTAATGCATATCTCAGCATCAAACAAGTTAAAGCAACAGGAAAGTTATCTGAAACTTATTTCATTAAATACAATTTCAATTCATAAGAATAATAAGTTAATGATTATTTTAGTGACTATCCAAAGTACCTTTGGCTGAAACTCCTGTACTTTGGCCACCTCATGCTGAAGAGTTGACTCATTGGAAAAACTCTGATGCTGGGAGGGATTGGGGGCAGGAGAGAAGGGGACGACAGAGGATGAGATGGCTGGATGGCATCACTGACTCGATGGACGTGAGTTTGAGTGAACTCTGGGAGTTGGTGACGGACAGGGAGGCCTGGTGTGCTGCGATTCATGAGGTGGCAAAGAGTCGGACACGACTGAGCGACTGAACTGAACTGAACTGAAAGTATCTAAATAGCAAATTCAATAGTAACAGTTAAAATTTATTGAGTACTTATTCACAGCTCCTCAAACTATGCTAAAGTATTTCTATATTTTATACCATTTAACCCTCACAACCACCATGTGAATTAGCTGCTAGCATCTATATTTTACAGATTAAATAGCTGAGACTCCAGATATTAAGAGGTTTTCTTTAATGATTATGGATATAGACACAGTCAGATTCATCATTATTGATATAAATTTTTCTCAGTTAGGAGATTTGGTATTTATATTAATTAGAGCACAGCTAAGTTACTGTGAGAAGCATAAATAAAACTGATTAACAAGATCAAAGCTTTCTTTCTCAGTCACATAGAATCCAGGGCTAGAAGGAGGCCTCTACCCTTCTAAACACACCATTCCATCTCTAGGTCCCAGCGGTCTGTCCTAATACTCCCTTCTGCCCTAACAAAGAAAAGAGAGTGCTTATCTTTTATGGTATAACCTAAAAGTTAGGCAAACATATCCATGGCATATAATATGGAAAAGCAATTACTAAAATATTATGTGCATATTTCATTTTGCAATAGGTAACACCATGCATATGCAAAACATGTGAATAAGCCTTTTGCTATGTGCAGTATAACAGAGAAAAGTCCCTGATGGCTTTTTATATAGTTTATTGTTGAAAAATGTGCTACAGGGGATAATATTTTTATTTTGTAGTATATACTGGGATTAATCTTGACAGAGCAGCTTTTTTGTGTCTAACAAGGAAAAGCGCTACTCAACAATTTTTTAAATGTGATACTTGCATGCCAATCCACCACATTGTCATATCCAGAGAGGAAAAAATTGTGAAAACTTTCATTATGACCACATTTAATCCACTGAGCATGTATATCTTTCAGCATATTGTATCAAGAAACTGACAATAATTACACAAATAACTTTCCTCATTGAAGCCTACTGATAAGGAAAAGTTTTATTAACCAAATTCAAAATTGAATATGAGATGAAAAACACTTGACAACAATAAAGCCTGGCAAAATCATTTGAATGATTACACATGGCTTTCTTTAGTGGTACCTCTCAGTGATATGTTCAGTATCTTAAAGGAGCTAAAGCCACCAATTCAGCACCAAAATAGCAGAACTTTTATTGATGAAGACAAAAACAAAACAGGAGAATTTCTTAGACCAGTCACTCAGAAAGAATCTCACTCTTTCTTAGCATTTTAGCTTTTTTTTTTTTTTTTTTCATTGACTGGAGAAAGAAATAGGTTAAAAAAAAAAAATTCAAGCAATTTACAAACAACCTCCACATACAACAATAGAACAGATGTTCCCAAGTTGAAAGCAAACAAAGAATGGATAAGGAACTAATGAATCTGACTTCCAAATGGAAAAGTTTCATTGACTCAGAAAGAAATATGATTTAAATATCCAGAGTGATCTAATAATTAAAACCTCATAATTCCCTTATTGTGAGATAAGATTTTCTACTTTAGTTATGAATGTTAAGAATATAGAACAAAACTGCCACTCAAGCTAAGTATTATCAGACTTAATAGGTATATCTTTGTGAAAACCAAGCTAAGTATTATCAGACTTAATAGGTATATCTTTGTGAAAATCATCACCTTTCTCATGCCTAGGAAGCTGGTATAATTACCTACTTTAATATTATTTTTTAAATGCTGAAACTTATTGTTAATCTAAAATTGACTGCTTATGTATATGTTGAATGTTCCCAAGAGTTATGTTTGAGAAAATCTCTTCTTAAATTTTTACAATTATTCTGCTTATTTAGGGAAGATGTACAGGATGAAGGAAACTTTGATTTGGCATTGAGTGGGCTTCCTAGGTGGTGCAGTGGTAAAGAATCCACCTGTCAATGTAGGAGAAATAAGAGATTATAGGCTCAGTCTCTGCGTCAGGAAGATCCTCTGTAGTACTAGTAAATGGCAACCCACTCCAATATTCTTGCCTGGAAAATTCCATGGACAGAGGAGCCTAGCATTCTACAGCTCGTGGGGTCACAAAGAGTTGGACATGACTGAGCGACTGAGCACACCCACACACACACATCAACATCTACCTAAGCAGAAATAACTGAAGTACAAAAAGTTGAAAACCATACAGCAAACTTCAGAAAAATTTAAATTTGAATATAGCATTATCTTATTTCTACTCTGTCAACACCCTTCAAATCAAAGTATATACTAATATCATAGTATCATAATGTCAGCTTTTGGATTTAATATTCTTCATTATTTGAACTTGTTTTCCCTCATGACATGTACAGTATTTTTATTGATTCCATCTTCAATTTTCTAACTAGTTTTGTGTCTTTGCACTAGTGAATTAAGCAAGAGAATCACAATTTACCTATATATCCTTTTTTTTAACTATGTATAAAGCTTTTCTTTATCTACCATACCCAACACTATGTCATAGAAATGATTAAATTAGTTTAGCAAATTTATTTTGTATACAACTATGATACCTCTACTGTGTTTTTTAGCCCTTTAAATTTTTTTCATTGGATTATAATTGCTTTACAGCTTTGTGTTAGTTTCTGCTGTATAACAATGTGACTCAGCTCTACATATACATATATCCCTCCTTCGGGAGCCTTCCTCCCATGCCCTCTTTTCCAACCCTCTAGGTGAGCTGAGCACTGAGCTGAGTTCCTTGTGTTCTATAGTAGCTTCCCACCAGCTTATTTCACACATGTATGTATATCATTGCTATGCTCTCAATTCTACCTACCCTCTCCTTCCCACGCTGTGTCCACAAGTTCATTCTCTGTGTCTCTATTCCTACCCCACAAATAGGTTAATCAGTACCATTTTTCTAGATTCCATACATATGCATTAATACGAGATATTTGTTTTTCTCTTTCTGACTTACTTGGCCATGCCCCACAGCATGTGGGATCTTACTTTCCTGACTAGGGATCAAAGCCTCGCCCCCTGCACTGGAAGCATGGAGTCCTAAGCACTGGACTGCCAGGGAAGTTCCCTTCCACTGTTTTTGATAAAAGTAAGTATTAAGGTTTTTGGGTTTTTTTTTCTTATTTATGGGATAAAGATGGTGGGCTTTTTTTTTTTTCATATTTACATTGTTTTAGTGCATTCTGAACCCACACACCAATCAAAAAAATAATGATTTAGCATCTTCTGTGACTTTCCCTACTTGATTCCCCCTATTTTCAAAACAATCATGTAGCAGAGATCCAAGGCTGCAAAACAAGATGAATTGAGAAGAAGATCATTAGAAGGAACGATGTGGCACTCATCATTTTGTGTTGTCACAACACCATCTGTGTTGTACCAGACCAGAGTAACTTTGACATGACAAATAAACCTCTTAGGGGAAATAGCGATTCTATTAATTGTTCCACTGTCTGGCCAAACACTCTCCTCTAAAGCAGCACAAACACAATTGTTATTATTGAATTAACAATAGCAATAAATTATAATTTTTAAATAACATTTTTTCCTCTGGATAAAAAATAAGATTTAAAGTATCTCAGTCTCACTAGGGTGATATAAATATATTAATGCAGCCTTCTAATTTTATTTATACCTCACCTGGGGTACTGACTCCAAAAATATTATTTTCTTCAACCTGCTTATAAATATTGTTCAGTGAAACTACATCACGTGTCCTCATGGTAGTCATTCCCCTCAACTGCAAAATGTGCTGAGGTTATTTATTCAAATCACTTTTGACTTACAGGCACTGACCTTTTCCCGATCATTACTATTATTAACAATAGCAGTTAATAATTAACAGTAATGACAGCTAAATGAGGGTTACTGAGGTTACCAGCTGCCCTGCTAACCATCTATGTGGATGAGTCTCACTAACCCTATAATTTTATAGATCAGGTGTTAGCCAATATTTTTGGTATGGGGTAGATAGCAAATATTTTTAACTCTGCCAGCTTTACAGTCTGTCACAGATACTCAGTTGCTACTTGTGGTGCAAAAGCTGCAAATAAATCAAATTAATGTAACTGTATTCCAATACAACTTTATTACAAAAAAAGTTGGGGGCAGCAAGCTGGATTTTGCCTGTGGGCCACTGTTTATCTACCCTTGTTATAGATGATGAAATTGAGTTTGAGCAAGGTCACTAAGTAGTGAGGTCAACATTTGAAAACAGACTAACTCTAGATCTGAGCACCTAAACACTGTTATACTGTCTCTAGGATTCTGTAGTCTCTTGCATCCTCAGTGATGGAAAGACTGAGGAAATGTGAAAATTGTAACATCTTAACAACTGGCACTGAAATTTCTCTCAGAGAGGGAGTTTATTTATCCTAAAGTGGTCTTGATAAGTTACTTGGAGGAAGTTGAGGACCAAAAGGATATTATCAGCAGGCCTTACAGTAAGAGAAAAGTTATGAATAAAAATTTTGAGGTACAGCATGAGTAAGTAGAGAGAAGCTGAAGGTGTTATGGGTGATTATAGCCTGAATTACAGGGAAAAAGTCAACAGATATAAATGATTTTTTTTTAAGCAAGGAGGAGATGGAGAATTTTTTTTTCTCTTTTTTTATGTTAAATTTTTAATTTTATTTTATTTTTAAACTTTACAATATTGTATTGGTTCTGCCATATATCAAAATGAATCCACCACAGGCATACACGTGTTCCCCATCCTGAACCCTCCTCCCTCCTCCCTCCCCATACCATCCCTCTGGGTCGTCCCAATGCACCAGCCCCAAGCATCCAGTATCATGCATCGAACCTGGACTGGCGACTCGTTTCATACATGATATTATACATGTTTCAATGCCATTCTCCCAAATCATCTCACCCCCTCCCTCTCCCACAGAGTCCAAAAGACTGTTCTATACATCAGTGTCTCTTTTGCTGTCTCGTACACAGGGTTATTGTTACCATCTTTCTAAATTCCATATATATGCGTTAGTATACTGTATTGGTGTTTTTCTTTCTGGCTTACTTCACTCTGTATAATGGGCTCCAGTTTCATCCACCTCATTAGAACTGATTCAAATGTATTCTTTTAATGGCTGAGTAATACTCCATTGTGTATATGTACCACCACTTTCTTACCCATTAATCTGCTGATGGGCATCTAGGTTGCTTCCATGTCCTGGCTATTATAAACAGTGCTGCGATGAACATTGGGGTACACGTGTCTCTTTCCCTTCTGGTTTCCTCAGTGTGTATGCCCAGCAGTGGGATTGCTGGATCATAAAGCAGTTCTATTTCCAGTTTTTTAAGGAATCTCCACACTGTTCTCCATAGTGGCTGTACTAGTTTGCATTCCCACCAACAGTGTAAGAGGGTTCCCTTTTCTCCACACCCTCTCCAGCATTTATTACTTATAGACTTTTGGATCACAGCCATTCTGACTGGCATGAAATGGTACCTCATAGTGGTTTTGATTTGCATTTCTCTGATAATGAGTGATGTGGAGCATCTTTTCATGTGTTTGTTAGCCATCTGTATGTCTTCTTTGGAGAAATGTCTATTTAGTTCTTTGGCCCATTTTTTGATTGGGTCATTTATTTTTCTGGAATTGAGCTGTAGGAGTTGCTTGTATATTTTTGAGATTAGTTGTTTGTCAGTTGCTTCATTTGCTATTATTTTCTCCCATTCTGAAGGCTGTCTTTTCACCCTGCTTATAGTTTCCTTTGATGTGAAGAAGCTTTTAAGTTTAATTAGGTCCCATTTTTTTAATTTTTGCTTTTATTTCCAATATTCTGGGAGGTGGGTCATAGAGGATCCTGCTGTGATGTATGTCGGAGAGTGTTTTGCCTATGTTTTCCTCTAGGAGTTTTATAGTTTCTGGTCTTACGTTTAGATCTTTAATCCATTTTGAGTTTATTTTTGTGTATGGTGTTAGAAAGTGTTCTAGTTTCATTCTTTTACAAGTGGTTGACCAGATTTCCCAGCACCACTTGTTAAAGAGATTGTCTTTAATCCATTGTATATTCTTGCCTCCTTTGTCAAAGATAAGGTGTCCATATGTGTGTGGATTTATCTCTGGGCTTTCTATTTTGTTCCATTGATCTATATTTCTGTCTTTGTGCCAGTACCATACTGTCTTGATGACTGTGGCTTTGTAGTAGAGCCTGAAGTCAGGTAGGTTGATTCCCCCAGTTCCATTCTTCTTTCTCAAGATCGCTTTGGCTATTCGAGGTTTTTTGTATTTCCATACAAATTGTGAAATTATTTGTTCTAGCTCTGTGAATACTGTTGATAGCTTGATAGGGATTGCATTGAATCTATAAATTGCTTTGGGTAGTATACTCATTTTCACTATATTGATTCTTCCAATCCATGAACATGGTATATTTCTGAGATGGAGAATTTTTAACATTATGATACCTAGATGGTAACAGTTATTATTCCAACAGCCTTTATAGAAAGACATTTTTCTTACACAATAAATAAAGAATGGGATAGTCTCCAGGGATGATATAGTACAGATCTAGCTCTGCTTCTCTGCATCACCTCAGCTCTCCCCTCCTCTATGTGTCAATTATATTATTAGAAAACCTTCTCCATGGTAGCAAGACGATTGCCTGTAGCAACTGTGGTGATACGCTTTCTTGTTCATGTATAGTAAGTAAGACAGAACGAAAAAATCAATTTCCTAATTGTGGGGTAAATATTTTTTCTTCCTATCCAAGTAGGCCAACCTCCTTGAATGAATAAGTAGCCCAACCAGGGACTTCCCTGACAGTCCAGTGATTAATAATCTGCCTCCCAATGTAGGGGATGCAAGTTCAAACCCTGGTTGCCACAGAGGGCAACTAAGCCTAAGAGCCACAACTAGAGCGAGAAGCCCACACGCCAGCCCATGTGCTCTGGAGTCTGTGCCCCGCAACAAAAGAAACCAGCATGCAACTAAAGAAAGCCAGCACACCACAAGGAAAACCCAGCGCAGCCAAACAAAAAACAGCCCACTGAAAGTTCCAAGTGTTTGGGATTTAATTATGAATTCCCAAAATCATTCTCTGGAAAGAAGCTTGAACTTTTTGAGATTGGCTTACTGGACTAACCATCACATTAACATTAACATGTAAACATAGTTAACCATGTTTAACTAACCATACAGCTTCAAATGTGACCATTTCCCTTGAGTCATATGGGCTGTAGGATGATAGATCACTATCTGAACAAAGCTGAAATTCTTTTAAGAACATAGAAGGCACACGTTTCTAACTCATATGATCACATGCTTAGGTTGTTCTGGAACAAGACTAACTCAGAACAACAAATAAGCCAAAAGAAACAGGGCTTGCCATTAATATCAAGCTTATCTTTGGCTTAGAGCCTGTCCTATTGCATGATAAGTCAACAAACACTGAGGTTTTACCTTAGTCAAGAAATGTGGCAGACCTCTGTTATAAAGAAAAACTGGCAGGCACTTGTGGGAAGCAAAACATAAATAGATATTTTGAAGCAATCTGGGGAGTGGATTTAGAGTGGCATACTGCTAGTGCTATGGGTGTATTCCGGACTGAAGGAATCAGAGATGGCTTCTAAAAGAGATGTTTCATTCTCTTTTATTAATTAAGAAAATTCAAAAATAAAGTTATGTGACACATTTTCATAACATATACGAGGACACATCCAACAATAAAATATTTTATATTTTATATAAGAACCAGTGTCTTAAGAAATAATTTTACTATCAATCTATAGTTTAAAAATAATATGTATCAATGAAATTCCTACTTTATAATAATTTTCACTATAGAAAGTAATCATTTGTGAAAAATAATGAGCAAGATGTTAAATTATGGAACATCTTCAAGATTTGCACAAATTAGGAAAACAGCTTGAGGGTCATGAGGATTTATGGGGCCAGTAGAGATAAAATCAAATCATAGTGATTCCAAAATTTGCACAGGAAAATATTGATTATGACATAGGAAAATATCACTTCTGGTCTTGGATCTATGGTATGTACACAAAGATGTAATAAATTATCCAAGAAATGTGACAAATAATGAGGGAAACAAATCCTGAACCAGGATAAACAAGGTCAAGTATAATTAAGGCAATTAAAAAGTGATGGTAAGTAAAGAATTCAGATCAAGAATTAAGAGGAGCAGTGACTCTCAGGAATCAAGCTGTCAGTAATAACCAGGGTCATTCTATCTCTACACATTTTTTTGTGTATCACTTTAGGGGCCTAGGTAACATGGAAAGCCAGAAACCAGTCTGGCTTGAACAATCCCAAGAGGCATTTTTAGCTATTTTATAAGGAAATATCATTAGATGGAGCCAAATATCTTAAGTATATACAAAATATTTTTGACAAATTTTTTTACAAATTTTTACAAATTAGAGTATACATATTTCCATACTTGTTTTCACATAATCTTTTTCAATCTGGCTCCCTGTTTAAAATGCCTAATACATTGCCTGCCACACAGTGGTGGTGGTTTAGCTGTTAAGTCATGTCCGACTTTGTGACCCCATGGACTGTAGCCTGCTGGGCTCTTCTGTCCATGGGATTTTCCAGGCAAGAATACTGAAGTGGTTTGCCATTTCCTTCTCCAGGGTATCATCCCAACCCAGGGATTAAACCCAGATTTCCTGCACAACAGGCAGATTCTTTACTGACTGAGCTACTAGGGAAGCCCTGCCACATAGTAAACACAAATAAATATTTTTAATAAATAATTGAATATTTAATAAATGATTTCTGTTTCTTCTATTACCATGACAATCAACATTCCATAAATAATAGCTGTTAGCAAGAAAGTCCTCTTTTAAGGTCTTTATCTTTTTTTATCATTCAATTATGTTGGAATGTCATAAGTAATCCAGATTCTAAAGCCTTCAACTTTTCATGACTTCATAGTATCCACAAGCTTTTAAACCCAGATACCCTCAAGTAACCTATGGCATATGTTATGTAAGAAAAAATTAGTTTCTTATCTAGGGAAACCAAAACAAATATTGTAGAGAAAAAAATTACAAGATATTATATATAGTATTATAAAATACCCACAACATAAAAGAATGTTAATGCATTAATAAAATATATTCAAATAATCAGATATTAATTTAAATGAATTAAAATAATTTGGCTTTGAATAACTAAGACTTCATGCAGTTTCTGACCAGGTTAGACAGAAAGTCCAAAACAGGTTTTGTGTTTCAAGCATTTTTCTACAGCAAAATTCTCTTAAATCCATTTTATATTTTAGGATTCCATATGCTTAAATGTTAGAATTCCCTGGCATTAGGACTCTGTAAGCAAAATAAGGACTAATATTCATAACCCAGAGATCTCATAGTCCTGAGGTCAGGAATTAGTGGAAAGTCAAAGCCAAATATGCCATCAGAAGGCAAAAAAATATTCATTTTTATGCTCCAATGGGACATAAGAGAGATCAATATTTTCCAATTCTGCCTGCATAATATGATCACTTGTAGAGCTCAACATAGACAAAGGAGCCTGGCAGGCTACAGTCCATGGAGTCACAAAAATGTTGGATACAACTTAGAAACTAAACAACAACAGCTTACATAGTACTGCTGTCCAGATGCCATTCGCAGAGATTCAGTTTTAACTGGTCTAGGTTGGGGCCAGAACCTAACATTTTCTAAGAGCTCCATAGGTAACTCCAATATGGGAACACTGAGATATAGGCATAATCAAGATTGCCAGGAAAAATATAAATAACCTCATATATGCAGATGACACCACCCTTATGGCAGAAAGTGAAGAGGAACTAAAAAGCCTCTTGATGAAAGTGAAAGTGGAGAGTGAAAATGTTGGCTTAAAGCTCAACATTCAGAAAACGAACATCATGGCATCCGGTCCCATCACTTCATGGGAAATAGATGGGGAAACAGTGTCAGACATTATCTTTTGGGGTTCCAAAATCACTGCAGATGGTGACTGCAGCCATGAAATTAAAAGACACTTACTCCTTGGAAGAAAAGTTATGACCAACCTAGATAGCATATTGAAAAGCAGAGACATTACTTTGCCAACAAAGGTCCATCTAGTCGAGGCTATGGTTTTTCCTGTGGTCATGTATGGATATGAGAGTTGGACTGTGAAGAAAGCTGAGCACCGAAGAACTGATGCTTTTGAACTGTGGTGTTCGAGAAGACTCTTGAGGGTCCCTTGGACTGCAGGGAGTTCCAACCAGTCCATTCTGAAGGAGATCAGCCCTGGGATTTCTTTGGAGGAAATGATGCTGAAGCTGCAACTCCAGTACTTTGGCCACCTCATGCAAAGAGTTGACTCATTGGAAAAGACTCTGATGCTGGGAGGGATTGGGGGCAGGAGGAGAAGGGGATGACAGAGGATGAGATGGCTGGATGGCATCACTGACTCGATGGACGTGAGTCTGAGTGAACTCCGGGAGTTGGTGATGGACAGGGAGGCCTGGCATGCTGCAATTCATGGGGTCGCAAAGAGTCGGGCACGACTGAGCAACTGAACTGAACTGAAAGTCTAAATAAGCAGTATCAGGAATGAAGAAATGGGAGTTAGATGTTTTTAAAATATACCACCTGCTGCTGCTGCTAAGTCGCTTCAGCTGTGTTCGACTCTGTGTGACCCCATAGACGGCAGCCCACCAGGCTCCCCCAGGCAAGAATACTGGAGTGGGTTGCCACTTCCTTCTCCAATGCATGAAAATGAAAAGTGAAAGTGAAGTCGCGCAGTCCTGTCCGACTCTTCGCAACCCCATGGACTGCAGCCTGCCAGGCTCCTCTGTCCATAGGATTTTCCAGGCAAGAGTACTGGAGTGGGGTGCCATTGCCTTCTCCGATATACCACCTACTATTTTATTATTTGTTAGTATAATTAATTAGATGTATTATGGTCAGAAGCCACAAGGCAACATTTGTCAGTATATTTCTGTGTTTGCAAAGTAAAAACTCATAGATGACAATTTTGGTCACTGCATAACAACATGAAATATAAATATCTTCCTTTTTCTCTCACTAAAATCTTTGTTAGCATTTTCAAAGTTTGAAACATTTTTCAATATTAAAAGATGTGATATTTTATTGTGGAAATCAATAGAGTTCTTTCAGTGAAAAGATTCCTTTCCTCCAATGATAGCACAAAAATGTTGGGAAAGACCAGGCTAATGCCATTACAAATCAGTGGTCAATCTATTCATACCACGGCAAAGAGATGATGACATGAAATTATCAAGATGTCTCCAAAAAATTAAGAGTTTAAAGGAAATGACTGTCTTTTATATGAACTCATCCATTACATCAATTTATCAGAAAATTAAATATAAACTTTTTGACCTAAAGAATGCTGAAAAAGTGAAAATCTAATCAATGGGATTTTACCAAAGCAACTGCATAAACTTTGGATGATGCTGCCCCAGTTGTAGTTGATTGTTAATGATCAATGGTCTAATGAGATTTCTTATAAAGTACACCTATATGAGGACTTCCCTTGTGGTTCAGTTGGTAAAGAATCTGCCTGCAATGCAGGAGATCTGGGTTCAGTCCCTGGGTTGAGAAAATACCCTGGAGAAGGGAAAGGCTACCTACTCTAGTATTCTAGCCTGGAGAATTCCATGGACTGTATAGTCCATGGGGTTGCAAAAAGTTGGACACAACTTAGCAATTTTTACTTCACTTCACTTCACACCTGTATGAAACTTACAAATAACAGTTTACACATATTCTGAGTCTGAAATTAAATGACAGAAAACTTTCTGAGAAAAATAATAAACATCATAAACATATAAAGACAATGAAACATAACAGTAGCAATATTTTGGGAGCTAAAAAAGCACTTGAGAGAGTGATAAGCCAAGCGTACAATGCGGGATCAAGTTTTAGCATGTAGAGGCACTAGCTGTCTTCCAGGACTACCCCAGGGGATGAAAATAAGTTGTTCCTTTTCAACCCCAGTAGAAAACCGTAGTTTTACTCTACAGAAAATGGATCCAGAGAGAACCAAAACTCGCCACTGATAGTATACCACTCCCAAACGAGTTTTGATCCAAACTTCTCCATCTGGAAACAAAAAGGCCATAGTTAGTATAAATAGATTTTTTTTAAGAGATTTTTCTTCTGCCCATGGCCATTAAGTTGTAATTGCAAAAATTCATATTCAATGTATTCTAAAGAATTACAACACTTGGATTCTTTGCCTTATATCAAAATTTGTGTTTGCAAAGTTTAGGAAGGGAGAAATATTGCAGCAGTTAAGACTGGATTCCAGAAAGAGTCAGTAGAATGTGCTACTGATTTGAGGACACATCCAACAATAAAATATGTTTGAGGCTACCCCCAAACATCTCATGTTCTGAACTCCCTACTTGGTGGAGAAGTACCATCAAGGGAGATGCAGGTTCTGGGCAGTGGAAAGCTCTGCCTTACCACTCCATCCTGTTGCTTCATCCTGATTTGGGCAGTCATTTAGGCCAAGGGAATCAAGCTGAGACCTGAGAGACTTAGAAGGTACAAGACCTGCTAAGAAGCAGAAACTGCAGAGCAAAGATCCAGATGCAATTTCTAACTTTATTTACTGCTAAAAGATTTCCAACAAATGAAATTTACAGGCAACTATACATAGACCTTGGAGAAAGCCATGGCACTCCACTCCAGTACTCTTGCCTGGAAAATCCCATAGACAGAGGAGCCCGGTAGGCTGCAGTCCATGGGGTCGCTCAGAGTCGGACAGGACTGAAAGACTTCACTTTCACTTTTCACCTTCATGCACTGGAGAAGGAAATGGCAACCCACCCCAGTATTCTTGCCTGGAGAATCCCAGGGATGGGGGAGCCTGGTGGGCTGTCGTCTATGGAGTCGCACAGAGTCGGACACAACTGAAGCGACTTAGCAGCAGCAGCATACATAGACCTTGGAAGCTTGGGCTTCCCAGGTAGCACTAGTGGTAAAGAATCCACCTGCCAATGTAGGAGACAAAGGAGTGTGGGTTCAACCCCTGAGTTGGAAAGATCTCCTGGAGTAGGAAATGGCACCCCATTCCAGTATTCTTGCCTGGAAAATTCCATGGGAAGAGGAGCCTGATGGGCTACAGTTCATGGGGCCACAAAGAGTCAGACATGACTGAGCGACTAAGCATGTACTTAGAGCTTAAGAGAGAGAGAGGAAGAAGAAGAAGGGGCAGGAAAGGAACGAAAAAGAAAAAGGAAGGGCTAGAAAGAAGAAGGAAGGAAGGAAAGAAAAATACTTAGGAAAGAGAAACGCCAACCCTGGTGAACAATGGTACATGATTATTTAACTGAGGAGGCAATCCACATGGTCACAGTAAGACTGTTCTCTAGAGGCAGACCATTCTTCAGCCAGTGAAGCTCATTAATAGCTCTTTAGATATGTCTATAAGGAACATTGGAAAATGAAATTTTCCCCATTGGCAGAATCAGGACAACAAAATATATGATCAAGAAACTCACTCTGCTTTCTGGAAAGTGAGTCAACCTATGAATGAATCTTAATGTTCCAGCCTAGCTAGATAATACGATAATAGCTAATGCTAGTGGGAAATTCACTTAGCATATCATGTTTAGGCACTGTGTTAAGGTTTTATTGAATCTTCAAAACAATCTCATTAGATTGTTTCTATCATTATTTTGTAGAAAAGAAAACAGGCTTACAGAAGGTAAGTCCATTGCTCAAACATAGAAAAAGTGTGATAGAGTCAAAATCTAAACCCAAAGAATTTGACTCCAAGCCAGAGTGATCATAATTACTCCACTCTAATGAATATAATGGTTTGGACATTTGACAACTCATGATACTTTGCATTTTCCCCCTAATTCTATGGTTCCTTGCTGTTAGTGATTTTGCCCCTCAGAAGATATTTGGTAATGTTCGGAGATGTTTTTCATCACCATGACATGAGAAGATGTGCTACTGATATCTGATGGGTAGAGGCCAGGTATGCTGCTACACAGTCCACAATGCACAGGTCAGCTCTCAAAATGAAAGAATTATCCAACCCAAAATATCAATAATGACAAAGTTGAGAAACTCCATCTTTGCTGAATGGAAATCTTCATTGCATGCTGTGAGTATCAGGTGATCAAATATACCATTCAATACATAAATGGCCAGCCCATGAGAAACCACATCTGGGCTTGATAGAGATGACATCTCATCTCCCAAGAGTCTAGATTTAAGGTTGAATTAAGCAGTTTTAATTGTTACCCCTTGAGGAAAAGGGTAAGAGAGTTTGTGATTTTACATCAAAGAGTTAGACATAACACATAGTCCTTTAAAAATTATAAATGTGGGAAAACAGATGTGAGTGCTGAGCATTCATTCGGAGAGTAGATCCTTAGGGGTATTTGTTAGTTTTCTTACCTGTAACCTCTCCTCTCCCCTTAGTGGTAAGGTCTTTGTCTTTCCAATTGAACTGCCAATGATAGTAGCCTACCTTTCTAGTCAAAAACTTGAAAACACATGATCCACACATAGCTGTATCTCATCCCCCAGCCCAGAGATTATTCCAGGGATGGTAACATGGCTAGATTAGTCCAACAAGAGTTTCTCCTTAGTATTTTTCTAAATGAACATTTTGGATAAAATTCTCTCCTCCTCTGCAATCTCTGATCTAGAGAAATGTATTTATACAGAAGAGTCTAAAAAACGAGCCTATAGCCACAGAAAGGTAAAAATAAGATTCTAAGAGAAAGAAACCTGGCAGCACCGAGCCTCCAGGTCCCATGTCTGAGATCTGCAGAACAGTCTTCCCTTCTTTTATGAATTATGTCATTTTCTTCCTAATTAAAAAAATGTTGTTTTCCTTAAGTTAGATTTCTTCCTATTATTGCTCAAAGAATCTTGGTGAATACAACATCCTATGGGTATGGCTTTTCACAGAATACTAACTGAACAATTTTAAAGGGGATTTTTAGAAAATCTTTTCTCAGTATAAAAGTCCTGTAACTCTCATGGAGCTTGTCTTAGCTTCGAGCATCATCAAGCAGAATTAGCAAACATTTTAAAAGAAGTCAAAACGTTATTCACACATTCTGGACACTACAATGCCCTTTAGGCCATTCTCAAAAAAATTTATTTTGGCATCCTCAAATCTGAAAGTTTTGAGCATACAATAGATACAATGAACCACTTAAAATTCCTCCTATCTCCACCCTGCAAATCCTAGATTAGAGCAGATTTTATAGTTCTAAAACTAGTTTTCAAGGTGAAAGATGTGTGGATTGTTACAGACAACAGCTGCCTAAAGCATAATCTCAGTTTTCCTCCATGTTATGAACTGAATTATGTCAGCTCCCAAATTTATATGTCAAAGCCTTAATTTCTAACATGACTATTTTTGGAGAGAGGTCTTTGAGGAGATAATTAAAGTTAACTGGGCCCTGATCTGATAGGATTTGTGTCTTTATAAGAAGAAGAAGGTGGAGAAGGCAGTGGCACCCCACTCCAGTACTCTTGCCTGGAAAATCCCATGGATGGAGGAGCCTGGAAGGCTGCAGTCCATGGGGTCGCTGAGGGTCGGACACGACTGAGCGACTCCACTTTCACTTTTCACTTTCATGCATTGGAGAAGGAAATGGCAACCCACTCCAGTGTTCTTTCCTGGAGAATCCCAGGGACGGTGGGGCCTGGTGGGCTGCCATCTATGGGATCACACAGAGTCAGACAAGACTGAAGTGACTTAGCAATTAGGAATAGCAAGAAGAGAGAGATCTCTCTCCTTCAAGAAGGCCACCATCTGCTAACCAGGAAGACAGGCTTTACCAGAAACCAACCATGATGACACTTTGATCTTGAACTTCTAGTCTCCAGAACTGTGAGAAATTTTCATTGTTTGAACCACCCAGTCTGTGGTTCAAACTGAACAGAGTAATACACTCCATGACTTCTGTTTCTGGCTTGTTCAGTTAACACTTGCACATATGTTGGCACTTATTATCTTTATGTATATCAGCTTGCTCATTCAATAAATGTTTATTGCCTATTGTATGCTAGAATTTGTCTCTATTCCAATGTCTTTGTTCTCTGCACTGAGATTCACGGAAAAAGCAAAACTAATAGAAGATATATAGATATGGATATATAAACATAAATTATATATGTACATACACACACACACACACACACACACACACACATAGTCCATGGGGTTGCAAAGAGTCAGGCATGACTGAGCAACTAACACTTCACACCCATACTGAAGTGGGTAGCCTTTCCCTTCTCCAGGGAATCTTCCTGACCCAGGAACTGAACCAGGGTCTCCTGAATTGCAGGTGGATTCTTTACCAACTGAGGAATCAGGGAAGTATATATAGATATAGATATATAAAATAGGAATTGGCTCATGCAATTATAGAGTCTGAGAAGTCCCACAGTCTGCCACCTGCAACCAGGAAATCCAGTGGTATAATTCGGTCTGGGGCCAAAGGCCTGAGAAGAAGAGTACCATTGGCGTAAGTCCCAGTGTTCAAAGGTTCAAGAACCAAAACCTACAATGTCCAAGAGCAGAAAGAGATAGATGTATCAGCTCAAGAAATAAAGAGAAAAAATTCACCCTTCCTTCACTCTTTTGTTCCATTCAGGTCCTCAAAGAATTGGGTTATGCCTACCCACACTGGTGAAAGTGAAAGTGAAATGCGTTCAGCAGTGTCGGCTCTTTGTGACTATACAGTCCATGGAATTCTCCAGGCCAGAATACTGGAGTGGGTAGCCTTTCCCTTCTTCAGGGTATCTTCCCAACCCAGAGATAGAACCCAGGTCTCCCATATTGCAGACAGATTCTTTACCAGCTGAGCCACAAGGGAAGCCCAAGAATACTGGAGTGGGTAGCCTATCCTTCTCTAGCAGATCTTCCCAACCCAGGAATCAAATCAGGGTCTCCTGCATTGCAGGTGGATTCTTAACCAACTGAGCTATGAGGGAAGCCCCCACATTGGTGAAGGTGGATCTTTTACTGAGTTTATTGAATCAAATACTAATCTCTTCCTGAAACACCCTCATGGGCACATCAAAAACACTCTTTTTTAACCAGTTATCTGGGCATTCCTTAGCCCAGTCAAGTTGACATAAAATTAGCCATCGCATTTTCCAAAAGATTCTAAAATCAGATGCTTCTTTTCCTAGATCGGAGACACTAGAATTAGCCCAGCTTGTTTCCATTGTTCTCCTTTCTTTATAACCACCAAATTAGAGAGCTGAGCAATATCCACACTGTAGTCAAAGCAGGTCAAAGAATTACTTTCTTCCATTCCTAGTCCTCTGTTAAGGAAAAGGAAAGGAAATAACATTTATGCAAAAAATTATGTTAGATGTTGAGTGTACTTTATTTACTTAGCAAATATATAGGAGAGAAAGCTTTGGGAATTGTAATTGTTTAAGATTATTTTATAGAATTAGAATTCAAAATGCCAGCAATTTATTTTTAAATTTAGAAAGTTGGCTTTAAAAATTAGACTTATACTTTCTCAACAATAACAACTTTGACCTCCATAACATTTCTACAAAGCCTACTGTGCACTTTAAAATTCCATTTTGCCTGAGCTGCAACTTGGCTTTTCCAATACCTCATGTAAAATTGAAATACTAATGCAACTCAATGGTCCAAGCTGGCTGAAATGGAGATGAACAGCCAGCTGTAATAGTGGCTCAAGGCAATCAGATACAGCATCTAAAAGCACATGTCATCTACAGAATTAGAGCAGTTTACAGCTTTTTAGCAGTCTTTTTGAATTTTTAACTTCCATGGCATCTGCCACTTTCTCTTCAATTAGTCGATGATATATAGCATAGCAGTAATCTTGAAATCTGTTAATTTTGGTTTTCTCTGTTTAGTTTTATAAGCATTGTGGAATGTTCTACCCTATGGGCATATGAGCATGATTTAAAAATATGTAGTAAGTATATTTAAGTACAAATCCTCAGCTCATAGGACAGTACTTATAGCTAGAAACAAAAACAGCAATACATTAACACATTCTCAGTATATCTCTGTCAACAAGTTTAATTTAGATTCCCAAAATATTCATCCCTGGGCAAAAATGCCAAGAAATATTTTAGGTTTTGTTAAAATTTCTGGAACTCTTTCAAAATTTTACAAGTTCTGAATTCTACTAAGTGATATTTTCCTTCCTCTTAATTTGTTTGGGTTGCAAAGGAAATAACTTTTTCAACATATTTCTAACTTAAATCTATGTTTTATGCTATGCCAACATAATTTCTCAACTTGGAGAAACAGCATTTCTGACTCTAACCAGCTCAAATGCAAGCAGTAGCTGTTCATGAAGCCTTTGGAGATGACACGCTTGGTCCAAAGGGCAAAACCAGAAACAAATTTAAGTAAGGAGAAGCCACATGACACAGTATGCTCTTACATAATTGAACTCTATTTAAAACTTCTCATCTCTTTTTTAGTGGATCTACAAAGGAATTGGACTGGTAGAAAGACTACAATGCATCTATTTTTACAAGTTTGTATGTGTATCTTTAATTTCCCAAGAATAGTTTGTTCTCAATGAGCTAAGATGTGGATAAGTTAAAAAAAAAAAAAGTAAGATATGCAGAGGGAGAAAAAAATAATAATGCAATTTTTGAAAGCTTTAAGCATATAATAATTTCCCCAAAATGCTTATTTGTATTTGTTTAAATACACGTCTTTGTTTTAAATGGCAATTGTATTCGTTAGTTTTGATTGTTATAATGTAATATTATTGATTGGGTGGCTTAAACATGAAAATATATTTCTCACAGCTCTGGAACTGTCTGAGGTAAGGCCTGGTGGAGTCTGTTTCTGGTGAGAACTCTTCCTAGTCTGCAGAGGCCACATTCTTTCCCTTCACAGGGAGAAGTAAGAGAGAAAGCCCTCTGGTGTCTCTTCATATAAGGACACCAACCCTATTGCATTAGGGCCCCACCCTTACAACCTCATTAACTTTAAATTACCCCAATAAAGGCCCCATCTCCAAATACAGTCACATTGGGAGTTGGAGATTTCAACATATAAATCTAGGGAGGGGTGGGAAATACCATTACAATTGGTTCATGATAGAAATATTCTACCGACCAGAGCAAATCAGTCTCTGCATAGTGGGTTTGATTTGACCTAACTGACAGCTGGGAAATTTTGAAGTGGACAGCAGTTTAAACCAAATATTCTTGTACTTTTCCTGTAAATCAAAAGGAAGTACAGACTACTTGTTAGTACATAGCATTATGAGAACTTTCCCACCTTGCTTTGTGAAGATAGGAAAACTGTTCAGCACAGTCTCAACAAAATCCTTTTATATAAAAACCTATAAACACATGATGCATGTTGAACATCTCAGTATATTAATTTTTTCAGGCCATTGATGTTCCAGACAGATTATCTTAAATGTAGGCTCAACAAAAAATACCTACAAAAGAAGAAAATCAAATATTTTCTGAACTCCTATTATGTGGAAACATTATTAGCCATAATAAAAGGACTTTTCCACAAGATCTATATGGCTATTTCCAATAGTTTGTAGCACTAATAAACACTATACACCCAAAACTTGGTGTAATGATTACACTGTTGCATGTGAGGCCTTTCTACTGTGTCCTTTATTACTAATATAAAATAAAAGGGATGTTGCTGTAAGGAAAGAAATGGATCAGGCAGTCCTAAATGTGACACTCAAAAGAAGTACAAGTTCTCTAAAACTTTGGCTTGAATTTCAATAACTTCATCTTCTCTGTTTCTCCTTTCCCACAGTACAAAGGTATAAAGGCCTTTCTATTGTATAACATTCCCCAAAGCTTGCTTCATGAGAAGCAAACATGATTGTAATTTTATCTGGGTTCAAACTCTGAAGAACACTCTTTTCTTAAGTCCTAGTTCTACATTAGTTAATAATATGAACTTGAGGTAGTCATTTTGCAGCTCTCTCATATATAAAAATCCGGAGAAGGCAACGGCACCCCACTCCAGTACTCTTGCCTGGAAGATCCCATGGATGGAGGAGCCTGGAAGGCTGCAGTCCATGGGGTCACTGAGGGTCGGACATGACTGAGCGACTTCACTTTCACTTTTCACTTTTCTGCATTGGAGAAGGAAATGGCAACCCACTCCAGTGTTCTTGCCTGGAGAATCCCAGGGATGGGGAAGCCTGGTGGGCTGTCGTCTATGGGGTTGCACAGGGTCAGACACAACTGAAGTGATGTAGCAGCAGCAGCATATATAAAAATCTTTGAAAAGATTTTTGAAAGGCTTTGAAAGAGAAAATAAGCACAGATTGCTTTCAGTTGTGGAATGCTACAATCTAGTTTTTGAAATTTATTTTTATCCCACCTAACATGTAGTGACATTAGCTTATAGAATTTTCTTCCCTACATTATGGCCAAAAGCTTCATAACAACATGTCAAAAGTTTAATACACCCTTGTAACTCTTTGCTTTTTTTTTTTTTAAGAGAGAAAGTAGAAAGATTCTGTGGTAAGAAATGAAATTATTTTCCTCTCAGGCGCTATGTGAGTAAGAATTAAGTTATTCAATAACCCAGGTTCTCAATGTGCTGACGTATCTCAAGGGAGAGCCTGGACATTTTAATTGCCTCTGTTACACAAAGCCTGCTCAGCTTGAATTGTCAGAAAGTGCTACAGTGGTTTTACTCAAATGTTTCTGAGGCCCCAGGGTTTCTCTATACAAGTACTGATGGAAGCTCAAGTTCTAGGACTGGGTTTATGTCAAAGATCATATTTTCTCCCCATTACATACCCAGCTCTAAGAATGAACTTTTGTAAATGCTTATTTGTTCCCTTTTGAAAAACTCTAAAAACTGGGAATTCAGTAATGAATTAAAATCACATTCCACAAAATGAAGTGTTTTTCCCTAAGCCTCCAGATTTTTGCATATTCCACATTTTTCAATCTTATTGTTCTCAATATTTGCTTTTCACTTTCTGAATGTTTCCTCTGGTAAGACATGGCATTTTGTCCTTGAGAAGTGAGTGCAAGTTACTATATTTTCCTTCTTAGCCATCTCATGAGACAGGCCATGAAATGCCAAGAATAATGTAAACTATATAGGAAAATACCATGACGTACTACACCTAGAAATATCTCAGCTTAATAGGTGTTGTGCCATTAACGGTGAATTTTATGGAGGTAAGGAGATGTAAATCTGTCATGTAGACAAAGATTTACAGTAATATCCACTTCAGTGGATGATTTTCATCACAGTTAGGACTGTCAGGCAACTTGCGTGTTTTCTCGAGTCTCTTAAGTTATGAAGGCCTCCTCGTAATAATCCAAGGTTGGTATCTTGACCTTCCTGGAGTCGATGCTGATGATGTAGTTTTCCATTCTTCCTTTGCATTATCACTGATGTGATTTTTAGTCAGTGGGGTGGAGTTTTAGTTAAATAAAATTGATTGAAAACACTGGTTGGAACAATGTAATTGGCAATAATTTTCTACAAATAATGCTTTTTTTTTTGTTAGAGTGTTAATATATATTTTTTATTAATCATATCTAGACATATACTTCATTTTCAAAAGATACACAAAGTATATTAACGTGAAGTCACTGGAAGGCAACTCTTGTTATTCAGTAAGCTAGTCACAGATTTGGAGGATATGATTACATTAGGAAAAGAACCACAACTAAAAACAAGTGTTCTAGTCTTAATTTTAATGAAGTAAATTATTTGAACAGAAAAAGTACATAAGAACTTTCTTAGCTGTTTTGGTTACAAATTTAAATTTTTAACTCAATATGCTAAATAAGTATATGATTATTTTTTAAACCCATAGTCCACTCTTCTCTTTCTATGTACTTGGATATCACAAAAGATATGAGATAATCATATGAGATACGATTGTAACTTTCATTTATACATGTTAAAATATCTTAAGTGGGATTTCTAGGATATTGTCTTCCTTGGGGTCCTAACATCATGAGTTTATAAGTTACTCATTGGATATTGTACAAAAGTTTAAAGTAAAACTACATGTATGCATTTCATATGTGCTCAGTTGTATCCGACTCTTTGTGATCCTTTGAACTGTAGCCCGCCAGGCTCCTCTATCCATGTGATTCTCCAGGCAAGAATATTGGAGTGGGTTGCCATGCCCTCCTCCAGGGGATCTTCCCAACCCAGGTATCAAAGCTGAGTCTCCTGCATCTCACTGCTTTCTAGCCAAGATACAAAGGCATGAGGAGGAAGATTGCCAGCCCTCTATACCAGTTACTACTCGCATGCATTATCTTTGTTTTTAAAACTAAATTTATTTATTCTTTACAAGATGTGATATGATGGGGATAAAACATATTTCCTCTATAAGACACTGGATAATCCATTCTCAACTGAAGGAAGTTGGGTGAAATTTCCCAGATATTAATATACATAGTGCCATTAACTAAACAAATTGAGTTATTCATAAAGTCCCCCACCTGGCAACTGCATGACAGTCAGCATAAAGGATACAATATTTTCAAAGATCTGGTAGTGTGTCTTAAAATATTTCAGATTTTATGTAATTTTTAGTTATTGAGTTTTATGAAACCAAATTAAAGAAGTTTTTCATAGAAAATGAATGAATATTGTTACTGAAGAAGACATAGTATTAACATAAGTAGTTAGCATCTTAAAATTCAATTTTCATTTATTCAATCCAATCCCCAAAGGAAAACATGTTCATGCTTACATATATGTTTCAGGCACTAGTATTTCTATGCATTTAAGGATTTAGTCCTGATATCTGCATACATCAGTTTGTTTGGGGAGATTTAGGACAAACAGAAATGAGAAAGTATAATATAATAAATTCTACTTATTAGTCATCTTGATAATTTAGATTTACATTAAAAACAATTTACTCTTCCTATGTTCTAAATACATAGCTTCCATTTTAAGCACTAATTATTTAAATTTCTGTATATCCAATGAAGGAAAAGAATAAATATTCATGAAAATATATGTATACATTTTCTTTCATATTTAAATAGAAAGAAATGTAGTATAAAAAGGATACAAATATGTTCTACATCTATTGTCCCATGAGAAGCACCAAGAGAAAAGGATTTCATATTTAAATTAGAGTACAAAATGCAGCTTGTTATGCCATATTTTAGAAATTCACAATACTCTATTTGCATTTCAAAGTTTCTGAAAAATTATGCTGTAAAGAAACCTGTGTCACTAAGTTTAACCCAGAATACTGCCAATTCATTTAGCCATAAAGCTCCTTTTTCAAATATACTATGAATATTTTGAAGTGCTATTCTAATTAATGTCATTTAAAATTTTGATATAAATATGGGCCTCTGAGACTGCTTAATAGAGAAAATACTTAAAGTTAGTTTAAACATATATTACACAATCCTGAATATTGTATTGGACCTATTGTTCAATTGAAAGATTTCTCTTCACACTTGTGATGCTAATATAAACTCTTCCTTCATTTCTGTAAACTCTAAAGAACCCAGTGCTATAGCAAAAATTTCACAGACATCAATAAATGAAAAATTGAAAAAGGAACTATATTGTATAAACCTTTCCTTGATAACTATCTTCAAACTATCAACTTAATCAAAAGCAGGAAATAACACCACATAATTAGCAAGGCAACCAGAGAATTTTGCTTTATGTCAATAATGTCACTTCCAGTTATAAGTGGTAAACCTCTAATCTCCATATTAACATATTTCTCCATATTTCTCCATCCTAACATACCCACAAAATTCCAAAATTCCATTTTTATATTAAGGAACCAATATAATCTAACAACAACATTTAGAATATACAATTTTGTACTAAAATTTAATTTTGAATTTGATTTTAACCAAAAAAACTGTCAAATTTTAAATAAACTAATAATTTATTAGTAGATATTCTTAAGGCTTGACTCTAAGGAGTCCAGGGATTCTCTGTACCATCTGCAATTTTATGCTATATATGTGTGTGCATATATATATATGAATATATATTTTATATATATATGAACAATTTTTATTGTGACTTTATAATCTTCATAGTGTTGAAGCTTCAAGAGGCCTAATAAACTACACAAATATTTCAAAACTAAGTTCAAAAGCAACCAAAAGATAGACACAGGAATGAAGTAGATAGGCACTACCAACTCATCAATAATAAGTTCTTTGAAGAATGTGGAGATTAAGATCTGTATGGTGATCAAAGGACTAGGCTTTGAAACTGTGCAAAATGGAGCTCCTGAACTTAAGACCATTTATTGTATGGGAATACAAGACCACCTTACCTGCCTCCTAAGAAATTTGTATGTAGGTCAAGAAGCGACAGTTAGAACTGGACATGGAACAACAGACTGGTTCAAAATTGGGAAAGGGGGCACATCAAAGCCGTATATTTTCATCTTGCTTATTTAACTCATATGCAGAGTATATCATGTGAAATACTGGGCTGGATGAATCACAAGCTGGAGTCAAGATTGCTTGTAGAAATATCAATAACCTCAGATGATAACACCCTAATAGCAGAAAGCAAAGAGGAACCAAAGAGCCTCTTGATGAAGGTCAAAGAGGAGAGTGAAAAAGCTGGATTAAAACTCAACATTCAAAAAGCTAAGATCATGGCAACCAGTCCCATCACTTCATAGTAAATATAAGGGGGAAAAAATGGAAACAGTGACAGATTTATTTTCTTGGGCTCCAAAATCACTGTAGATGGTGACTGCAGCCATGAAATTAAAAGACGCTTGCTCCTTGGAAGAAAAGCTATGAGAAACCTAGACAGCATATTTAAAAGCAGACATCACTTTGCCAACAAAGGTCTGTATAGTCATATGGTTTTTCCAGTAGTCATGTATGGATATGAGAGTTGGGCCTCAAAGAAGGCTGAGCCAAAGAATTGAGGCTTTCAAACTGTGGTCCTGGAGAAGACTCTTGAGAGTCCTTTGGACAGCAAGATCAAACCAGCTAATCCTAAAAGAAAACAACCCTGAATATTCATTGGAAGGGCTGATACTGAAGCTGAAGCTCTAATACTTTGGCCAAGTCATGCAAAGACCTGGCTCTTTGGAAAAGATCCTGATGCTGGGAAAGATTGAAGGCAGGAGAACAGGGTGACAGAGGACAAGATGGTTGGGCAGGATCACCGACTCAATTGACATGAGTTTGAGCAAACTCTGGGAGAAAGCAAAGGACAGGGAAGCCTGGAATGCTGCAGTCCATGGGGTCGCAAAGAGTTGGACATGACTCAGCAACTGAACAAGTGAAGAAATGACTAGAAAAAGTCCATTTAGTAATATAAAAAAGAGATGGAAATGTACGTATATATTTTCCAGGGCTCTCGATGGAAAGGATTGGTAATGATGATGATAATGACAATAAAAATACTAATAATAAAGTCTTCCCTGGATATTTACCATCATAAATCTCTTTGCCTGTGGTTAACCAGCATCATAGTTGGGGAAACCTCAAATTGAAAATTTTGAATGGTCCCAAATTCTTTACACACACTGGTATCCAGTAAAAGCAAATGCAAATTCTCTTTGGAATTCAGCCTTCAATCTGGGCCACAGATTCCTATAAATTAACTACAGTTCACAACTGTCAAATAAACAAGGAAAGACGCCATCATGAGTGAAAGTCAGTTGAAACAATAAAAAACAATTTTAGGTTTCCCAGTGACTTCAGAAGATGTGAACATAAGGTAAACTATGTAAAATAACTACTGATCAAATCTTTAAAAAATTAATTCCCTCTTTGATTTCTGAGTTCCACTATGTCCAACTTTTTTACCTAATAAAATTTATCACAGAATATATGATGAGATCCAGAGGCTGGCAAACTATAGTCCATGGGTCAAATCTATCTGTGACCATTCAATTACATATTGTCTATAACAGCATATGAGAGATTTGGATACAGATCTTCCTTGACTTATGATGAAATTATGATGGAATTATGATGGTCCCAATAAACCCATTGTAACTTGAAAATATCACTAGTCAAAAATTCATTTAATATACCCAATCTATGGAACACTATAGTTTAGCCTAACCTACCTTAAACAAGCTCAGATCATTTACATTAGCCTACAGTTGGGTAAAACCGTCTAACACAAAGCCTAGTTTGTAATAAAGTATTAAGTAGCTCATATAATTTATTGAATACAGTAATGAAAGTGAAAAACAATGGTTTCATGAACACAAAATTGTTATTTGTATATTGGTTATTTACCCTTGTGATCACGTGATTGACTGGGAGCTGCAGCTCCCCATCACGGCCCAACAGCATGAGAGAGTTCAAAAAAAAGACAAAATTCAAAATTCAAAGTACAGCTTCTAATTGAGTGTGTATTGCTTTCACACCATTATAAAGCTGAAGAATAGTAAATAGAAACATCATAAGTCAGGACTGTTTGTAGACATAACCAAAAATACGTGATCCTCTGAATCTAAAATGTACTGTTGCTGTTCAGTCTCCAAATCACCCTTTTATTTCTGGCCAACTTGTACTCAAACTTGGGCAGAAATGAAAGTTAGCAGTTTGCTTTATTCTTGATGATAGGCCTCCATATTCCAGCCTTCTTGAATTAACTGAATCCTCCTAAAATCCCTTAGGACTTCTGCCACATGGGTGCCAATGATGGTCAAACCATTACACTTATTGTTGACATTAGATATTTTAATTTCCAACTCTTAGGGATTTCCTGGTCATTTATTTTTACTTATTTATAACAATCCATTCTGGTCAGAGAATTTAGTCTGCATGATTTCTTTTATTTTAAATATTTTTAGACAGGGGTATCTTCCTCCCTTTCCAATTAATGGTAGTATTTCTCTCAGGACACTGAAAAAAAACCAAAGTGGTAAAAAAAAAAAAAAAGGCTACAGGTTATGAGCCAAGCTGTAGTTTTAGCTAGTTTCCAGTAAGTTCATTCAACAGAAAAAATTCTATTATGAAATAGAGTTTGTAGAAAGAATTCTTAATTCACTTGGCATCTGTTTCTCTTCTCTGCAGAAAACAATTCAAGTGAATTCTCCCAACATCAACCACTAGTCGACATGCATTATGGGAAACAGTATTATTTTCTTGCTCTAAATCTCTTTCTTGGGGGATAGTATAATTGCATCCATTCCTGGGAGACCTTCCCATTTGCCACTCTCTCTACCTTTCCATTTAGTACTTGCTTTTAGCCATAACTTCCAAGCCACGGTATGGTTCTCTAGTGCTTACTCATAAAACAAACAGTAGCAATAGACTTGCCAATGTCTCTCCTATGCCCCATTTCCAGGAAAGTATCATAGAATCTTTCTGGTAAAGGATCACAGACTACCTTTACAGTGTACCAAGTGTACTTCATTTACACTTAGCCCTGTTTTGGTTTTATGACATAAGGTTATAACCTACTCCCAAAGTATCTTTAGGAATGTGCTCCAAGTTAATGATTGAGATAGCAGGTCTCATGCAGTGATACCTTTCTCTACTGGCATGCACAAATTTGATTTTAGTCCCAGGATAAACAGAGCAGAAAAAACAAAAGTATGTGCATTATCTGCTTTACCTTCTCATATTTAATTGAGTAAACAGTCTTTCAAAACTTGCCCCCATCTATTTTAAATATGAAATGTTTTGATTTCCCATTCCAACTTTTAGGGAACATAGCTCAACAGGTCAAAGAATGTGATATATTCATGTAATGTTACATTTTCTTGTTCTTTCTTGTACATCAGTAGGAGTAAAATGTTTCTGTTGATCAGAAGAAACATATCTTGGTGAGTCAAAATAAAAGAATTTTCTGTTCAAAATTTAAACTGCTTCCCTACTGTTTCTTCTCTTTCAAGATAAGCAAAGCCCAGAATATATGCACATGTATAATTCCAGTTAGCCTCCATTTGTAGCCCATAGGAATTGTATTGGTAGGAAACCCACACAGTCCACTTGCCAGTTAGAGGGAAGAGAAAGCTTGACTTCAGGAAATTCTGACTACAATCATGCTTGGGTGATTTCTGTCCTATGGAATTTGGTTTCTTTCAGTGCCAAGGAAATATATTGTTATCAGACCTGACCATGCATGACATAGGCACCTGTGTGTCATTTAATGAAACAGTGATCAGTTCTAGGGCTCTGGCTAAGGCTTCACTTTTCCTTTTCCTTCATACTTCATTTCTTTTAGTTTTTTGTTCAATTAAGAACTTATCAGAGACATCTCCGACTACTTTGTATGAGAAAATTTTACTCTCATCTACCGTTTCACACACTGCCACCATCCCCAACATACTCTGTCTTATCCTGCTTTATTTTCTTCAAAAATATTTTATGAACATCTAACATATTACAATTATTTTATTTGTTTATTACCATTCTCCTCAACAGAATATGAGCACCATCCCAAAGGAATGTGTTCTTGTCTTGTGCTCAATCTTTTGTGCCTTAATGCTTATAGGGTAAATATTTGAAATTATAGTTAAACAAAAAAATAACTAAGTGCAAGAATTTCTCTAATTGAAAATCACCCTAACAGATTCATGAATGAAAATCATAATAGATGTTACCAACGCCTGTACTCCCACTGGCCTAATGAAAACCAAAACCTCTCCAGATGTGGTTATTACTCCATGTATGCATGTTTCAGCCCTCGTATAATGCCCCAAAATGATGTCCTTTTCATTACAGGGGACTGGAATGCAAAAGTAGGAAGTCAAGAAACACTTGGAGTAACGGGCAAATTTGGCCTTGAAGTAAGAATGAAGCAGGGCAAAGGCTAATAGAGTTTTGCCAAGAGAAAGCACTGGTCAGAGCAAGCACCCTCTTCCAACAACGCAAGAGAAGACTCTACACATGGACATCACCAGATGGTCAACACCGAAATCAGATTGATTATATTCTTTGCAGCCAAAGATGGAGAAGCTCTATACAGTCAGCAAAAACAAGACCAGGAGCTGACTGTGGCTCAGATCATGAACTCCTTATTGCCAAATTCAGACTTAAATTGAAAAGTAGGGAAAACCACTAGACCATACAGGTATGAAAGAAATCAAATCCCTTATGATTATATAGTAGAAGTGACAAATAGATTCAAGGGGTTAGGTCTGATAGACAGAATGCCTGAAGAAATATGGACAGAGATTCGTGACACTGTACAGGAAACAGGGATTAAGACATCCCCAAGAAAAAGAAATGAAAAAAGGTAAAATGGTTGTCTGAAGAGGCCTTACAAATAGCTGTGAAAAGAAAAGAAGCAAAAGGCAAAGGAGAAAAGGAAAGATATACCCATTTGAATGCAGAGTTCCAAAGAAGAGCAAGAAGAGATAAGAAAGCTGTCCTCAGTGATCAATGCAAAGAAATAGAGGAAAACAACAGAATGGGAAAAACTAGAGATCTCTTCCAAAAAATTAGAGATACCAAGGGAACATTTCATGCAAAGATGGGCTCAATAAAGGACAGAAATTGTATGGACCCTTAGGTACCACTTTAGAGATTATGATGAAAGCAGTTGGGATGTGCCTTGGCCACTAAGATTTTTAAAAGAGTACTTCTAATGTGCAGCTGGGTTGAGCACATTGATCTACACTCTTTTTGGCACAAGTGATTCTGAAATCTCTTTGTGAAGATGTTAATTTGAGAACAGCGTTTCCCTCCCTTCCCTGGTAATTTAAATTATTTGGCCCTTAATAAAAATACACATTCCATGGCCACATCTCAGTCCTGGCAAATCAGAATCTCCAAGAAAGCCCCAGGAAGTGGCATTTTTTAAACAAGTGCCCCCAGGTGATTATTCTCATTATGGAAATTTAAGTTCATGCTCATGCTCAGCCGCTTCAGTCCTGTCTGACTCTTTGCAACCCTACGGACTGTAGCCCACCCTCTCTGTCCACGGGATTCTCTACGCAGGAATACTGGAGTGAATTGTCATTTCCTTCTCCAGCGGATCTTCCCAAGCCAGGGATGAAACCCACATCTCCTGTATCTCTTAAGAAAGAGTGATATATTATAAAGAAATAAATATGTATGACTCTTGCTACTTTTAATTGAGGGACAAGAATACTATCTAAATCAGTGCACTAAATCTTAGTCTTCACATTTTATTATCTCTGCACTCAATAATTATGTCATAAGCCAAATGATGATTCTATTTAAACTTCCAACGGAGGAAGATATGTGATTTGGATTTATGTTTTAGAAAGAAAATTAAATTTCAGAGCAGTTTTCAGCAAGAATGAAACCTAAATTCCCTGCTAATCTTGAAAGGTTAACCTTGTTTGCTTAACTGGAAAAAATGACCAAGTTCACCATCCCATGTATAAAAACTCCCACTACTACTCTGAAAATAAAAATTTTAATTAAAATGAGCATTTAGTTTAAAAGAAAAAAAAACTTTTTTTTAAGTAAGATTATAACCTTACTGGTGATACGATAGCTAAATCCCAATTAATTACTAGAAAGTTAGCATTATAGAGGTTAAGTAATCATTTGGCAAGAAAGATTACAAAATCCAAATTAAAACACCAAGAAATTTAAATTGTCAAAATTACCATAAAACTCGCACAGTGTTTCTTTGGAATTAATAAGACAGAACTCAGTGTGGTAGTGACATTACAGGGTAACTTTATGTATTTCTAATATAATAAATGTGCTATCAATTAAATACACAGTTTTAGTATTTAACTTGTAATGGTTATCTTGCTAAATGACAAGAAGTACATTCATTAGGTTATGTGATTTAATTTATTATCATAAAATTTATTCAGCTTTATAGATTCTTAAAATAGCTGAATTCATCTCACCAGATTTAGGACTCATTTAGACAACATAGCGTCTATGTTTTGCTTGAAACTTTAATCTTAATTGAGATCATTTGACTCAGGCAAAATGCATCTGTAGCCAGGCTTAACAATCATGGGTACCTAAAGAAGATCTGATAGCTTCTCCTTGAATTATTCAACAGCTATGACTGTATCAGTCTGTACAAATTTCAAAATAGGGAGGGCTCAGAAACCATCTACCTGTTCCAGCCTGCTGCTGCTGCTGCTGCTAAGTCACTTCAGTCATGTCTGACTCCATGTGACCCCATAGACGGCAGCCCACCAGGCTCCTCTGTCCCTGGGATTCTTCAGGCAAGAATACTGGAGTGGGTTGCCATTTCCTTCTCCACTGTTCCAGCAATCAAACATTAAAGCATAATGAACAGACTATAATAATAATTTGTCCACGCAGCTTTGCTCAAAATTCAAAATATAAATAAGTGACATAGATAGGATAGTTTTGACCAAAGAAGCAGCAATATAGTTGAGCACTTTTTAATACTGGGCTGAAGGGTCCCTGGAATCCTGGTGAAATCCGCCCTGCTTACCTTGGTAGCCAGTTCTACACACAACTTGTTCCTACCAAAATGACTCAAGCCTTCTACCTATTTCTAATGTAATAAATATGCTTTTATAAATTACACAGTTTTAGTATTTAGCTTGTAATGGCTATCTTGCTAAATGACAAGAAGCACATTCACTCTGTTATGTGATTTAGTTTATCTTCACAAAATTTATTCTGCTTTATAGATGCTTAAAATAGCTGAATTCCCTATGTTTTGCTTCCAACCTAATGTCCCAATTGTTGTAGCTCACCCTTCCATCCAGGCTTCCCTGGTGGCTCAGATGTTAAAGAATCTGCCTGCAATACAGGAGACCAGGGTTAGACCCCTGAGTTGGGAAGATCCTCTGAAGAAGGAAATAGCTACCCACTCTGGTATTCTTGCCTTGAGAATTCCACAGACAGAGGAGCTTGGTGGGCCACAGTCCATGGGGTCACAGAGTTGGACATGACTGAGTGCCTAACACACACACACACCCCCTTCCACCCAAGAGCTCCTTTTCGTGTCCTACTTTCCTTTCTCTCTTTGGGGTGACAGCTAATCTAATTAACTAAGCAGCTATAATTAAATCCACTGTGTTTGCTAAAACAATGATTCTCACACTCTAATCACACTTGTCAAAATGCAAATTTCAGGGCCTGTGATTTTGCAGTTTTGTCCTGCTTCAGGATCCTGTTGAGCCAAAGATCACACTTTGAGTAGAAAGAAGCTAAAAGGTCACTCCTTTCCTTTAACTTAAGCACTGTTTTAACTTAAGCAGTGTCTTTTCAGTCTAGTCCAAAAATTCAGTGCCTCAGAAAAATGAATAATTCATGGCTTAATTGCAGACCTACTGAATCTGAATCTCTGTGGAATGAACCCAGGAATCTACAGTTTTAATAATCTCCCCCATGTGATTCCTGTACCGATCAAAGGCTAAGTTACAAGTTCATCTCTAATCTCATTCCTAAATCTTCCAGGTCGTAGCTATGTGTCTTGAGAGCTGTTTTTTACAGATTTGGCCCCAAATAAAAAAGCATATCAAATAGTGGAGGCAGAAAACAGAATGACAGTTTAGGCGAAAACTCATTTTGGGAGAGTAAAACATGCGAATCATCCATAGAACCATGAATTCATTCTAAACTACAAAGCAGCCCTTTAATTTCCTCTGATGTGGACACCTTGGAGATTACAGAAAAATTTTTGTAAATAAAGTTCTTTTGTGCTACTAGCGATGGCGGAAGCGCTTACCACAGCACGTGCGTCTCTGAGTTATCTCACTTGGCTATCTTCAGCTTGCCAATTTTCTCTTATTGACATTGCTTCCAATTGCCATTACTTGGCGGGTACTAAGTCATCGCCAGTAATTACATGCTTCAGTAGAAGCTCAGAGCCTACATGCTCAGGAGCATGTAAAAGCTGTCATGAAAATGTAAAAATCGAGACTCAAGCATGGGGCTTCTCAAAAGATCTACATGCAGCTTCAAACAGCAACGTTTTAATAAAAGTAAACATACTCCGAACTGAGGAGCTTTCTCCTAAAAATGTAAAGATTAAATGCTTCATTTTGATATATGGCAAAACCAATACAATATTGTAAAGTTAAAAAATTAAATTAAATTAAAAAATAATAATAAATAAATGTATCCAGGTTAGTATTTTATGGAAACATCACCCAACAAAGGCATAAATGAAATGACTTTCTGAAAGTACAGCATTGAAACCAGCCCACAAATATATATAGACCTCATGTAGCACTTACCCTCCATGAACACTGCCTCCCCTTTTTCCCAAAGGGAAGTCACTGACGAATAATCCAATTCACTTGCTGAGTCTAGAGCTTTACTACTGTGCAGACAAGTATGTCGAGCTGATTGAGATATTTCCGAGAAGTGATACTCTGAGTAATATTTCTTTCAGACATTACTTTGCATTCTTCGAAGAGCTTGCTTTTAAGTACGGTGTATTTTGTTGCTCAAAGGAGAATGTGGAAGTCAAGACTTCACAAATTCTGTACAGAGGTATGCAATTTAAAACTTCGACATTTTCAGGAATGTGTAAGGATGCAAGTCAAAATTAGCTTATTCTAAATCATTCTGCCTCACCCTAGGGAAAATCAAATAGAAGGAGAATTCTTTGACATCATGGAAAAGAAATACTTATTGCTATATCTACATGTGACATATATGGCAAAAATAAAAGGGAAAGAGAAAAGGACAAAAAAGTTAAAAAAAATAAAAGTGAATCCAATTAAAATAAAATTCCAGTAAATTAAAAACTTGAACACTAAATTTTCTTAATATATTTGATCCTAACTAAGAAACTCTTTACTTTTACTCCTTATTTTAACTCCTCACTTCATTTTATAAGTGGAATGCTTTCTTTAATGTATGTTGATAAATGAAAATTTAATTCTGTTTTAACAAAAAGAAAAATAGTAACTAATATTAGTTCTAAGATGCAAAACTACACTGCGGGGGTGAGATTATAAACTATAAACTATACTCTCAAGACAATGGTGATCTAATGCCTGGGAAGTGGGGAGAAGGTTAGACAACCCTACAAATATCTATATTAACAATCAATGTAAGTGATGTAAGACGGTAGAAAACATTAATGTGGTTCAAAAGGGTGATACCATAGGGTTGAGAAATCAAGGACTGCTTCATGCAGTAGATGCTTTATGATTGGGACCCTGATGCTTGTGCAAGACTTAGAAGGATTAATTTAAAAATTAAGAAGATTTAGGAAAAGCTACAACAAAAATAGAAAGATTGGAAAGCATAGAAGGTGTTTGGCTGAATTATGTGTGTATACTTCCTTTTGGGTTCGTATAAGATATTTGGCGAAACTAATACAATTTTGTAAAGTTTAAAAATAAAATAAAATTTAAAAAAAAAAAAGAAAGAAAGAAAGAAGTGAAGAGGCAGCTGATAAATTAGTAGGGAGCCATGTCATAGAGGCACTTGGCTAGCAAGCTAAGGACCTTTTTCTTGATTCAACAATGGAAAATCTTTAAATGCATTAGAGGAAATAGACATAATTTGTCTTTCTGTATGATGAATTTGAATACAGATTAGACTAAGTAGAAAGTAACTATGGAAGTGCTGTCTTGGAGATACACAGGATGAGAAAGCCAAGGAGGATCAGATGGATAGGATAGATATTGAGGAGACACAAACTATGGAACTTGATAATAGGGTGGATAAAAAGTTTAACCACAGAGCTAAGCAGGAGGTATAGGAGAGGGAGGGCTTCCCAGGCATAGCTATGCAAATAAAATACGTGACTGACTTTGCTTCACTAATCTTGCTGCTGCTAAGTCACTTCAGTCATGTCTGACTCTGTGCGACCCCATAGACAGCAGCCCACCAGGCTCCCCCTCCCTGGGATTCTCCAGGCAAGAATACTGCAGTGGGTTGCCATTTCCTTCTCCAATACATGAAAGTGAAAAGTGAAAGTGAAACAATAGGAACTGAGCTGATATATAAACAGACTGTATAAGTCACCAGTCCAGGTTTGATGCACGATACTGAATGCTTGGGGCTGGTGCACTGGGACGACCCAGAGGGATGGCACGGGGAGGGAGGAGGGAGGAGGGTTCAGGATGGGGAACATGTGTATACCTGTGGCGGATTCATATTGATATATGCCAAAACCAATACAATATTGTAAAGTTAAAAAATAAAATAAAATATTTTAAAAATAAATAAAATAAAAAGAATTTTAAAAAAAAGAAATATTCCTCAAAATTTTTTGCCTGAATTTGCTTATATAATTTCAGTTTTCAAGCAATATTATACATGTAAACATCTTTAGTACAGTTTTATATATGGGACGTTCATCACTGGACAACAAAAATTCACTGAGTAATTAATATTGTACCATTGTTACTGCATTTTTATGACATGATAAAGGTTAGCTATAGTTTGGTTGATCAGTAACATTTTCCTAAAATATTTATGCTGTCTCAGGCACTGTGTTAGAGGTGTCAACATTGAAAAAGAGGCTGGCTCACTTTAAATAAACTATTGTCTAAAAGCGTAGAAAAGCCATTTAAGTCTAACACAGCTTGAGAGTTCAGGACACAGCGCAACTGTGGACAAAAGTTGAACACCTAGTGCTGGTTTGATAGATCAAAGAAGGCTTCTTTAGCCTGATCGCAAGGGATAACTTGACCAACTGAAATAAATGAGGCAGACATGAAAGAATTCAGCAGGGGAGGCGGCAGTGAGAAAACAGAAAGAACTGTGGGTGTTAATAAGGGAGAGGACTATAAGGAGAGGAAGACGAAGAAAGGTTTATGTGAAAGAATTTGGGATTTTACCCAGAAGGAAAGGAGTCCTGAAATCTTTAAGCAGTCAAGAGGCTTAATCAGATGTGCGTGTTACAGAGGTTACTCCAGGTGCAGAGCAAAGAAACAAATAGACTGGATTGAAAAGAGAAATTGGCTTTCAGGATATTGTAGAAAATGAAAGGAGATGCTAGTGCATTTAATTAAATATTTGAAAGAGAATATAAGTAAAGTATACTAAGACATAGCAGAATGGGTAAAGGAATAAATGAGGGAGATAAGATCTAAGATAATGCCAAGATCCTCAGATTGAGCAACCAGGGAGATAGTTGATGTATTCACTAAAATAGGGTGGGTAGGAAAAGACAAACTCTGGAATTATTGAACTTTATGTATATTGGGTCTTCCCCAGTAGCTCAGTCAGTAAAAACAGTCTGCCTGCAATGTGGGAGACCCAGGTGCAATCCCTGGGTCGGGAAGAGCCCCTGAAGAAGGAAATGGCAAACCATTCCATATTCTTGCCTGGAGAATTGCATGGACAGAGGAGTCTGGTGGGCTACAGTCCACGGGGTCACAAAGGGTCGGCCATTACTGAGTGACTAACATTTTCACTTTCTTTCTATACACAACTGTATACACAGGTTTGAAGCAAAGAAGAAACAGCAGGTCTAGAGATTACTCGTCAGCAACATATATGGCAACTTAAATAAAGGTAATAGATGAGATTGCTAAGGGCTACTATTCAGACTGACAAAAAGAGAAGACAAAGGATGGAGCCTAGATAATACTAAAATTTAATGCAAAAAAAAAAAATGTTAGGAATGAAACAGGAAAATGAGAAGAGTGAAGTACGATAAAGCCAAAAAAAGTGTTTATAAGAAAAAATATATTAATGCTGCTGAGTGGTCACAGATGATAAGAACTGAAAAGTATCTACTGGACTTATTAACAAGAATGTTATGAGCAAACACAGGAAGAATATGTTTCTGGATTAATGGGGGCAACTTAGCTTGCAGTGAGTAAGAGAAGGTAAATTCCCAAAAGTAATTACAGACAATTCTTTTAGAGTTGGAAAGATATTTAGAGAGGGACATAGAATACATAAAAAACTATCTTAAGGAGGAAAAGACCTGGCATGATAAATGCTCATAGGAAGTATGAGTGCAGAGTGACTTTGAAGATACAGGATGGAATCAAAACACCTGCCAGTGAAATAATTAAATTTAAGGGAGAAAGTATTTTTTCTTTATATGAAAAAGAAAATAATGGATTCAAATTTTTTCTTATCTAAGTGTATTAGTTTTCTATTTCTGTCTTAAAAATTACTACAAACTTAGCTGTGTACAACTACACAACTTTCTTATCTCACAGTTTTCATGGGCTGGATAATGGTTACCTAAGTCATCCCGGGCCTGATGAAGTAAAATCAAGGTGTTGGCTGGGCCTGTGTCCTCATCTGGGGCTCACATCCCCTTCTAAATTCACTAGTTGTTTGCAGAATTCAGTTCCTTGCAACTGTGAACCGTAGTCCCTGCTTTATTGCTGGTCATCAACCAGGCACTGGTTGCTAGCTAACCAGGTGCTAGCAAACCACCGGCTGTCCCTTTCATGTTACCCTCTCCACAAGATGACAATTTGCTTCCTCAGAGCCAATGAGAGAGTAGCACTGGCTGCTTCAAATCTCTCCAACTTCAGGAAAAGCTCAGACTCTTTTAATGGGTTACCAGTTTAGACCAGGCCCACCAAAGGTCATTTCCCCTGAGATTAACTCAAAGTCAACTGATCTGCAACCTTAATTCCACCTGAAAAATGTCTACACCTTTGTCCTATAATGTAATCTAACCATGGAAGTGACATCCATTCTATTCACAGGTTCTTTCCACACCCACGGGCGGGGATACTACAGACTATATACTCCAGGAGACAGGAATCTTGAGAGCCATCTCAGAATCCTGCTTAACATATCAAGAAAGCCATCACCCTGAGTTGAAATATTTTTCTTTTCTTTCTGAAATGGAAATTTGTTCACTATTCACTTAATAAGTGTGTCTTCATCTCTAAATCGGAGAAGGCAATGGCACCCCACTCCAGTACTCTTGCCTGGAGAATCCCATGGATGGAGGAGCCTGGTGGGCTGCAGTCCATGGGGTCGCTAAGAGTCGGACACGACTGAGTGACTTCACTTTCACTTTTCACTTTCATGCATTGGAGAAGGAAATGGCAACCCACTCCAGTGTTCTTGCCTGGAGAATCCCAGAGACGGGGGAGCCTGGTGGGCTACCATCTATGGGGTCGCACAGAGTCGGACACGACTGAAGTGACTTAGCAGCAGTAGCAGCATCTCTAAATACATATATTGTTTTATGCTTTTACTGAAGTCTTTCCCAATTTTAAGAGAACAAATCTAAAAAAAAAGAAAAAGAAAACTAAAAGTTTAATATTTATTGAAAAAAGCAACACAACTGAGAGCTGGTGGGACCCTCCTAATGCAAAGTTGGGGTAAGAGTAGAATTTCAGACAGATCCCATTACTCTACATAGAGATCTAAATCATGGTATTCAATAAAACTGAAAAAAAAAAAAGATAACAGGAAAATAAAGGCAATTCTTACCACAGTCTATTACAACTCTCCCCACCTGTCTTGATGAAATTGTCCTTGGGAAGTTTTGCTTGGGCTGGCACTAACTGTTGTCCCTCTTTGGGGCAACATGGGCCCAGTGTTTGAGGTAGCACTTGCTTTCCCTAGTCCCTAAAGGTTTAGTTTCCATAAGCATACTCGGTTTTGGACTTTCTCAGGAAAGGAAGAACAGAGTGTTGGGGACTCTTCACCTTTTGAATTCTGGATCTCTTCATAAATGAATGGAGACTAACAGGTGGGAGGTAGGTACCTATTCATAATGGAATCTGATCCTATTATCAGCCTTCAAAATTACATTCAAAACATGGGTGGCACAAACTAGTTACCACTTACTGTGTTCTTTCAGTATTGCAAAACACTAAACTATAACAGAATTCAAATGACAAAATTGAGAGATGATGCAACAAATGTACCTTTTCTTGCATGCAATTTGTACTGGAAATTACAACACCTATCAAAAAAAGTATATAACACAGTATCTCTCTCTCTCAGCAATTTATAAGATGATTAGGTTCTAAGACTATCTTAGAACACAGAGTAGTTAACAATTAACAATATCTTTCATGGGTATGAAAGAGGATGAGGGTATAAATGTTAAGTACAATTAAGATATATTCACACATGTGAGCTAGGAAAATAATATAAGATAGTTAAAAGAAAGAAAAACAATAATAGCTATTAGTCATTGAATCCCTGTGCTGTTATAGCCATTAAAGTGGATATTGTGTGTACATCATCACAGGTGTTCACAATGGCCTAGCAAGTAGATTTGTATCATTTTTTGAAATCTTGCGATAGGGATAGACAGAATGAAAGGTTAAGAAACTTATCCAGGGACACAGAAAGAGTGAGAGGCTGTAATGTGTCCTCGAGTTGAGCTGACTTCAAGGCCAGCGCAACTGCTCATCTATCACATCGCCTCTGGTGAGAAGGAACGCCAGTGAGGAGTCTGATGTCATATGTCTCCAGAGCACTGGAGTAGCACATGCTGAAATAACTTTAGATTCTTCTGATTGCTCAGCGACCATATTTTTTAGAAAAGTGCCACAAAACATAAATTGATTATGTCCTCTTGCCCTGCATATGAGAATATGTCCTCAAACTGGTTTATTTTGATAATATTTTTAATAACAAAGACTTTTTAAAAACAAACACCTTATCCATAGAAGATTTCTGTATCAGAAATGTTATAGATGATTCTTGGATTTGGTCATTTCTTTTCTTCTGGTTAAAACTAAATTTAAAAAGACCCCAGTTAAACAATACTTTTTGAATAAATAATGCACAATACATGAATTTCTCAGACTTCTTCCTAGGCTTTAGCTGGTACAAATCTGCACCTGTCTTTTTGAAAAAAAAAATATTATCTGAGGGAGAAAAAGACATACTACTTTAGTAACATATTTATGAGTAGTGGGAATGACTCTATAGCTTTTGTGTTATTAGATGTGGATATAACTGTTTCCTTCCTTTTTTGAGAAGCCAAATAAGAGACTTCTGCCTGCATGTCCAGAGCCAGAAACTCATTTCAATAGCAGCCCTGCAAGGCAGTGCAGGGAACTAAACTGATATGAATTGCTAGTTTTCTAATGAATTGAACTACACAATCACAGCAAATAGTAAGAAAACCCTGAAGGCTGATTTTGTGTGTATTTATTTTAGCAGTATTCAAGGCAAAAACTAATCAGAGAGGGATATTTGTTAAAATGAATGTTTCCTTGGCTGAGAGAGTCCGGCTTTAACAACTTTTTATTGATACTTGACATGTATTCTGACTACTCTTTTATATTTCATTTTTCTAAAGGATTCATTTAGATGGAGAGTATGAGGAAAGAATTTTGAGCACTACTTTACTAGCATGTGAGATGAGTGCAATTGTGTGGTAGTTCGAGCACTCTTTGGCATTACCTTTCTTTGGGATGGGAATGAAAACTGACCTTTTCCAGTCCTGTAGCCACTGCTGAGTTTTCCAAATTTGCTGACATATTGAGTGCAGAACTTTCACAGCATCATCTTTCAGAATTTGAAATAGCTCAACTGGAATTCCATGGCCTCCACTAACTTTGTTTGTAGTGATGCTTCCTAAGGCCTACCTGACCTCAAATTTACGCTAGTGAAGTAATGCTCAAAATTCTCCAAGCCAGGCTTTAGCAATATGTGAACTGTGAACTTCCAGATGTTCAAACTGGTTTTAGAAAAGGCAGAGGAACCAGAGATCAAATTGCCAACATCCGCTGGATCATGGAAAAAGCAAGAGAGTGCCAGAAAAACACCTATTTCTGCTTTATTGACTATGCCAAAGCCTTTGACTGTGTGGATCACAAGAAACTGTGGAAAACTCTAAAAAGAGATGGGAATACCAGACCACCTGACCTGCCTCTTGAGAAACCTATATGCAGGTCAGGAAGCAACAGTTAGAACTGGACATGGAACAACAGACTGGTTCCAAATAGGAAAAGGAGTATGTCAAGGCTGTATATTGCCACCCTGCTTATTTAACTTATATGCAGAGTACATCATGAGAAATGCTGGGCTGGAGGAAGCACAAGCTGGAATCAAGACTGCCAGGAGAAATATCAATAACCTCAGATATGCAGATGACACCACCCTTATGGCAGAAAGTGAAGAACTAAAGAGCCTCTTGATGAAAGTGAAAGAAGAGAGTAAAAAAGTTGGCATTAAGTTGGCTTAAAAGTTGGCATCCAGTCCCATCACTTCATGGGAAATAGATGGGGAAACAGTGGGAAAGAGTGACTGACTTTATTTTTCTGGGCTCCAAAATCACTGTGGATGGTGATTGCAGCCATGAAATTGAAAGACGCTTGCTCCTTGGAAGGAAAGTTATCCAACCAGTCTCTGTTAAAGCATATTAAAAAGCAGAGACACTGCTTTGCCAACAAAAGTCCATCTAGTCAAGGCTATGGTTTTTCCAGTAGTCATGTATGGATGTGAGAGTTGGACTATAAAGAAAGCTGAGTGCTGAAAAACTGATGTTTTTGAAAACAAGAGAAGACTCTTGAGAGTCCCTTGGACTGCAAGGAGATCCAACCAGTCCATCCTAAAGGAGATTAGTCCTGGGTGTTCATTGGAGGGACTGATGTTGAAGCTGAAACTCCAATACTTTGGCCACCTGATGCGGAGAGCTGACTCATTTGAAAAGACTCTGATGCTGGGTAAGATTAAGGGCAGGAGGAGAAGGGGACGACAGAGGATGAGATTGTTGGATGGCATCACCGACACGATGGACATGGGTTTAGGTGGACTCCGGGAGTTGGTGATGGTCAGGGAGGCCTGGTGTGCTACAGTTCATGGGGTCACAAAGAGTCGGACACGACTGAATGACTAAACTGAACTGATGAGGAAAGAAAGCTTTGTGAAATTTGTCAGCTGAATTTTGCAAAATTTTGTAATAAATCAGGTGTTAACTTCCTCTTAGACAGATTTAGGAATCAATTAGCCAAAATAACCAACCCTCCCTTCTATTTATATTTTCCCATAAAAATTATACAAGAAAATAAGATAAATACACTAATACTTTGTGGTGTCATTCTTTCTATTGAGCCTATATACACACAAAGGGATCTGTGGTCCTTAAGAACTATTTGATGTAAGTTGTAAACCTGGATAATTTAGTGAATAAAACTGCAACTTGCAAGTTCAAAAAACTCATCTCAAGCTATGATTGCTTAAAGTGAGCAAATTTATGTAAATTGGTCTTTACCTGTTATTTTATATCCTTATAACAAAAAGGAAAAACTTGCAATGTGACGGAGTTTAAACTTGTATATAATTTTAAGTCAGACAACAGTGTTTTGGTTTGGTATAGGCCACGAGCTGTCAGAAAAATTAGCATAACTCAAAGGAACACACATTAAATGCTCATATGCATTTAAATGTGTAGAGAAACCAAAGAGAACTATCACATACCTGAATCAACTCAGTCATTCTTTTCTAATTACTTTCCCCCTCTCCTTGTCATGCATCTTTTTAGGTTGGCTTTTCTGCTAAAGGTCCCTCCTGCCTTTTCTTTCTCCTGATCTTCTCTCAGGCTCTAGAACAGGGATTGGGAAAATAGTAGTGGTGATTTGCCAGGTCATATACCAATACAACTGAACTCAACATTCAGAAAACTAAGATCATGGCATCTGGTCCCATCACTTCATGGCAAACAGTGGAAAAAGTACCAGACTTTATTTTGGGGGGCTCCAAAATCACTGCAGATGGTGACTGCAGCCATGAAATTAAAAGATTTTTGTTCCTTGGAAGAAAAGTTATAACCAACCTAGACAGCTTATTAAAAAGCAGAAACATTACTTTGCCAACAAAGGTCCATCTAGTCAAGGCTATGGTTTTTCCAGTGGTCATGTATGGACGTGAGAGTTGGACTATAAAGAAAGCTGAGTGCTGAAGAATTAATGCTTTTGAACTGTGGTATTGGAGAAGATTCTTGAGAGTCCCTTGGACAGGAAGGAGATCCAACCAGTCCATCCTAAAAGAAATTCATTATTCATTTGAAGGACTGATGCTGAAGCTGAAACTCCAATACTTTGGCCATCTGATGCAAAGAAATAACTCATTCGAGATAGACTCTGTTGCTGGGAAAGATTGAGGGCTGGAGGAGAAGGGGACAACAGAGGATGATTTGGTTGAATGCCTCACCAACTAAATGGACATGAGTTTGAGTAAACTCCGGCAGTTGGTGATGGACAGGGAGGCCTGGTGTGCTGCAGTCTATGGGGTCACAAAGAGTTGGACATGCTGAGTGACTGAAGTGAACTGAACTGAACACCAATATAAAGAAGATAAGGGTTGTTTGGGGCATTGGAGAAAAATGTTGTTTCCTATAGATCGCTTCCCCAAAGGATGATTGGTGAGAGGTAATCAAGTAACCTAGAACTTGGTGTCAGAGTAATGTAAAGATATTTGAGCTTTAGCCTCCCTCCAACCTGTGATCAGAAAACTCTCCACGCATTCTCCACAGGTATTACTGCTTGAGGGTGGCAGGTGAGGATGAAGAGAGCTGCTCTAGTTCTCAGTACTCATTTATGACTCTCAAAATTTAATCCCTGTGTCCAAAGAAAGTTTCATCATTGGGTTTTTGTCCTCTTTAAAAATACTCCATTAAAAATTATATATCCTTTAAAAAATGGATAAATCTCTCAAAATATAGCATTTAAAAGAAAGGTTATAAAGGTAAAATAAAAGCTAACATTATTCTCTATTGCCAAGTATATTTTAAAACATCATTAAATCAGTGGAAATTGCTGCAAAAACAGAAATAAAATAGAGTAATAATTCCAATTCTATCCATATACATATATGCACTTATATGCTATATATTTATGTATTAAAAATGCTACATCATAGATGTAAAGGGAGGATTTATTTTAAAACACTCCAAATTCCTCAGCAGTTATTTATTTAAAAGTAACTGCTGAGGAATTTGGAGAAACAAATATCAATCATATACAACCTCACAACATGTATCATTATATGATATGTAAGCTCCACATGCATAAAAGAGCTATTTTACAATATGTAAAATTTCTTTGCATTATGTAAAAAATATATAGAATGATAAAAATAATGATTTTTAAAAGAAGAGGAAAAACATTTAGATAACTATCTGCAGCAAATTTTATATATATATAAACTAATATATATGCTATATAAAAAGTATATGGAAATTAGTATGAAAGATAACACTAAAATGAAAAAAGTGACATGAACAACTTAAGATTAATGAAGTAAAATATATATATAAAATGTTCAACTCTGCTGGTTCTTAAAAGAACACACTGAAATAAGAGTAATGTGCCTTTTTAAAAGTCAAAATACTGAGGGAATTTGGTAATCAAGCTGACACTCTCATACATAAAATAAAAAGTAATAAATTGGAAGATTCCTTTTGAAAAAAAGATTTTTCAGTACCTTTTAAGACATATGAATTTCTTTATCCCAATTATCTCACTTTTGGTAGGAAGATAAAGGAAATAAAAAAGATAATAAAAAATGAGGAAAAGTTAATACACATGAAAATATTTAGTGTAACAAATATAAAGCTATTAAAATTATGAGGATTCTATAACAGAAAAATACATATTTATAACATTAAATAAAAAAGAACAGTTATATCTGTTTATTAATTATAAATATTTTAAAAATCATGCCTAGATAGGAATTATATGGGAAAAAAGAATACTTAAAGAAGCTTGACTCACTAAATCTTTGACTGTGGATCATTTTAATGCATTGTATTTTGATCCAGTCAATGTTGCAATCTTATTTATCTAGCAAAAATAATTCCTTCAAAGTGAAAATTCATGGCAGGGGGTAACAAAACTCTTGTGGTTCCTCACTATCCAGTCTCATTTTTCACAAAAAACTTCATCTGGGCTTAAGGCCACCAGAATTAAGGCAACATGGCTCAGTCTCCTTTATAGCCAAGTATGGCCATGTGCCCAATTCCTGGGAAATGTGCTAGGAATATGGGTGCTCTGCAGCAGCTTCCTGAACCCTACCTTACCAGACGGCTGTCACGCGGCTTCCCTCCTGCTTCTACATTGCTTCCTCCTGCTGCTAGGCTACAGATGCCAACCTGGACAAGGGCCAGTCTAAAGTGACAAGGTAGCATGAACTGGAAGGAACCTGGGTCCTTCAAGAGGCATATTTGGTCCTTCAAGAGCAGAGGCATATATATTTCAGCTCTGGTTTGCCCATGTCTGCCCTTTGTTGCAGAGAAGGCAATGGCACCCCACTCCAGTACTCTTGCCTGGAAACTCCCATGGACGGAGGAGCATTGTAGACTGCAGTCCATGGGGTCACGAAGAGTCGGACATGACCGAGTGACTTCACTTTCACTTTTCTCTTTCCTGCATTGGAGAAGGAAATGGCAACCCACTCCAGTGTTCTTGCCTGGAGAATCCCAGGGACAGGGGGAGCCTGGTGGGCTGCCATCTATGGGGTCGCACAGAGTCGGACACGACTGAAGCGACTTAGCAGCAGCTGCAGCAGCCCTTTGTTGACATAAAGAAAAGAGTAGGAACTAAACTATCTTGCATAAACCACTACTAATTTTCACTTTTCTGTTACTCACAGCAGAATCTTAACCTACTAAATGCCAAGAAGGTTACCCCAAAAGCCAGTTAGCTCACAGCCATAATCAGTTGACAATTGCTGACAGCAAGTTAGAGACAACAAACTGGGGGCAGTAGGAAGCTAAAAAGGTTGGCAAGATTAACCCTAAGGCATTCAAATTGACTGACTGGATCTAGGCAGTTAGTTCCTCCATGCCAAGCATTCTCAATGGGGGTGACATTGACCCAAGGGAATGAAAATTGGCTCTTGAGGGAACAAAAAAGTTGTTAGCTATTATAATGGTCTATGGCTCTCCAACATGCCACAATGCATAAAGGGACATACAATATATCTGTGGTATTAACATTTCATGGGAGTCGGGCTAGCATCTAGGAAAAAATGGTCTAAAAATGCTCTTTAGGAGGGTGATAATGAAAAAAAAAAAAATGTTAAGGAATGCTGCTCACTGTGAAATGTCCTCCCCTGCCTGTTCTACCACACGAATCCTACTCACTCTCTTAGACTCCTTAGCTTCCCCTAATCTTTTTAACCACTTGTCACATTGCTTTGTTAGTGATAGGTTATTTTTTCATCTTTCCCACTAGATTTTTTGCAGATTCTAAGAAAATGATTATGATTTTCAATTCTGCGTCTATAACACACTGATTGACATATATGAATAGCACAAGAAATGTGAATGGTTGAATGAACACCCCCAGGGATAATTTCCCTTTAAGTCCAAAGCTCTGGCAATTCTCACTTCACAATGCACACAATTCTCCCTCTGCTTGAGTGCAGACAAACTAAGACAACCACTGAGAACACATAGCGTTTTTCAAACAATACGTTGAAGAACTAAGTAAAAGAATCCAGTTCAGCCACAGGAACACCCTGTTTCTACCTAACATTTTCCTTTTTAATTTTAAACATTAAGTTGACTTGAAATCTGTTGTTTTAACAATAGGGCAGAGTCTGATATTTGGTATTTATACAAACATTTCTGGAAAGGCCACAGCTAAAGAGAATCTAAGTTTTTCCTGTTTATAGGAAATATCACAGACATTAATTACGAACACAAGTCTGTTTGCTAGTGGTTTATTCTATCAGTGTCATTCAATAACACAGAGTAATTCCATTTAAATAGTAGTCACTGAGTACCTACAACATATGAAGTGTTGTGCAAGGTCTATAGGGAATTTAGAGTAAAATAAAGCATGCCACATCTTCACAATTCTTACCTTCTATTTGAGAAAATATCATACAAGGTAATATAGTTTGTGTTATTAACAATATACATATAGGTGTTTCAGAATTTGAGAAAGAACATAAAATTCATCCAAATAAGATCTCATGGATATGTTGGCTTTCAGTATTCATTCTGAAGGAGGAATAAGATTATCATAGGAGATAGGAGACAAGGTATAGAGGCAATGAATAGCGCAGAACCAAGAAAGCACACAATACCTCTTGAGAATAGTGCATTATCTACATATGATTTATATGCACGTTAAATTTGAGAAACACTTGAATAGCACCCATGTAGCAAAGTGAAAGAAAAGGGAATAGCAAGGTAGTCTAAAGCCATTTCCTAGAGAAGTTATTATGCTTTGACAAAAATGATAGCCAGTAGGGACCATTGGCAGCCTTTTAACATGCAAGCAGGAGCTATGCTTTTGGCAGATTAGCATAACATATTTACAAGGTAATTTACAAAGACTTTTAGATGTAAAGAGAACTACAGTTCACTCCTGCAATAGTCTGGAAAGAGATGAACTAGAATTGTAGAAGAGAAATGCAAAATTGAGGATAGATAAAGAAACACTTATTTCAAAGGTTAAAATCTGCAAGTCTTGACAACTCTGTGAATGTCAAGGATAAGGGAATGATATACAATAATGAAATTTTATTCCTAGGCTTTGAGTCTAGGTGACTAGGAAAAAGATGTGACATCAACAAAAAGAGGAAAATAAGGAGGACAAGCTGGTATAAATGTTGAGGAAATAATGAATTCAGATCTGGATGTATTAAACCTCATATACCAGCAAACATCAAAATAAACATATTTAATAGGCAGTTTGAAATGCAGCTTCAATAGTTGGAAACAAGTAAAAAATACTAGAAGTCATATATGCAAAGATGTTGGTTGAATATGTGGAAATACTTGAAAACACAAAAAGTATGGGGATATAAGTTGAAAGAATCATGGAAAGAAACTGGAGGTTGCTACTTTAAGAGATAGGAGTAATAAAAGAGCAAAATGTCCACAGGATATGTGGGAAAAATCAGAGGAGCATATGCCATTAAGACAAGGAAAAGTTTGCCTTTCCAGGAAAGAATCAGCCTGCATGGCAAGGCTGCCGAGGAGTTAGGGAAGAGGATCATAACTTATCATGACTGAAATCAATTTTGATAATCAAACACTATTTTAATTAAATCTGTCTTATATAACTCGTATCATCTGGGTTTTTTTTTTTTCAATATTTCTAAAGTACCATAAAGATAATGCAAAGCAAAATGAATATATTATGGAATAAATAATGCAACAATATTAAAATGTCTCATTTTATTTGCTATTGTACCCATGACCCTTGAAAGTCAGTTATACAATCTGTAATATGCATTTTCTGCATATAACTTTAGAGGGTTCATATGGGTAACTCAATCTTTTTGAAACCATTAATAATCCAGGAATACTTTTCTTTGTTTTTCTATGGATACAATGTAAATTAACTCACATTCTGAGTATAGTTACAAGAAGTATTAGCTGTGAACTTGCTTTGTAAACACTTGCTTGCTTGCTAAGTCGCATCAGTCCTGTCTGACTCTGTGCACCCCCATAGACAGCAGCCCATCAGGCTCCCCCGTCCCTGGGATTCTCCAGGCAAGAACACTGGAGTGGGTTGCCCTTTCCTTCTCCAATGCATGAAAGTGAAAAGTGAAAGTGAAGTCGCTCAGTCGTGTCCGACTCTTCGCGACACCATGGACTGCAGCCTATCAGGCTCCTCCGTCTATGAGATTTTCCAGGCAAGAGTACTGGAGTGGGTTGCCATTGCCTTCTAAAGTCATAACTTCTGTGGTCTCAGCTCTTTCCTCTGTTACATATGATAGGAGCTGATGAAATGTCTAAGATACCTCTGATTTGATATATATTCTAATATATTCCTCAAACAGTATTTTTACTAATTAACTTCCTTAATATATAGAAGAGCATCTGATTAAAAGAGTGAAAGCTACAAGATGAAGAACAATGTGACAGACTACGTGTCTCAGATACATATTAAGAAGGGGGTATTAAGTTCAAAATATTTTATAGTAGCGAGGTTCCAGATATATGTTGATGCTGCTGCTACTCCTGCTAAGTCGCTTCAGTCATGTCCGACTCTGTGCAATCCCGCAAACGGCAGCCCATCAGGCTCCCCAGTCCCTGGGATTCTCCAGGCAAGAACACTGGAGTGGGTTGCCATTTCCTTCTCCAATGCATGAAAGTGAAAAGTGAAAAGTGAAAGTGAAGTCGCTCAGTCGTGCCCGACTCTTGGTGACCCCATGGACTGCGGCCTACCAGGCTCCTCCATCCATGGGATTTTCCAGGCAAGAGTACTGGAATGGGGTGCCATTGCCTTCTCCGAGATATATGTTAAGAGACAGGAAATATAACCTTGGATGCTCAGCCATGCTTTTTTGCCCCAGGGAGTGACAGATTGGAATAGCAGCATTATTCTTAAAACAACATTATTTTAAGAAAAATGTTAGGCAAAAACAGAGATATTCCACTGGTGAATATCCTGCAAATACTAACAAGAAGACTATTAGAGCTCTACAAGTGTTAAAATTATAGTATTTAATCCTTTTTTAAAAAAATAGATAACACACATGTAGGTCCTTCAAGGAGATTTTCTCAGTCTAAAGTTAGTGGACTAAACTCAACACTCAGGTATTTAGGAGTCCTTAAAAGAATCTCTGCCAGGAAGATGAATGGTTGTCCAAATCTAGCACCTCCACTCACTCCACTGAGCGTGCCTGCTCAGTCGTTTCAGTTGTGTCCGACTCTTCGCGACCCCATGAATTGTAGCCTACCAGGCTCCTCTGTCCATGGGATTTCCCAGGCAAGAATACTGGAATGGGGTGCCATTTCCTCCTCCAGGGGATCTTCCTGACCCAGAGATTGAACCCACTTCTCACGCATTGGCAGGTGGATTCTTTACCACTGAGCCACCTGGGAAGTGCATTACACACCATACTCTTTACCCCTTCTTTACTCCTAGTTCTATGCGTTACTATCACAATTACATATGTCAGTGTCACCCTAGTCAGTCTGCTCCCCTGAAACAACTCACTCTCCAGCAGAGTCCTCCAACATGTGCTCATAAGAAATTCCCAATATCCCTGAGTTCTATATACTGACAAAAATTTCTACCTGATTTATGAATAAATTTGCTGGATATAAAGTTCTTATTTTTACATTTCCTCTCTTGGTTATATTTAATATATCTTCATTATTTTCTGGTGTGAATCATTGTTGTCAAGAGTATAATGATGATATAATTTTCCCTTACTAAGAGGAAAATTTGCCCAGATGCCCAAAGGATGTTTTTTCTTTCAAGTCCAAGGAAAGTGGGAAATGTTAGTCACTCAGTCATGTCCACCTCTTTGAGACCCCATGGACTGTGTAGTCCACCAGGCTCCTCTGTCCATGGAATTTTCTGGGCAAGAATACTGGAATGGGTTGCCATTCCCTTTTCCAGGGGATCTTCCTGACGCAGGGATCTAAGCCAGGTTCCTGCATTATAAGCAGATTCTTTACCATCTGAGCCATGGAGTTTCCCTAACATAGATCTTGATAATTGGTCTTTCTATGTTGATATTCTTCAGTATAAAATGTGTTCTTTCAATAAGAGTTTAATGTCTCTTTTTTAGTATCCAGATAAACCTTCTTGAATTACAGTTTGAGTATTGGTTCTTTCCTTGCTTTGGTTTTCTTCTTCAGATACTCCTATCATCTGTGCTTATATCTTCTTTGCTTATCTCTCTTTGTTCCTTTTCCTTTTTCCAAAAAATAGGATATCAATTTCTTTAACTTTTAACCTTTCATTTTTCTTAAGACATTATTTGTTGTGTTTGTTTGCCTCATCCAATATGATATTTTATGTCTAATTCTTTCTTGAGTTCCTTAGTCTTATTTCTGACTTTTAAAAAATTCAGATACGCCATTCATTTATATCTTACATTAGATTTTAATGTCATTAAACTTGTTTAGAAATAGCAGATTATAATTTTTATCTGTTTTATAGACAGATCATTCTAGCCTGTTTTCACCTTTAGTCTCTTTGTATCTTGATAATTATTTATGTATCTATTTATCTATTTTTGGCTGTGCTGGGTCTTTCTTGCTGCGCACAGGCTTTCTCTCGATGCAGAGAGCAGAGAGCATTCTCTAGTTGTGGTGCGCAGGCTTCCCGCTGCAGTGGCTTCTCTTTTTGTGGAGCGCTTGCTCCAGCACACTCGGGCTTCAGTAGCTGCAGCATGTGCGCTCACCAGCTGTGGCTGGCGGGCTCTAGAGTTGTGATGCACAAGCCTAGTTGCTCCCCAGCCTGTGGGAGCTTTCCAGATCAGGAATTGAGCCCATTTCCCCTTCACTGGCAGGTGGATTCTCAAAAAACCACTGGACCACCGGGGAAGTCCTGTATCTTGATAATTTTTAATGGGGTTTAGAACAATACGTTTTTGTTACTCATTTTCATGTGAAATTATTTTCTTGAGCTTTTAGAAGTGATTTAGTTCAAATGACATTTTTGAACTTCAAAGTTTCCTTCTTCTAGTATTGGGGTGTTGTGTTAAAAAATGTGTTCCCTTGTTTTCTGAGATTTTTCTGTTTCCCTTTCCCACTTTTACAGGAACATCTTTTCTTATTATTGTCCATATCCAGACCAATTTTGTTTCTACTTCTGGTAGCTTCTCCCTAGTAGGTGACCCTATCCTTAAAGGAAACCTTGGTTCAGTTCAGTTCAGTTCAGTTCAGTCGCTCAGTTGTGTCCGACTCTTTGCAACCCCATGAATCGCAGCATGCCAGGCCTCCCTGTCCATCACCAACTCCCGGAGTTCACTCAGACTCACATCCACCGAGTCAGTGATGCCATCCAGCCATCTCATCCTCTGTCGTCCCCTTCTCCTCCTACACCCAATCCCTCCCAGCATCAGAGTCTTTTCCAATGAGTCAACCCTTTGCATGAGGTGGCCAAAGTACTGCAGTTTCAGCTTTAGCATCATCCCTTCCAAAGAAATCTCAGGGCTGATCTCCTTCAGAATGGACTGGTTGGATGTCCTTGCAGTCCAAGGGACTCTCAAGAGTCTTCTCCAACACCCACACTTCAAAAGCATCAATTCTTCGGCACTCAGCCTTCCTCACAGTTCAACTCTTACATCCATACATGACCACAGGAAAAACCATAGCCTTGACTAGACGGACCTTTGTTGGCAAAGTAATGTCTCTGCTTTTGAATATGCTATCTAGGTTGGTCATAACTTTTCTTCCAAGGAGTAAGCATCTTTTAATTTCATGGCTGCAGTCACCATCTGCAGTGATTTTGGAGCCCCCAAAAAATAAAGTCTGACACTGTTTCCACTGTTTCTCCATCTATTTCCCATGAAGTGATGGGACCAGATGCCATGATCTTTGTTTTCTGAATGTTGAGCTTTAAGTCAACTTTTTCACTCTCCACTTTAAGTTCATGAAGGTTAACCAACCCCAGATCCTTAAAAGCACTCACCCACTATAGGAAACAGAAGAAACCTTTCCCACTTTTAACTGTTATTTTCTAATAGATGCGCCACACTTTCCAGTGACATTTATTAGCTGGTTAGTGAGTTCTTATCACAGGACCTTCAATCACCCTATTACTTCCTTTTGCTTCTTCTGATGAAGATGTTGCTATGCAGACTTTATGGCTATTGGTGACTGCCGGGGTCCAGCCCCGGTGGATCCAGGGAATTCGAAGCGGGGACGGCATCGGCGAGGATCAGGAAACAACTGCTTAATTAAACGTTAATTAAGAATATAAAGAGTAATAGAATAAGGATAGCTCAGTAGGAAAATTCAGTGAAGAAAAGAGGCTGAAATAAGGATAGCTCAGTGAGGAAATTCAGTGGAGAAAAGAGGCTGAATAATTCAGCCAGAAGGTAAGAGAAAGAACGACATGGGGAGACCAAGTTTCGGTGAACAAGGCCCGCACTTTATTTTCCAAAGTAGTATTTATACCTTAAGTTATGCATAGAGGATAATGGGGGAAGGGGTAGAGTCATGCAGTAAGCCAGGCTTTCTTCCTGCAAACATATCATATGCAAAAGTTTAGGTGATTTGCATCATCTTCTAGCCCGGAGGCCTGTTAACATTTTAAGACCCTTTCTTCAGAAAACTTATTTTTCTCTAATGGTGATTAGTCAAGCGCCACCCTCCAAAAGCATTAGATAAAGTTGCATTCCTACAGAGCAAAGGTGTGGTGGGCTATAACAAGAAAAAGAATTAACTCAAGAGTCCCAGGTTACAAACATTAAAGCTACTACTTACACCAATTATATTAATCAATACACTGCCAGGGACACAGCAGGTAAGGGATATGGAGACTTAGCAGCAAACATTGGCCCAACAAGTGAAAAACCCGTCACCAATACAATTTCTTATCAATCTTTTAACTACTCAAAGGAATCTGTGTTTAGACAGTTTAGAACATCTCCTGCCTCTCACAGTTGGGAGGCTCTGAACAATCACATGTGGCCGGAAAAACCTATTCAGGCAGGCTAGAGGATTTCCAAAGGAGTTTGTAGGTTGAAACACTGTCACACCCAGGAACTTTATTAACTGGAACTGTAAGCTAACTCTTTTTTCAGAGAGAGGTAATGGGGAACAGCCCCCTGTAAAGTCAGAGGTGTAGGTGAGAGCACAAAGCAGAAAGTAGGCAGACTCTGGTTTTGGGGGTAGATGCTCGAGAATTTCCAGGGGGACTCCTGAGGCTCGATCCCGCCTTTGCGTATGCCGAGCCTCCTTCCTCATGACCTTTGCCATGGGCGGAGTTCCTCACGCTGGCTCCCGGCAGTGATAGAATTCCAGTTGAGCTATTCCAGATCCTGAAAGATGATGCTGTGGAAAGTGCTGCACTCAATATGCAATATGCACTCAATATGCCGGCTCCCGGCAGGTGACTTGTTCTCACCTGTTTATATTTTGAAATCCAAAGCAATAGTTTGTGACCTAGTTTTGCTATAAATATTGACTATGAGTTTATTTTTTATTTTCTTTCCAGTTGTCAATATATTCCCAGAATTTCCCAAGCCATAATACTTTTAGATACAGTTATAGTTACAGGTGTAGATACAGATGCAAATAAAGTATAGGAAAAGATACAGTTATAGATATAAATATACACAAATATGTATAGATAAAAATACCTAGCAGAGTAAGCATTGAAATATATATTAGCAGATTGATGATGTAATGGATGACTCTGTTTTGATAACAGTTTCTTTAAGTCATATAATAAAAGGAAAACCAAGACTAGTACTTAGAGGTTTAAGAGAATTATCATCATCTGCTCAAGGATGTATGGGAATGGCCCTATTCAAGTCCCATCAGTATCTAAACCCCAGTCACATCAAATTCAATTACCTTTCTTGCTTAACATTGTTAATTATCAGAGAAATGCAGATTAAAGCCATAATCAAACAAAAATAAAACCACCTCAAACAAGTCAGAAATGACTGTCATCAAAAAGACCACAAATAACAAATGTTGATGAGGATGTGGACAAAAGGGAACCCTGGTAAACTGGCACAGCACTGTGGAAAACACAAAGGTTATTTCTCTAAAAATTAAAAATAGAACTACCTATGACCCGGCAATTCCACTCCTGGGTATATATCTGAGAAAAGTAAAACCACTAATTCAAAAATATTCATGCAACCCAATTTTATAGCAACATTATTTACAATAGCCAAGATATAGAAGCAATCTATGTGTCCATCAACAAATGAATGGATAAAAAAATATGGTATCTATAGAATGGAATACACTCAGCCATAGAAAAGAATGAAATTTTACCAAATGCAGAAGCATGGATGGACTTGGAGGGTATTATGCTAAGTGAAATAAGTCAGACAGAGAAAGATATATACTGTATGATATCACTTACATGTGGAATCTAAAAAAAAAATAAAACAAACTAGTGAATATAACAAAAAAGAAACAAACCACAGTTATACAGAGCAAATTAGTGGTTACCAGGGGGAGAGAGCAGAGGGAGGGACAAGATAGTGGTAGGGGATTAAGAGGTACAACCTACAATGTACAAAATAAGCTACAGGGATATATTATACAACACAGGGAATACAGCCAATATTTTATAAATAACTATAAATGCAGTACAACCTTTAAAAATTGTGAATAACTATGCTATATACCTGAAACTTATATATTGTACATCAACTATATCTCAGTTAAAAAAAAATTTTAATTTAAAAGTAAAAAAAATGTTTACATTATCTTTGTCATTTCAAACACTGTATATTTATGCTCTTTAGGAAATGGCTTACTGTTCATTCTTCCTGGCCTGGCAGTTTTAGATGTGGATTCCATATTTTGAATGCTCTAATCCTCTTGGTATACATTCAAGCCCAACTTCTGCTGTTCTATTACAAACCTCTTTTTGTTGGAATAATGCACAGTTATTGCTTTTCAAACATTCTTCAGCTTTTTGACTATCTCCAACAGAAAATTACAAAAGCCTACTTGGGAACTATAAAGTCAGGAGTTTTAGTCTCTTTACAGGTTCTTTCTTGTTCTTTTTTCCCTAGGGCAACAGCTCTCACATTCACACCTAGTTTAATCATGAATTGACATATACATGCTACTATATATAAAATAGATAACTAATGACCTACTATATAGCACAGGGAACTGTGCTTAATACTGTGTAATTTCTGATATGGGAAAAGAATCTAAAAAAGAATGGATGTATGTATGTGAATAACTGACTCACTTTACTGTACATCTGAAACTAACACACAACATTGCAAGTCAACTATGAAAGTGAAAGTGAAGTTGTTCAGCCGTGTCCAGCTCTTTCCCACCCCAAGAACTCTAGTCTACCAGGCTCCTTCCTTCGTGGGATTTTCCAGCAAGAATATTGGAGTGGGTTGGCACTTCCTTTCCCAGGGGATCTTCCTGATCCAGGGATCAAACCTGGGTCTCCTGCACTGCAGGCAGACACTTTACCTCTGAGCTACCATAGAAGCCCTTTGGAGTCAACTATGCAGAGACATTACTTTGCCAACAAAGGTCCGTCTAGTCAAGGCTATGGTTTTTCCTGTGGTCATGTATGGATGTGAGAGTTGGACTGTGAAGAAGGCTGAGCGCCGAAGAATTGATGCTTTTGAACTGTGGTGTTGGAGAAGACTCTTGAGAGTCCCTTGGACTGCAAGGACATCCAACCAGTCCATTCTGAAGGAGATCAGCCCTGAGATTTCTTTGGAAGGAATGATTCTAAAGCTGAAACTCCAGTACTTTGGCCACCTCATGTGAAGAGTTGACTCATTGGAAAAGACTCTGATGCTGGGAGGGATTGGGGGCAGGAGGAGAAGGGGACGACAGAGGATGAGATGGCTGGATGGCATCACTGACTCGATGGACATGAGTCTGAGTGAACTCCGGGAGTTGGTGATGGACAGGGAGGCCTGGCGTGCTGCGATTCACGGGGTTGCAAAGAGTCGGACACACTGAGCGACTGATCTGATCTGATCTGATGCTCTGATAAAGGAGAAGGCAATGGCACCCCACTCCAGTCCTCTTGCCTGGAAAATCCCATGGATGGAGGAGCCTGCTAGGCTGCAGTCCATGCGGACGCTAAGAGTTCGGCACGACTGAGCGACTTGACTTTCACTTTTCACTTTCATGCATTGGAGAAGGAAATGGCGACCCACTTCAGTGTTCTTGCCTGGAGAATCCCAGGGACGGGGGAGCCTGGTGGGCTGCCGTCTCTGGGGTCGCACAGAGTCAGACACGACTGAAGCGACTTAGCAGCAGCAGCAGCATGCTCTGATAAAAATTTGTTAAAAGACAATGATCAGGAAACCCAGAGCCAGTGCTCTGAGACAACCCAGAGGGATAGAGTAGGGAATGACGTGGGGGCGGGGGGCGGTGGTTCAGGATGGAGGGGACATATGTATACACCTTTGGCTGATTCATGTTGATGTATGGCAAAAGCATCACTTCAGTACTGTGAAGTAATTATCCTCCAACTAAAATAAATTCATTAATTTAAAAAAAGACGATGATCAAGAAGGCAAAACAAAGTGGGGTAATGTTTCATTTTCACTTCTATATACAAGGGATTGTCTTTGGATAGTGACATTACCCTTGTTTATGGGTGTTGCAATGTTGACACTAACATTTTTGTGGGCATTAGTTTACCATTTGGTTACCATCAGACCTCTTCATAATACCTTATGATCCTTATTACGGCATGTTTATACCTACCATCAATTAAACATGGCTATTGCTGGTCCCAAGGAGCAAAGGAGAGAAGAAGCAGTAACTATTGAAATAACCCTTGCATTTAACATTGTTTAAGGATAAACTGAGACATATTAAAAATCAAGTGTTTATTTGAATAAAAATTTATTTGAATCAAGTACCAACTCAGAAAGGATTAAGATCTCTCTACCAACAGGAGGTAGGGGAAAGACTTTTATAGAGAAGAGGAACTAGCTAAAAAAGGAAATTATGGGGCTGACTATAGTTTAAGTGGTTGCTTTATTTGGGAAAGCACAGTTAGCTGTTTGAGATTTATCATCCTTTAGGTTCCAATTTCTAAAACTTAAGGCATTAGAGGCTTAGGATTTGGTTTGCTTATGTAAGCTACTAAGGCCTCAAATCCACCTCAGCCTAATGGCCTCTTTGCTTAAATAATTTAACAAGGTTTCCTCCCTTTCCTGGTATTTCAAAGGGATTTCTAAAGCACAAAGTTTTCTGAAAAAAATGTCCTTTTTCCTCTTTAGGTTCACTACCCGCTCTGTCTTTCCAATAGGTTTCACCATGTGAGATAACTGGTATGCAAGCATCAGATGGGTATTTGTAGGTGGAATTCTCAGCTGGAGAGACAGCAACTGCCTTGATGCCTTCCTCTCAGCAATACTCACCACCAAGTCTCAAGGGCCACTTTATCTCAACTCTTCCAGGAATTGAAATAGTCAAGGGATACTCTATCATGATTTTATCCTGAAATTATGTTCTAATAAGTACAGCTCCTTCTTCATGGTCACCCTTCAGCAAGTTCGGCTTTTGATTAATTTCACTGTTAATGACTGATAATAAAAATCACAGAACATCAAAAGCTATTCCATGTGTACCCTTACCCAGTAGAATGAGGCTTGAAAAAAAATCTAAGATTATAAAGTCGTGTTTTAAATGGTTGCAATGGCTTATAAATAAAATGTATTCCTAAAAATAATTCTGAAGGTTTATAGATGAAGTCAATCTCAATACTGCCAAATGGAATCCTAAAGGTATTACAAAATAAATGTTTATGTGATGTGATTTTAATGTATCCCTTAATTTCTGCCAGTAGGTTTTGAAACAAGACACATCATGGAAGAAAATAAAAATAATTATATAGTCATTCATATATATATATACTGTGCTGTGCTTAGTTGCTCAGTTGTGTCTGACTCTTTGCAACCTCATGGAATGTAGCCCGCCAGGCTCCTCTGTCCATGGGGATTCTCCAGGCAAGAATCCTGGAGTGGGCTGCCATGCCCTCCTTCAGGGAATCTTCCCAACCCAGATATCAAACCCAGGTATCTCACATTGTAGGTGGATTCTTTATCATCTGAGCCTCCAGGGAACCCCATATATATACTTTATTTTAAATTCTATGTTCTGTTTAATAAGTATTTACTGAATTTCTGTCATGTGTCAATCACTAAGCTAGGGTTGGGGGTACAATGAAGTGCTCTTCAATCCAGTAGTAAAGGAGGCATCATCACCACTGTTTAAAATATCAGGAAAGAGTTATCTTTACCAAAATAACTGACAGGTAAATTGATAACACAACTGAAGCTAGGATTCACTCTGTAAGACTATAATTTCATATTATTTCATATCAGCTACTAATACTCCTATTGGATCGTTCACTCTAATAACATGACTATATAATTTTGTCATCCACAGTAAAATTAATAGTAACACTGCAGAAAAATCTAGTTTGACTTGAAACCAAATTTTCATACAGATTTTTCACTGGTATAAAAATACTTTTATATACAATCAAAACAAACACTGATTTCCAATTCTAAGTTGGCTTTTGTCTATGGTATATTTAGGTATTTTAAGGTGAAAGTAGTTGATGGAAGAGAGACTTTATCCCTGAACTGGATTTCTTAATCTAAAACTGTTCTGGTGCTTATTACCTATTCAGTGACTCACTGGCCTATCAGTCTACTGTAGAAATAAAAGCTGCATTTACTTTTCTTTCTTTAATCTCCTCATTCTTAATTGCCATATTGACAAAAAAGAAACAGTTGTTTGCTTTCCAAATTCTCTGGAGCACCAGTCAAATTAATCCTTTTAAGCGGTGTTTCTTCAACTCCAGAAACAAGTAGCATGCAAAGTAGCAAAAGGGTCCCTTAAGAGACAGCAAACACAAGATGCCTAGACATTAACCTTGACTGGCAGAGCCCTGCAGGCATTTGCTTCTTACTTTGGAAATAGCCCTTAGTGTCTAAGGAGAGGGGGAAGTAACTAGGGCTAGATTAAGGCATAGGCCTGCTGGTACTCAACCTAGCTCCCTGGAGTGTCAATCTATAAGGGGAACCTGGCAAACACTTCCTCTTAGGCCACTTTCGCTTCTTTCTTGAAAACAGAATCCCACTGTTGTTTCACAGCAATTTGTCCGGTCTGAGTGATGAATCATGATCAATGTGTACAATTCTTAATATTTCATTCCCTTTGAAAGACACTTTCATTTACAGCCTCCTTTGCAGCTACAGGTGACTGTTTGGTCTTATTCTGGCAAATACTGTAAGATAAATAAAATATTAGGGTAGTAACCCTTCTAGGAATCAGCGAACTAAAATGGACTGGAATGGGTGAATTTAACTCAGATGACCATTATATCTACTACTGCGGGCAGGAATCCCTCAGAAGAAATGGAGTAGCCTTCATGATCAACAAAAGGGTCCGAAATGCAGTGCTTGGATGCAATCTCAAAAACGACAGAATGATCTCTGTTCGTTTCCAAGGCAAACCATTCAATATCACAGTAATCCAAGTCTATGCCCCAACCAGTAACTCTGAAGAAGCTGAAGTTGAACGGTTCTATGAAGACCTATGAGACCTTTTAGAACTAACACCCAAAAAAGATGTCCTTTTCACTATAGGGGACTGGAATGCAAAAGTAGCAAGTCAAGAAACACCTGGAGTAACAGGCAAATTTGGCCTTGGAATACGGACTGAAGCAGGGCAAAGACTAATAGAGTTTTGCCAAGAAAATGCACTGATCATAACAAACACCCTCTTCCAACAACACAAGAGAACACTCTACACATGGACATCACCAGATGGTCAACACCGAAATCAGACTGATTATATTCTTTGCAGCCAAAGATGGAGAAGCTCTATACAGTCAGCAAAAACAAGACCAGGAGCTGACTGTGGCTCAGATCATGAACTCCTTATTACCAAATTCAAACTCAAATTTAAGAAAGTAGGGAAAACCACTAGACCATACAGGTATGACCTAAATCAAATCCCTTATGATTATACAGTGGAAGTGAGAAATAGATTTAAGGGCCTAGGTCTGATAGAGAGAGTGCCTGATGAACTATGGAATGAGATTCATGACATTGTACAGGAGACAGGGATCAAGACCATCCCCATGGAAAAGAAATGCAAAAAAGCAAAATGGTTGTCTGGGGAGGCCTTACAAATAGCTGTGAAAAGAAGAGAAGCGAAAAGCAAAGGAGAAAAGGAAAGATAAAAGCATCTGAATGCAGAGCTTCAAAGAATAGCAAGAAGAGATAAGAAAGCCTTCTTCAGAGATCAATGCAAAGAAATAGAGGAAAACAATAGGATGGGCAAGACTAGAGATCTCTTCAAGAAAATTAGAGATACAAAGGGAACATTTCATGCAAAGATGGGCTCGATAAAGGACAGAAATGGTATGGACCTAACAGAAGCAGAAGATATTAAGAAGAGATGGCAAGAATACACAGAAGAACTGTACAAAAAAGATCTTCACGACCCAGATAATCACGATGGTGTGATCACTGATGTAGAGCCAGACATCCTGGAATGTGAAGTCAAGTGGACCTTAGAAACCATCACTACGAACAAAGCTAGTGGAGGTGAAGGAATTCCAGTTGAGCTATTTCAAATCCTGGAAGATGATGCTGTGAAAGTGCTGCACTCAATATGCCAGCAAATTTGGAAAACTCAGCAGTGGCCACAGGACTGGAAAAGGTCAGTTTTCATTCCAATCCCAAAGAAAAGCAATGCCAAAGAATGTTCAAACTAAAAAAAAATAAAAATAAAAAAATAAAAAAAAAAAAGAATGTTCAACTACTGCACAATTGTACTCATCTCACACGCTAGTAAAGTAACGCTCAAAATTCTCCAAGCCAGGCTTCAGCAATATGTGAACCGTGAACTTCCAGATGTTCAAGCTGGTTTTAGAAAAGGCAGAGGAACCAGAGATCAAATTGCCAAGATCCACTGGATCATGGAAAAAGCAAGAGAATTCCAGAAAAACATCTATTTCTGCTTTATTGACTATGCCAAAGCCTTTGACTGTGTGGATCACAAGAAACTGGAAAATTCTGAAAAGAGATGGGAATACCAGACCACCTGATCTGCCTCTTGAGAAATCTACATGCAGGTCAGGAAGCAACAGTTAGAACTGGACATGGAACAACAGACTGGTTCCAAATAGGAAAAGGAGTTCGTCAATGCTGTATATTGTCACCCTGATTATTTAACTTATATGCAGAGTACATCATGAGAAATGCTGGACTGGAAGAAACACAAGCTGGAATCAAGATTGCTGGGAGAAATATCAATAACCTCAGATATGCAGATGACAGCACCCTTATGGCAGAAAGTGAAGAGGAACTAAAAAGCCTTTTGATGAAAGTGAAAGTGGAGAGTGAAAAAGTTGGCTTAAAGTTCAACATTCAGAAAATGAAGATCATGGCATCTAGTCCCATCACTTCATGGGAAGTAGATGGAGAAACAGTGGAAACAGTGGCTGACTTTATTTTTGGGGGCTCTAAAATCACTGCAGATGGTGACTGCAGCCATGAAATTAAAAGGCGCTTACTCCTTGGAAGGAAAGTTATGACCAACCTAGATAGCATATTCAAAAGCAGAGACATTACTTTGCCAACAAAGGTTCGTCTAGTCAAGGCTATGGTTTTTCCTGTGGTCATGTATGGATGTGAGAGTTGGACTGTGAAGAAGGCTGAGTGTCGAAGAATTGATGCTTTTGAAGTGTGGTGTTGGAGAAGACTCTTGAGAGTCCCTTGGACTGCAAGGAGATCCAACCAGTCCATTCTGAAGGAGATCAGCCCTGGGATTTCTTTGGAAGGAATGATGGCTAAAGCTGAAACTCCAGTACTTTGGCCACCTCATGTGAAGAGTTGACTCATTGGAAAAGACTCTGATGGTGGGAGGGATTGGGGGCAGGAGGAGAAGGGGACCACAGAGGATGAGATGGCTGGATGGCATCACTGACTCAATGGACGTGAGTCTGAGTGAACTCCGGGAGTTGGTAATGGACAGGGAGGCCTGGCGTGCTGTGATTCATGGGGTCACAAAGAGTCGGACACGACTGAGCGAGTGAACTGAACTGAATTGAACTGAACACTTTTTCCTTTTTGTTTGGGGCACTGCTGTGATTCTGTCCCCCAACCAAGAGGTGAGACAGAGGGCATCCAGAGGAGTGTGGACTATTAGTTGCTCAGTCATGTCTGACTCTTTGTGACCCAACAAACTATAGCTCACTAGGCTCAGCTATCCATGGAATTTTCCAGGTAACAATAATGGAATGGTAGCCATTCCCTTCTCCAGGGGATCTTCTTGACCCAGGGATCGAACCTAGATCTCCTGCATTGCAGGCAGGTTCTTTACTGTCTGAGCTACCAGGGAACTGAGACCTAAATATTAGGAATAAATGATCAGAGTAAAGAACAGGGCTCCAAGAAAAAAAGTATAAATGTATAAAAGTCCAGAGACAAGAAACAGCATAGAAACTTTAAAAAACTAAGAAATGTTGAGTGTGACCAAATTATAAAGTATGAAGCTGGGAGAGCTAAGAAATAAATTGGATAAATAGACAATGATCAATCATGAAGGACCTTGTAAACTACACTAGGGAGTTTATATTTTACATGTACACCTATGGTTGATTGATGTTGATGTGTGACAGAAAACAAAATTCTGTAAAGCAATTATCCATCAATTAAAAACTAAATATTTTTTTTTAAAAAGAAAAAAAAAAAGCAGATGAGACCTATTGAAAGCTGTTAATCACAGAAGTGACTGGATTAGATTAAGACCTTAGATGGGGAATGATTGAGACTTTATTAGGGACTAGAATAAAAATTGCTGTTGTAATAATTTTGATAAGCAATAATATGGGGCAAAGTCTGGGTAGTAAAAATGGTACTGGAGAGAACTGGATGAAACATAAAAAATATTTAGGAGCCAGATAAATAGGAGCCCATGAATGAATGAATCTAGAAGAAAAGAACAAAAATTAGGGTTACTCTCCAATTTTTGGTTCTGGCATCTATGTTGATAGGGAAAACACCAGATTCAAGAGAAATTTAATGGCTTGTGCACTTCCAAAAAGAGATAGAACTCAGACTCAGGAATGAAATTAGAATGGATACAAACATGGAGGTCAGAAAAGTTTTACTTCATTTTCAGATAATAGGAAGATTCTTGGTGTGTCTAGGGCAAAAATGTAGAAGGATCCTGAAGCAACTCATCGTTTTAAGCCAGCAAATCTAACTTTACTGTGCATAAGCTGCACGGCAAGAAGCTTGCTGCAAGGTAGATTCTTGGGCTCCATCACTAGAATATTTCTCTTTAGAAGGTCAAGACTAGGATCAAAAATCTGCTTTTTTAAATAGGAATCCTACTATAAATACTATTATGCATGCAGATGAACTAAGGATCATACTTGGAGAAGTGCAAATTTAAGGGGGAAGACAAAGACACAGAAAAACTTGGAGAACTAGGAAAAGAGTAAGGAATGGTGTGGCTGTGAGAAGAGTGAGAGCATCTCAGAAAGAAGAGGCTATCATCAGTACAAAATTAGAAGGAAGAGTTGTGTAGAATTTGACTGCCGTACTTTAGCAAGATTGAAAATACCATCAAATTCACTGAGAGAAGTCACCAAAAACAACAAAGAAAGAAAGTTCCTATTAAATAGCTAACTCTGGTTTTTCAAATGTCCTACATAGAAAGATTCTTTTATATCCTTTTTAAAGTTCTGTTGAAAATACTTCAAAATTATTTTCCCTTAAAACACACACACACACAAAGAATTAAAAATATCAAAATTAAAACAGAATGAAGAATGGCAGAAGATGCCACCAGAAAATATCTCTTGCACATAAGGATTATTTTGAGAAACAGCAGACACCTCTGAAAATACAGTAGAAGTGATCCTTTTGTAAGGAAAAATCATATTTATAAAGGAAGTCTCCATTTATGAGGGTATACCAAGAAGAAGAAGAAAACTCACTAGAAATTCCTTTCAATACAGAAGGTACCAACTTAAATTACACAACAAACCTTTCTCTTATTTTTCATTATCATACTTTTTCTGATCATCTCCCTATAACTGACCTCTTTCACATCCTTTTCCCTTTGTCGTTTGCCAAAAATTAGATTTAAGTCAATTTTAAGCCACATTTGAGAGTTACTCATTTTTTTCCTTGTTATCTCCCATGTATACATGAATTACTCATGTTAGCAAGTGTTTGTTTTCTTTTATTAATTTTTTGTTATAGAGCCTCACAGTTTGTTGTGATACACACAGTCAAAGGTTTTGGCATAGTCAGTAAGGAAAAGTAGATGTTTTTCTGGAACCCTCCTGCTTTTCTGATCATCCAGTGGATGTTGATAATTTGATCTCTGGTTCCTCTGCCTTTTCTAATCCAGCTTGAACATCTGGAAGTTCATGGTTCATGTACTGTTGAAGCCTGGCTTGGAGAATTTTGAGCATTACTTTGCTACTTTTGAGCATTACTTTGCTAGGTAATCCTAAAGAAATTGCCTTTCTTTGGGATTGGAATGAAAACTGACCTTTTCCAGCCCTGTGGCCACTGATGAGTTTTCCAGATTTGCTGGCATATTGAATGCAGCACTTTCACAGCTTCATCTTTTAGGATTTGAAATAGCTCAACTGGAATTCCATAATCTCCACTAGCTTTGTTCTTAGTGATGCTTCCTATGGGAATATCAGACCACCTGACCTGCCTCCTGAGAAACTGTATACAGGTCAAGAAGCAACAGTTAGAACTGGACATGGAAAAATAAACTGGTTCCAAATCGGGAAAGGAATACCTCAATGCTGTACATTGTCACCCTGCTTATTTAATTTATATGCAAAGTACATCATGCAAAATGCCAGGCTGGATGAAGTACAAGCTGGAATCAAAATGGCTGGAAGAAATACCAATAACCTCAGATATGCAGATGATACCACCCTTATGGCAGAAAGCAAAGAACTAAAGAGCCTCTTGATGAAAGTGAAAGAGGAGAGTGAAAAACTTGGCTTAAAACTCAGTCAGAAAACTAAGATCACAGCATCTGGTCCCATCACTTCATGGCAAATAGATGGGGAAACAATTAAAACAGTGACAGGCTTTATTTTTGGTGGATCCAAAATCACTGCAGCCATGAAATTAAAAGATGCTTGCTCCTTAGAAGAAAACCTTTGACCAATCTAGACAGCATGTTAAAAAGCAGAGACATTACTTTGTCAACAAAGATCCATCTAGTCAAAGTTATGGTTTTTCCAGTGGTCATGTATGGATGTGAGAGTTGGGACTGTAAAGAAAGCTGAGCGCCAAGGAACTGATGCTTTTAAACTGTGGTGTTGGAGAAGATTCTTGAGAATCCCTTGGACTGCAAGGAAATCCAACCTGTCAATCCTGAGGGAAATCAGTCCTGAACGTTCATTGGAGGGACAGATGCTAAAGCTGAAACTGCAATACTTCGGCCACCTGATGCAAAAAATTGACTCACTGGAAAAGACCCTGACACTGGGAAAGATTGAAGGTGGGAGGAGAAGGGGACAGTAGAGGATGAGATGGTTGGATGGTATCACCGACTCAATGGACATGAGTTTGAGTAGGTTCCAGGAGTTGGTGATGGACAGGCAAGCCTGGCACGCTGAAGTCCATGGGGTCTCAAAGAGTGAGACGCGACTGAGTGACAGAACTGACGGAATGATAGGGCCCCCAGCTGAAAACTTTAAAAGGTAGGGGGAAAATTATATTCTCCACTTAATAAGCTTGTTATTTTAGGAATAAATAGTATAAAACTATATGTTCCATTATTGAGAAAAGAATATATAATTAACATAAGGGACATACAAAATCATTATTTGATGAGTTTTGATGGAAAGAAAGATGATGTACTTTAAGTCTGGCTTCTGTTTATAAAACAAAAATATTGTTGTTAAGAGAACAAAATCGTAGATCATATAAGTATCACAAAATCAAAATATAGTCTCAATAGACTCCATATTCATGGAGTGAATCCACAAACTAGGGCATTAAGAACAGATGATATATTAAATGAGAAAAACATAGTCACAAGGAAAATTATGAAACGTTCAACTTAGAAATAAACTAAGAAAATTTATAAGAGCAGCAAATTTTTAAGAAACAAAACTTTCTGGTATCTGTCTACTGGCTTCTGAAATAAAAAAATCTGGTTAATGATGCATGAACAAAGCAGCAAAAAATAGCTGTAAAATATAATTATTTTCTTCCATAATTTAATTCATTTAAGTCAAGTATATATAGGTGTTAAATTCATGTGACTGAAACTGAAAGGTAAAAATAACATTATAAGAGCTCCCCTTGTGCAAGTGAGTAAAATAATAATAGGCTCCAGGATTTTCTCACCATAGTCAAGCAAGGAAGGAAGGAAAGAGAAGGAAAGGGAAGGGGAGAGGAAAGAAGAAAAAAAGAAGCAAAGAAGGAAAAGATGTTCTTTTAGACTGTAATCTGGAAATCTGCAGTTGCTTTTATCCAACACAAAAATTCAACTCTTAAGTTCACAAACCAGTTGTTTTTGAAAGACATCTTGTCAATTATCTTTCTATTTCACAGTGTAGCCAAGTCAGTTTGGTGACCACACTGTTCTTCCCCATTATTTTATCATGCTGTATAAACTCTGGTAAGAAACAGATTTTAATGTCATGCTTCTCACATTCTACTTCCAATTAGTGTTATGACTGTTCCTGAGTCTATCTTATAACAAATACTTACACTTTGGGTAATTTTTATTTGAATGGCAACCCACTAGAAACTTGCATTATTTGGCTGAGAAAAAGCAACAGTTTACCATGACCTGACACTCTTTGTATCATGACTCCAACATAATAGGGTCGTTCAGATCAGAATGACATTACAACAATAATTGTCCTGGTCTCTCTCTTGTTATAATCATTATCTTTGGTCGTTTTATTTAAATGCATCATTTAGTTTGACAGCAAATTGTATGACAGGATAAAAGGGACCTTGGTGAGGGGGGGAGGGGGTGAAAATACATCCATAAGTTAAACTGATTTAATATCAAATAACTTCAAGGTTAACTCTGTAAAATGTGTTGCTAGCTTGCCATATCTCCTTTACCAAGAATGCTATCATAGTTAAACGGGGCCTTTTAACCTTGAGGATTCAAGAAACAAAATAGACTGCTGAAGCCTTTTAGGACCAATGGATAGAAAATTCAATAATTATTTTTTAAAAGCTAAGTCACTTGAAAAAAATGTATTTCAAACATTAGAAAGAGTCAAGCAGTGGTTAATTTTTAACTTAAAAAAATCTTTGAAGTTACACAGACTTGAACTTAACTCCTGGTTTTGTCACTTATAGGCTACATAACCTACAGTGGGAAATGATTAAATTTATTAGTACTAATAGCTGGGAAATTGAAATATCTATTCACAGAGTTGTTTCTAGGAATTAAGTAAAATCAAAGAGTCTACTTAAAGGAAGTCAACACTGAATATTCATTGGAAGGACTGTCGCTGATGCTGAAGCTCCAGTACTTTGGCCACCTGATGCGAAGAGCCAACTCATTGGAAAAGGCCCTGATGCTGGGAAAGATTGAAGGCAAAAGGAGAAGAGGGTGGCAGAGGATGAGACAGTTAGATAGCATCACAGATGCAATGAACAGGAATTTGAGCAAAATCCAAGAGATATTGGAGGATAGAGGAGCCTGGAGTGCTGCAGTCTAGCAGGTCACAAAGAATTGGACACAATTTAGCAACTGAACAATGACAGAAGACTATAATAGTATGGTTGTTATGTCACTAATCAGAGAAATGATAACCCCTATCAATAGTAATGTTTATGTTCAATATTGAGTTTAAAAAATAAGTGATGACTTACATATTTCTTTCCACTTGGCTTAAAAATTCAGATGTCTTCAACCAACATCAATTCTTCAGTTCAGTTCAGTCACTCAGTCGTGTCCAACTCTTTGCAACCCCATGGACTGCAGCACGCCAGGTTTCTCTATCCGTCACCAACTCCCGGAGCTTACTCAAACTCATGTCCATCAAGTCAGTGATAACATCCAATCATCTCATTCTCTGTTGTCCCCTTCTCCTCCTGCCTTCAATCTTTCCCAGCATCGGTGTCTTTTCCAATGAGTCAGTTCTTTGCATCAGGTGGTCAAAGTATTGGAGTTTCATTTTCAGCATCAGTGCTTTTAATGAATATTTAGGACTGATTTCCTTTAGGATGGACTGGTTGGATCTCCTTGCAGCCCAAGGGACTCCCGAGAGTCTTCTTCAACACCACAGTTCAAAAGCATCAATTCTTCAGTACTCAGTTTTCTTTATAGTCCAGCTCTCATATCTCAAATCCTGGAAAAACCATAGCCTTGACTAGATGGACCTTTGTTGGCAAAGTAATGTCTCTGCTTTTTAATATGCTGTCTAGATTGGTCATAGCTTTTCTTCCAAGGAGCAAGCATCTTTTAACTTCATGACTGCAGTCACTATCTGCAGTGATTTTGGAGCCCCAAAAAAGTAATATCTGTCACTGTTTCCATTATTTCATTATCTATTTGCCATGAAGTGATGGGCCTGGATGCCATTATCTTAGTTTTCTGAATGTTGAGTTTTAAGCCAACTTTTTCACTCTCCTCTTTCACTTTCATCAAGATGCTCCTTAGTTCTTCACTTTCTGCCATAAGAGTGGTGTCATCTGCATATCTGAGGTTATTGACATTTCTCCTGGAAATCTTGATTTCAGCTTGTGCTTCGTCCAGCCTGGCATTTTGCATGAGATAGTCTGCATATAAGTTAAATTATCAGGGTGACAATGTACAGCCTTTCCTTTCCCGATTTGGAACAAGTCTGTTGTTCCATTTCCAGTTCTAACTGTTGCTTCTTGACCTGCATACAGATTTCTCTATAAGCTTCTTATCCTTATCCTTCAGAGGGCCAACAGAATGAAAACCACAATCACAGAAAACTAATCAAACTGATCACTTGGACTGCAGCCTTGTCTAACTCAATGAAACTAAGCCATGCCATGTGGGGCCACCCAAAATGGGTGGGTCATGGTGGAGAGTTCTGACAAAATGTGGTCCACTGGAGAAGGGAATGGCAAACCATTTCAGTATTCTTGCCTTGAGAACCTCATGAACAGCATGAAAAGGCAAAAAGATAGGACACTGAAAGATGAACTCCCCAGATCAGTAGGTGCCCAGTATGCTACTGGAGATCAGTGGAGAAATAACTCCAGAAAGAATGAAGGGATGGCGCCAAAGCAAAAACAATGACCAGTTGTGGATGTGACTGGTGATGGAAGTAAAGTTCAATGCTGTAAATAATGATACATCAATTCTTACCTCTTCCTATTTTATCTCTTTTAAAATTGCAGTGAATAAAACAAGTTTTTTTTTTTTAAAGAAAACAGCACATATGTACATGGGATTCCTTAAAAAATTGACCTGTTGTGTTAACATGGGCCCACAGCTGAATTCTGAAAGCACATAACCAAATATGATGTTCTTCCATTTGGAATTTATTCCTTTTCAATAATAAACCGTTATTTTCAAAATATCTGGGAGAGATACTCATAACTATCAGACATTTATATTTCAATGTAAACAAATGAGGTATTTCCACTGTCTTGTAGAGAATAGGACATGCAAGAATGACACGAGACATCAATAAAACAGCTTGAGTGAGGTTGATACCTTAGCAAGGAGAGAAATCGGACTCCCTTGGAAGGGGAGGAAAGAGATAAGATTTTTTTTAAAAAGCTGATTCACAGTTTTGCCTAGTGGTTTCATAAGCTTGGGTTCTAATAAAATCTTTGTGTGTTTGGTACTTGCTATAAAGTATCATCACATAAGGTGTGAGTAGGTCAAACAGGATCTACTGATGGTCTAAAGGAAATCTGTACGGAATCTATTCAGTCCATTGAGGGCACCTGTCTCTGATGCACTTCATAACTGAGGTTGCCTATTGAGCCATTTAGAAGCAAGAATTGGCATCACCTGGAATTTCTTGATAATACTAATTTTTTCTAATTAAATTTGTGTGCATGATAAGTCACTAGAGGCATATCCTACTCTTTGTGACCCCATAGCCCACCAGGCTCCTCTGTCCTTGAGATTCTTCAGGTGAAAATACTAAAGTGGGTTGCTGTGCCCTCCTCCAGGGGATCTTCATGACCCAGGGATTGAACGCAAGTCTCTTATGTCTCCTGCATTGGCAGACAGGTTCTTTACCACAAGTGCCAATTAAACTTAGTAGATTAAATAATTAAATTGCCTCTTGGGGGTTAATTCAGTCTTTTTGAGGTTATGGCTTAGTTCTTCAGATTTATCTTTCTTCTTAGTCTATTTTCTAAGATAGCATATTGCAAAGACGAGCAAAATTTTTTTGTAAATAGCTAGACAGTATTATCGGTCATACAGCCTCTACTGCAGCCACTCAACTCTGCCCTTGCAGTAGGAAATCTATATTCCAATCACACTTTAATTATGGATACTTTAAATGAAATTTGATATTCATATAATATTCACATATTATAAAATATTGGTTTATTTTTCAACCACTTAGAAATGTAAAAACCATTCTTAGCTTACAGGACATTCAAAACCAGGCAGCAGGCAGTGTTGGCCTCAGGGCTACAATTTGCTGTCCCCTGATAATTGCATACTGGGTGTGGGCAGGTTAGGCGACTTTCAGCACTGACAGAGGGAGGTTCTCTAAGCTCAAGCTAATCTTGAGGGCAAAAGTGCTAGCTGGTGATCACTTCCCAGGGCTAAACTTTTTGTTCTATGGCTGTACCCTATTATTCTAGATTTCTTAGTTTTGTCTGGTCTCTCAGTCCTCCATTTAAGCAAACTCCGGGAGATGGTGAAGGACAGGGAAACCTGGCGTGCTGCAGTTCATGGGGTTGGAAAGCGACAGAACAATAACAACTTAGCCTGCAAGCTGACATAGCTTCCCCCCTGCCCCCTGATTCTGCAGACCACTGAGTCATTGCCACACCTTTCATCTAATCCTTTGAGCTAGGTTGCTCCTGCCACACTAAGTTCTCTTGTTATGCCTTAAACCTCTATCTATACCCTCTGAAACTTGAGGATGCAGGATGTGTCATTGAGACCCTTCTCTCCACCAAACCAAACTACCCACCCCTTTTGACTATGCTGAACTCCTCTGTCCATGGGGTTCTCCAGGCAAGAATACTGGAGTGGGTTGCCATGCCCTCCTCCAGGGGATCTTCCCAACCCAGGAATCAAACCCACACCTCTTACGTCTCCCGTATTGGCAGGTGGGTTCTTTAGCATTACTGCCACCTGGGAAGCCTGCATGCTGAGCTAGTTATTATTGAATATATGTTAGCTAAAGCAGCCCTGGAGTTTCCTACTGAAGGAGCAAATGCTGAGCAAGGTTATAGCCTTTCTGCTCTTATTTTTTCTGTTTACACATGCAGTGGACTTCACCCCACTCTGGGGCTTTATAGCATTGGAAACAGATTAAAATTCTATCACTTTGCCCCAGTTTCATATACTCTTCCTTTCAGAGAGAGCATTGTCCTTCTCTCCTTCCCTGATGCCAAAACAGTGGACAATTTGCAGACAAAAATCAGTTCACGAATAGGGAAAGTAATGTTAACAAGTATTAAAAGTATTACAACTTTATTTTTTTTTATTACAACTTTAATATGTAGGGTTTCCATGAACAGAAATGAGGAAGTTCCAAATTCTAATAAAAAATCACAACACAAGCAGAGAAGAAAGCAAACAAGATTGTCAACAAAGACACAGATTTTATTTAAAAGTATAATGCTTGTTTTAAGACTTAGTCCAGAAACCATCCTAGGATAAAGAACCAATTTACAGTGAGGCAAAATAACCTTTATGTTAATTACTAGAAGAGTCTTTTCTAGACAGCATTGTAGTCAGAAAGCATATTTACTAGGAGAAAAGTGATATTTCATCAAATGTAAACTAGTTTTACCAAAGCATTTTAATAATGAGTTTTGTAATGACCTAGAGTAAAACCTGCACTGAAAAATGTTGTTACTAAGATGGATTTCTTTCACATGGCCACAAATTAATGAATCTAAAAAAGAATCTGGGAAGAGTTTAGTAAATACCAACTTATTTGCTAAATGATCATTCAACAAATATTCACTGAGTACTTACCATATGCCAAGCACTACTATAGGGCTTGTAAGGAAAGAAAGATTGTCAAGCAAGAGACAGATAATAAACAAAGTAAAATATATGTGCGAATAAATGATGTGTTCTAAGAATAAACTATAATAAAACAGGGAAAGATCCTATGATATAAGGATTATGCTTTGAAATCTTAGAGTGACCAGGGAAGTCATAGTAAAAAAATTACTTTTGAATAAAAATATGAAGCAAGTGAAGGAGCTAACGATGATGAAATAATAGGGAAAAACATTCTCAAATGTGAGAGCAGCAGCACAGAGGACTTGTTTTGAACAAATGTCTAGTATGTTCGAGAAAAGACAAGGCAGCCAGAGTTACTGGGTTCTACGAGGGAGGTGATGAAGGCTGAGAGGTCCTGTGGGGTCAGATCACTTGGAAAGAGTTATAGATAGGATTCAGGGGGTTACTCTGAATTAGCCATGGAAAAATTTGGAGCAGAGAAGTGACCTAGTCTGATTAAAATTTAAAATAATTACTGTGATCACCATGTTAATAATAGGCTGTGGGGGGACAAGGTTAGAAACAGAGGGGCCAGCCAGGAGGCTGTTACAACCATCCAGACAAGAGCAATGGAGGCTTGGACTTGTGTGGCAGCAGTAGGCATGATAAGAATGGTAAGGTTCTAGGTATATTTAAAGATAGAACCAAGAAGATTTCTGTGTGAGCTTGGATGTGAAGTTCGAGAAAAAAAGGAGTAGTCGGGAATGAAACCAGGTTTTTGGATTAGGAAACTGGAAACAGAAGATTGCCATCTACTGAGATGGCAAAAAAACTGTTGGAGGAGTTGGCTTGGGGGAGTATATCAGAAGCTCAGTTTTAGACATGTTAAATTTTAGAAGCCTATTAGACTTCTAGATGCAGAGGCAAGGGGGCAGTTGGAGCTCAGGAGAGAAAAATGAGTCAGATATATAAATGCGTGAATCATCGGCATCCAGATGGAATTTATAATCTGGAATTTGAATAAGATCAATGAAGGAGAAACCAACTCCCCAAAAACTTGAGTAGGAGTGTACAATGATGGCTTCCCAGGTGGCACAGCGGTAAAGAATCCATCTGCCAATGCAGGAAATGCAAGAGATGTGGGATCAGTCTCTGAGTGAGGAAGATCCCCTGGAGTAGGAAGATTTTCTTGGAGTAGGAAATGGCAACCCACTACAGTATTCTTGCCTAGAAAACTCCATGGACCTAGAAGCTTGGCAGGCTACAATTCACAGGGTTGCAAAGAGTCAGACAACTGAAGCCACATCCATGCAAACAGGTACACAAAGATAGGAATAAGGCTAGATGAGTTGAGTCGAGTATATTAGAAACCAAGAGAAGACAGAAGACAGTACTTCAAGAAGTAGAGTGATATCAGATATTGAGACTGGGTACCTATATACTCAAGTTTCTAGGATCTTCTGGTTTGCTGCCCTTTCACAAAGTCTTTGGATTAGCTGATGTTCAACTATAGCTGATTATGTCTGAATACTCATCGAAATGATAAAAGTACCTGAGCATTAGGCTTGATAATAGTGGATGATTGATTGGTTACCCAAGAAAATTTGCTACTAGGAATATTTTTGGATTAAACCATTCAAAACCATTGAGTAAATATAAACTTCCTTTTATTTTTGAGATCCCTGGAAATCAGAAAGATGAAAGAGATGTAAACCACTTTCACTCAGGAACTCACATTCTAATAGAATGTAATAAAGCCGACACATGAATAACTTAAATTTAAAATATAATGGATATAGATCCCATTCCATAAAGTTCAGGTGGGCAAGAAATGTAAATTTGTTTATATTTCTATACTTCAACTTAATTTTGTTTTTTGGGTCTCTATTTGATCAAACAAAAATAATATCTTAAGTTCGGACCATTTCCTTTATTCCTGGAGTTTTGTCATAAATCAAGGGTTCTTAGGTAGTACCTTAGTATTCTAAGTAATGAGGAGATAGTATTAGTCCTTACTCATTCTTGAGCTCTTCCTGTCTACATGCTCTAGGATGAGCATATTTCTATCCAATCTTCACTCACTGACCAGTGCAGGCTGCCTCTGTGTTTTCTCATGCCCTCTTCTGTAGGAATGCTCCAGGTCTCTCTCTCGCTCTGTTACTTACACAGTCTCTCAGAGGCAGAGGAAACAACCAGCTGCCCCCCCTTGCTGCTGTAGATTGTGAGAAATTCTGTGAGGCTGCTCCAGGCTCGCTCATCTTATACATGTCATCCCAGTCTGCCTTTTGCCCCTACAGAGCACTGAGAACAAGGAGAAGGTCTGGATCTTGGGACTTGTTCGGGTACTCACTTGGAAGGAGGGAACAAATCTTACTCTGAGATTTTGGGTCTGTCTATGCCTTTCCAGTTTTCGAGCAAGGGTGGAGGAACAGAACACAGAGGCCAGCCATACATGAACTTCCTTGCTTATCATCTGATTATTCCTTCTCAGTCCAAGGAGATTCTATTGAATTGCTAAGCTCAGAAAATACTGACTCCATCTACCATGTTTTCTTCTAATTCCAATGTCTGATTTAAAAAAAAAAAAAAAAAAAACTTTAAGGTTTGGAAAGTCCAAAGGCCTTTCTCCTAATAAGGAATTTCAAAAGTCTTTTCAAAAGTCCTTTCAAAAGTTTTTCTTCTTTTCTCTCTTCATTTCTCATATTGGTTATATCCATTTCCTGAAATGTTAATGTGGAATATTGTAGCTGCCTGCTCTAGAAAAAAAGGCGATGAACTATAAAGAACTGTGGTTAACATTTCAAAGTATTAACCTGCCACATTTTTCTCACTAAAAATATTTGCATCCCTGAAAAAAAAATTTATTTCAAAGAAGCTGCCATGCTAAGAAGGTAGGGCCTTACTTTAATTTGTTTCCCCAGAATCTTACCTCCTACATGCAAACAGCTAAAAATATTGTCTTCTCCAGGCCCCTTAACATTGGGTAGTTAGATTGGAAGCTCGGTGAAGTTTTTACCTTACTGTAATTGGGTACTTGTGAGGTAATATAAAATATGTATATTTATCAATAATATAAAATATATGTATTCATATCATTCCTAAATGATAAGAACACTGGGAGTATTTCTTGTTCTAATGAGGTAACACTGGGTGGGCTCCTAAAGGCTCCTGGATAGCGGCTGGGCACCAAAAAGACCACGCTGTTTTAGATGTGTGGCATTTTCAGCCCCTATCCCCTCTGCCACAACCCTGTTCTCTAGAGGGGAAAGAAAAAATGAAGTTAATGATCTGTCATTCTTCAGGGAGGAAGCCCCCATGAAAATCCCAATAAATAGCACAAGGTTCAGAGAGCTTCCGAGTTGGCATGTCCACACTGGGAGAGTGATGCAGCCTGACTCGACGTGGACAAAAGATCTGAATCTCAGGACCTTTCCAGACCTCACCCTGTGTATCTCTTTATCTAGATGTTCATCTGTATCCTCTCCCATGTGTGCATGAGTGCTAAGTTGCTTCAGTCATGTCTGATTCTTTGTAACTCCATGGACTGCAGCCCACGAGGCTCTTCTGTACATGAAATTCTCCAGGCAAGAACACTGAAGTAAGTTGTTATGACCTTTTCCAGGAGATCTTTCTGGCCCAGGGATCAAACCCACATCTTGCATCTCCTGCATTGGCAGGCAGGTTCTTTACCACCAGTGACGCCTGGGAAGCCCATCCTCTATCATATGCTTTGTGAAACTGATAAACATAAGTAAGTTTTTCCCTGAGTTCTGTGAGCCACTTGAGCAAATAAGGCAAATCCAAGAGGGAGAAGGTCATGGGAACCCCTAATTTGTAGCCAAGTTGGACAAAAGTTGTAGATAACCTAGAGACTTACTGTTTGCTCTTGTCATCTGAAATGGGGAGCAGTTTCATGAGACTGGGCCCTTGGTCTGTAGAATCAGATGCTATCTCCAGGCAGATAATATCAGAATTGAGTTAAATGGTAAGGCACCCAGCTGGGGTCACAGCATTGTTTGGTGACTGGCAATGATGGGAAATAAAATGCTCTTCATGAGTATGAGGAATGAAGAAGACACACAAGAGGCAAAGGATGGGGTAGTTTTTTCAATAAAGGTCTCTATTCATTGTCTGAGGAGCCTTTCCAGTCTTAAAAATAGTATTAATCCCTTCCACCCAGAGGAGCTGGGCCATGTCTATGTCACTTTTTTTTTTTTTAAACATTCCTGTACCCACAGGTAGCTGAGACTTTCCTCCAAGAAACCTCACTCTGGTGCAAATATGGTTCTCAACTCTCTTTGCCTTAAACCAGCAGTGACATGAACTGCCTCCCTGCCCCAATCTTTATCCATGCCTTCTTCAAATAGAGTTGTGTCCAGTACTAGAGCCTCAGCTGTTGGACACAAGAAAGAAGATGACTTCTGACTCAGTTTTTGCAGGATCATAGCTGTTTCAATGATCCTCCATCTTTGGCTTTCTCCTCAAGTCCATCTTAGCTTCCATACAAGCATTGGGGAGCAGGTTCTCTTTATAGATATAGGTCACATGCAAATTGTTTGATTTTCTTATGGGCAAGACAAAAAGAAGGGCATAGGTCAAGCTTTTAAATACTTTTCTTAGAGTGTTTCCTGTGCAGGACTGAGATTTAATCTCCCATATTTATCGGGGATTAAAGGGTCTCTATGGACTTCCCAGGTTTGATCCCTGGGTCAGGAAAATCCCCTGGAGGAGGGCATGGCAACCCACTCCAGTATTCTTGCCTGCAGAATCCCATGGACAAGAGGAGTCTGACAGGCTAGTCCAAGGGGTTGCAAAGAGTAAGACACGACTGAAGCAACTTTGCACAAAGAGCTTTTATAATTCACTAGCAGAAATTATTTTAAAGGTGAGAAGAAGCTAGTTAAATCTTTACTTCTAGAGTTGACACTCTCAAGTTTTCCATTTCTTAGCTATTTTCCCTTTTACTAAAAATAGAGCACAGCAGCTGAAAATTAAACTGGATTAAAGTGGCTAAAATAATATACTCTGAAAATCTATTTTGTTTATAGAAAATGTCTCCTGAGAAGCTGCACTGATCCTTATTTTACTTTATATGCCTAAAAGTTATTCAGTTCTAAGATTATGGAATTTGAAAATTCTTTGATTTTAATTAATCAGAACATTTTCTTTTACTTAGTCCTGGAAACCCTTAAAAAGTTATTAGCTGTCAGAAGCTTTAATGCCAGTTAATTAGAGGCCCTGACTCTGTGCCTGCTGGTACTTATTTTGAAGGCTGAAAGGTTAACAGGAATGGGCTGCTACCAACCTCCTTGCCAGGTGTTTTTCCCTGCAGTTAATGGACTTGAGCCAATAGAAATTATCACTCTGAACTAGTCACAGACACTCTTAATCTTCACATACAAACATTGGTAGGAAAGTTAGAATTTGTATTGTTTCTTTTCACCATCATCATATTTGGAACAATTAAAAACAAAGTACAGTTAATTTTCTACTTGTAAATTAAGGTGTGACAAATCCAGAAAGGAAGGAAAAAACCTTTTAAAATAATGTGCATGTATAACATGTTCCATTAAAATAATAATGGTCCTTCAGTGAAACAAAGTCTTGTAAAACTTCTTTTTTAAGGCATTGTGGTTAAGGACTACTTAGGTATTAACATGTCTACATTCTTTTAATTGCTGGGTTTATAAATCTGAACAGTTGTAATGAAATAATCAGAATCAACCAGATAGAACTGGAGCCAGCCACAGTGGGTAATTTGAAACTTGCATGCTGTTTGGGGCCACTGAATATGTACTTATCCAATCCAAACTGGAACAGATGGCGAGGCAAACAGGTAAGCACTTGTTTTATCTTCCAGATATTGTGGATCATTAATTATCTCTATTTATTTTGGGAACTTCAGAACATCTGTAAAAATCAGATAAAAGACAAACAGAGGTGACTGAGAAAGATTTGAACGAAGTGTGCAAGTCTAAAGCTTTCATGCTGTCAGATGAAGACAGAGGATTCTCACCCTCTGCCAATTCTTAGGAATCCTGGAGAATTTTAGGTACCAGCATTTGAAATTAAATACTTAGCTGAAGAAAGTACAAAGGAAGAAAATGCTCTAATTGCATATAATCCAAAATTAAACAAGCGGAAACAGAATAATGTACACAACAGTAGTGAAAATTACTCATGCTACCCTAACATCAATGTGCTCATCTAGAGCCAAGATCTTGGTTTCTGAATACCATTCTCCACATAAAGGAACTAGAGTTTCATTGGCACTGCTAAATATTCTTGTAGAGTCAGAAATCTTTTAAAAAGTACTCAGTGATTGATGGAGATCTGAAAAAAATATATACAGGCTAGCTTCAAAGAGCCAACTGGCCAAATCTGGGACAATTGGAGCATTTAAAAAAATAATAATAAACTATAATATATTACATTTAAGAAGAGTCAAATAAATGTATGGGGGGAGGAACGGAGGAAAAACTCTATGTAATAAAAGAATGCTAGCTATTAGATGGAGAAGGAATAATAAAATTAGAAAATCATCATTTTACAAATGACAGTGTAAGAATTGATTTAGGCAAGAATCATCAAATGATGCTAAAAAAGAGAGTAAAAGGATTCCTACACTCTCAAAGTTTCACTGAGTTTGCTTTTTGATTATGAAAAAAAAAAGGTATTTTTATAATAGTGATAGAATCTTAACTAAGGGATTCAAGCAAGCATCATAAATAATGGGCGGGAAAAATTAGCATTTTGTTTCTTCTGATATGATGCACCGGGAAATATAAACTAGTACCTATGACGTATTCTTGTGAAAAATACTTAAACCTGAAACTAGTCATAAGAAAGCAAGCAAGTCCAAATTGTAGAATACTTTACAAAACAACTGGCCTGGATTTGACAAACTTTTCAAGTTCTGAAATACAAAAAAGAAAAGGAAAAGCAAAGGAATGGTTATAGATTAAAAGAGACTGAGGAGACATAACAACTAAATGCAAATTGTAATCCTTGATTAGATAACAATAAATAATAAAATAAATAAATAAAAGCCACATTCACACAACTACAAATGAAATGTGGGACAACTGGAGAAATCTGAATAGAACTGCATCTCAGATATGACTCTAATGATATCCTTATTCTTATATATGAACATGATACTGTGTTCATGTAAAAGGATGTCCTATTGTGAGATACAAGTTGAAGCATTTAGAGTAAAATATCAGTATGTTTGCAACTTAATTTCAAATATTTCAGCAAAAAGGGTATAAATGAAAATGTATATATTGATAGAGCTTTTTAAGCACGTGCAGCAAAATTATAAAAATTAGAACATCTAAGGCAAAGAGTCAGACATGACTGAGTGACTGAACTGAACTGAAGGGGAAGATATGTGTACTTATTAAACTATTCTTTTAATCTTTTCATGATTTAATTTTTTAAAATTTTGAAACAATAATGCTGATCTCTAAGTGACTCAATTCAGTTTTCCAGGAAATACTAAGCACTGAAATACCAAATATGTATAAATTCTGTTTCCTGCCACATCAGCAGATCTTTTGTGATTCCCACTGCTGCACAATGCTACTTGGTCATCAAAGACCACCACCAATGGGCAAAATAGAGCTATATACAGTATGAATGATGTGGCTTCCCTGGTGGCTCAACAGTAAAGAATACTCCTGCCAATGCAGGAGACACAGGAGACTGAGGTTCAATCCTTGGGTTGGAAGATCTCCTGGAGTAGGAAATGGCAACCTACTTCAGTATTCATGCCTGGAGAATTCCATGGACAGAGGGGCCTGATGGGCTACAGTCCATAGGGTCACAAAGAGTTGGACGCAACTGAGCGACTAATGCTTTTAATTTCACACATTGTGAATGATACCAGATCTGAGTTTCATCTCAGTTCAAGTAACATCTGGCTTTCTTTGAGCAGATGACCCAAAAATCCTTATTAGGTGCAAGAAGCTGTATAAAATTTCCTGGGATTAGATGGTAATCAACTGATTGTATATACATGCTAAATCACTTCAGTTGTGTCTGACTCTTTGCTGCTGCTGCTGCTAAGTCGCTTCAGTCGTGTCCGACTCTGTGCGACCCCATAGACGGCAGCCCACCAGGCTCCCCCATCCCTGGGATTCTCCAGGTAAGAACACTGGAGTGGGTTGCCATTTCCTCTCCGATTCATGAAAGTGAAAACTGAAAGTGAAGTCGCTCAATCGTGTCCAACTCTAGCGACCCCATGGACTGCAGCCCACCAGGCTCCTCCGTCCATGGGATTTTCCAGGCAAGAGTACTGGAGTGGGGTGCCATTGCCTTCTCCGGTCTGACTCTTTGCAACCCCATAAACTATAGCCCACCAGGTTCCTCTATCCATGGGATTATCCTGGAAGGACTACTGGAGTGGGTTTCCATTTCCTTCTCCAGGGAATCTTCCCAATCCAGGGATAGAGCCTGTGTCTCTTAACAATCTCTTGCATTGGTTGGAAGACCAATCAATTGACTAAATTTCCCTTATACACAGAGCAATTTCTGAATAAAACAAAATTTTTGTTAAACAAACAAACAAAAAACTTGTTTGCACTGCTAAACCTGCTAAGAACAAATAAATCTATCATATGGCTCTATAGTTTCTTAACAATAAGTTGCCTTTCCACCAACCTGCAAAGGTGAAATTGAGGTTATTTGATGGTTTAGAAAATCATTTATTCAACAATATTGACTGACTACTCTTCTAAGTGCTGCAAGACAGAAATACACAAATATGTAGTATACTCTTGATGCATAAAATAAAAAAGTAAGCAATGTAAAGAAGAAAAGTAAAAAAGAAAAGGGGATAGAAAATGAATGATGGTATTTGGGGTAGAGTGGCCAGAGCAAGCCCTTCTGTAAAGGTGTTCCTTGAGCCAAGACCCAAGAAATGGAGCTGGAGAACCATGTGCACATTTTCATCAAGAGCACTTCAGATGGAAGAGACAAGAGCAAGTACAAAGGCCCTGGTGAGGTAGTTTGCATAGAGTACAGCAGAACCTGCAAGATGGCATGCATGGCTGAAGAGGAACAAGCAAGAGAGGAATGATGGGACCAAGGCCAGCTTTAACCTGTGAAGTATCTTTGTTCATTTTCTTAAAAGGCGTGCCACTAGTGAACATGAACTTGGTGCAAAGATAAAGGTATCTCTTCTCCAAGGAGATGCAGTTTATCCTGGACTTGGTGAAAAAGCGATTGCCCTCAGCTGTCCACCTTTTGTGGTCTTCCCAGATGGTGTGTGGGTGTAAGAGCTAGGCCATAAAGAAGGCTGAGCATCAAAAACTGATGCTTTTGAACTGTGGTATTGGAGTAGACTCGAGAGTCCCCTGGACTGCAAAGAGATCAAATCAGTCAATCCTAAAGGAAATCAGTCCTGAATATTCATTGGAAGGACTGATGCTGAAGCTGAAGCCCCAATACTTTGGCCACCTGATGCAAAGAACTGACTCACTGGAAAAGACCCTGATGCTGGGAAAGATTGAAGGCAGGAGGAGAAGGGGGCATGAGAGGACGAGATGGTTGGATGGCATCACTGACTCGATGGACATAAGTTTGAGCAAGCTCCAGGAAATGGTGAAGGACAGGGAAGCCTGGTATGCTGCAGTCCATGAGATCACAAAGAGTTGGACACAACTGAGCAACTGAACAACAAACAGGTGGCTCTGGTGGTAAAGAACCCATCTGTCAATGCAGGAGACATAAGAGATGTGGTTTTGATCCCTGGACTGGGAAGATTCCCTGGAGGAGGGCATGGCAAGCCACTCCAGTATTCTTTCCTGGAGAATACCATGGACAGAGGAGCCTGGTGGGCTATGGTCCGTAGGGTCACAAAGAGTTGGACATGACTGAAGCGACTTAGCACACATGCAGATGCACCTTTTGTAGTAGAACTTTTGTTGTAGAACTTCAAAATCATATTCAGTGATCCTGGGTAGAACACCAAGGAAGAAGTAGGAAGGAAAGCAGGTCAATTCAAAAGTACACAGGAGATGATTCATTATCCAAAGCTATAGTGGGGAAATAACATAAAAGTATACACAATAAACAGATCATTTATAAGGTTATTTTCAATTGAAACATTCTGCCTACTTAACAGTTCTTAAATTCAGCATTTTTGCCTGACCATTTTTCATTGAGTATTGGTCTGTAATACAAATATAGTATGAAGTATTTTTAAAAGATGTTGAATTTCTAGTATAATAAGCAAAATTTCATGAAGTTAATGAGAGTGACATTGGAGATTTCTTGAATCACAAGAACCATCATTGCCAAATTAGAAAATGGCAAGCCTAGACACTAATCAGTTGAAGAAAGGTCAACAAGGATGGTAACACAATTTGAAATTTAAAGGAAATATTCTGAATATCAAAGGACCTAGAGAGGCTTTGGGAAAACTAATGAATAATTTTGTAAAGTGATACTCTAAATGATGATCTGCAAAAGTTACAAATGAAATAATAATACATGACAGGCTAGTCAGGAAAATCATATTGGGAAAAACATTCCTTAAATAATTCTTTGTTCAGTTTAATAATTGGAATAGATTTGTTATTCAGATATAAATTAAATATAAGAAAAAACATATTTTCATTTCTCAAGATATAATGCCAGTAAGATATTTTAACAATTTATTATAAAAGTTTGATCTCCTTTTAAATTGAGTTGGCTTTAAATGGTCTTTCTTAAATACCAATAATTCTCTGCTAATTGAAGCTCCTATTTTCTGACTCTTGTACATTACATCTAATTCCAGTTTACACAATGCATCAATTTACCACTCCCCAATATACCCTACTTCCAGAAAGATAAGCTATTTTCCAGGCTCTCCAAGAGCTTCAAATGACAAATATAGAAATATCAGCAGCAAAAGTAAAACTTGGTATCTGTTGCAAGAGAATCACCAAGTAATAAGAAATAAAAGAATAAATCAGCTCTATTTTAAGGCATCAGTCAGTACTTCATAAAGGAGCTTGCATCCTAGAAAAATGAGTAGGATTTCCACAGAGATGAAGAATTGAATATATAGTGAATATTCAGGAAATAATTTATAGTCTAATTTAGCCCTAGATAGCATATATATGGAATAAGTTGGATTTATGGCTGACAGTAAATGTTGGGTTGGGGCTTGGAAGCCTTGAGTATCAAGCAGAATTGTGTACAATTTACACGCTGAGGAAGAAGTAAAAGTGGAATGATAAAATCTGTATTGTACTCTTTTTTTTTTTTTGAAGAATTTGATACTATGCACTAAAGTTTTATAAAGTAAATTTCTTTGAACCTCAATGAGAAAGTGACTTAATTTTTTTAACAGCCATTATTTCCATTGATTACCCTAAAGGAAAACATATAAATTTTAGTCAGTTCTCAATTATATGCACAACATGGGAACATCGGCAAGAAAAGTCCAAAATCCATGAGAAGATCACATTGTCGGATTGTGACCATGACCTGATTTCATGAAGCAAGAAAAATTGCTCTGAGGAGCAGTTTCATAAAGCTGTTCTCCTGGACAGCAAACAAATAAAGAAGTCTGTCTCTCCGGGAAATTATTCTGCTGCCATGTGAGTCTTTATATCTGCTCAGTCAGCTCAAAGCTTGGATCGTGTGCTCTTAGCACGTGTCTTGGTCAAGAGGATCAGCATAAAAACTGATAAAAGTGGTACAAAACACATTGGTGGTTTAGTTGCTGTCGTGTCCGACTCTTACGACCCCATGGACCCCACCAGGCTCTTTTGTCCATGGGATTTTCCAGGCAAGAATATTGGCATGGGTTGCCATTTCCTTCTCCAGGGATCTTTCCATCCTAGGAATTGAACCCAGGTCTCCTGCACTGCAGGCAGATTCTTTACCAACTGAGCTATCAGGGAATTCCCTTACATATTTTCAATAGAAAAAATAATGTGGAACACAGATGATCCATGTATAAATGGTCAACAATGCAACACACTGAAATTCTCCTATTTAATACCAGCAAATATCCACTCTTCAAGACTCTGAATATGATTGAAGATAATAAAGAAATAAAATTATTCTAAGTTACTCAGGTATTAGCATTTCCTCTGTATTTTATTACTGATTCATTTATTCATTCATCAGACATTCACTGGAGCACCAGCTATGCAAAAATCATTACTACGAATTGTAAGGAGCAGTGTCCATATTTCCACATGCCCAATAGGAAACTATTATAGTTCAATGTGGTTTTAAATTCAGATAGCTATACAACTGAAATTTCTCTAGCATTGTCTTATATGTTAAGACTCTGGACTCAGATCTAACTTTTCCACTTATAAGCTATGTTCTCTTGGACAAGTACATATCACTCTGGGCATCATTTTCTCACCACAAAATAAAAATAATAAGAGCACAGATTACATAAGGTTGCTGAGAAAATTAAGTGAGAACAGGCTGATGAAATATTTACAAGTCTAGCACTTAGAAATAACTCAATAAATGTTAGTTATGACTATTATTTGCAATTTTATCCTTAGAAACAGTCATGCTATTATTGAATGTATTAATATTAGAAGATCAGAATAAAGTTTTAAATATTTAAATTATTCTGAAAAACACAAAGATTCATTATGTGTTTGTCTTATAGCAAGAATGGAAAAAAATCTGTGTTACAAACTACTATATAATGTCATGTGCTTATAGCTTCAAATTACACAAAGGGATGGTTATTAATCTGAAGAGAACCACAGGGATTTGAAATGCCTAATTATCCTCTCTTTGGGATTAGTGTTGCATGCAGTCACTTTTCCTAATCATTAGAATGGACAAACTCACCCATAAGCATAGATCAAATGGAAAATGAAAGATTCACTGACAGACATCTTGAGAAATAAAATTATTCAGATATTCAGACCAGACATCTGAGGCACGGATTCACTTTATAAGCTCATCACTGTTGTATTGGAAATAAAATCTCACACCTGTTTTTATTTTCTTTTTTTTCCATTGGTGGTTGCTGTCAGATATTGCAGTGTTTAATATCTACAGGGCAAATGTTTTCACTCTGCTCAGTGAACTGTGCTGAAGCATCTCTTTCTGAAACCCTGCATGAGTGCCTTTGAAGGGATTTAGGCCTCTAGAGCATCTTTAAATTAAATATAACTTATATGGGGAAAAATTAGTCCTCATCTTTCCACCCCTGGTGACCATTCTAAACCCCCTGATAAGTATACACTATCATTTATCATTAACAAAGACAATTCTTTATACTTGCCTTTTCCTCATTTCTATAAAGCTGCTTGTTCTAGAATGTTTTAATAAGCAAAGAGAATGCTAAAGCTATTACTCAACTGTGGGGACATATTGGTCTTAGGGTGTTGTGGGTTTTGTTTCATTTTGTTAGAAGCATTTTAAAAGGCTTTAAATAAAGAATATATGGCACTCTAGTCACAAAGGATAGAACAAGTTGCTTCTAGGCAACTTTTTCTATTTAACTGTCTTTTCCAACCCCAAGCTATTCCAGACCATCAGGTAAGATAGATTAGCTATGCCAGACATCCCTGACCTTACATATATTTCCTTTTCTTCTCCTAGAACTTTATCCTAACATTGCTTACAAACAAATGGGGAAGAACTCCACTGTACATTTTCAATACCTACCTGGTTGTTATATTCTGTATACTTCTAGAATCAACATGTTAAGATGGGAAGTTAAACAATACTCTCCTAAATATAGATGATAGCTGGAAATCTGTTTTAGTGCTTGAGAGGAAATTATTTGGATTTAGACCAAAACTAGATACCAACTCCAGCCTCAAAGCTTTAGCTGAATAAACTTGAACAAGCTAGTCAACTTCCCTGACTCCATTTACCAAGCTATAAAATAGGAACAGATATCTCACAGGATTATTGTGAGGAGGGATGTGATCATTTATTTTTAAATGTGTTAGTTTTCATGATGCCTGGCATTTAGTAAGCATTCACTAATTTGTGGCTATTCAGCTGTTTTCATTTTTTCATGCTCTAATTGTAAATACAGACTGTCAAGTCAGTCAAACCGAGGTTCAAAGAATATCATGTATTTTAAGATATTTGCAATAGGTTTCACCTTCCCAAGTCTCAGTTTATTCATCTATTTTCCCAAAGGTGTTTTGAGGATTAAATGAAACAATGACCATGAAGTACCTAACCTACAGCCTAGAATTACTCTGTAAGTGGTAGTTTCTTTTCCCATTTCCATTAATATATCTCCCAGCTAATATATAAGTGTGGTCAACATATATTCATCATAAATCTAAATAATACAATTGACTAGCTAAAATCCATTCTCAACTCTACTGTCCATTGGCTTCCCGCACTGGAAAACCAGCTGGAAATATGATGGCCCTAGTTCTGACAAATAAGATATTAGATGTGCTAGGGTTTTCTTGGAAGGTTTTTGTTTTTCCTAATAAAAGGGATAGAAGAGGCTCACTCCATTCCCTCCCTATTTTTACGTGTTAACACATCTCATGATTTCTGGAGCAGCAGGACCATCTTGAGAACGGGAGAGGACAGCCAATACAACTTACAAAACCCTAACAGGATTATACATAAACCAGTGCCACAAACCGCTTACTCAGCGTTTCTTGTTAATCAATATAACTGTTTTGGAGAGGTAAGCATTGGCTGGGTTTTCTGCTACTTTTAAAGTGTGCATCTCGATAAAGATAGAAAACCTTCTCCTGTCTACAAAAGAACCCCAAGAAACCAAAAACAAAAAGTGTATGTATGTGTACATGTATGTGTATGTAATGCCTTCATTTCTGAAAAATTTTAATTAATTTTTTATTTTGCTATATATACTCCTGGCTGGAGGTTCCTTTATTTTTTATTCTAATATGCCTGAGAATGATATTATAAAATGACACATAGATAGCTGTGTATTTACTCATTCTTCCTAACACACTTAATGAATTTTCTTGTTCTTAAACTGTAGAAAGAGAGAAAGCTAGATACAAATAACATGGATAATATTGACTTGTGGAGCAACTTTATGAGGTAAATTCCATTATTTATTATCACCCCCATTTTGCAGATGAGAACATTAAGGAATTGAGAAGCTTAAATTCCCTTAATTTGTAGCAGGTGAACCCAGACAATATGGTCTCTACACTATACTGTTGGGATTTATGTTTTTCATCAGTAAAAAAAGATGGTTTGGCTAGATGACTTCTAAATTTCATCATGTATCTAATTTTTAGACTCCTTTGAGACTATGAATTGCCAGTATTTCTTAGTTCTGCTTACCTCATCACCATAATTAGACAGAAATATCAAGGGGAATACAGTTTAGCATGGACTATGGATTTAGACATTGTCTAGGTTTCAATTGTCTAGGTTTCAACAGCATTGAACCTGTTTGACCATGAAAATTTTATTTAACTTCTCTAGGCCTAGTTCCCTCATTTGTGAAATTGTATATGATACCACACAGATAGTAATATAACTTGAAGTTTTGATGAGTTCACCTGTATAAAGCTCTTAATACACAGGGCCTAGAACATAATCCTCAACAAATATCAGTCTTAACTTTTGTAACTTTTGTTGTTACTGCTGTTACATTAACCTCTGAAACTCAGTTTCAAGCTGGTGAGGATTTTCCTGTGAATTAAAATCTATTATCATGAGAAAATAATCACTAACATATTTAATAAATTTCATTAATCCTTATTCATATGATCTTAAAAATATATTTCTTGAGATACATATTCATTTTTCAGGAGGATCCTGAAAAATAAACTTGAAATTCACTTTTATTTTACTAGACCTATAGTAAAAGGAAAAAAAAAACTCCACCAATGATTATAGCAACTTTTCCTTAGTTTTCTATACCAGTCATTAACTAGATATGTGGTAAAAAAAAAAAACTGGTCAGATTCATATAAAAGATTATATTAAAAACTGGATTCCATCCAATTATCAGATCCTAACCGACTGGATGGACGTGAGTTTGAGTGATCTCCTGGAGTTGGTGATGGACAGGGAGGCCTGGCGTGCTGCGATTCATGGGGTCGCAAAGAGCCGGACACGACTGAGCGACTGAACTGAACTGAATAACACACATCCCAAGGTACTTAAGGAATTGACTAAAGCTATTACTGAGTCACTAAATATTATTTATGAGTTCTATGAGGATGCAGTGCCTTTGATAGCAATAACTCATCACCTTCCTTTTAAAAAGGGAAAGGACAATTCTAAAAGCAACGAGTCAATCACCTTGACTAGTTGACCAATGGATTTCCAACCATGCCCTTCAGAGCCTATTAAAATCTTCTTAATCTGTCACACATGCTTATCTACATTCCTCTTTTAACTTCAATTGGTGTATACATATATGTAAAATATATATTAATATATAAATGATATATTTATACAACAAAATTTATTATGTTGTATAAATTTAATTTATACAACATAAAATTGACTTTTGAGAAAGGGTTAAAGGTTTAAAAGCAAGCAGCAGGCAGGACTGCTGGTGGTCCAATGGTTAAGAGTCTTCCTTAAGTGCAAGGACAGGGGTTTGATCCCTGATCAGGGAACTGAGGGAGATCCCTGGGAACTGAACTGAGCTCCCACATGCCACTGGAGTAACTAAGCCCGCATGCTCTAACTACTGAGGGCATGTGCTCCAGACCCAGTGTGCCACAACTGGAGAATCCAAGCACTGCAAAAAAAGATCCTGCATGTTGCAACAAAGATCCTATTTGTTGCAACTAAGACCTGACACTGACAAATTAATAATCAATTAACTATTTAAAAAAACAAGCAGCAGGAAAACAGAAGTTTCAATTACTTTGACTAAAAAGACACAAAGAGAAATATCACCAAATTGTTTAAAATCAATAAAAAAAAAACATATTTTTGCTTTATAAGGTTTCTGATTTACAACCTTATGTCAAACAAAGACATAAGGTTGTACTATGTACTACCATATGTAGTAGACATATGTACTACCTGGATTTAGAGATATTGGAAGTGGAGTTTTATTCTCTGTTCTTTAATTGTGTATTCAGAGTACTAATGCTTTGCTATTACTAAAATCCACAAGCCCTAAATTGGGATTTATCTAGTTGATGAGAGTAAGCTAGCCAGCATCCCCCCCATGACCTCCAGCCTATAGCGTACGGCCACCAAAGTTTTTCAAGGACATTAGTGACCCCTCACCAAGGCGCATTGTTTTTTGTTTTTTAATGCCTTTTTGAGAAAGTGTTCCTAGTCCTCCTGATAGGATTATTAGAGGAGCATCTGAGCAGCTTATGCTATTACATGAATTTAGTATTTTCTCTCTCCCTGGGACTTTTAATTCCTTCTGTAACATGCCAAGGAAATTCCAGTATTAACACTTTTTTGATGGTAGGCCACCAATGACCATGGGGGTCAAGAAGAGTCAGACACAACTTGGAAACTGAACAACACAAGTTGATTAAAATCGCTCCCAGGTGCTTAAACCAGTACATTAAACTCTGTAATTTCTGTGGGTATGTATATATCAATCATTTTTGTCCAATTAAATAACACCCATAAAATTCACACTTATATATGCTCCTAATTGTTACTAATACAAATTGATGTTATCCAACAATCCTTTGGATGTATAAGCTACACCTTTCCAAAGTACGTTTTGTATGCCTCCATCTGATCCACATTGGGATCTAACTCTTATTATGGGCAGAGGAAACATGAAGGAGAGGGGCAGTAAGTACCAAGGAGAACTGGCACTTCTTTGTAAGATACCACACCCAGGGGAGCAGCCATTAGTTTCATTCAAGGAGGGCTTCTGGTTCCAGATGGCTGAGTAGCAGGATGTGTGCGCTTTCCTCCTGCAAGGGCACAAAAACTGCAGCTAGCTGTTGAACAACTATTGACCACTGGAACCCACCAAAAAAATATAATGCATGTCCAAAGACAAAGAAAAAGCCACAGCAAGATGGTAGGAGGAGCGCAATCACAAAAAATTCAAATCCCATACCCACCAGGTGAGTGACCCACAGACTGGAGAACGATAATACCAAAGAAGTTCTCGTACTTTTGTGAAGGTTCTGAACCTCATGTCAGGCCTTCCAGCCTGGGGATTCAACAAAGGGACTGGGAATCTCCAGGGAATCTGGTATCAATAGCCAGTGGGATTTGATTATAGGCCACAGGCGACCCACTCCAGTACTCTTGCCTGGAAAATCCTGTGGACAGAGGAGCCTGGTAGGCTGCAGTCCATGGGGTCGCTAAGAGTCGGACACAACTGAGCGACTTCACTTTCACTTTTCACTTTCACGCATTGGAGAAGGAAATGGCACCCCACTCCAGTGTTCTTGCCTGGAGAATCCCAGGGACGGGGGAGCCTGGTGGGCTGCCGTCTATGGGGTCACACAGAGTCGGACACAACTGACACGACTTAGCAGTAGCAGCAGAGGACAAAAGGAAACAGAGATTCCAGTCTTGGAGGGCACAAACTAAAATTTGCATGCACCAAGACTGAGAGCAGAGGGGCAGCGACCCCACAGGAACTGGACCTAAACTACTGGCTAGTTTTGGAGCACCTCATATGGCAGCATGGGACAGCAGGGGCTCACCACAGAGACGGGGCCCTGGAAGGTCCTCTTTGGCATAAACCCTTTTGGAGTTCACCATTAACCCTACCATAGAGCCTGTAGACCCCAGGGCTATGTCACCTCGGTCCAAACAACTAGCAGGGAGAGAGCTCAACCCCACCCATTAGCAGATAATTGGATTAAAGCTTTACTGAGTAAGGCCCTGCCCACCAGAGCAAGACCCAGTTTTTCCCATCACCAGTCCCTCCCATGAAGAACCTTACACAGGCCTCTTAACCTCATGCATCAGAGGGTAGACAGAAGAAGCAAGAAGCAGCACAGTCTCACAGTGGCTAAAACAAAAATCATATTACAGAAATCACTGCCACAGAACAGAATACAGAAAAAAGAATGAAAAAAAATGAAGACAGCCTAAAAGACCTTTCAGTTCAGTTCAGTTCAGTTCAGTCACTCAGTCGTGTCTGACGCTTTGCAACCCCATGGACTGTAGCACACCAGGATTCCCTGTCCATCACCAACTCTCAGAGCTTGCTCAAACTCATGACCATTGAGTCTGTGATGTCATCCAATAATCTCATCCTCTGTCATCCCCTTCTCCTCCTGCCTTCAATCTTTCCCAGCAACAGGGGCTTTTCAAATGAGTCAGTTCTTCGCATCAGGTGACCAAAGTATTGGAGTTTCAGCTTCAACATCACTCCTTCCAATGAATATTCAGGACTGATTTCCTTTAGGATTAACTGGTTGGATCCTCTTGCAGTCCAAGGGACTCTCAAGAGTCTTCTCTAACACCACAGTTCAAAAGCATCAGTTCTTCAGTGCTCAGCTTTCTTTATAGTCCAACTCTCACATCCATACATGACCACTGGACAAACCATAGCTTTGTCTTGATGTACCTTTGTTGGCAAAGCAATGTCTCTGCTTTTTAATATGCTGTCTAGGTTGGTCAAAACTTTTCTTCCAAGGAGCAAGTGCCTTTTAATTTCATGACTGCAGTCACCATCTGGAGTGACTTTGGAGCCCCCCAAAATAAAGTCTCTCACTGTTTCCATTGTTTCCCCATCTATCTGCCATGAAGTGATGGGACCAGATACCATGATCTTAGTTTTCTGAATGTTGAGCTTTAAGCCAACTTTTTCACTCTCCTCTTTCACTCTCATCAAGAGGCTTTTTAGTTCCTCTTCAATTTCTGCCATAAGGGTGGTGTCATCTGTGAATCTGAGGTTAATGATATTTCTCCCACCAATCTTGATTGCAGTTTGTGCTTCATTCAGCCTGACATTTCACATGATGTACTCTGTATATAAGTTAAATAAGCAGTATGACAGTACACAGCCTTGATGTACTCCTTTCCTGTTTTGGAACCAGTCTGTTGTTCCATGTCCAGAGACCTCTGGGATGCCTTAAATGCCGCTACGTTCACATTATAGGGGTACCAGAAGGACAAAAGAGAAAGAAAGGACCTGAGAAAATATTTGAAGACATAATAGCTGAAAACTTCCCTAACATGGGAGAGGAAATAGTCAACCAAGTCCAGGAAGCACAGAGAGTTCCAGGCAGGATAAACCCAAGGAGAAACACACCAGGACACATAGTAATCAAACTAACAATAATTAAAGGCAAAGATAAAATATTAAAAGCAACAGGGGAAAAACAATAAATAACATACAAGGGAGATCCCATCAGGCTATCAGCTCATTTCTTAACAGAAACTCTACAAGCCACAGTTGGAAAGCATGATATATTTAAAGTAATGAAAGAGAAGAACCTACAACCAAGAATACCCTACGCAGCAAGACTCTTCTTCAGATTTGATGGAGAAATCAAAAGCTTTCCAGACAAGCAAAAGTTAAGAGAATTTAACACCACCAAACCAGCTTTACAACAAATGCTAAAGGAACTTCTCTAGGCAGGAAACACAAGAGAAGGAAAAGACCTACAGAAAATAAAAACAAGACAATTAAGGAAAAGGTAATAGAATCATACAGATCAGTAATTACCTTAAATGTAAATGGATTACATGCACCAACCAAAACACGGGTTGGGTGGGTGAAAACATATGCATGTATGCGCTTCCACTTACCACATCACTGTGCTTGAGCCCCCCAAATTCTATGTTTATATTGTCAATCATATTACCATTATGGCTTGCAATTGTAATTATCTTTTAGTTTTTGTCTGGCTATTGATTGGTAAAACTGACAAACATATTTTACTATTGTGATTATGTAACTATTACTCAATATCACTGTATCATGATTGGTCAACAAAAAAATGACAGAATTCTATATCACCAAACTAGGATCTAATAGAAAAACCTGTAATCACTTTTTTAAAATCCAGATGCATATCAGATTTATCTTGAAATTTTCTGAAAAATATAAATGCTCAGGTATTGCTTTTTTTTCTCCAGAGCTCCAGATATATTTCTGATGAGCAATCATGTTTAAAAATAATTGGGCTACATGTTTTACTTTTTCTATTTCATATTCGGTGCTCCCATTTCATTTCAATTGGAGTTTAATAACTCCAATTTCTCCATCTTTCATTTTTTTCAATGTTCTTTCCCAAGTCTTTATCAAATGTAGTAGAAAAGCTTTTGTATACATATATATGTAAATATATTTTAGAAAACTTACAAATTTTTGCCTAACTAAAAAATTATGAAATCTTGATTCCACTTGTTTGACTTAGTATGAATAGAATGCTAGATTTCTAATTAAAAAATAAATATGCAACAAGCAACAAAGGTTTACTGTATAGCATAGGGAACTACAGTCAATATCTTATAATAACTATGATGGAAAATAATTTCAAAAATAATATATTTGCATAACTGAATCACTTTGCTGTACACCTGAAACAATATGAGTCAACTATACTTCAATAATATATTTACACATATTACAAAATGTAAAAAACATTTTTAGAGTTTCATTCAAGGAAAGTCTTATTCCTTCAGATAGGGTAGGGAGTTAAGATTCCATTATTCCAGTTGGACCGAGCCTTGAGTTAGCACTATAGCTCTGCAACCCTTACAATCAGGCCTTGGGCTTGGTACTCAGCCAAATCTGTCTTGTGACTACAGGAAATGAAAGACTTTTCAAAGATGCTGTCAAAGGTTTCTGACTTCCATCTTATACTCTGGGTTGTATTTTTATGACCTTAAACTGGTCCCTTTTACCATGTATGACCTCCAGGACTTCAGAAACAGTCCACTGATCCACAATCTTTATAGAGACTGTTGCTACTCTAAGACCATTTGCTGTAGCACTTGGTCCCCTACCCTCCTTGCTTTCTACATGCAGTTAAGCCTGTGTCAAATGAGTGAAGATTTGAGAATTAATAATGACACAGTAAGATTACCATAGATTACTAGTGTTCTATTCTTCCCTATCAAAAGAATATCTATGAGTTTCTCAAATATATGGAGTTACTCAATCCAAGAATCCATATTTTAGGATACTTCAACTACCATATATCTTATCAGTCATATACCAACAGTCAGAACCATTATTGCTCTGAGCCTGAAGGGGCAGAGAGTGATCAGTGATGATAATATGGAGTAGTTAATTGTCATCTGAACGGAGCTGGTGCAACCAGCTGCAGGGGGATAGTTGAGTGTGTAAATCCCCTGATGTCACTCTGCTCCCATCTAGAAATCTGAATCTGAAGAGGTAAGTAAAAATTATCCATCATACATAACCTTAATGGGGAAAATATTTCAATGGGGATCTTGTAGCTGAAAACTAGGAATCTGGATTTCATTTTAAGTGCCATGCAAAGCCACTTAAAATTTTTAAGATGAGAAATAGCATGGAATTAAGTGAAGATTTAAAAATAATTCTTTGGCTGTTATGTAGAAAATGAATTTGAGAGGAACAAGAGACAAAATGAGAGGATGAATTTGGAGGTTATTTCAGTGGTTCAGGCAAGAGATAATGTTCACTTGTATTAGAAATCTAGAAATAGAGATGGATATAAAGGTGTGGCCTAAAACACATTTTGGAGGTAAAATTATGAGGATTTAGCAGTGAACATAATGTGGAGAATGAGAAAGAGAATGTCAGATATGAATCTCAGTCTTCTGGACCCACTAACAAGCTAGAGCGTGGTGTAATTTACAAAGGTCTATTCAATATGAGCTAGTTGAGAATTACGTTTGGGGAAAAAAAAATCCTTACAGAGAAAAGAAAAAAACTGTTGAGTGTAAAAAGCCGTACAAGCTACACAGTTTTCTAGGAACAAAGCACATTTTATTATAGCCTATTTCAGCATTTTGAAATCTAACCACAAATAGAAAAGTCGGTTTTATGGCTGTCTTCTGTCACTGGCAAATGGGAGCTTTTAGGAATGTCTGCTCACCTCTTTGAAATAAATGGTATTCGTAACTAAAAGCAATAGTTATTTGTGACAAGTGAATAGAATATTGATCTTATTCTATTTTCCTCTGGTAATTTTAAAAGAAATATTCATAAGAGTGTAGGTTCCAGGCCTAAATGCTTGAAAATAATAATGGACTCAATTTATAGTTAACTAACCCATTTTCAGTATTTTCGGCTTCTGTGTTTATTGGGTTATAGTTTATATATCTTCCATTAGTCAAAATGTTAACTCTTTTCATGATTATACACTCCACAGAGATTCTGAGGAGTGAAACAGAATTTAAAGTTTCAATGTCTGCCATGTCCACTTCCCCAAATTTCTCAAATTTTTAACATTAACTTTCCTGATAGACAATTGGTCATACCATCTAATGATAAAATCATAAAAGACCAATGTTTCTTCTCTTTTTCATACTGATTAAAGTCACAAACTTTGGGATAGCAGAGAATGCCAAACTGTCTCAACCCTGATAGTTCAGTTGCAAAGGTGGTTCCTTTTAGTAGCATCAGGTGGGTTGTCAGTGACTTTTTCAGAGATTTTACCAGAGAATCTTGGCAATTATAGTGTCAACTGGGACAAATCTCGGTTCAAGTTCTTATCAATGATGCCCCAATAAAAATGAGTAGAGCTTGTTATAAGAAGCTGCTATAAACCACTTCAGTTAAGAAGACTAGTGCCTAGAATTTCATGGCAAAAATTTCCGGAAATTGCTATGTCCAAAAAATACATCATTTAAATAATTTTATGCTTCCTTAGAGGTTAGAATGCTCTGGAACAGTTTAAGTTTCTATGGTTAAAGTTTCTGAATTAAATAATTTATGATGCTTTGACTGCTAACCCACACCCACCAAAAATGGGGTTTTCTAAAGATGGTTGGCGTGTATGTGTGTATATATATATATATATATATACACACATACACATACATATACACAAAGATGTATATTTATGCTGGAGAAGATTCTTGAAAGTCCTTTGGACAGCAAGGAGATCAAACCAGTCAATCTTAAGGGAAATCAACCCTGAATAATTGTTGGAAGGACTGATGCTGAAACTGAAGCTCCAGTATTTTGGTCATCTGATGTGAACAGCCAACTCATTGGAAAAGTCCCTGGTGCTGGAAAAGATTGAGGGCAGAAGGAGAAGAGGGCATCAGAGGATGAGATGGCTAGTTGGCGTCACTGATGCAATGGACATGAACTTGGGCAAACTCCAGGAGATGATGAGGGACAGTGAGACCTAGCATGCTGCAGTCCATGGGGTCACAGAGAGTCAGACATGACAGGGCAATTGAACTACAACAACAATGCATAAATACATACATATATAAAAATATATACCCCATTCCACCTATTCCACACTGTCTTCTTATCATACGATACTGGCACTCCTCTATCAAGAGGCAGGGCCTATTTCACTTCCTGTTGAAACTGGGTAGATCTTTGTAACTGTCTTAACACCAAGATGGTATGTAGAAGTGGCCCTGCTTAACTTATGAAGCTAAATCATAAAACATAATATGTCTCCTGCCTGAGTCTTACTCTCTTGAAACTTTCACCTTTGGAACCCAACAACCAACCCAGGACACATGGAAAGGCTGTGTGTAAATGTTCCAGCTGAAAGCCCCAGCTAAGGTCCCAGATGACAGCCATCAATAACCAACAGATATATGAGTGAAGGAGTCTTAGATCATGCCATCTCTCAGCTTGAAGTCTTCTGGTTGAGACCTCAGACATCCTAGATCAGAGACAAGTCATCTCTACTGTGCCCTTTCCAAATTCTTAACCCACAGTATCTATGAGATTAAAATAAATCATTGTTTTATACCACTAAGTATTAGGGTTACTTGTTACATGGCATAGTAACCAGAATACTTGATGAATGGTAGTTGTTATATGATACTATTGATATTATGTCAGAACTCCTCAGTTATGATCGGATAACAGTACTATATTTAGCATCATTATCATCATCATCGTCATCATTACTATTTCATAGAGGTCCCATACATTTATGGAAATACAACATCAAGGGGAAAAGCATGTCTCAATTTATTTAAAGACTCCATAAGCTTAACTCTCTTGGAGGACGTATTCCCCTAAATGGAGAGCACCTATAGTGTTTATAATGCGTTCTTGTCACTGAAGGCCTGAGTCAGGAGAAACTTCCAGAAGTGTTTGAAAAGCTGTTTGTGTTTGAGAGCTTTATTTTAATTATAATGAACAATCAGGAGAATTGAAATAGAATGCTGTAAAGACGAGCATTTTTGCAACTTCCCAAATACGATGCATGTTTAATGTGCCTAACTTTTTACACCAGATATAGGAAGGAAAAAATGACCTAGACAAGCTCTTTCAACAGCAGAAAGGTGCTTTTTGATGGTAACTGTCAGAAAGGCAACTTTCTCTTACTTATTTATAGAGAATTAATAGAATTATATTTTAAAAGTAAACCTTTTGCTCTGAGCAGAAAAGTGAGTACAACAGTACTGTTTCATGGGTAGCAGTGCGAAAGGAGTGACAGATGCTAGTAATCTGGTTGGCTGCTGGCTGGTTCTTACTCTTCCTTGGGTTAATGAGCTTTTTATGTTTGCATTTTATCCTTCCACTTTTCACCCTCAATAGTCTTTTATTTTCACCTTCTCATTGAAACTTATAAAGAGAAAGTAAAAAGTGAAAGTCACTTAGTCATGTCTGACTCTTTGTGACCCCGTGGACTATACAGTCCGTGGAATTCTCCAGGCCAGAATACTGGAGTGGGTAGCCGTTCCCTTCTCCAGGGGATCTTCCTAACACAGGGATTGAACCCAGGTCTCCCACATTGCAGGTGGATTCTTTACTCGCTGAGCCACCAGGGAAGGCAAAATGCCTTTTTAAATATGTGAAATAGCCCTATTTTACTGAAGGAAAAGTGCTGGTGTCGAGAAGGAAAGATAAGAACCAAGGTGGAACTAGAAACCTTGAATTATGAAGAATTCAGCATAACATGGTCTCTGGTAAATTATACTTTACATATACTATTAGAGTTTGATATTAAAAGAAATTCTTACTAAATCTCAGTTTATTTATTTTGTAAATGTAAAAGTTCAAATATCATTTTTACTTAAGGTAATCAATGCCTAGACTTGGAAATAAATAGAATATAAAAATTTTAATAAAAAGATGAAAACAAGTAAAAGATAAAAAACAAAAAGTTTTATATTTCAATATGGAAAAATATTTCTCTATTTTTAGATAAAGAGGTTTTTTTTAATGTTTATAACCATAAAGAGATCTTTAAAAAGAGATTAATGGATTTAGTTTCATAAATATTTGAAACTTATGTTAATAAAATATAATTCAAATTAATTTAAAAATTAAATGGGAAAACAATTGCAACATGTGCAACAAATAATTTCATGTACATATGTAAATAGAGAGAGACAGAGAAAACAGAGACCTCTGACAAATCTAACACAGTAATAAAAAAATGTGTCAAATGTAAAGAGACAACACAGAGACAAGCAAATATCCCTGTTTTTTAAATTATATTCAAATACATATATAACAGAACACTCAAATAACAACAAAATCATAGTGAGGTACACTTTTTAATTTATTCATTGTCAGTCATTGAAAGAAAGGAATTAATATTCTCATGTACAACTCTTACATTGCTGTAAGACTAATAGGGATACCACTATTTTAAAGAGCAATTTTGCAGTATATATTAAAATTATGATGTTTTATTCATTCAACCCATCAATTTTACCTAGGGAATTTTATAAAACTGAGACATTCCCACCAGTGAATCAAGATATGTATATTATTTCCACCAGTGACTCAAGATACATATATTGTTGTTGTTTGGTCATGTCCAACTCTTTCCAACCCCATGGAATGCAGCATGCCAGGCTTCCCTGTCCTTCACTATCTCCAGGAGTTTTCTCAGACTCGTATCCTTTGAGTTGGTGATGCCATCTAACCATCTCATCCTCTGTCATCCACTCCTTCTTCTGCCCTAAATCTTTCACAGTATCAATGTCTTTTCCAATGAGTTGGCTCTTTGCATCAGGTGGCCAAAGTATTGGAGCTTCAGTTTCAGCATCAGTCCTTCCAATGAACATTCAGTGTTGATTTCCTTTAGGTTTGACTGGTTTGATCTCCTTGATGTCCAAGAGACTCTCAAGAGTCTTCTCCAGCACTACAGTTTGAAAGCATCAGTTCTTCAGTGCTCAGCCTTCTTTATAGTCCAACTCTCACAAGTGTACATGATTACTGGAAAAACCATAGCCTTGACTATACAGATATTTGTCAGCAAAGTGATGTCTCTGCTTTTGAATATGCTGTCTAGTTTCATCATAGCTGTTCTTCCAAGGAGCAAGAGTCTTTGACTTCATGGCTGCATTCACCGCCCACAGTGACTTTGGACCCCAAGAATAAAATCTGCACTGTTTCCATTATTTCCCATCTATTTGCCATGAAGTTATGGGACAGGATGCCATGATTTTAGTTTTCTGAATGTTGAGTTTTAAGTGCGTTTTTTTTTACTCTTTTTCACCTTCATCAAGAGGCTCTTTAGTTCCTCTTCACTTTCTGCCATTAGAGTGGTATCTGCATGTCTGAGGTTGTTGATAATTTTGCTGGCAATCTTGATTCCAGCTTATGCTTCTTCCAGCCTGACATTTCACATGACGTACTCTGCATAGAAGTTAAATAAACAGGGTGACAATATACAGCCTTGACATACTCCTTTTCCAATTTGGAACTAGTTCCACGTCTAGTTCTAACTGTTGCTTCTTGACCTTCATACAGGCTTTTCAGGAGGCAGGTAAGGTGGTCTGGTATTCCCATCTCTTTAATTTTCCACAGTTTGTTGTGACCTACATAGTCAGAGGCTTTAGCGTAGTCAGTGAAGCAGATGTTTTTCTGGCATTCTCTTGCTTTTTCTATGATCCAACAAATGTTGGCAATTTGACCTCTGGTTCCTCTGCCTTCTCTAAATCCACCTTGAACATCTGAAAGTTCTCAGTTCATGTACTGTTGAAGCCTAGCTTGAAGGATTTTGAGCGTTACCTTGCGCGCATGTGAAATGAGCTCAGTTGTACTGTTGTGTATAAGATATTACTTAGGAAAATGTTTGTAATAGACAAAGATTGAGGAAAAAACATCCAACAGAAGAGAATCAGGTAAACAAAGGTATACAAACACAGCCATCAGAAAGAATAAGGTTGATCTAAACAGCCACATTCAAATAGAATGTAAGTAAAAATGTGAGCTGAAAATAGTATTTATAGCATGATTTTAATTTTTATAAAATAATATTAATAAAAATAATATATAGAAAAAAACTGAAGACTGTGTGTGTGAATCAAATAGTCGATAAGAGTTATCTGTAGGGATAGGTTTATGGGAATTTTTACTTTCTTCAATCCATATCTCTATAATGATCAAAATTGTATATAATGAACATATACTATTATTTCCTAATTAAATAAATTACAATAAAATGAAGTAAAAAAGAAGATTCAAGTTTACTTGCTATGTGCAACCTACAGAAAAAAATCTATTTAAAACTCCAAAGAACTCTTTGGCCCCTTTTGCTTAGTGAATTTCTTTAATTAAGAGCTACAAAAGGAGACGTTAGAAAAAAAGTGGAATATATGGCTACCACCTTTCCTGCCTCCCATTTGGACCACACCAAATAAACAGCTACATAAAGATTAATTCCCTCTGAAATAAATGCAAGAAATAGTTACTGACTCCTACATAGCAGGCAATTGAGAACATATCCACATTTAAATGCATAGGAAAGGTGGAGACGTGTTCACATCATAAATCCCTACCTCAGCTCAGCACCTTATAACCAGTAGGGAATTACTAATGCCCAGCTTCTCCTGTGGAGAAGGCAATGGCACCCCTCTCCAGTACTCTTGCCTGGAAAATCCCATGGATGGAGGAGCCTGGTGGACTGCAGTCCATGGGATTGCTTAGAGTCGGACACGACTGAGCGACTTCACTTTCACTTGTCACTTTCATGCACTGGAGAAGGAAATGGTAACCCACTTCAGTGTTCTTGCCTGGAGAATCCCAGGGACGGGGAGCCTGGTGGGCTGCTGTCTATGGGGTCGCACAGAGTCAGACACGACTGAAGTGACTTAGCAGCAGCAGCTTCTCCCTGAGAAGCAAAGGATTTGAACTACAAATCGTGTCCCAGTTTTTATGGGCAGCACTTGAGAACTGACTTAGAAATCACGCAGCTCTGACAGACAATTAGGGCTCAGCATTAAGTACCCCAGCAGCACAGAAAATGAAGAGTTGGTTTTAAATGGGCTCATGAGCATTTCTCACAGCTGCCCTTCCTCATCCCTCACCTCACCCCCTGGCTCAGAATAGAGGGAGCAGGCAAAAACACCCAGCTCTCTCCTCCTTCCAGGGAAAGGTTTGACTACATACTTTCCCAAATGCTTCTTGAAGGTTGTGCCTCTAATCAGCCTGAATCTGGGACCTCATTGGGTTTCTCTGGGAACCTGAAAGAAAGCTTCCCACACCATATTCCCCAGGCTCATTCTGAAGAAAAAAACAATTCTCCAGCTTTTTCCTAGAAGGATCTAGTTCATGCATCTACTGCCCCAACTTCTTCACCTGCCTACTGATGGACTAGCTCCTAAGTCACCAAATTTGGGAGCTAACAGGACTTGGCATTCACAAGTTTTCCAGACCAAAGAGCACAAAGAAGAAGTTTTTTTATGTCCACAAGCAGACCTAGTGGCTATTGCTACAGGCTTAGCACAAAACAAGTAAACAAAAATGCCCAGCTCCCAGTTTCTCCATGATGGAGTCTAGACCACAAATCTAACATTCTGAGTTTCCCAGCTGCCACCTAAAAGTTGGGCTTCCAATTGGCATGCATCTGGGAGCTGACAGGGCAAACAATTAGTAGTCCTCTGGGAGTCTGAACAGACATGTAGCATTTTCTCCACCTTCTGGACACTGACAGGACTTGACACACTAATCTCCTGGGGACACTAAGAACAGAGGCAGTTTGAGCAAAGAGAAAGGTTTAAGAAGCACCCAGAATCTCAGGCCAGGCTGACTGACAAAGTTTATCTTTTACATGAGGTCAATATTTTAAGACTGGAAAAGGCAGCTATTTCATGTAATGCACAGAAATCAACACAAAGAGTCAAAGAAAATTAAGAAATTGGAGAATGTGCTTCAATCAAAAGAGCAAGATAATCTCTAGAAACCAACCCTATGAACAGGAGATAATTGATTTATCCAAGAAACAAAATCCAAAATAAAAGTCATAAATATATTCACTAAGATCAGGAACCACATGAACAAGGTGAGAATTTCAACAAAGAAACAGAAAATACAAATAGGACCAAATCAAAATCATAAAGCTGGTGAATGCAATAACTGAACTGAAATATTCAATAGAAGGTCTCAAAGCTAGTCTAGATCAAACAGAAGAAAAGATCAACAAACTTGGAGATAATTCAGTGAAAGACATCCACTCAGAGGAACAAAAAGGAAAAAAAGAATGAAATAGAGAAGGTGGCACAAGGGACTTAATGGCATACTACCACTGGAATAACATATGCAATATGGAAGTCCCAGAAGCAGGAGGGAGAGAGAAAGGGACAAAAAAATTATTCATAGAAATAATGGCTAAAAATTTCCAAATCTGAGAAAAGAAATAAACATCCAGATCCACAAAGCCCTAAAAATATCAATAAGATAAATCAAAGAGACCCACACCAAGACACATAATCAAATTGTCAAAGTTTAAAAACAGAAACAGAATTTTGAAAGCAGCCAGAGAAAAGTAGTTTGTTGCATATAAGGGAACCCCCACCATGACTTTCAGCAGAAACTTGCTAGTCAGAATAGATATATCAGGTATATTTAAAATAATGAAAGAAAAAATTTCAACCAAGAATACTTTATCCAGTTATGTTGTCTTTCATATTTGAAAGAGAGATAAAGGTATTTCCAGACAAACAAAGCTGAAGGAGTTTATCACCACTAGACATGCCTTATAAGAAAGGCTAAAGGAGTTCTTCAGCTGAAAAAAGGTATAAAACTCACTGGTAGAGGCAAATATACTGTCTAATTCAAAAAACATTGTAATGCTGCTGTAGTGCAGGGCAAGCTTTGTAATCTCATGGACTATAGCCAGGCTGGCTCCTCTGTCCATGGGATTTTCCAGGTAAGAATACTGAAGTGGATTGCCATTTCCTACTCCAAGGGATCTTCCCAACCCAGGGTACGAACTCGTGTCTCTTATGTCTCCTGCATTGGCAGGCAGATTCTTTACAGATGCACCACCTGGAAATGGCGATATGTAAACTACATTTATCTCTAGTATAAAAGTTAAACACAAACTTATTAAACATACCTATAGCTATAATAATTTGCTAGTGCATACACAATGTAAACAGATATAAATCATGACATCAAAAACAAAAAGTGGGGAGTATGAAAATGTAGAGCTTTTGTATGGATAAAATGTAGTTAAAATATCAGCTTAAAATAGACTTTTATAACTATAAAACATGTAAGCCTCATGGTAACTATAAAGTAAAATATACAAAGTAAATATACAAACGGTAAAGTGAAAGACATTAAAGCATAAAATGATTCAATCACAAAGGGAGTCAGCAATAGCCACGACACAGAAGAAGCCTAAACATTCATTGACAGATGAATGGATAAAGACAATGTGGTGCAAATATATAACGGAATATTACTCAGCCATAAAAAAGAGTTAAATAATGCCATTTGCAGCAACATGGATGGACCTAGAGATTATCATACTAAGTGATATAATAGTCTTTCTTTTCACTCAAAGACAAATGTCATATGATATCACTTGTGTATAGAATCTTAAAAAATGATACAAATAAACTTATTTACAAAACAGAAATAGACTCAGGGGAATAGGAAGGCATGTGTCTATGAAGATGCATTGCTAAGGTCCTTCCCACAAGCATCATTAGCTGCCTGGCAAACCTGCCTCTCCCTCATTTTATGATGAAGGAAGAATAATTTTCCTGTACTTGAGTGCAATAGTACTGTCTCTGAAGAACTAAGAGAGAACTTTTCTTTTCTAACAGATCTTAATTTACCTTCCAGACTTTTTTTCATTAGACTTTTTTTAACCATTTTTTTCTGTGAGTCCCATCCACCCACCACCCCAAGGAGAACACAGTTAAGCTGTTTCTGAGATGGTTACAAGGCAAGCAAACAGCCTTTCAACATATTAACATATCAGGATCTAGAATTTTACTACCTTGTTAAAACACTGTTAGTAAACAGGATGCAAAAATGAAACAGGCATATATTTCTACTTGGTAAGCTATAAATGGTGGTAGTTCATGCACAGAAATTATGCAAAGAATCTGATGCACAAAAGAGAATATAAAGTCTAGAGATTATAAAGACAAGTGGGGCTTCCCAGGTGGTGCTAGTGGCAAACAACTTGCCTGCCAATCCAGGAGACATCTTACCAAGAGACGGGTTGGTAAGGTCCCCTGGAGGAGGGCATGGCAACCCACTCCAGTATTCTTGCCTGGCGGGCTGCAGTCCACAGGGCCACAAAAGTCAAATACGACTGAAGCGACTTAGCACGTACACATGCACAAAGACAAGTGCAAGCCAGACTATTACTTGCAACTTGTCTTCAGACTCTAGTGGCAAAATCATAAAATACAAGAAATACAAAAAACAGAGAATGGAAGCAAATGAGAAAGGATAAGAAAAATTAATACTAGTAAATACTGTTGGGACTGTAACTGCAGTGTGTGCATGCTCAGTCGTGTCTGACTCTTTGCTACCCCATGAACCGTAGTCCACCAGGCTCCTCTGTCCATGGGATTTCCCAGGAAAGAATACTGGAGTGGGTTGCCATTTCCTCCTCCAGGGCATCTTCCTGATCCAGGGATCAAACCCACATCTCCTGTGTCTCCTGCAGTGGCAGGTGGAATCTTTACCACGGAGCAGCCTGGGAATGTAACTGCAGAATCAGCCCCAAACTGATCCTATCCTGTTTCTAATAAGATACTGAATTCGTCCAGAACAAAACTGCAAATCATATACCCAAATCATGTGCAGAGGAGAAAATCTGACCTCAAACAACACCTGAAACCAAAGTTTCTCCCCTCCACAGAACCAAAAGACTGGAACATGACAGACAGGAACCTGAATGCTAAACAAAGGGTCCGCTGTCCAGGAAAATGGGTGCTGAAGTCGCCTTTACCATATCTTACCAAAAATGACCAGGTCCAGGGTTCACGAGGGAGGGAACACAGGTATGCCTATGGCTGATTCACGTTGATGTGCGGCAGAAGTCATCACAATATTATAAAATAATTATCCTCCAATTAATATAATTATTAAAAAAAAAAAAAAGAAGAAATGACCAAGATCCAAAGCCCTCTAACTGAAATCTGCCCCACCAGCACTTCTGCATACCAACCCATCCTCCCCTAACTCAAGAAATTTGACCAAACTCCTGATCAAGGAAACAGAATTGAGCCCTGCCTCCTATCTCCTTACTGATCAACCTCACAATAAAGCTCTTTCTTTCCTCAAAAGCCAGTGCCATAGTATTGGCTTCTGTGTGTGCTGGGCAGTGAGCCCTTTGCTCAGTAACAGTACTTCCATTTAGTACAGATTATGATTACATTTAAGTAAGAGAACCAGCTACAATATATTTTGGATGTCAAAGTTCATTTAAAATGAATTTTGGAACTTCCCTGGTGGTCCAGTGGCTAAGACACCACATTCCCAGTACCGGGGGCCCGGGTTCAATCCCTGGTCAGGGAACTAGGTCCCACACGCAGAAACTAAGAGTGTGTATGCTGCAGCTGCAACTGCAACCGAGAGTCCACACGCGGCGACTCAAAATCCCACACGCCACAACTGAAAAGATTTTTCCTGCAGCAATGGAGATTGAAGACCCAGTGCAGCAAAATAAAGTAAATAAATAAAAATATTTGTTAATGGATGATCTTCATTATATCTTTTAAAAAATGAATTGTTTTCTTAATCCTACATTGTTCTACAGAAAAAGCTCTCAGAAGTCTAGCAACACATTTCCAATTTCTTAGGTATCTCACCTAGCAATCAAGAGTATATGCTCATTAATTTTAAATCATCGACTCCAGACTAACAATGAATCAACACACTGTATGTGCTGGAAGGTTGACAGGGAAAGAGCTTTATTCAATATTTGTTTTTATTATTATCTCCATACCATCTTACTAAATAGACTACTTATGAATATGGTAATGAATAATTTGGACTCATAGTTTGCTTTGTTAAACAAAACATCAGAATCCACCTCAGGGGAATCTCTGATTTGAATCTCAGCTTAAAATATCCCTAGCTTAACATATTCTACTAGTGAATGTGAGACTCCCAGCTCCCCCTAAGCCCTTGAACTGAAACCTCGTTGACGTTTTGTCATTTCCTTGAGAGACAAAAAGTTCGCCTCCTGAGATAACAATTGTAAATGGTTGAGCAAGTAATTGCTGCCTTATAACACAATACCATGCTTCACGATCTCAAGGCTTAGGTCTAGGAGATAACATCTGAACTGATGTATCAGCCAAAATCCATAAATTCTAGAATGGAGCATAGTATGTACCATCTATTTCCTAAAAATAAATAAGTATAAAAATAGAAATAAATATAACCTCCATCACTCTAAATATGCACCTGAGAGCCCAACTGCAGACCCCCAGAACATGCACAGGAGCCATCTTAGGCGATCTGCAGAGAAGGCAATGGCACCCCACTCCAGTACTCTTGCCTGGAAAATCCCATGGACGGAGGAGCCTGGTAGGCTGCAGTCCATGGGGTCGCTAAGAGTCGGACACAACTGAGCGCCTTCACTTTCATGCATTGGAGAAGGAAATGGCAACCCACTCCAGTGTTCTTGCCTGGAGAATCCCAGGGACAGGGGAGCCTGGTGGGCTGCTGTCTATGGGGTCGCACAGAGTCGGACACGACTGAAGTGACTTAGCATAGCATAGGCGATCTGATGCAAACAAACAGAGCCCCCTCTCCTTTGAGCAACCCCACAAGAAGGCTAGTTATCCATTTCAAACCAGAAACCACTGAACATCCCCTCCTGTACCCTTTGCTCTCCTTCTATCCCTGAGAAAAAGAGTATACGTTTTTTAATGTCTGTAAATAATGTGTTGACAATGCATTCCATCGATTTCTGGACTCCATATCAAGGGCAATATAGATTCTATTCTACTTAAGTGGAGCATCAGTTTATAGTTTGGCTCCTCCTAATCAACCTTTGGGAAATCAAGCCTGCTTTGTTTAGCTGTTTTACAGAACAGATTTTCAAGGAAAGGGGTAGGAGGCTCTACTTCCTTTGACTCTCCCTTAAGTACTTGTGACTTCTTATGCTCTATGACCAATATCACAACCTTCATCTATCGTTATTCACACTGGGTTGTATAGGAAGGTAATTCAGTGTGCTGTTTGAGAATGTGACCTCTTCAGTCTGATCTTAGCTCTAGTGCATGGTCACTGTGTAAGATTTGACAAGCTGCATTACTTCCCAGGCCTCTGTCTTCTCATCTATAAATTGGGAATAATAGTAGAACAAAACACAGGCTATGATGTTGGGAGGATCAGATGAGTTAATTTGGGTAAAATACTTAGCACAGTGACTTCCACAGGGTAATGCTCAGGAAATATGAGCTACTGCTATTGCAGAAAGATTCTCTTATAGGAAAACCACATGGCCTATAAAGCTCCTATGCATATTCAAGGTCTCCACCACATGTCCATGTCCTTCTCTAAATTCTCAAAACTGCTTTGATATCCAAAGATATTCAGAAACTAGAATATATTCATAAAAACTTTGGCCCAGATGATTTTATCTATTTATTCTTAGAAAAAAAAGCGATTTTTAATCACATACTACATCCATGCAAAAGTAATTAACCTCCAATTAAAATAAATAAATTTATATTTTAAAAAAAGACACCATAACAAAAGATATAAAAGACTTTGTCTCGAGTCTTCTAACTGAGGTGGGATTGGGGAAGATGGAAGGAGGCAAAGGAAGGTTCCCTAGTGAACTAATAACTACAAATTTTCTGCATTACCCTTCAATGTACAAATGATAATAGTCCAAATTGTTATCCTGCCCTGTGCCCTGTGTCCTAATTTGTTGTTGTTGTTTTGAACATCTCCAGTAGGTTCTAATCCACACCACATTTCATTTCTGACCACCACCAGTCATCTCTCCCTCCAGACTTGCTGCCCTGACTTCTATCATGTGAAGCTCACTCTGAGCCACTTCATTTGCTATGGTCAACTCTCTGATGTGTTTCATCTCCAAGCATGGGTAGAGGTAAAATTTAAGGGTCTAAGAAGGCAGGGACCATATCTGGGGGGTTGTACATTATTATAACCCCAGAACCTAGCAGAGTATCTGTCATGTTGCACTATATACACTATAAATATCTATGGTGCATATCTATAAATATGCAGTATAAATATCTACTTAATGAATGAATGAATATATGAAAGAATTAGTGAATGAATACATACAACAATAAAGAGGACTGATCTTTTTCTCTCTTTTTCCCCTAAGTCTGGACCCCTTAATTCATATATGGAATCAAGAAGAAGCATTTAAAAGACAGTAAGTTAATATCATATTAATTTCTTCAGTGATACCCTCTGCCCATAGGGGGAATAAAAACAAATTTGTTTTATATTATTTTACAGTATTCTAATATCAGACATCTCAACATACCTGAGCTCTCATATCACAGTCCAAATGGCTCTCCAAAGCAGTCCTTCTCAATTTAAAGGTAGCTCTCTCTTATCTCCTCAAAGGATAGGTTTTGACCAAATAATTTTATTGTAAGCCACTGAAATCTGAGGCTGTCCATTTTGAACAAAGCTGGCTAATAAAACTGAAAGATTATAAATTTAGATGTAGTGGAAGAAATATAAAAAGAAGATGCTATGAGCTCTAACAAACATATATGGCCATTAAGGAAGAGAAAGACAAAGCAAATGCATAAAGAAATCAGGGTACATAGGGAAGAAAACTTAATATATTGTTTTTAAAAAGTGAGACTGACCTTGCAGTATTCAAAGGGATGACCTGTCACTTAAAGTCCCAAAATAAGAATGAAAGGAAGAAGAAACAAAAATATAGAGCACACTTAAGCCAGTAAGGAAGATAGAGATGACTACATAGAAGATGGTCATTGCAATTGATTGGGTATATTTTCTACAAATATGACAGATGGGATCCAGGGCCCAAGAAGTGTGAATCAACATGGTTCGTGATAACTGTCTGTCAGCTATGATGCTGAGCCCACTGCTTTAAGTGGGAAAGTCCCATTACATCCTCACAACCTCACAACCATATACCTAAGTATGCCCCTACTACAGATGAGAAAGCTGAGACAAGATCTGAATACTAACAGCGATCTGGCTCCATCATCTGTGCCTCCAAACCCTCAGCAATGTTGTTTGCTTGCTGTAGGAAGGATGAGATTTTTCTTACACTGAATGAGAAAGACCTTAGATTCTGAGTATATACAGGTCATGTTATGAGTGGAGAGGAAGAGGTTAAGAACATTTTACCTGACATCACTGGTCCTCTTTGAAAGGTGAGATAGAAGAATAAGAATATTGTTGGGAATATGGGGTTGTTGATGTGCGGGCGGGGGAGGATAGAGGGAATTACCATGAAAGGATTTTAATACAAAGTTGAAGATATAGCAGTTACACCAATCTGTCCAATAATGTCACAATCTCCAAAAGTGCCTGGAAACCCAGGTATCAGAATTGTGTGTCATTGTGCCCACAACTGATGACAGGCCTGACTGAGAGTGGAGCGTCTACAGGGCAGGTGTAGGGGAAGAATCAGGACATGAAGATCCCTGAGCCTCCAGGCATAAGGGGAAAGAAAGCAGAGCATGGTCCCCAAAAGGAAAAGATATATATATATATATATGTATTCACTGCGCTTTAGACTGGACACAGAACCAACAGATAAAGGGGTCTAGTAAGTCAGTGTCAGTGCCTGGGAGCAGTGAACAGAACACAAGTTTGACTGATGTCTGACTGAGGAAGACAAAGGCTCTGCAGGCAAGATGGGCATCTTTGCGCCTGGCGTACGAAAACATGATAGTGGGGATATATAAAGCAACTCCTGAAAACACCAAGAAATAACCAAAGGCAACATTTGCAGACAGCCAAGGACTTGGGGCTCTGTGTGAGAAAACCCTGAGGAGAACTATTAAAATGGCCACATGTGGATGCACAGGCTGAAGGGAGCTTCTGGAGAAATTTGTAATACTTGAAGTATCGTGGGACATTAAATTTGGGTAATATCTCTCAAAGTAATTTAAGATATTAATGTCTAGAAAACGGGCTGTGAATGAGGTTTCTGATTTTCAAGATCAACAACTTGCCAACACCCGTGAGAGAAAGAGTGATTTCTTGCCTCTTGAGGAAACATGAACTCTGTCTCCATATCCTCTCAGGCGCGGCAACCTCTCCTGGCTGCCCCTGTCAGTCTACTAATAAAGCTGCAGTCGGTAAAGTAAGTTGGTGTCCCCCACAGTGAGGTATTTTCTTCAGTTTCTAATTGGGCCACTTGCTCATCAGCACAGCGCTCACAGGAAGGCGATGGCTGAGACTGCTGCCGTCTTTCCCATTGCGTGACTTGACACCCCACAGCAAGAAAGCCACCCGCACAGACGCCAAACAAATGCTCTCAACCTGAAAGAGACACGGGTGTTTTCGTTGGCCTCTGCAATCAGCTTGTCAAGTGGGAGGAGACAAAGAGTGGGGAAAGACAGAGGAAGATCCTTCCAGGGTAAACCCTTCCACACCTTCTTGTCAGAAGAATTGTAACCACTTTGCTTACTAACAAAGATGTTAAAGCCTTCTTTATGTCTTGGCTTCTACATTGATAATAACAGAGCAAAAAAAAAAAAGTAAAAGAAAAAAAAAACCTGGTATTATTTTTTTCTTCTTTGCCTAACAGAATATCATCAAAGAACCATGATTTATAACTGTGGAAGATGAAGGCACTGTTGACGTGGCTTGAGGAGATTTTGCTCTTGCAAATATTCCTACCTAAGAGGTGTCCTGGGCTTGTCTAGGTGTTACATGGGCCTGTTTTCAAAACACTAGTACAAAATTCTCTTTGTTAAACACAACAGATGTGGGCAGATGAGAGGATCTGGGGCTTCTCTGCTTTTGCAATACATAATAATATTGCTCTAATTTCTCTATATACTTCAACTCTGGACTCCAAACTGATTTAAAACATATTAGAGTCACAGATTCCTATATCCAGTTCTATAATGCACAAATAAGACAGACAAACATGTGTAGGGAGATTATTATTGTTTCCAAGAAATAGGATCATTAGATTTAAACATCATCACCATTATTCCACTGAGCCCTTCAAGAGTCAATGGGTTTCCAGAAACAGAAGATTCAAGTGTCATACAGTAAGTAAGTCCTCTACACACAAACAAGTTCTGTTCCAAGAATGCATTTGTAAATCCAGTTTGTTTGTAAGTCCAACAAAAGGTAGCCTAGACACCCAGATTTTACAAATAATGCTAGACACATGAACTAACTTACATGGTTGGACATGCAAATGTACGTTTGCATCTTTGAAAGCTCACAACTTGAAGGTTCATATGTAGGGGACTTACTGTATAGGATTAGTTCACCTCTACCTGTCCGACGGATAGGTTAAGAATACAGACTCCCAGACTCAGAGTGAATCAGCATTTTAATGAATGGGTTACATTTATTGTTACTTAAACAGTCCCTTGCAAAATTCACATTTAATGAACCAGATGCAATTTGCTATACCTACAGTTGGGACATTTTCAAACACCAAGATTTTATCACTAGTAGCTTCCTTCTGTTTGCTGTTTTGCACTTTTTTAATGAAATACTTACATTTGCAAGAGCTATGTGAGCTGAAAAAGACAACACTCTTGCCTTCTATAAGCTTTACAGTAGATACCTCTAGTCCAAATGATGTGTAGAAAAGCATATCTGCCCACAAACATTGAGCTCCAAGGTACTTGGTAGCCAAAATGAAATTGACAGCTGGTAGTAGAAAAAAATGAACTGTGACCTGACTTTCACTAGTGAGGAAATAATTCCTCCAAGAGGACTTCAGTGTCCTTTCCAAGGTGTTGGGGAAGAATGCTTGATAGGGTTAGCCATACAAAACCTGTGAGATGTAATGGACAAAAGGATAGGAGGCTCATAGAGGAGTCTCAAAGGTGGATGAAGGAAAAACAGCAAAAACAGCAGTTATTCACTGTACAGGGCTCTGAAAGATTCAAGAAAATATCCCACAGTGGAAAGTGATCTGACAAAGGCTCAGAAGGCTCAGATGCCACAGAGATACCAAGGGTGTGTTGAAAGAGTCTTAGTGCTCCTACCCCCAGTTTCTACCACCTCCCAGCTGCCCCAAGTGTTTTTCATAATAATGGCATCCTTCAATATGGACAGTTGACATTTCTCAACTTTAGTCACTTTTACAGTGACTAAATCATCTTTAGAAAACTGCCATTCTTATTGAATTGCAATATAAATCTAATTTTGAAAATATAAGGATTTCTCTGGTGGTCCAGTAATAAGACCTCACCTTCCGATGCAGGGTGTGTGGGTTCAATCCCTGGTCAAGGGCTAATATCTCATATGCCTTGGGACCAAGAAACCAGAACGTAAAACAGAAGCAATACTGTAATGAATTCAATTGTGAACATCAAAAAAATATACATATAATTGCTGGGCACACATGGCTTCAAGACAGACCCCTTCATTCTCTTCCCACTGGATAAGTCCACTCTAAGTGGATATATTGAGTGACCACTGCCCTTATTCTTGTCCTGGCTAAGAAAAATTTCTCCTTCTCTTTGGAACTTTCTTTCCCATTAGAAGCATTCAGGGTTAGTCCATGTGACTTTTGTGGTCATTTAGCTAAAATATTATACTTTTATTCTTTTCACGCTATAAAAATATTAGCACTCTGTTATGACCAAACCAAAACCGCGAATCATCTTGTTCTGTGCTCTTTAATTTGCCTTGAGACTCTGCTTGTTCTGATTTGATATCTTGATAGTGGCTAATCTTCTGAAGGAGGGAAAAAAATTAATTCCATAAATGGCCAGCTGGTGATCAGGGGCTCTGAAATGCTAAGCTTTATTTGTTAGTAACTCCACCCTCAGCACAAGTTGATTTTTCTCTTTGCACATACCACAAATTCCATCTGTGTTCCCATGCCAGCTCCTGGCAAACACCCACACCACCTTCACTCACTATGATCAAGTTAAAATGTGTATCAAAATAAACCCTAAACATTGTAAAGCCTAATAGAAAATTTACTCCATGTCTATTTTTATGAGTTTGCTAATGCTGTAAATTTTGTTTTCAACCAGTGGATGCCATCCTGTGGGGAAGCTTGGTAATACTGAGCTCTTGCTAACTTGCTTCTGGTCAGCTCTGATGAAGTTAGCAATAGATAAACATACATTTTACACTCCACTAGCATTGGGATTGAGCTAGAATAAACTCAGGATAGTCCCTACCAAAAACTTTGAGTCCCATTGGCAACAGCAGCCTGAATCATTTATTGAAAGGCTGCCAGCCAACTCAACAAGGGAACTGGTTTTGTTCACAGATGATTATATTTTGTACTGCAAATATAAAGCCTCATGTCTTCACAGTGTTTCCTGCAAAGTCTGCACAGAGATTTCTTTCCTTCAAAAATGAGAAAGAAAAAGAATGTGTGGCATTGTACATCTCAGTGAGGTAAGAAGTCAGTTCGGCTTTATGACTGAGCTCACTGCCCACCTCACCGAATGAATCAACCTGATTAGCTGTCGAGTACAAACTGCTGAGAGCCCGTCACAGCGCGGTCACCTTTACACTTAACAGCACAGGAAAATTACAATTTCAGAAAAAACATTTAGTCACTTACTCTAAAATAGCAAATACAGTCATTGTCATGAGTGTTGCTTAACACAATTTCATGCCCTCTCAGCCTTGCTGAGCTGCGTTTTCTCCTTGCTGTCTTTGCACAGGAGAAGGTGAATGATTAAAGCTGACATCCTTACCCCAGGCGGCTGTCGATCAACCCCCAAGGCACACAAGAAGCCTGCCACCAGAGGAAAGTGACAAGCGGGAAGTGACCCTTTAGAGCAGGCATATTTGTCCAACAGCATTTATCCCAGGAGTAGGTAAATTATAAATTATGCCTGGATTCTCTTTCATGTGTACCCAAATAGTATTCTGGTGATGCCACTATTAAATATGACAGGTATTCCCTTGTACTAGGGGCTTCCCTGATGGCTCAGCAGTAAAGAATCCGCCTGCAATGCAGGAACTGCAGGAGACATGGATTCAATCCCTGGGTTGGGAAGATCCCCTGGAGAAGGAATGGCAACCCCTCTAGTATTCTTGCCTAGAGAATCCCATGGCCAGAGAAGCCTAGTGGGCAACAGTCCATATGGGGTTGCAAAGAGTTGGACATCACTGAAACGAGTTGGCACGCATGCATGCTCTTGTACTAAAGTAATTTAAATGTTTTGTCCATTTCTACTATTAGATTGAGAGCTTCTGGAATGCAGGAAAAATTGTACACAACTTTGACTCTTTCAAAAAACAAAAAATGAGTAATGCCTTTATGACTTACTGCAAAAAAAAAGAGGAAGAAAAGCAGCGAAGGAGAGTGCAGTCATCTCTTGGTTACAGAATATTTCTTTGAATTGTCTAATTGCATCATAGAAAAAACTGTCAATTTTCAAAGTTATCAATTTCTCCCAATAACAGAGAAAAATATCAAAAGCTTAATCAAGAAGCTCTGTAATAACAGTAAACACCCAGCTCATTCAACATACACAGAGAGACAGGAAATAAAGACTGGGCAAGAGTGAAAAAGGATCAACAGCTAGACTATCAGTTTCAGTTGTACCTAAAATGGTTAGAAGAGAATTTTTCAAACTCAGCATCACTAACATTGTAGACTGGATAATTCTTTGCTGTGGGGCAGACTTGTGCACTATAGGACGCTTAACAGCATCCCCAGCCTCAACCCACTGGTTGCCAGTAACACCTTTTCCACAACTGTGACAATCAACAAGGGCTCCACATGTTGCCAAATGTTCCCTAGAAGACAAAATCATCTTGGCTGAGAATGACTGGCCTAGCGTTAACTTGTACTTCAAGGTGAGATCTTCAAAAGGAATAAATAGATTTTTACATCATGGTCATATCCTATTCAGTGAACATCTTTCCGCGTTTCACTGTTTTTTGAAATCAGATTAAGAATGGAAAGCAGAGGGTAGGTATACTGGGTTCTCAACATCACAAACTCTTAAAATCATTGAACATTCCTGAATTGGAGACAGCTGTTCTCAGCTCAGACCTCTGACTCATTGGAAACCTTGGACCGGACAGACCACCCTGCAGTGGGTGACAAACATCAGAGTAAGTCAGAGCCACTCAACAGCTAAGAGAGGCCTTTGTCACTTCAAGATTTTGAGGATCTATGGACGTTAAAAATTAAAGAAATTCCACATCAAGCTTACAGAAAAAGGTTAAGACATCTTATATAACCAATAACAGAAAATCTAATTCAACCTCCCCTTTCAAAACTGGGGATAATTGTTCATTACAAAGAAAAAATTTCCTCAGATATATCTGGCCTCTGGATTGACATGTCTATGACTGGATAAAAGAGGGAACCTGTTCTCTTTTCCCTCTCCACTCACCTGTCTACACAGTGGATCCAGCTTCTTTGTCTATCCTCTCTGCCTTCTTAAGGTGCATTGTTCTCATGGTACAAGGTACATGTTTCCTTTTTTAAATCTATTTGGAGAAGGAATCTAAAAGCTCTTTCAAAAAGAGTTCTGGAACTCAATCAGGAAGGACCACTGAAGTCGTACCCATTCCTGAGCCAGTCACTGCAGCTACAAGAATGAAACATGCTGGCTGGTTCGAGCCATCCAGGGCCATTCCTGGTTGAAGACAGAGTGAGCTGATGAGTGAGAGGTCTGGGTGATATTTGGAATGGGGGAGGGAGGAAATGAATTCCAGAAATGTTATTAATACTATTCCTTACTACAGGTAAATTTATCAGTGTTACATTAAGAAATAACACTTTTAAAACAAAAATTACAATGCAACATATTTGCTATTTGAAAGATAATTGTAGGATTAGTGTTTTGAAATAAATATCACTTCATAGTATGCTACACTGATGTTGTTTGGTAACAAACACAAGTTTGAAATATAGGATGATCATCTTTTGATCCTTTATTTTATGTATGAAACTATATTATTTCCTCATTTTGAGATTATAGCAAAAGTTGTAAATTTGGGACCCTTTCTGAATGTAAAGTGAAAGTCATTCAGTCATGTCTGACTCTTTGTGACGCCCATGGACTGTGGCCCACCAGGCTATTCTGCCCATGGAATTCTTTAGGCAAGAATACTGGAGTGGGTAGGCATTCCCTTCCCCAGGTGATCGTCCCAACGCAGAAATCAAACCCAGGTTTCCTGCACTGCAGGCAGATTCTTTACTGTCTGAGCTACCAGGGAAGCCCTTTCTGAATGTAAGGCTCTGGCCAAATGGCAGGAGGGCGAAAGGCCACCCTCACCACCACCACCAGCACCATAGGCATGGTGTCTATTCCTTTCCATTGTTTTTAGTTTTATTAGTAAACCTTTATTTTTTAATTTATTTATTTATTTTAATTGGAGGCTAATTACTTTACAATATTGTAGTGGCTTTTGCCATACATTGATATGAATAAATATTAGTAAATTTTTAAAGAGAGGCACAAAGTTAAAAATAGGTTCATATTTAAATGATGAAATACAAACATCCCTGCCTAGAGGGTATTTGGAAAAGTAAACTCCCAGTTAGGGAGAATTACTTAATGATTTCCATAAAGGTGAGTGCGCGCTGGTAAAGAGCTTTAGAGATTGAGAAAAGGCTGAAGTTAAGCTATTCTCCCTGGAGGATTGTAGAAGCAGTTTATTTTAAATATGCTAAAATGTTAGGGTATAATCTTTCTAATAAGATGAGATCAAAGAGGAATCAACAAAAAGAACTAAGAAAATAGATGCTGTTTCAGAGTTCAAAAGTTCAGTAATATGTGTCTCCCGGCTTCCTGCAGACTTCTGCTAGGGTTTCTCAGAATGTTCAAGATTTTCCAGAGCTTGGAGAGCAGCTAATAAGGATTTCTTTGATATTTCTAAACATAAAAGCACCCTCTAGCTTCCACATGGACTATGTTCTAAGAGTTCAGGTTGCTGAGTATTTATTTAGGATTCCGTTTGCATTTTCCCTAGAGACAATCAGATAGCTAGAGAGCCGAAGCAAAGTTCTGTCCTGAGAATTATCTGAAAACTAAATGCCATGCTGTGATGTATCTGTTAAAAAGCTCATTCAAGATCTCAACTTGGAATGGGAGGGATACGTTTCCTATCAGAGTAAAAGTACTTCAGTTTCAAGTCCCGGGCCAGGGGCCTGAGCTCCAAAAGGCAGAAAAGGATAAAATATGGGAATGATAGGAAGTCTAAAGGTGAAAATCTTGAGAACCAGGGAGCAGGAAATGTTCCTCTCTCCTCACACTTCACCCTTTACTTCCATAACCCTGGGTCCTTCTCCCTCTGGAGTTTGAAAGGTTTGCTGTCCTAACTAAAGCACTGTAATAAAATGCCCAACCATCCTCCCTACTTTTCTTTTATCCTGAAATAAATTCATCACCATTTTGAGATTTTGTAAAGATTTATATTTTAGGCAAAAGTACAGAGCAGCTATTAAAAAGAATATTTCCTCTTTTGCTTTTTTTTCTTTACTTTGCCTCATGTGTAGATATGTAAAATTGCCATGAATTCAAAAACTATCAGCTGGCTGTAAGAAGCATCTATCAGATTTACAGACGTGACACAGTTAAGAAATTTTCCAAAGTTGCCAAGCCTCGAAAAAGTAGTTTAAATCACAGAAGAATGTAGATTAAGAATGCATTACCTATTTCTATACTGGGTTTTTTAACCATTTACGGTTAACATTCATTTCATGTTATATAATTCAGAGCTGAAATGAAATTTTAAAACTGGATATTTGATTTAACTGCAAAGAGATATAATCAAGCAAATCCATACCCGGTTATGGCATACCTGCTACGGCATAAGAGATATTTTGCCAATGCATTAGGAAGAAACAACCAAATAAAACAAGAAATAACCCTCAGGTTAAGGAAAAAAACTGAAGAACAGATATTGCAGAGAGAAAAAGAAAAAAAATGACTAAGGATAACAATTGTTTTACAGAAAGAGGAAAAAAAGTGGCTGAAAGTAGAGTGATTCCTTTCTGTTCTCAAAACAGATGGGTAATTTGCAAGTAATGTATAGATTTCAGAAGTGTCACAACAATGAGAACAAAGCAAATGATTTAACTTGGCTCCCACCCTTGGATTAGGAGCAGGCACATTAAGGATGACGCCCGCATCACCAGCCAGCCACCCTGGGAAGTGTTTTGGTCACTCTCAAAACCCAGAGTTTGCTGCCTTAAGGGACGCAGTGGTTATATACCAACCACTGAATAGCTGTGTTTCACACTAATACGCATTAATGTTATTTTCTTGGGAAAGTATTAAGATACCTGCTTTGTATTAAAGAAATTCTCAGGAATGCTACCAAAAGGATACATGCAAGGACAGATAATCCGTGAAACTAATCTGGAAAAATCACACAAGACAGGACACTAATGCACATGATACTTATCTAATAATGTAAAGACATTTTTTTCCTCTTCCATAATCTAAAAGCATTCCCCCACATTAAGTGCACATAATTATTTTTTTTTAATTTTTAATTGGAGGATAATTGCTTTACAGTGTTGTGTTGGTTTCTGCCATACAACAACATGAATCAGCCATAAGTATACATACATCCCCTCCCTCCTGAACCTCCCTCCCACGCCCCCTACCCAATGCCACCCCTCTAGGTTGTTACAGAGCACCAGGTTAAGCTCCCTGAGTTACATAATTATTTTAAGTCTGGAAAAAAATCTTGGGGAATCTTTTCACTATAAAACAGTCATCTACTCTCTGAAATTTTCCATAACATAGAGAACTTTTTATCAAGAACACATGATCAAAGCTGGCTTTCTATAGTCAACAAGAAGCTAAAGTGAGATGGGAAAGGATTTATATGGTCCCCACTTTATTATTTGATGGAAACCACCAGATGGCACTGTGTTGGACTTTATCCTGGTAATTTTCATTATGCAGTAATGTGCTTGTGGTTGGTCCTCAGGGAAATGTAAGATCGCACTTTGGTGTAGAATCTTATAGGAAATATTTAAACATGCCAGTAAAGCTTGTTCTATTGCTCAGTTTGTGACTATGATCATTTCTTTGCTCTTTGCTACCCACAGTGAAGAAATTCTACAACCACAACACTCTGTGCTCCTAACTGCTTAACCAGAGAAGGAAAGAACCACTTTAGGTAGATGGGAGGGGAGTGTCTTGTGGTTTTTGGATTTCTGCGCTGTGGTCAGCTGATAGCGAGAAATGATCTCAGTCACAAACACAACAGTGATATGGGCATCTTGTAGTTTATCTAAATAATGTTTAGTGTTTTACACTGGGTACTTTACAGTCATTATTTCATTGATCTCCATGACATAAGGTGTAGAGATGTTGACTCTATCTATTTTAGAGAACTTTTTTACCAAGCAACAATATTTTAAGAAATCAAGTACTGACAAAACATAGATTAGAAATATAATTCTGATATTTAATTATCTGGATTATGACTTAGTGAATATTTGTAATGCAGAGCCTCTAAATGAAATTTTAAATCTTCACAATGTGATGATGTGTACAGAATCACCAAAATATTTTGACACTTTTACATAAAGGCCTGACAGATGAGTAGCTTTGTGACCTTCGGAAGGTCAAAGAACCTCTGGGCCTAAATGATTTCATCATGAAATTAAGCAGGGTTGAACTTGATCTCCATCATATCTGCAGTACAGTGAAGTTTGCAAGTACAGACTTTGAAGTCACAAACTCTCCAGTTTGAATTCCTGCTCTGCCATTCAGTTGCTGAATTTTATTACTGTTTAACTTTTCGAGCCTCAGCTTCTCTACTTCTAAGGGTAATAATAATACCTATCTAAATTTTCTTGTTTGAGAAAATTATGTGCAATAAATGTAAAATGTTCAGCATAGCTCCTGGTCTATACTAAGCATTCAATAAATATTAGTAAATATAATTCTAGGCTCAAGCTATTAAAGAGTTTATTAGACTTGACTTACTGAGTCAAGGCAATAGGTTCTGTACAGTTGATCCAGGTTCTGCCAATAGATCATGTAGCACTACTTAATTTTTAAATAAATTTAGTAAGTAATAGCTTACTTTGTTGGCCCTCCCTGTCTATCCAGTTTTGAAAAGGGGGTGAGCAGATCTAGCCAGAAAGTTCAGGCAGACATCCAGGACTCAAAGAAGAGTGACTTAATCAAAGTCACAGCTGGTATGAATATCAGAGCTTTATCTACTGTTCCAAAAGTTTTGGCTTGCAGTAATGTCCTTGGTCCAGGCTGCATCATGCCAACCCAAGTAATATTTCAAAGTTTGATTTAGGTTTGGCTGCTCAAAGCATAGATCACAATTCCAGTCTTCATGACATTTCCAGTCCAGGGCCAGATTCTACCATCCTTAAATGTTATAGCCATAAACAAAGCAGGGGTACACAGCTAAATTAAAATGAAGAAGGAAGTTTTATCCACAGGGAAGTATATTTTAGTTATTTCACCAAATTCAGATTAACCCAGGTTAATTTGGTGGTATTTCCTGATAAATCTTGGTTTATGCATGAGGGAAAAGATTCAAAATTCACCCACTATGGTCTAAGTAAGCTCTGATGAAGAGTGTAATATACAATTTCTCTAATAGTCCCACTAAAATACCTATGAGGATTCAGAAGGGAACAAATGATAAGAGTAAAGACTCAGAGCCAAAATTCAATCCAGAAGCTAACAAAAATTTTCACTTAGAGTCAGAGTAGGGGGTAGAAATAAAAATCACAATTAGCCAAAAAAAAAAAAAAGTGCAGCAAATATGTTCCAAAGATGATCATACTAATATTTTCCATCCCATGTATTCTTACAATATAACATTGATTGTCCATCAGAAGGTGGACTCTATTTCGCTGTCCCTTGAATTTAGATCTCCTTAGTATGTGCTTTTCGGAGAAGGCAATGGTACCCCACTCCAGTACTCTTGCCTGGAAAATCCCATGGATGGAGGGGCCTGGTGGGCTGCAGTCCATGGGGTCGCTAAGAGTCGGACACGATTGAGCGGCTTCACTTTCACTTTTCACTTTCATGCATTGGAGAGGGAAATGGCAACCCACTCCAGTGTTCTTGCCTGGAGAATCCCAGGGACGGGGGAGCCTGGTAAGCTGCCATCTCTGGGGTCGCACAGAGTCGGACACGACTGAAGCAACTTAGCAGCAGCAGCAGCAGTATGTGCTTTTAGCAGATAGAATATGGAGGAAGATATACTGCATGACTTCTGTTGATCAGTTAGAAAAACAATGCTGTTTCCACCTGGCTCTCTGTCTCTCTGTATCTCACCCTTTGAATTCAGCCACCATTTGTGAGGAAGCCCAGGCCACATGAAGAGGCCGCCAGTTGGTGTTCTAGCCAACAGCATCAGCTAAGGTCTAACCAACAGCCAGGATAATCAACCACTAAATACACAAATGAGTGAAACTTTTAATGATTCTGGCCCTCAGACTTCGCAATGCCCCAGCTGATACAGCATGGAGCAGAGATGAGGCACCCTAGTAGGCCTTGCCCAAATACCAAATTTCTAAGCAAACTAAATGTTACTGTTTTAGGTCACTGCATTTTGGGGTGGTTTATTCCACACCAAGAAGATAACCAAAAGACCCTGACACAGACACATAAAAGAGAGGGATCCTTCTGTTCTTATATTGGAATCAGAGATCCTGTGCTCTTCTCCCACTGGTCCTAGTGTTCAGAGAACCAGGTTCAACTGGAAAATTGGACTGCTGTTCCTCCATGAGCATAGTTACTATCTTTACAGTTCAGTAAAATACTATGATAAAGCAATTTCATGGCATTCACTAATATTTACTGAGTGATATGATGAGGCACCATGCTAATGATTTTGCCTGAAATTTCTCATTTAACACCCTCAACAATACCATGAAGCATGTAAGAGAAGTTCAGAAAATTAAAAAACTCACCCAAAATTCCCCAGCTCTAAGCAGAAGAGCAGTATATAAAACCAGTATAACCAGTATGCTGAATCACATGTTAAAAAAAAAAAAAATCCCAAACTCTTTATCAGTGAGGAAATAAAAATTTAACTGGGTGCCCTTTGGAAAATAATAACAAAGAGAATATATTAAAATAAAATAATATATCAACATTTATGGGGCGTGGCCAAAGTTGTACCCAGAAAACCAGGGTAAATTGTACTACTTAGAATAAAATTAAGGGATTTTAATGCTTTCACTTTAAACAAAGAATAAAAATAAATAAACCAAGTATTCAATTCAGTAACTTATGAAATCAATCTAAAGAAACAGAATGGATTATCATATTGGTTAAAGCATAGATTAAACAAAATAGAAATGCTCAAGGTATAAAGAAAAAATACAGAATAAATCCAAAAGCAGTATATAAAAAGACCAGAAGTTGTAACCATTGTGTGTACTAGTCAGGAAAGGCTAACTTCTAGGAAAAAAATATAAAGTTTCAGTCATTTAATAAAAGTTTATCGAATGTTTATGCCATAATCTTATGAAATGGTGATGGGAGCAGGCAGGACTTGGCTTCACAAACTTGACTCCTTTCATTTTATCTGGAGAAGGAAATGACAACCCACTCCAGTATTCTTGCCTGGAGAATCCCATGGACAGAGGAGCCTAGCAGGCTACAGTCCATGGGGTCGCAAAAAGTCAGACATGACTGAGTGACTTCACTTCACTTCATTTTATGATGTCATCATCTTAAAAAATAAACTCCAAGGAGGCCCTAAAAAAGGAAGAGAGTTATTGTTCATTGGTGATTTTATGGTCCAGATTTAAAAGCTGTATAATAATTCTGCCACATTCCTTCCATCAGAATGAGTCATATAGCTTTATCTATATAAACAGTCCAATAAGAGGAAAAACAAAGGGGTTTGTTGAACACATACCACTGTCTCTGCCACAATCCTTTTTTGTAGTCAATAGAAAATCCATTTTGCTTTCATCCCACATGTAGAACACACTCATCCACTCTCAAGGAAAATTTAACGTCCTAAGCATTCATTTTAGTCAGTTGAAAGTTCAGGAACTTCTGGTGACGCAAAGTTCTTCTTAACTTGTTGATGTTACTTCTCATGGTCTTATGACTAGTGAACCAAAAATAGAAATTATCTGCCTCCCTCTGACACTGAATAATGATGGAACCAGGAAAGTATAACTGCAGTAAATATTTATATTCAGAAAAGAATAGAAATCACAAAGCAATTATTGGTGCAAAGCAATTCTGAAGTCTACAGATAAATATTACAAATCTGATTCTGTTCTTTAGAAAGAAAATCTTCATTCCTTTTACTTTTGATCTTGCCTTCTGTGTTAGGGTAATGTGGTTTTTTCCAAGTCAAAATCTTCATGCTGCTGCTGCTGCTGCTGCTAAGTCACTTCAGTCGTATCCGACTCTGTGTGACCCCATAGTTGGCAGCCCACCAGGCTCCCCCGTCCCTGGGATTCTCCAGGCAAGAACACTGGAGTGGGTTGCCATTTCCTTCTCCAATGCATGAAAGTGAAAAGTGAAAGTGAAGTCGCTCAGTCATGTCCGCCCTCAGCGACCCCATGGACTGCAGCCCACCAGGCTCCTCCATCCATGGGATTTTCCAGGCAAGAGTTCTGGAGTGGGGTGCCATTGCCTTCTCCGCAAAATCTTCATAGCCATATTTAAATAGAGTTTGGATATTCTGCCCACTCTGGAGACAGAAAAGTTTTGGGAACTCACATTCTGCTCATGGCAGGCTTAAGTTCCAAGAGTTGAGTTTTAGCTAAACTTTAGTTTGAGTTAAAATTTAGTAAGAGAATTTCAGTCCTGGCTTATTGTTTATTTGGGTTTCTTAATTAGTCTCCAAACAGCATGATGCACAGCAAACATACCCAAGTTCTTTCACAGACATAGTTCCCAAATCTGGTGTACTTATTTGTTTGTTTGTTTTTTGCTAACAGGTCACTCCAACCATAAGGGCCACTTCCTTGAGACTATCAGGCTTGATTAGAAAGTTTATTTTCAATAGGTTTCTTTGCTCATGAGCTTTCTTGGCCATTTTGGCACCAAGTTTTTTCTCCATTATTTCAGAGCCACAGTCAAATTTTACAACTCTTCAAGCATCTTTATACTGGACTTTCTCTATTTCTCTTCATTTATGATTACTGGTTGGTCAATTTTCTCCTGAGGTCACCTTTATCTTTCAGTTCAGTTTAGTTCAGTTCAGTCACTCAGTCATGTCCGACCCTTTGTGACTCCATGAACCACAGCACACCAGGCCTCCCTGTCCATCACCAACTCCCAGAGTTCACCCAAACCCATGTCCATTGTATTGCTGATGCCATCCAACCATCTCATCCTCTCATCCCCTTCTCCTCCTGCCTTCAATCTTTCCCAGCATCAGGGTCTTTTCAAATGAGTCAGCTCTTCACATCAGGTGGCCAAAATACTGGTGTGTCAGCTTCAACATCAGGCCTTCCAATGAACACCCAGGACTGATCTCCTTTACAATGCACTGGTTGGATCTCCTTGCAGTACAAGGGACTCTCAAGAGTCTTCTCCAACACCACAGTTCAGAAGCATCAATTCTTTGGTGCTCAGCTTTCTTTATAGTCCAACTCTCACGTTCATACATGACCACTGGAAAAACCATAGCCTTGACTAGATGGACCTTTGTTGACAAAGTAATGTCTCTGCTTTTTAATATGCTGTCTACGTTGGTCATAACTTTCCTTCCAAGGAGTAAGCATCTTTTAATTTCATGGCTGCAATCACCATCTGCAGTGATTTTGGAGCCTCATAAAATAAAGTCTGACACTGTTTCCACTGTTTCCCCATCTATTTGCCATGAAGGGATGGGAGCAGATGCCATGATCTTAGTTGTCTGAATGCTGAGCTTTAAGCCAACTTTTTCACTCTCCTCTTTCACTTTCATCAAGAGGCTCTTTAGTTCTTCTTCACTTCTGCCATAAGGGTAATGTCATCTGCATATCTGAGGTTATTGATATTTCTCCTGGCAATCTTGATTCCAGCTTGTGTTTCCTCCAGCCCAGTGTTTCTCATGATGTATTCTTCATAGAAGTTAAATAAACAGGGTGACAATATACAGCCTTGACATACTCCTTTTCCTATTTGGAACCAGTCTGTTGTTCCATGTCCAGTTCTAACTGTTGCTTCCTGCCCTTTATCTTTGGCAACCATACTTACTATTAGCCAACATACTCTAATAGTTTTATTATTTCAATGCACCTTCCCTAGGACTGCAAGCTGATAAGGCATTTGGTCTGCCCCACAATATGGTAAGTTATAGTCTTACCACATGTGTTGTCAGTACATAATATGAACTGCCATATTTTCAGCCTTCAGTATCCATTTCCCTGAATTCTGTTACCAAATTATTGCCATGACCATGTACTTTCAATTTTTATGATGGCCACAGACCATTTATGAATAATTTAAAATAGGTTTGTTTCTCAAAAAGAAAGCCAAAGTCTCTGTGGCTTATCATATTCCAATGCAGATTTATAGCAGGGATTCTGCTGTATGCAGTCATTCAGCAAAGGAAACTCGTTTTAGTTCCACTCTCTTCAATATATGTTTTCACAATCAGTATAGCATCCATGAGTCAGGCATGTGCATCTGCATATACATACTTGAGCCAGAGAGAGAGAGAGAGAGAAGGAGATAGAAATAGAGAGAGATAGAGATAGAGAATGCACATCTGCTGTTAATTGGTTCAAACTGAAACTGGCATCTGACTTTTGCTTAAGTTTTATTAAGTGAACTAGTCTCAACCAAACATGAAGATCTACAAAGAACAATTTAGTTGTGGACTCCAGCAGAAGAAATGGATTGGGTAAACTCACCAAGATTTTCTAGCTGGAAAGAGCACATACATTTGTTGCTCTGAGAAAGTCTACAGCCTAGACAGCAATGATAAGGCAAGGAAAGGAAAATGCTGTATTTAGAATAGGGTGGGACTCATTACCAGTAACAAGTATCTGTGGAATAGATATTTATGACCATGATCTGGACAATGGGAAGGACTGGATTCAAGGCCTTGATACCTAGTGATAAAAACCAAAGAGAAGATGGCTCCCTCCAGAAGAATGAAAACTAGGAAACAGAACTCAAGTTCTAGAAGCCTGGATCACCATAGTCAGAGTAAAACCACAATAATCTTGTTTCAGTTTGAGGCATCTAAATTTTTAATTTTTAAGTAGGATTATTTATTACTGCTTTTCACCACATTCTTATATATGTCCTAAGATAAAGATTGGTTCTAAAGTATGAACAGCTGAATCTATCTAGGGTTAGCCTGCCATTTTTGGAAGGATGTAGAGACAGAAGCCAAAGCACCACACTAGCAGGCCAAAAAAAAAAAAAAAAAAAAAAAAAAAAACAGAGAGAATCTGAGACAGAAAGGAAGATCCATGGACAATGGGAACAGATACTCAAATTTTTCCAGTCCCTGTTTTTGAGAATTTACTGATGCTAAAGATCCAGGTGTGACCAAGAAACAGGATACTCACTTTAGAGAATAGCTTACTCTCAGTTGCAAGGCCAAGACTAATTGAGAGGGTATCATTCAACCCAGTGGGGTCAACGCATTTCATCGTCACCCTACTGGTGTTCTCCTATAAACATTTTATTCAAATCAGAGTCTAAAGTTTTGATGAGAAAACAATCTAAGAGAATTAGACAGTGTCACATTTTGAAGAACACTAACTTATTTGAGGGGAGTTTGTACTAAATATAAAACAATTTTTAATGCTTTGAATTCCTAGTTCAGCTCTGTAGAAGGAATACTTTTCTCTGCCTGGGCATCCCAGCTTTTTGCCATTAACATTTGTTTTACTAATTAAAAAAAAGAATGTGAATCAAAACTAACAATTTGCAATAAATAGGTCTATTTTATTCTGTATTTTTATGAATGATATTACATCCTCATGTGCTGTGACTTGCAATAATCATGTAATCTCTTCTGCATCAGTAAATAGTGATTTATTCTTCTGAAGCTTTAATATGATTCATTTAGCAAGTAGCTTAAGTACCCATTAGTTAATGCTTTGCTGCTGCTGACCTCGGTAGATTTTTTGATAAAGCTTTATATAGCATTTATAGGTCACAAAAATGCCAACAATGTTCATTATGGTCATTTTCCAAACTGCCTGATAGCAAAATGTTTTCCCCCAACTCATTTGTATGTATATCCCTTAATTAATTCTTCACCTCACGTCAAATTGTAGTGAAATTCCTGTCACTTTACATGCAGCATGACATTTACACAAATATCTCCTAAATTTATCATGAGCAGTGCACACAGAATTTGTATCCTGTGACTTGAAGGCAGATAAACCATAAACCTGAACCCCAATACGTGCAGACTGAAAAGCATTAGGGAAATTAGAAAAGTGAGAATCTTTGCAATAATTGAAAATGTTCCTTCTTTGCCATCCTCAAAGGCATCATGACAACTAATTGCTGTCAACAAACAAATGAAATGATAGCATTTGACTGTTCAGGACATAAGCATGCACTGAAAACATGAAAGAATTCATTGAACAGAATTCAAAATGTTTAGATCCAAACTAATTTCTAGGTTAGGAACAACAAAGTGATTAAATCAATCATTAAATTGGTTTACATGAGATGCATCTAATACAGGAATGTTATAATAGCTCCGCTTAAGTTACTAAAACAGCAAGCACATACAGTGTATGGTTTAGGCAGAGACTTTTGGACTTAGGCCATTTAGGCTTGCATCTTGGCCCTTCCAACTCACTGTGTTACTTTGGGCAACTTCTTTGTTACTTAAATGTCCTCATTTAGGAAGTGGCAGAAGCCTTATAATAATATCAAGTCTTATGAAGTTTAAACGAGTTAATATTTACATGTAAAACAGTTCTGAACAATGCCTGGCACAGAGTAACCATTCATTAAAAGTTAGCTATTACTAGTGTTTCTAACTGGCAATGAGATAAATCAGAGATGTGAAGTGACTTCCAAGGTGGACAGCTGTTTAGTGGCCAACCCTGTCCTCTGATTCCAGATCCCATTTCCTTGTCAGCCTTCTCCTGAAACTTCTCACACAAATTGAAATAAAAACAGCATGGGTTTCAGCAAGATGGTTAATTTTCAATTTTGTTCCTATTTAAATGATCACTGGATAGTCCTTTCACGTGAGTAAATTGCAGTAATTTCCTAGCCCCCAATTTTTTCCTAGCCTTTCCTTCCCTCACCACAAAATGCCTGAAAACCTTTTTAAATTGAAATACAATCAATTAGAACTCAGACAAGATCGCATTTTCCCTAGACCTTGCCAGGAATCAACACTTAGTCAGAGAAGGGCTAACCCTCAAAAGGCCCCAGTTACATGAGCTACATTTTTTTGTCACCCATTCTTAAATCACTGGATGACATGTTAGGGATTCAATCTCCAAACTCTACAACTTTCCATTGCAACCAAATGAAACCAGGACAAGATGTTAACAGACCATTTGTCCTGAAAATATCTTACCCCAAAATGTCTGACCATAAAGAAACCATACAGTGAAAAGTGGCGCAGTGTAAAATTATGCAAAAATGACAGATCTGGCTTCCACCCTTGGCTCTCCCTTCAACCAATTTACTGTCAAGTAAATGAGTTGGAGTAAGTGATACTTCGTGATATTCAAATTTAAGACTTTAATACTATTGTGAATTGTATTTTGTTTTTCTTTTGGGGGTTCTACCTGGTGATCTCTCATATCTTCCTGGACTATTTTATACACAATGGTTTTCTCTATGAAAGGAAAAAATATATGGCTCTCCAAGTACGAATTAACTTGAAAATAATCATCTTATAAAACAAACCATTTTGTAGACTACTCATTAGCTGAGGTTTTCACACAGAAATCATTAAAATGCCTACTTAGATAAAAGAGAAAATTTAATTTTGTGGATAAAGTTAGATCAATTCATCAGTTACCTATGCAATGGATATATTTCATATATGAGGGAATATCAGATAAATGATCTTAAAGAATTTCCTTTTTGAAACAGGAAGTTCTGCTCAATTTCCTTGGGAGGGGAAGGCAAGGCAGTTTTAAGATGCTTTAAAATATATTGTCTTTATAACATCAATGAAATATTTGCCATTAATCAAAATTATGATGATGAAGTCATTAACTTTCTGACAGTTTAGCACTATTCTTTTTTATGTTTTCAAAACTGATGGATGCCCTTTAGAAATGGATTTTCCCTTTGGTGGCCAGAACACATCGTGTTATGATAATTAAACAATTGTGTTTAAAACACACTCAGATGCTCCTAGAATGGTCTTTGTTGCTGACTCTGGACACATCTTTTCTGCAATGGTGCATTATTATGAGGGTAAGTCCACTGAAACCACACTCAAGAGGAAATGAGGAAAAATGAGCAGATAGTAAAATTACGCATTTTCATAGTCAAAGAATTTACATAACATACATGTATTTATAGAAGAGATCCTGCTAGAACTCAGGCAATGATGGCAAAAAATGAACAAATCCACATTGACATAAGCCTTCTGACTCACTTCAGGTAAGGGAGAAAAAGAGAGATTATGAAGAACAAAAAAAGAGAAAAAGCTAAATTCTCCATAAATATATGTTATTACAGATTAAAGGAAAATGATTAAGCCTGGGGGAGCTTGAGAGCCAGACAAGATTAAAATGTTCCAAATAAATGGTATGGAAATGCTTCTAAATATTTATAGCATGTATGCTAACAAAAATTAAACATTTGTACTGCTAAGCCCCAAGATCCATTTACATGCTAATATTTTATAAACCTGGAATAAACTTGGGAGTTAAGTATCCATTTGAGGAACTGCTCTGATATCTTAACCTGAGATACAAAGAGGACTTACCTATGTTTATACTGTTTAATTTATTCTTAAATACTTCTTAAAGGATTCAGAATGGTTATGGGCTCAGTTGCTAATGATTAACAGTATTTATGATGTGTCGGAAAAAGAGTGCATGCAGAAATATTAAGGTTTTTGTCATCCCTGCTTGGTAGACATTGAGCAGGGGATAGTTATGATGAATGATACAGAGTCACTCTTCAACATCAGCATTTAGTTATTTTCTGAGCCAAATTTTAGAATTATATCTTTTTCCTTTTTGATTTGTTACAAATTTATTTTTATCTTTAGCATTTGAACTTGCACCTTTGCTCCAGCACTTTTAAAGTAAGTTATTTCATCTTTGGCAGCCTCTGCCAGCTTTACATTGAATCCCCATTAAGTTCTTTTAAAAAAAAAATCTATTAATTCCACTAAACCATGTTGTGTTTGGTATTGCATATGACTCTTTTACTGCTATTTCTTTTTCATAATCAACAATGCCAAGTTTTGTTTTTGTTTTACAAAGTTATTGAGATGACAATAACTGATCATAGCAAACATCCTCTTCCAACAACACAAGAGAATCTACACATGGACATCACCAGATGGTCAACACCGAAATCAGATGGATTATATTCTTTGCAGCAAAAGATGGAGAAGCTATATACAGTCAGCAAAAACAAGACCAGGAACTGACTGTGGCTCAGACCATGAACTCCTTATTGCCAAATTCAGACTTAAATTGAAGAAAGTGGGGAAAACCACTAGACCATTCAGGTATGACCTAAATCAAATCCCTTATGATTATACAGTGGAAGTGAGAAATAGATTGAAGGGGCTAGATCTGATAGACAGAGTGCCTGATGAACTATGGACAGAGGTTTTTGACATCGTACAGGAGACAGGAATCAAGACCATCCCCATGGAAAAGAAAAGCAAAAAGCAAAATTGCTGTCTGAGGAGGCCTTACAAATAGCTGTGAAAAGAAGAGAAGCAAAAAGCAAAGGAGAAAAGGAAAGATATACCCATTTGAATGCAGAGTTCCAAAGCATAGCAAGGAGAGAAAAGAAAGCCTTCCTCAGTGATCAATGCAAAGAAATAGAGCAAAACAATAGAACAGGAAAGACTAGAGATCTCTTCAAGAAAATTAGAGATACCGAGGGAACATTTCATGCAAAGATGGGCTTGATAAAGGACAGAAATGGTATGGACCTAACAGAAGCAGAAAATATTAAGAAGAGGTGGCAAGAATACACAGAACTATACAAAAAAGATCTTCATGACACAGATAATCATGACAGTGTGATCACTCACCTAGAGCCAGACATCCTGAAACATGAGGTCAAGTGGGCCTTAGGAAGCATCACTATGAACAAAGCTAGTGGAGGTGATGGAATTCCAGTTGAGCTATTTCAAATCCTAAAAGATGATGCTGTGAAAGTGCTGCACTCAATATGCCAGCAAATTTGGAAAACTCAGCAGTGGCCACAGGACTGGAAAAGGTCAGTTTTCATTCCAATCCCAAAGAAAGGCAATGCCAAAGAATGCTCAAACTACCACACAATTGCACTCATCTCACCCGCTAGTAAAGTAATGCTCAAAATTCTCTAAGACATGCTTCAACAATACCTGAACCATGAGCTTCCAGATGTTCAAGCTGGTTTTACAAAAGGCAAAGGAACCAGAGATGAAATTGCCAACATTCGCTGGGTCATAAAAAGACCAAGAGAGTTCCAGAAAAACATCTATATCTGCTATATTTACTATGCCAAAGCCTTTGACTGTGTGGATCACAATAATGTGGAAAATTCTTCAAGAGATGGGAATACCAGACCACCTGTCCTGCCTCTTGAGAAATCTGTATGCAGGTCAGGAAGCAACAGTTAGAATGGGACATGGAACTACAGACTGGTTCCAAATAGGAAAAGGAGTACGTCAAGGCTGTATATTGTCACTCTGCTTATTTAACTTACATGCAGAGTACATCATGAGAAACACTGGGCTGGATGAAGCACAAGCTGGAATCAAAATTGCTGGGAGAAATGTCAATAACCTCAGATATGCAGATGACACCACTCTTATGGCAGAAAGTGAAGAAGAACTAAAGAGCCTTCTGATGAAAGTAAAAAAAGAAGAGTGAAAAATTTGGCTTAAAACTCAACATTCAGAAAACTAAGATCATGGCATCCAGTCCCATCCCTTCATGGCAAATAGATGGGGAAACAATGGAAACAGTGTCAGACTTTATTTTGGGGGGCTCCAAAATCACTGCAGATGGTGATTGCAGCCATGAAATTAAAAGACGCTTACTCCTTGGAAGGAAAGTTATGAGCAACCTAGACAGCATATTAAACAGCAGAGACATTACTTTGCCAACAAAGGTCTGTCTAGTCAAGGCTATGGTTTTTCCAGTAGTCATGTATGGATGTGAGAGTTGGACTATAAAGAAAGCTGAGCTCTGAAGAACTGATGCTTTTGAACTGTGGTGTTGGAGAAGATTCTTGAGAGTCCCTTGGACTGCAAGGAGATCCAACCAGTCCATCCTAAAGGAAATCAGGCCTGGGTGTTCATGGGAAGGACTGATGTTGAAGCTGAAACTCCAATATTTTGGCCACTTGATTTGAAGAACTGACTCATTTGAAAAGACCCTGATGTTGGGAAAGATTGAGGGCAGGAGGAGAAGGGGATGACAGAGGATGAGATGGTTAGATGGCATCATCAATTCAATGGACATGAGTTTAGGTATACTCCAGGAGTTGGTGATGGACAGGGAGGCCTGGTGTGCTACAGTTCATGCGGTAGCAAAGAGTTGGACACGACTGAGTGAGTGAACTGAACTGAACTGAGATGACAATGTCCATATTCGGCTAACTTTTTATGCACAAACTGTGATCTGATAATCCTGAAACACTTGATAGGAAAGAAAGGTCAGCAGCTTCTTCTTCTTTTTTTTTTTTTTTTTTATTTTTTCTTATAAATAAAACTGCACGTTCTACCTTATATTTTTTAATTTATTTTTTTAATTTTTTTAATTTAAATTTATTTAATTGGAGGTTAATTACTTTACAGTATTGTATTGGTTTTGCCATATATCAACATGAATCCACCACAGGTGTACACGTGCTCCCCATCCTGAACCCCCCTCCCACCTCCCTCCCTGTACCATCCTTATATTTTAAATGGAAAAAAGAAAATATACAAGCCCACATAGATACCATATTTCTATTAAGAGCAACAACAGTTCATATATTCCTGTTTGCTACTATCACAATTCAACACATGAATGCAGAATCAGCTCCATACCATGAATACTGGTGGAAGGGATGGATCAAAATTAATGAACTTTTTTTTTTAACAATAACAAAGAAATGCAACTTTCATTCAGATTCAGTATCAGTTTTCCAGGGCTCCCATAACACTGTATCACAGACTGAATGACTTAACAATAAACACTTGTTTTTTTATACTTCTGGAGACTGGGAGTTTAGAGCAAGGTGTAAGCAGACTTGCTTTCTCCTAAGGCCTCTCTCCTTGGCATGCAGATGGTGTCTTCTTGCTATGTTCTCACATGGCCTTTCCTTTGTTAGCATGCAACCTTAGGGTCTTTGTCTCTTCCATAAGGACACCAGGCATATTGTATTAGGGCCCATATGACTTCATTTAGTCTTATTTACCTCTTTAAATGCTCTATCACCAAAGACAGTCATAATCTGAGGTGTATGGAGGGTTAGAGCATCAGTATATAAATTTGGGGAAAAATATTTCAGTTCATAACAGAATCTATACTTCTATAATCACTATTTTCCTCGCTTAACCCATGTCTTCTCAAAGATGTTCAGAGAACTGAACACCCCTTTATAATGAAATTTGCTAGGGAGAGAACCAATATTCTACCCAGAAACAACAGCATGAAGGTTCATCGACTCAATGTCCCTTTGTCTTATGGGTGGTGTGTAACAGTTTTGCTTGCTCTTAAGAAAATTAAGGACTTTAAATTTCCTACTTACTTGTGATAAATTAAGTCTATCCCTAATACTAAAGCACTTGAGTTAGGCAAAGACCAGAAATAGGAAGACTGGTTAGAATACAGACAGTAGCTGAAGAAAAGGAAAAGAAAGGATAAATTCAAAAGCTATTAATAAATGTCTTGTTGGACCTGCTGAGTGCCTGCAGGTGCAGGGAAAGAAGAAGGTGGATGCCTTGGTGAGGAGCGTATAGGACTAGCCCTCCCATTTAAGGAAGACCAGATCTCAGTTTTTTTGCAGAGGGCTCCAGTGTAAGAATGAAATGTTTAAAGGAAATATTTATTAGTCAAAATAGAAATGATTCTGGACACATTCACTGGCTTTAAAATGATGTTTAATAAAGCCCTGTGGTTCCACAGAGAAAAACAAAGGGAGAAGACAATGGCACCATTCATTTCCAAGGTAGCTCTGTTCTAGTCTTCTCTAGGAATTTATGTGAAAATAGGATTTGTTCCTACTTTCCTCCCCAAGTTTTGAAAACCAGTAGACTATACAGTGTTAAAATTCTCCTTAAAAAATTTCTGAAATTGAGTCTGAAAATATATTTGAAGATCTAAACCAGAAATTTCAATGAGCTGTGTGATAGCCCTGTTCAATAAAATCCCTGTTAGTTGAATATCTATTTCAAATTGGTCAAATTTTAAATGATCATCTTTATATTCATATGGAAAATGGAAATTTAGAAAATAAATATATTTACCTAAGAGGCAGCACTATAAATAATACATTTTTTCTTATAATTATCCAATTAAGTAAAAATAATCATTGATTAACATCTTACATAGCTAAAGTTAAGTTTAGAAGAACTTGAATTTACCTGCAGGAGGAGGTGTCAGTATTGTAAAGGTAAGGGGTAGTCCAACCTCTATAATGACTGTGGAGGTTTGAAGTGGGGGTGAATACTAGAAGATAACAAGCCTTTGTGAATCAGGAGGTGTGTGTGGCTCGGAAGGGGGAAGAGAAAGCAGGTGAAGGTCTGGAAGGTTCCTCTGGAGTTGGGAAGAGGGGCTCTGTGGGGCAGATTAACGTGCTCAACAGTTGCCTCCCCAAGCTACTGCCAGACAGACAGATTCCATTTGCCCACAGCAACCCTGGACTCAGATCAATTCTTCTGGCTCACTATATGCCAAAAATCCTGAATCTCTCTCACAGGTAACAAAGAATATAACTTTTTCCTTCCTTTAACTTCCATGAAAAAAAAAGAAAAAGTTTTTAAAAGCATGGTTGTAAATGTTGGTCTCAGGTGAAATGCTCAGAACAAAAGGAAGAGAGAAGAAATGAGATATGTTACCAAAATGTTAAATAAGACCTCTTGATAGTCACACACACATACACTCACACTTTCTAAACATTAGAAACCTGGAGTACATTTCTGCCTGAGCCCTCAAGTCTAGCCACCTCCACCGAGAAAAAAATGAAAGAAAGAAAGAGAGGAAGGAGGGAGGCAGAGAGGGCGGGGGAGAGGAGAAGAAGGAGAGATGAAGGAAGGAAGAAAAACAGATTTAATAACATTTAAAAGACAAGCAGCAGCAGCAAAAGACAAGCAAGTGAAAATCCACTGTCAGGTACTGCGTGATTTCCACTTGAAAGTGGGTGTCAGAATGCTGCAAACCTAGTCCTAAAACGCTGACACTCCAAAACTGACATTTCACTGCTAATTGAGCTATCAAGACAATAGAAGATTTTTAGAGCCTAATTTCTGTTTTATGCACTTATTTTTCCCCCGGTATTTTTAACATGTCGAGATAGGGTGAAGTTAATGAGGTCAACAATACCAGCGTCTGTGATCAAACCACTGGCCAATTAGTGTTTGAACTAGAGAATGAATGTTTAAACTACATTTTCTATGTTCTCCTGACTACCAGAAACTGTCAGCCTGCGAGCAAATTTCTGTTGCCATTAGATTTTATGCCAGCTACTAATTTATCTATGAAGACTGCTAGCATGTTTTGAAGTTTATATAATTAACCCTGCACTAGGATGATACTTAGCAATATGGATCTTGAATTTATTTTGATAAATTACCGTTTAGCAGGAGAAGGGAAGATTACACTCAGCCTTGTTGAGTATGTTACTGCATTGATGAGGTTCTAGTCACAAATTGAGCCAGGTTGTCCCATTACATAAATCCATACAATTTTCTACAGTAAGCTAGGACCCTGAGGATAACTCCACTGGTAATTCTTCTCACATATAACTTTCTGAGCATTCTATCAGCTTATTTGCAAACATCGCTAAAATCTTGTGAACCTCATGTACACTTTTTTCCTGACCTCTCCCCTCTTTCTCTCACCCACATTCCTTCTGTTCAAACGGTTCTCTTAGGATAAAGAAGTCTCACAATTATAGTTAAAGGGATAGAGAAAAGCACAATACTCTGCCTCAGTGATGACAATGGGAAACTACAGGAGTCAATGTTTATCAGCCTCAGTCAGAGGCTCTTCCAGAATTTCTACATAGAACCAGTTTAGGAAAGCAGTCTGGTGGGGAAAAGGCGATGGGAAAGGAACTGGACAACTTATATTAAGGCAGTATTTGCAGTGAATACGTACTTATTTGCCCAGGCTCAGGGCCAACGCCAATGGAGATTTCAGGATCCCCTTGCTCCCACATCCACTGCCATAGTCAGCACTGTCTCCTGTGGCCAAGAACCACATGCCAGTGGGAACCCGCGGCAGACATTGCCAAATGACGGAGGAAAAGCACAGTGAAGTTAATTGTCTGTGTTAGGTGGCAACAAATGAGCAAAGCAGGAAATTGAATCAAGAATCAGAACAATCACAACTGTAAATAACTGGTACTTCCATAGAAAATCCCAGTATATACAGCAAGTATGCAGGAAGACCTAACCTAAGCTAGGAACTCAGGGTAGAATAGTCCAAGGAAGTCAAAGCTTAAGCAGTTTTTATTCATCTCTCTTTATATATAGTAAGTATACAGGAAGACCTAACCTAAGCTAGGAACTCAGGGTAGAACAGTCCAAAGAAGTTAAAGCTTAAGCAGTTTTTATTCATCTCTCTATTCCACATGCTAACCAAATGTAAAGGAGGTCATTACTGATTCAACAAAAATTTTCTTGAACCTCTACTACACGCCAGGGACTCTTCCAAGTGATAGGGATACAGCTATAAATAAGACACACAGAAAACCCTGCCTCCATGCAATTTATATTCTGAAAAAAATCGGATGAAAAATTAATCAATGAGATGTGAGGTTTGGTGGCCATCATTAAGGAGATAAGAAACTAGGAGGGAGCAGATGTATTCTATAGAATATTTTGTAACAGAAGCAATAAACCTTGCTTATTGAAACATAGATTTCTTAAAACACAGCATGGAGTATAACGAGAAAGATATAAAATGAACTCCAAAACATGATACTATAAAAGCAAATTAAGAAATACCTCTCACACATAACAACACTATCTATACGACAAGGATGTATACACATCCACCTCAAACCTTTCAGAGTGGGTGACCACAGGGGAGAGGAGAGGAAAAGAGAATCAGAAATGGAGAGGGAAGCAATAATAAAATCAAACAAAAGGCAGATTTTACAAAAACTGATGGTAAGAGTGTGCCGAAAACTTCAGAATATGCTTACCTTAATTCTTTGAATTTAAGATTCCAAGAACAAAAGAGAAAAGAGAAAATAGGCATCACTTCCCATTACATATCACATCTTCATTTCAGTTACTTTATAATAACTGTACTTTAAAAGTATACAATGTGACCACATATTTTCAGTTTGTCTTTTCGAAAAAAGTGAGAAACTGGGCAAAAATGAAATTCAAAACTACAATTGCAAAAACCAAGACTTAAACGTTCCATGCAGACAAAATAGAGGAATGCAAAATGAGTCTATTTCTTGGGGGTGGACATTACCTATTTCCACAATTAAGCTTGTTTATTGTGCAGAAATCATGTTTCAAAGTGTCCCAGGTACTTCCAAGGAGGACAGAGGCCTATCATCTACATTATTCAAAAAATGGAAGCTCATAGTCTTAATTACCTCTGTGATTCATGAAAACTGAATTTTGCGGGTCTTTCTAAATCAAAATAAACCATGCAATCAATCTTACGATGGTTGTTCAGTGTGGGTTTATCTTTTTATTGTGAACAAGAGTACAACTCAGGATATGGTTTCTGTACTGTTAGGGAAAACTAGATGTGCACACACATATTCAGCAGTGGCATCAGAAAAGGGGTTATTTTGAGTAATGTTTCCTGGCCACCATTGTTTTTCTGAGGGCTCACAGACCTACCCAAAAGGTCCTTTACTAATTTGCCAGGTTTGTACAGCTCTTAATTTGAGGTAGGAGAATTATTCTGCCCTGATTGGTTGGATGACTGGGACTCCTATTGCCTTCCTGTAAACGGGCATAAATATCTATTGCCTATTTAGCTAGTTCCTCATCCTATTTTACAGCTGATTAAAGATTCAAAAGATTAACATTGGAAAAGGCTGGTTCTGCCACCGAAAAATTCCATTTCCTCTCATTTGGTTTTAGATCTAAAAGTCTTTGAATAGCATAAAATACTCTAACAAGATTTTCCCCTCCTTTTCCTAGGGGATCTAAGTCTATGAGTTCTGAAATAAGGGAAGGGAAGCCGGCAGAAATGAAAACAAAAGGTCCTGAGCAATCTCATCTTGTCCAATATTCCAACCAGTTTTAGAAGCAGCTGTCCCAAATTAACAGTTCTCAAATCTGTTGGTCTCAGAGTCATTTCACATTCCTAAAATCATTACTGAATACGCCAAAGAGCTTTCATTTATGTAGGATATAGCTATCAGAAACTAAAGCTGATAAATTTTTAAAGCACAAGAATACAGAAGCACACATTCTATTAAGCTGATCATCAGATCAATGATGCTACCACTCATCAGTTAGCCTCTGGGAAGCTTTACTGTGCACCTATAAATATGAGGGGCAAATAATTTTCTAGCATTGTTGGGAAGATAGTTTTGACCTCAAAAATCCCAAACAGGCTTTAGGGACCTGCAGGAGTTCACAGTATTAAGATTTTAAGATTGATCCTTCTAAATGAATTAAGGCTGAGATATGTTATTATAGAAATTATACAGCTTTGCATATAGGTATGTGTTGAACATCTTTTTTTCCCCCAAAGTGATAAAGTGGGACCAGGTAGAAGCCAAAGGTGAAATCTGCTGGAGGCACAGAGAAATAAGAGAAAATATATTGATCTCTGTCCCTCGTTTCTGGTACAGAGCTCCTCAAACTCTTATAATTCTTCTCGGTAATAAGATCACTAATAACATGTTTTGCTTTGATATTTGGTCTTTTCACCCTGGTTGGATGGCATCACCGATTCAATGGACATGGGTTTGGGTGGACTCCGGGAGTTGATGATGGACAGGGAGGCCTGGCGTGCTGCGGTTCATGGGGTCGCAAAGAGTCAGACACGACTGAGCGACTGAACTGAACTGAACTGAACCCTGGTTCCTGATTCCTAACACAGAGCTCCTAAATCACTTAGAATTTCTTGAGTGATAGGAGTGTATTTTGTTCCAATGAGAAAATTTTTGGTGGGCACCTGAATAGCATCAGGATGAGGCCTGGTCACCAGAAAGACCAAGCCATGATTAGAAGCTTCGAATTTTTTCTCCTCCATCTCCCATCCCTCCAGGAAGGGAAGAAAGGATTTAGACTGAATCGCATTGGAGAAGGAAATGGCAACCCACTCCAGCGTTCTTGCCTGGAGAATCCCAGGGACGGGGGAGCCTGGTGGGCTGCCGTCTATGGGGTCGCACAGTCGGACATGACTGAAGCAACTTAGCAGCAGCAGCAGCAGCAATGACATATCATGCCTGTATAGTGATTCCATAAAAATCCCCAAAGTATGGAATTCTCAGAGCTTCAAGATTGGTGAACAAATCCAGGTGCCATGAAGGTGGTGCACCCTAACTCCATGAGCACAGAAGTCACCTGTGTGTCTGTATCTGGCTATTTATCTGTTAACTTCATCACTTCCCCGATGGCTTCCCTGGTAACTCAGATGGTAAAGAATCTGCCTGTAATGCAGGAGACCTAGGTTCAATTCCTGGGTTGGGAAGACCCCCTGGAGAAGGAAATGACAACCCACTCCAGTATTCTTGCCTGGAGAATTCCATAGACAGAGGAGTTTGGTGGGCTACATCCATAGGGTCATAAAGAGTTGAACATGACTGAGCAACTAACAAACTTTATCACATCCCTTGTTATATCATAAATTAGTCACATTTCAATGTACCTTCCTTTTCCCTATCCCCTCCCAGATCCCACCTAAAGTAATATGAGATGCCTTAAAATGCTCACTGATAGGTGGGAATAACATATATTTGCACTTTTAACTGAGAGCTGTAAACAAACAAATGAAATGACTTCAAGCTAAAGAAGCAAAATTCTATTGATAATAATTTCTAGTGCCTTATCAGAGCAGGCAATGTATCAGTCTTATATTGATAGAAATTTCTGAGGCCAGAGGTTAGCACAAATTTTCACCTGGCATGAACTTTATCTGGCCAAAAAAGACCCCAAAGTCAGGCCAATGGTAACCACTTTTTTCCAAGATATAAGAACAATCCTGACTTGAAAGATGCTTTGATGTTTTCAAATATCTGCAAATCCAGCTCAGTTCTTGGCACAAAGCAAGTCATTACTAACATTAAAGTGAATTCCACTGAACTGATCATCATTCTCTTGGTGTAAAACAGAAATATCTGAAGGCTGGTGGAATTCCTTCAAGCTATTAAGATGCAATCTATAGTATTTTCTATGTACAAAAATGCCCTTCTGGTGCATTTGCAAAGTTAAGGTAGTTTCCAAAGGTCCCAAATTTAAGAATTTAGATAAATGAACTGATTGCTTTCATTCCATTCTTCCTTCTTACTATTCTTTCTTCTATCTTTCATTTATTTTTTCAATGAATAGTTATTAGGCACTGTCCTAGTTTGGGCTACTGTAACTAAAATAACCATGGGCTGAGTGGCTCAAATAACAAACATTTCTTCCCTACAGCTTTCAAGTCTGACAGTTCAAGATCAAGGTGCCAACATATTCGGTGTCTGGTGAGAGCCCACTTCCTGGTTCATCGACAACCATATTATCATTGTGTCTTCATGTGGTAAAAAGAAGGGCCAAGCCCTCAGGGGCTTCTTCTTAAGGGCATTAATCCCCTTCATGAGAGCTCTACTTTCTTGAATTAATCACTTCCCAGAGGCCTCATCTCCTATCACAATGATGCTTAAGATGTCAACATATGAATTCTGGGGAGACACATTCAGTCTATAACAGGTACCGACTATGTACCAGTCACTGTTCTTGCTGTTTCAGACCCAGGGCTAAATAACAGATCCCTCTGCCTTGGAGGCACTTACTTTCAATGACACTGTAGCTAGCAAACATATTAAAGATGTAAATGACATGATATCAAAGTTGTTTTGTGCTGTGTTAACTTGTTGAAGCTGGAATTTTGTTGAAACTGAAATCACTTGCCATGTATAATGTTGCTTAGAGTTTTCCCAAAGCCGAATTTGTGGGAGATTAGGAAATAGATAGATAGATGTATTATAGGAAATCACTCACAGATTATGGAGGCAAAGAGGTCCCACAATCTACTGTCTCTAAAATGGAGAATTGGGAAAGCCAATAGTGTGATTCAGAGTACAAAAGGCCTGAAAATTTGAGGCTCTCAGTCCCAGTCTGAATCTGAAAGTCCCAGAACCAAGAGAGCCAATGTTTCAGGGCAAGTGAAGATGGATGTCCCAGTTCAAGTAAAGAGCATATTTGCCTTTCCTCCATCTCTTCATTCTATTCAGGCTCTCAACAGATTGGATGAGGCTAACCCACAATGGTGAGCTCAATCTTCTTTACTCAGTCTACTGATTAGAATGCGAATCTCTTCCAGAAACAACTTTGAGGCACACTGAGAAGTAATATTTGACCAGCTCTCTGGCATCCCTTAACCCAGTCAAGTAGAAAAAATTAACCATCACAACAGAAGTAAAATAGCAGCCATTACTTTCTGAGGGTCCTTCTCATTGGATGAAGTGAGAGGCAGAAATCAAGGTACTGGTGGTTCCAGCTTGTCCTCCCTGCAAACATCTAATTCACTTTCCCTTCAGGGGCTCTGCTGGCCAATAGCAACCCTGGATCTACCACCAGACACAGAGGTAACAGCCTTCCACAGATTTCTACACCAACTCCCCTTGGCAATCTCAGAGTTGTCTCTCCATTTCACAGTGAGCTTAAGCTCACATTGAACCTGCACAGGGAAGGCTAGTTGGTGACTTTGAGGTTGGCCTAGGCTAGACATAGAAATGTGAGAATCATTAACATGCAGATGATAAAGACTTTGTAAATCACTTTACTTTTGACAAAATCATTATTATTTAATTTAAACCATACACCTGTAAAGTATGCAGGACAAGTATCATGATCCCTATTTTCCAGATAAGAAAATTAAGTTTCAGAGGTCATACCAGTTTTAAAAGGTAGAACTGATACTCAACCTTCCTGCTAACTTCCAATACTCCATTTTTCAGGGCATATCTTAAGAACGAGCTGGAGAACCAAAAACTGATATTTCGAGATTATCCCTTTCTCTTGACAAGACTACTTTTAATAAGCTTATAACCAAATGAGGGCTACACCTACGGAAGTTCTCCGCTCTGCAAGCACCAATGAGCTATGTATATTTTACCACTGTTTTTGTGATGGGAAACTGGAGATTCACCAGGCAAACATCATCTCATATAATTCTATAATTCTCATTAATCTTGTGCTCTATTCCACAAAACTCCCTGGTTTTTCCACCAGTTCTTCCTCTTTCAACACCAACCCCTTACCTATCCCACCTCCTGAATCTGTACTCCAGTTTAAAAGTGTTTTCCCAAGGCTTGCTACACTCCACTTTGTTCTCCAGAGCAACTTCACATCATCCCTTCTCCTGTTATCCTGTTCCATCACACCCTTCAACTGGTGCTTCTTCAGTTCTGTGAAAAGCCAGCAGGCAAGTTTCCTCAATACCAAGACATAGAACGACCCTCTTTAGATAGTCTAGGAAATCATAAAAACATTTTCCAGCTGCAAATGTTTCCCCTGTTCTAAAGGCATCTGATTTAGAGAGAGAATGCAACATATTGTAATGAGCACAACACATAGGGGGTCAAAAACCCTGGATTCTAGTCGTGTCTCTACCACGTAATAACATTACCTTAGTTCAGGGTTTCTCACCTGGGCAATATTGACATGTTGGTCTGGGTAATTAATTGTTCTGGGGGCTGTCCTGTGCATTGTAGAAGGTTTAGCAGCATCCTCGACCTCTATCCACCAGATGCTGTTAGCACCCATCTCCCAGTTATGACAACTAGATATGTCTCCAGACATTGCCACGTGTCCCCGGGGTTGGGGGTTTGAGGTGGGGGGGGGGGTATACACTGCCCCCAATTGATAACCACTGTGTTGGTGAGATAGGTCTGCTTCCTCTTTTGTAAACTGAAGAGATCACACTATATGTCACAGTATTGTTCAGAAAACTGAGGTTATTTTAAATTGCTCTACAGATATTTATTAGTATTGACAAAATAATCATTTTTCCCTCGATTGACCCACTTGCTTAGGGGTTTTCTAACTTATCTAACCATAGACACTAATTAAACATTTCATCCAATATGTATAGTCATAATTTCATCTTTTTATTCAGGAAGTAAGGTAAATAATCTTGGTCTCTGCTCCTCTACAAGGAACAGATCACATTTGCCATTCAATTCAACAGTTACTCCTCTGGCTACAATGCAATATTTAATTCAAAAATTCATACTCTGTTTTAGAAACACTCACAGGGTAGACACCGCCACTACATTTGACAGGCCCTTTTAAATTTGAGCACCTCTTTCCCCTAATCTGCATCACAATTCAGGGAAGGATGATCTACCATAGCGAGAAATGGTCTGGACAAGTTTCTGATTAGCAGGAGGTTCCAAACAACAGTGTCTCTGCCAGACAGATGTCAGCAGTATCCAACCTCCCAGCCTTGTTGCAGCCGTGCATGGGAGCTGCCTAACCATGCTGCTTTGACATGCCCCTCATTAGTTAAGATTTCATACAAAGACTGTTCGACAATAAATCCATTTTTTTAGAGGTCAGTATGTATTGGCCCTTCCAAAACCACCCTGGCATCAATCCCAGGACATAATTTATTGCCTAATAAGCAAGCAAGCTTTTCAATTATTTCCTCTCCCCCAAATCTTACTCTCTGTGATTTGACTGTCTTGCTGCCAAATCCTAGGCACCCAAATCTAGGTGGGAGAGGGAGGGGGATTCTTAAAGAGACAGTCAATGCTACACAAAACTTTGGAAACAATGAGGAACCTCTACCTGACTTGGCTGAGCTCACTGACTGATCAGCACCATGTCATTGCAACCCCTCTTTCTAGAAGTCCGAATCTGTGTGAGAAGTTTCCTACCAACAACTGCCCTCTTATTCTTAGTCTCTATTTGCATTTCACCCAGAAAGCCCCTATTTAACTCCACCCACAGACACAAGTCTAACAACCTTGGAGAAGTTCCTGATTTAAATAGGGAGTTTCAGCTTTTCCTGACAAAGGGAAAAGGGCAGCACAGAACAAAAGTCAGTTTTGACCCCTGCATTAGGTCTCTCATCTGCTTGCTTTTCCTTCCTTCCCTCTTCATAGGTCTCCCATAAGCCTGCCTTCCAGCTCTGCAATCCTTGTTGCAGCATTAGTATCTAACTACAGCCTGCTCACCCCCAACCCTTTTCCTTCAAATGCATCCTGACAACCTGGTTCTCACCCTATGTACTCTGATTCCAGATTCAAGTTATCATCCTTGGCTTACGTCCTTTATCTAATGGCCACTTACTATCTGGCATCACAACCCCTGAGGTGGCAGGTCATGTTGAAATAGACTATATTTGACAAGATAACATAGCTTTTGAACTTTTGGACAATTATTGGCCAAAAGAATTGCATATAAGGAGAAAACATAGCTTTTATATTGATATAACTTATCTTTTCAAAAGTTAGCAGCTTTCATTATTTACAATAGTCAGGACATAGGAGCAACTTAGGTGTCTGTCAACAGATGAATGAAGAAAGAAAAATGAAATATTACTCAGCCATAAAAAAATGAAATATTGCCATTTGCAGCAACATGAATGGGCCTAGAGAATATTACACTAAGTGAAGTATGTCAGAGAGAGAAGAACAAACATATGATCGATTATATGTGGGTTCTAAAAAATAATACAAATGAATCTATTTACAAAACAGAAACAGACTCATAGGCATAGAAAACAAACTCATGGTTACCAAAGGGAAAGAAGTGGGGAGGGTGAGATGTATTTGGAGTATGGGATTAACAGATACACACTACTACATATAAAATAGATAAGCAGCAAGGGTTTAGTGTATAACACAAAGAACGATATTCAATATCTTGTAATAACTCAGAAAACAATCTGGAAAAAATTATATATAATTTTTTCCAGATTGTTTTCTGAGTTGAAATTCCAGTACTTTGGCCACCTCATGCGAAGAGTTGACTCATTGGAAAAGACCCTGATGCTGGGAGGGATTGGGGGCAGGAGGAAAAGGGGACAACAGAGGATGAGATGGCTGGATGGCATCACCGACTCAATGGATGTGAGTCTGAGTGAACTCCGGGAGTTGGTGATGGACAGGGAGGCCTGGTGTGCTGCGATTCATGGGGTCGCAAAGAGTCAGACACGACTGAGCGACTGAACTGAACTGAACTGATATACATATATATATATATATATATATATATATATATATCTGTCTTCTGGATACCAAAGAAAAACCACTGTCCATGGTAACCTCTGAGGTGGGAATATGAGACATTCCAGGTATAGAAATTCAAAAAGAAAAAGAGAATGACCAGAAGGAAAAAGAAGAGTGACCAGAAGCAAAATGATGAGAGATTGCCTCTGCACTGCCTAGGAGATAATGTAGGCTGTCTAAGAGCCTTCACCAAGTGTCACTTGGTAGCTTTGTGGGATAAACTCCCCCCCAGGCTCTGGCCCTCAGCCAGGTCTCTTATTTTGTCATTCACCAAGAGCAGATCCATCTCTTAGAGTTAGATTCTTATTAACACATTTATGAAGAGGATACACAAAACCAGAAGGCCAGTGTGTTATTATTCTGTGTGGAACAGGTTTGAACCACAGCAATTTAGCTAAGCTAGAACTATATTTCCCATGATTCTCTTCCCTTGTCTGCCAGAAAAATGCTTTCTGCAGCTTTACAGAGACTGTTTAACCATCTCCCACAATAGTATAAGGTATAATATCTATTTTTTTTTAAATTGTAGTTGTTCTGTTTCTTTGACCCTACCCTGATTTATATTTTTTAAAAAAACAACTAAAACATGTCCTGCATTCTTTCTTCAAGCCTATATGGTCAGCACATTTCTTCTCTGTAGACAAACCTAACTGGGAATGAAATAAGAATCAGAAGCTTACTCAGACAGCTGGCCTTGCCAAAATGTGCCTCTGTGAATGTTCTTTTCAAATACTTGCAGGAGCAACCAATCTTTGAGAGACATTTTTCCTTATATGTATTAATCATTCAATCATGGTTGCGTTAGTCGCTAAGTCGTGTCCAATTCTTGTGACTCCATGGACTGAGGCCACCAGGCTCCTCTGTTTATGGGATTCTCCGGGCAAGAATACTGGAGTGGGTTGCCATTTCCTTCTACAGGGGATCTTCCCGACTCATGAAATGAACCCAGGTCTCCTGCATTGCAGGTAGATTCTTTACCACTGAGCTACAGAAGAAAGCCAATCATTTGATCATAGTTCAATCTATTTTTTTCTGATCAGCATAAGGCAAGTTCACAAATCTTTTTTCTAATCTATTATGGTCCAAATACTGGAAAAAAAATTTTTTTTTAATCCAAGACTCTTCTCCACAATTGAAATTCTTTGCTTCATTTTCTAGGTTCTGCAAATTATAGATAAATTTAGCATCTCAAGAAACCATTTTTATGAAGCAAATACCCCCATGGAGGCCAGCAGACTTTCTCATCTTAGTGTGAATTAACTCCATCTGTTTGTTTTCCTCTTGCTGTGGTCAGCTGTGTTGAAAGAATTGGATTTTAGCACAGAGTTAGAAAGGAATAAAATTGTTCCAGAATACAGGGATCTTTGAGGGAAGAGGAATACAGTTGAGTCATCACAAGAGAGCCCAGCAGACACAGGGAGTACAATTGTTCAGGGCTTCTGAGGAGAGGAAGGGAAGGAACACTCTCCAGATATTTTTTCTGATTCCAAATTCTGCAGTCACAAGTACTTCAGTAGCCAATTTAGACTCAGCGATGGACTCTTCCCAAATCCCAGACCCTGATTGAGAAAATCAGATAGTGTGTTCGAGTTTAAATGCTCAGTATATGAACAGCTCTTTCCCCAGACACCACTGCCATCTCCATAAATGGTTCTCATTAGGTGTCATTTGAAGGGCTCTGGCACAAACATGTGACTGGCTGAAGAGATCTTACAAAGCTCAAAATCAAACTGCAAGCAGCAATTATTGACAAGATACAAGAATCACTGCATTTCTGTTGATGTTGTTAACCTGAATATAACCTCCAAATGACAGGCCAAATGGAAGTTTTTCTCACTGACAGAATTCCAAATATTGAAATTTACCTGATTCTTAAAAATAGTGTTTTCAGCCTTGAAAAGAGCCTGGGATTATTGGAATAAAAATGAAAGAGAGGAGATAACCATATTTTATAAAATTCTACTTTCAAGCAAACTTTATGAAGCATTTTATTTTATATAGAAACTTTGAAATAGCCTAAAGGCTTTCTTTGACCAGCTGTATAGTCTGTCTGTTAAATGTCCTCAGAGTGAAAAGATTCCCTTAGCAGAGGCACCTGCAGGATGTGCAACGATTCATTTTTACTCTGAATATCGGGTCTGTGGAAGCATCAGCACTACTGGCTCATCATTTACATTCACAATGGACATCTGGAGCCAGCAAAAGGCAACATTAGACTTGTTTGTGTTATCAAATTAAAAAGGAAAAAGAGAATGGTTGAAAGTTCTGAGAGTCTCTGCAACATTTAATTATGCTTTCGACTGCAATCCAATCAAAAATATGCTTTTGCAGGAAAATTGGCACTAAGAAAAAACATGCTTTGCTATTCAGATTGTCACTAGGTCAAACTCTCAATCCATAGGCTTAGAGAAGTGCAGCCATGACACGATTATCAGGTCTTTCTGCAGAAGCCAAAGAGCTTCACTGCTCTTCCCAACATGACTTAATTTCCTCTGCATCCCCAGCAGATGTTATTATCCCTCCTCTCTTAATTGAGGAAATAGAAACTGTGCAGCCAACTAAGTATAAGAACTTAACTATATCTGCAAGACTGTGGTGTCAGTAAGCCTACTATCTCTTTGGATAAACCCAAATCCAGTATGTATGTGTGTGCTCAGTCACTCAGTCAAGTCCTTGCAACTCCCAGGACTATAGCCCACCAGGATCCTCTGTCCATGGGATTTTCCAGGCAAGAATACTGGAATGGGTAGCCATTTCCTCCTCCAGTCAGTATATATGGCTGGATACACATTTGATAATGTAATGCTATACAGCTCCAAGTATAATATTTTGATACCATTTTCATGGAAAGTTGATTTTATTTTGGAAGGTTTTAAGATGAGAATTTTAGTAATTTTCAAAATCACTTCTCTGAAAGAAAGGGGCCTTGCTACACAAAAATAGGGTGAGACAGTGATAACCTCTGGCTGTTTCTGAATGACCTTTGTACTGACTATTCCTAGTGAAATTGCTTTGAATATTAGGTTATTTCTACCCTAACCCCAAATTAACTCAATCATCTGTCTGCTGAGGGACTGACAAAAAGGACTTCAATAGACAGATGATGGTATTAGTGAAAAGTGTTTTTCTAGCTTATCTAGTGTTTGCATAAACACTTGGTGAGCCTTTATTGTGTTTATTATGCCATATTAAATAAAATGAGAAATTCAAAATGGAGCTTACAACCCAGATGAAAGAAAAAGCATAATAAAGAGAATGAGAGAATGATTTTTTAAAAACATATCTCATAAGGAAGTTTTATACAAGGTAAATTTTATTTAATGATATCCCTACCTCAACCCATGCCCTTACACACACAAACATAAACACACACACATACAAACACACACATACACATAAACACACACACACACACCCCATCATTTTTTGATTCAATGGAACCATGCAAAAAAGTGTTCCTCTGGAAAAAACTCCATTTTAAGATGAAAGTAAACCTTTTAAAACTCAGTTTTTTAAAGAAAAATTGAAACACATTAATAACCAAGGGCTTCTGTTCTCCTAGAGTATATATATAGTAACAATCAGCTTACTGTTACTTATTACTTATTGTTACTTATTACTGTTACTTACTGTTGTTACTATACTACAGCTTCACTGGTGGCTCAGATGGTAAAGAATCTGCCTGCAATGCAGGAGACCCAGGTTCAATCCCTGGGTTGGGAAGATCTCCTGGAGAAGGGAATGGCTACCCACTGTAGCATTTTTGCCTCGAAAATTCCATGGACAGAGGAGCCTGGTAGGCTACAGAATAGTATAGTAACGTATAATATAGTAAATAACAACTAGGAGGTTACATAGCCTGGTTGTTACTCTACTGTAATCAGCTATAAGAAAACATATCACATCACCATGCAAAAGTTTGTACTACTATGGCTATTTGTCTCATGTTGTAAAAGCATTCTTAAAAATACTAGTGCTTTTGAATAAAATTTTCATTGTTCTAAGTGGCTGTACTTCCTAATTTACATTTGATTCTAAATTCTTTTAATATTATACTAGAACTCCAGGAGTTGGTGATGGACAGGGAGGCCTGGTGTGCTGCGATTCATGGGGTCGCAAAGAGTCGGACACGAATGAGCGACTGAACTGAACTGAAGACCTCATTTTTAAGGGCTTGGAATTCTTCCGTTTTCACATTTCTACAGCTATTATAATTCATGTCACCTGGTAATACCTCTGTGAGGCAACATGTATTTTTATTTAACAAATGACATAGGGTTGGCACAATGTTTGGGCTCAAAAATCTGTTCATCGCTTATTTGTATTTTTTTTTACATACTTACTGACAGGTATAACAGCTAGTCCTTACTTTCCTTAATCCAAGAAAGTGTTTAGATTCTATTCTTAAATTTGTTTTTTACTTAAGTTTTGCTCCATATACAATATGGATATATTAACATAACAGAAAGTCTTTGACAAACTAGGATATTGCCTGTGGTTATCCTCCTCATGCCTAAATGTTACACATCAGTTAAAGGAACCCTCATGGGATCGGTGGCTTCCCAGGTAGCTCAGCAGTAAAGAATCTGCTGGTCAATGCAGGAGCCACGAGAGACACGGGTTTGATCCCTGAGTTGGGAAGATCCCTTGGAGGAGGAAATGGCAACCCATTCCAGTATTCTTGCCTGGAAAGTTCCATGGACAGAAGAGCCTGATGGGCTACAGTGCATAGGGTCACAAAAGAGTGGGACACACCTGCGTGACTCAGCATGCATGAGTTGGATTTAGCAGTTATGGGGAGGCTTCCCCTTGACTCTGTGGCCAAGTGTCAGCATAACTTTGCAGCCTGCCCAGCTGATTCACCCCAACCAGGATCTTTGCTGCCCACAAAATTCAGGCAGACATCCTGGCAGGAAAAAAGGTATGTCAGCCAACATTTATCATGAAAAATCTTTGACTCATTTCCTCATATAATCCCCAATGGCTACGTTGTGAAGCGTAGACTGTATTTCTCCACCCTTTTGCTATATTGTTTTATTAGCAGGCTGTAAGAAGCCCCTGTAAAGCTGGAGCTGCCTCGTTTCTCTAGCTCAGTGGTTCTCAAACTTTAGTGCACATCAGAGTCACCGAGAGGGCTGGCTAGGCCCTACTCCTACCTGATATGGGAGGTCTGGAGTAGAGACTGAGTGTTTATATTCTAATGTGTTTCTAGGTGCTGCTGCTGCTCCAAAAATGAGGCTTCAGACGTCTGTTGCAGGTCCTATGACTTTTATGCTTATGCTAAGATAGCACACATTACTACAGTCAGTTTAAGTCGAAAACCCAGTTTCATTGGCTACCAGAGACTGGGGTGAGGGCAGTGTGTAGACAAAATTGGTGAAGGTGATCAAACAAGCAATGTACAGCATGGGGACTATAGTTAATAATACTATATTATATATTTGAAAGTTGCTAAGAAAGTAGATCTTAAAAGTTCTCATCACAGGAAAAAAAGAACAATAACTATGTAAGGTGATGGATATGGAAGTTACCTAGTCTTATTGTGGTCATCATTTTACTATATATACAAAAAAAAATCATCTCAGTATAGATATTAAAAGTATCCAAGCCAATAAAGACAAATATAAGACTTGAAACCATAAAACTAGAAGAGAATATAGGCAAAACACTTCCTGACATAAATCATACAAATGTGTTCATAGGTCAGTCTCCCAAGGCAATAGAAATAAAAGCAAAAATAAACAAACGGGACCTAATCAAACTTATAAGCTTTTGTACAGCAAAAGAAACCATAAACAAAATGAAACGACAATCTATGAACTAGGAGAAAATAATTGCAAACAATGCTATCAATAAGGGGTTAATGTTCAAAATATGCAAACAGTTCATTACAATTCAACAACAACAACAAAAAAACTCAATCAAAAAATGGGTAAAAACCCTAAATAAACATTTCTCCAAAGACATATAGATGTGTCACAGGCTCATAAAAAGATGTTCAACATCATGAATTATTTGTTGCTATTTAGTCACTAAGTCATGTCTGACTCTTTTAGAGAAATGCAAATCAAAACTATAATGAGGTCCCACCTCACACTGGTCAGAATGACCATCATTAAAATATCTACATATAACAAATGCTGGAGAGAGTGTAAAGAAAAGGGAATCCTCTACTGTGTTGGTGAGAATGTAAATTGCTGCAGCCGCTATGGAAGACAATATGGAGATTCCTCACAAAACTAGAATTGACATATAATCCAGCAACCCCATTTCCAGACATGGTGGTGGTGGTTTAGTCACTAAGGCATGTCCGACTCTTGCGACCCCATGGATTGCAGTCCACCAGACTCCTCTGTAAATGAGATTTTCCAGGTAAGAATAGTGGAGGGGGTTGCCATTTCCTTCTCCAACTCCTGGGCACATATATGAACAAAGCTATAATTTAAAAAGATACATGCACCCCTGTATTCACGGCAGCATTATTCACAATAGCCAAGGCATGGAAGCAAGTGACATGTTCATCAACAGATGAATGGATAAAGGAGATGTTATATATATATATATCAGATCAGTCGCTCAGTCATGTCCGACTCTTTGCGACCCCATGAATCGCAGCATGCCAGGCCTCCCTGTCCATCACCAACTCCCAGAGTTCACTCAGACTCATGTCCATCGAGTCAGTGATGCCATCCAGCCATCTCATCCTCTGTCGTCCCCTTCACCTCCTGTCCTCAATCCCTCCCAGCATCAGAGTCTTTTCCAATGAGTCAACTCTTCGCATGAGGTGGCCAAAGTACTGGAGTTTCAGCTTTAGCATCATTCCTTCCAAAGAAATCCCAGGGCTCATCTCCTTCAGAACGGACCGGTTGGATCTCCTTGCAGTCCAAGGGACTCTCAAGAGTCTTCTCCAACACCACAGTTCAAAAGCATCAATTCTTCAGCGCTCAGCCTTCTTCACAGTCCAACTCTTACATCCATACATGACCACTGGAAAAACCATAGCCTTGACTAGATGAACCTTTGTTGGCAAAGTAATGTCTCTGCTTTTGAACATGCTATCTAGGTTGGTCATAACTTTTCTTCCAAGGAGTAAGCGTCTTTTAATTTCATGGCTGCAGTCACCATCTGCAGTGATTTTGGAGCCCCCCAAAATAAAGTCTGACACTGTTTCCACTGTTTCCCCATCTATTTCCCATGAAGTGGTGGGACCGGATGCCATGATCTTGGTTTTCTGAATGTTGAGCTTTAAGCCAACTTTTTCACTCTCCACTTTCACTTTCATCAAGAGGCTTTTGAGTTCCTCTTCACTTTCTGCCATAAGGGTGGTGTCATCGCATATCTGAGGTTATTGAGATTTCTCCTGGCAATCTTGATTCCAGTTTGTGTTTCTTCCAGTCCAGCATTTCTCATGATGTACTCTGTATATAAGTTAAATAAGCAGGGTGACAATATACAGCCTTGACGTACTCCTTTTCCTATTTGGAACCAGTCTGTTGTTCCATGTCCAGTTCTAACTGTTGCTTCCTGACCTGCATACAAATTTCTCAAGAGGCAGATCAGGTGGTCTGGTATTTCCATCTCTTTCAGAATTTTCCACAGTTTATTGTGATCCACACAGTCAAAGGCTTATATATATATATATATATATATATATATATAATATGTATGTATATATACATATATATACATACAATGGAATACTACTCAGATATAAAAAGAATGAAATAATGCCATTTTTAGCAACATGGATGAACTTAGTGATTATTATACTAAGTGAAGTATGTCAGAAAAAGAAAGACAAATACCATATGATATTACTCACATGTGGATAACTCACAATGAACTTTTTTATGAAATAGAAACAGACTCACAAACATAGAAAACAGACTAGTGATTGCCAATAGGAAGGGGAGCATGGGAGGGATGGACTGGGAGTTTGTGATTAGCAGATGCAAACTGCTGTGCATAGGATGGATAAGAACAGAGTCCTAAAATTAAAAAAAAAAAAAAAAAAAGAACAGAGTCCTACTGTACACTACAGGGAACTGTATTCAATATGCTGTGATAAGCCACAATGGCAAAGAATGTATATACATGTATAACTGAATCACTTTGTTGTTACAGCATAAATTAACACAATATTAAAAATCAAACATATTCCAATAAAATAAACTTTTCAAAAAAGTATCCAAACCAAGATATTAATGCCAATTCAAGATAAGAGCCCTCCAGTGTTCCTTATTCAAATCTGGTACAGCAGTGGGCTGTCTGCCTCTTGGAAAGGGAGTATTGTCAACCCCTGCATTCTGTCTCCTGTCATCGCCTCCTCACTTGCAAGCTGTCGGCATACACCCTGCTAGCTGGAGGAAGGATATGAGCAGGAAACAGTTAAGAAAAGTAAGATTCAGATCAGATCAGATCAGTCACTCAGTCGTGTCCAATTCTTTGCGACCCCATGAATCCCAGCATGCCAGGCCTCCCTGTCCATCACCAACTCCCGGAGTTCACTCAGACTCACGTCCATCGAGTCAGTGATGCCATCCAGCCATATCATGCTCTATCGTCCCCTTCTCCTCTTGCCCCCAATCCCTCCCAGCATCAGAGTCCTTTCCAATGAGTCAACTCTTCGCATGAGGTGGCCAAAGTACTGGAGTTTCAGCTTTAGCATCATTCCTTCCAAAGAAATCCCAGGGCTCATCTCCTTCAGAATGGACTGGTTGGATCTCCTTGCAGTCCAAGGGACTCTCAAGAGTCTTCTCCAACACCACAGTTCAAAAGCATCAATTCTTCGGCACTCAGCCTTCTTCACAGTCCAACTCTCACATCCATACATGACCACAGGAAAAACCATAGCCTTGACTAGAAGAACCTTTGTTGGCAAAGTAATGTCTCTGCTTTTGAATATGCTATCTAGGTTGGTCATAACTTTTCTTCCAAGGAGTAAGCGTCTTTTAATTTCATGGCTGCAGTCACCATCTGCAGTGATTTTGGAGCCCCTAAAAATAAAGTCTGACACTGTTTCCACTGTTTCCCCATCTATTTCTCATGAAGTGATGGGACTGGATACCATGATCTTCATTTTCTGAATGTTGAGCTTTAAGCCAACTTTTTCACTCTCCACTTTCACTTTCATCAAGAGGCTTTTTAGTTCCTCTTCACTTTCTGCCATAAGGGTGGTGTCATCTGCATATCTGAGGTTATTGATATTTCTCCCGGCAATCTTGATTCTAGCTTGTGTTTCTTCCAGTTCAGCGTTTCTCGTGATGTACTCTGCATAGAAGTTAAATAAACAGGGTGACAACATACAGCCTTGACGAACTCCTTTTCCTATTTGGAATTAGAAAGTTCTTAATAGGCTATTGTTGCTGTGCCAAGTTGGCTTCATGCACCCTAGGTAGGTCTGGCAGATGTGGAAAGCTGACTCTGTTTCCTGGGCATGTTTGAGGGCCCTTTGGAGCCTCCTACCCTGAACCTGTCCTACCAAAGCTCCTTTGAGCAGGGTGACACTGTTCTTTGACTAGTGGCTGTGCTCTGAGTCCTGTTTCTCTGGCGATTCAGTCCACTCAACTCATAGATTTTTGGGTGGTAACTGCTCACCTCCCCAGGGGGTTCCCTTGGGAAACCTTTAAAACAGTTCCAGGCCAACTCTTTCTCTCCAGATTTGAGCCATGAAAAACACTCACACATTTCTTGCCCCAGTACCAGCCAACGAGGTGTGTTATAACTTCCCAAATGCAGCTCTCTGTGAGCACTATCTCTCTACTCTGCCACAGGCCAAGCTGCTTTCTCAGGTATCCATGCAAGGTGTACGCAAATAGGAGAGAACACATCAGGCTCTCTGATTGGTCCCATTGAGGGCCTTCCTCACCAGGCCTTGAAGTGAAGTGACAGCCACCATCCCCTTTCCCCTTAGGAGTAATGGGACAACTTCCTCAAAGGACAACTTCCTCCTAAAAGGTCCTCTCCACAAAAAGGATCTGTTCAATGTCCTTGTCCTGTTTCTTTATTCCACTTTATCCTTTCACTTTCTTATAATAAGTTTAAAGTGTCCCTACTTATTATCGGGCTTTCCTGGTGGCTCAGACAGTAAAGAATCTGCTTGCAATGCAGAAGACCCAGGTTTGATCTCTGGGTCTGGAAGATCCCCTGGATCAGGAAATGGCAACCCATTCCTGTATTCTTGCCTGGAGAATCCCATGGACAGAAAGACTGGCAGGTTACAGTCCATGGGGTCACAAAGAGTCACACACTACTGAGCAAGTAACAGTAACTAACTACTTATTACCATTTTCTTTGAATTTTTGCATTTTGGTCTGGCATGTTACTAAGGATTTCCTACCTCTTGTCTCTCTGGATGTCTCAGTTGAAATTTTCAACTTTAACATCTGGTAAACATGAGAATTTTGTCTCCTCTTGAGCCAATCATGGGTTCCATACCCAGAATCAAGACTTATGTTCTCCAGACTATTCAGTTATGCAAATATCTTAGTGAACATTATAGATTTGTTGAAGATGTCGCAGGGACAGATGATGGCCATATATCAGATATACCACTGGGTATCATATGCTGTTTAGCCATTTCCCTTCCCCAAAGGCTCTGTCAAGTGCAAGCCTCATCTTTTATCATCCCTCTATACCACTGGATTCAACTTTTCTCTCACCTCCCTCAGTCCTCTGGATTCCTCCATGGGAATGTCAAATCCCTCATTCCTTTTTTCTGTATATATATATTTTTTTTCTTCTTTTTCCTCAGACAAGCTGCATCTTGAAGTTTCACCTAGCGGTGTCTGGTCCCATCACTTCATGACAAATAGATGGGGAAACAATGACAGACTTTATTTTGGGAGGCTCCAAAATCATTGCTGATGGTGACTACAGCCATGAAATTAAAAGACACTTTCTCCTTGGAAGAAAAGCTATGACCAACCTAGACAGCATATTAAAAGCAGAGACATTACTTTACCAATAAAAGTCCATCTAGTCAAAGCTATGGTTTTTCCAGTAGTCATGTATGGATGTGAGAGTTGGACTATAAAGAAAGCTGAGTGCCAAAGAATTGATGCTTCTGAACTATGGTGTTGGAGAAGACTCTTGACAATACCTTGGACTGCAAGGAGATCCAACTAGTCCATCCAAAAGGAAATCAGTCCTGAATATTCATTGGAAGGACTGATGCTGAAGCTGAAACTCCAATACTTTGGCCACCTGATGCGAAGAACTGACTCATTGGAAAAGACCCTGATGCTTGGAAAGATTGAAGGCAGGAGGAGAAGGGGACGACAGAGAACAAGATGGTTGGATGGCATCACTGGCTCAATGGACATGAGTTTGAGTAAACTCCGCAGCTGGTGATGGACAGGGAGGCCTGGTGTGCTGCAGTCCATGGGGTCGTAAAGAGTCAGAGACAATTGAGCGACTGAACTGAACTGAACTGAAGTTTCACCTTCTTCCTAGGAATCATCTCTCAGTAACCTTGAGTGGGAGGCTCTACAAGCATCTTATTTTTACCCCTTATTGCTGTGATTACATTATCTCATTTAGCCTTCAGGAAAAACACTGCGAGTGAAATATTAGAAGAGTTAATATTACAGACGAAGTAACTGGGATGCAGAGATTATTAAGCTACTCTCCTATCCTCACAAAGTAGAGAAACGGCTCAATTTACTTTTCATGTATCAGAGGTACATTCCACTATACAAAAGTGCTAGTTGCCATGTAAGTATGCCTTAGCCATAGGTTTCCTTCCTGGTTTACTCAGGTATTGGGTCAGTCGAAGACCTCAGTGAACATTTTGGCCAACCCAATACACCCCGACAGGCTGGTATCAGAAAAAGAAACAGAAAGCTGATAATCTGGCTCGGGAACAATAAAGGCTTTGTATCAACCTACCAGAGTCAGCACTTCAGGGGCTTCCCAGGTGGCACTAGTGGTAAAGAACCTGCCTGCCAATGCAGGCAGACTTAAGACATGAGTTCATCCCTGGGTTGGGAAGATCTCCTGGAGAAGGGCATGGCAATCCACTCCAGTATTCTTGCCTGGAAAATCCCCTGGACAGAGGAGCCTGGTGGGCTGCAGTCCGTGGGATCATAAAAAGTCAGACATGACTGAGCGACTAAGCACAGCACACAGCACCAGAGTCAGCACTTGAAGAAATGTCATTTCCTTCTATTCGGTGACTTGCTATCATCAACAATCATATTGGCCACTGTTTTAAAATATTAATTTCAAATTGCATGTACTTCCAAGTTCTCACCAATTAGCTTTGACTGACACAGGTTTATAGCATATTGAAACAAGAGAGGGCAACTATCCTCTCTTATGGAGGAACAAGGGATTTGCTTCTGAAGCTGCTATTAGCATTAATGGGAGTTGTGCATTTACCTTGTCTCATTTCAGGGAGAGGAGAGAGCTAGCTGGATGATGAATGAAGATAAGATTATTCTATTCAAAGGATTGCTCAAAATTTCTAGTAGTACCCATGGTTCATCTCCTTGTATGTCTTTATGAACCAAACTTTGCTCCAAAATCATAATGCTTTAGATTATCAGCCAAATCAGGTAATGTCACCAGTGATAAGTGCCTGCTGTTAAAATAAATGTTAGGTTTGGTTTTGCATCTCAACTTGTTTTTAATGCAGACTCCTAGGGGTTTGTGCAACAGTGGGGATTCATTTATCAGCACAAAACAGCCTTTTGTTTACACATGATCACTTGGTAATCATGCAGCCTCTGTACAAGGAGTCAAGGAAAATAATAAGTGTAGCTCAATCTACAAGGCTGGAATGAGGGGGCTGTCTTTTGACAATCAAGCACTACTTATAAGGATTAATGTGGCTTTTGATAAACTGCCAAACCACTATGGAAGCCAGATTTAGAACAAGGCCCACTGAAGACCTTTCAGGCTCTTCATTTTCATGAGGACTCTTCACAGGGCATGCTGAGCAATTGCTTAATAATTGGAAGTCAAATGTATTAAAAGAAAGCATAGCTAAGTATTCTCCTAACAAAACCAAATAATCTCATTTATCCTCTTTTTCACACCAAAGCAATCACATTCTTCAATCATAAAAGGTAAAAGATGTTGTCTCCTTTTTATAATAAACACCAGTGTCCCCAAAGCACATGTATAGTTTTTCTGTACTTGAATTTATGCTCCTAGTATAGCGCTTCTCTGGTGGCTCAGATGCTATAGAATCTACCTGCAATGCAGGAGACCCGAGTTCGATCCCTGGCTCAGAAAGATCCCCTGGAGAAGGGAATTGCTACCCACCACAGAATTCTTGCCTGGTGAATTCCATAGACAGCAGAGCCTGATAGCTACAGTCCTTGGGGTCACAAAGAGTTGGATACTGCTGAGCAACTAACATTCCTGGTATAAGCATAGCTCCACAAAGGAAACAATTGTATATGTGACATAACTTCAGAAATACTACAAAACCCTGCCAACTCCAGAATTTCCTGTTCAACTTCTCAGCTGGTTGAAATGGGATTAAAGTAATATCTTCAAGCTAGGTGTTGGGTGACAGTCCTTCATGTAGTTCTCCTGCTTCTACACATCTCACTAGGTATGCCAGGAGGAAAGGCCATAACTACCCTTCACACGGTGCCTTTTATCAGGAATGTCTTTGCACTGAGCTATCTTGAGGGATGAGGTAACACTCCTCCTCAGACAAAGAAAAGGTTTGCTTACTGCTTGCTGTAAGAATAATGAATTACCCAAAGTTAGTGTGGGTAAATGAACTGCATATGAGGCATTCTTCTGCCCCATACCACATGGGACTTGGGGCAAGGGAAATTGATGCAAACATACTGATGCATGCTTGAAGTCACTCTACCCCTGAATATTTCATAAGCAGATTAATTCTATTTTTAAGCCAGGCCATTTTGAGTTGTGTTTGTGTTACTTAAAACCAAGAACTCTAATATTACTGGGATTAAATTTGGGTAATACAGCATACTATACTACAGAGTTCTAGTACAGATTAACATATAAAGTCACAAGAAGTCTGGTTGTAAAAAAAAAAATTGTTTAATTTTGTTTAACTTGGGACTTCTTTATTTTCCATGAACCATTCCACTTCTTTGAGTAACATTTATCAATTTCTTATAAGACTGATATTCCATGAACCTTACTTGGAGAATATTGGAATATTCTTTTCACTGCAAACTTGTTATAAAATCATAAATCAAAAAATCAAATGGAATAAACAGAATATGTATGTGCACATGAAAGCTTTCATTGATACAGTCGTGTATTTATTCCACCGGTATTTAAGGAAAACCCACTGTGTGTCAGACACAGTGGAAAACACTGAATATATAAACTCAGAAGGGAAATCAGAGCAGAGTATTACACAAAAACCAATTTCTTCCTATTGACCATAGAGACATTATAAATGTCTAAAAATATTGGAGTGTTTCTTTTCCATTAAGGAAGTTTGATATCAAACGTTATCACACTAAGACCATATTACAGCACTGAAAAGTCAATCTCTTTTCTTGATGTTTTTTGGGAATTACAAAGAAAATTTCTCAGATTCCATAGAGTTACGATCTTTCAGAAGACAACTAGAAATAGTTAAAATATCTAACCTATTTAGAACATGAGGGTAATGTAATTTTGTAATGGAAAATCTAATAACATCAGATTTACAACCCAATTTATAGTCCAAAGGGTTCCAATTTGGTCAGGAAATAAAACCAAAGTCAATAAACTCTTGTGTTAAATATTCTAGACAATGAATGCAAACTGTTTTGCAATGTCATAAGATGGAAGAACACATTAAAGAAAATATCTGTGGAGCATAATGTAATCTTGAAGCCAGACTCCCAGGAAATGAGTTATGTGAATCAATTCAGCTCAACACAATTCTTTTTCAGTTCCTACCATTTGCCTCATCCTGTGCTAGGCACCTGAGGGATATTTTAAAACACACTAATAATACAGCATTCTACAGTCTTCTTATTTGGTTTGAGTAATCAGCATGGAAAGCACATATCATTTCTAACTTGCCTTCTAAGTGCCCGCGAAAAATCAGAAAATAGAAATACAGCCATACAGATGCAAGCTCCAAACACATGAGGGTGAAGAAGGGAGAGATAAATTAGGTCAGAGTAGCTCAGGAGAATTTCAGTGAGAATCTCAAGGGGGAAAAAGATTATATCAGCAGAGTCATGGAAAGTTTAGTTTAGTTTTGGTTTTAGTTTATTTGTTTTTAAACTGAAAACTGTGCATAGTATCACTGCTTTGACTGGGACAAAGGAAAACATTGATAGGTAGATAGCATTAAGTTTGGGCAGAAAGGAGATCAATGATAGACAATAGGACGAAAGAGGAAATGTCTTATTGATTTAACAAGCATTTCTTGAGTAATTGCTATGGGAAAACCATTTGGGAAGCCTTTGAAAGTATTTAAAAACTAATAATTTCTAGAATTGTCATAAAGAAGTATCAATAAATCAGATATGGAAAATAGTACACTTAAGGAACCCTGCAGCAGGGATCATATGATTGAAACAATTATATGCTATTGGAGATTCGAAAGGGGTAGATTCCATATGACTGAAAGTTAGGGGAAAAGCTGGAGATACTGTGAATCAAGGAATGGAAGATTTTGACAGGTGTAAAAGCAAATGAGAGAGAATGGATAGAACTTGATTATTTATTGCAGAGAATGTAGAAGACACTCTCAAATGAGACAATGTATTAATATCTGAAATCACCTTAAAATGGTCAAGCACAATATAACTGTAAAGAAGTATGCAGTAGCCTGGGTAATATATCTGAGCTTTGGTTTTTTTAACCACAAAATGGGAACAGTCGTGATTCCTCTGCCTTTTTCACATGACTGTTGTAGAGGCTTTAATAAGAAAATGACCAGGGGATCTTGCCATTTGCCACAACATGGATGGACCTTGTGGGCACTGCGCTAAGTGGGGTAAGTCAGACAGAGGAAGACAAATGGAATCCTAAAAAAAAAAAAAAAAAAAAAAAAAAAACATTTAACACCAAACTCATAGATACAGAGAAAGGTTTGGTGGTTGCCAGAGGTGGTGGTGGGAGGCGGGTAAAATGGGTAAAAGTGACCAAAAGGTACAAACATCTAGTTACAAAATAAATAAGTCCTGAGGATGCAATGTAGAGCATGGTGATTATGATTAATACCACTATATTTAATTAATATGTATTAATACCACTCTATTTGAAACTTGATGAGAGAGTCGATCTTAAAACTTCTCATCACATGGGACAGTGGGTTGGAGAATGGATACATGTGTGTATATGGGTGAGTCTCTTCACTGTTCACCTGAAACTATCACATTGTTAATCAGCTATACCCCAATACAAAATAAAAAGCTTACAAAAAAATTCTCAACACAAGGAAAAATGGTTTTAAGTATATTTGATGAGAGGTGTTAACTAGACTTATTTGAGGTGATCCTTTGATAATTAACACAAATATCTAATCAGTATGTTGTACATTGGAAACTAATATAATGTTATATATAATTATAGCACAATAAAAAACATATCAACATATTTTAATTTCTTCACCATACATACTTCTTTTTAAAAACAGTTTTATTGAGGCATAGCTAATGTGAAAAAAAGCCTGTACACATTTAAAACCTACAACTTAATCTGTATGCAGGTCAGGAAGCAACAGTTAGAACTGGGCATGGAACAACACACTGGTTCCAAATAGGAAAAGGAGTACGTCAAGGCTGTATATTATCATCCTGCTTATTTAATTTATATGCAGAGTACATCATGAGAAACACTGGACTGGAAGAAACACAAGCTAGAATCAAGATTGCCGGGAGAAATATCAATAACCTCAGATATGCAGATGACACCACCCTTATGGCAGAAAGTGAAGAGGAACTCAAAAGCCTCTTGATGAAAGTGAAAGTGGAGAGTGAAAAAGTTGGCTTAAAGCTCAACATTCAGAAAACAAAGATCATGGCAACCAGTCCCATCACTTCATGGGAAATAGATGGGGAAACAGTGGAAACAGTGTCAGACTTTATTTTGGGGGGCTTCAAAATCACTGCAGATGGTGACTGCAGCCATGAAATTAAAAGGCGCTTACTCCTTGGAAGGAAAGTTATGACCAACCTGGATAGCATATTCAAAAGCAGAGACATTACTTTGCCAACAAAGGTTCATCTAGTCAAGGCTATGGTTTTTCCTGTGGTCATGTATGGATGTAAGAGTTGGACTGTGAAGAAGGCTGAGTGTCGAAGAATTGATGCTTTTGAACTGTGGTGTTGGAGAAGACTCTTGAGAGTCCCTTGGACTGCAAGGAGATTCAACCAGTCCATTCTGAAGGAGATCAGCCCTGGGATTTCTTTGGAGGGAATGATGCTAAAGCTGAAACTCCAGTACTTTGGCCACCTCATGTGAAGAGTTGACTCATTGAAAAAGACTCTGATGGTGGGAGGGATTGGGGGCAGGAGAAGGGGATGACAGAGCATGAGATGGCTGGATGGCATCACTGACTTGATGGACGTGAGTCTGAGTGAACTCCGGGAGTTTGTGATGGACAGGGAGGCCTGGCGTGCTACGATTCATGGGGTCGCAAAGAGTCAGACATGACTGAGCAACTGAACTGAACTGAATGAGTTGGATATATAGACCTGCAAACCATCACCACAATCAAGATAATAAACATATCCATCATGTCCAAAAGTTTCCTCATGCCTCTCTTTTACTGTTTTTTGGGTGTTTTTTTTTTTAATTTTGTGTAAGAAACTTAATTTTAATATGAGATCTATCCTCTTTACAAATTCTACAAAATTTTTAGCTGCAGGCACCATGTTGGACAGCAGATCCCTACAACTTATTCATCTCACATAACCAAAACTTAATGCCTATACAACTCCCCTTTTTTCTCCCTCCACACTGCCCCAGACAACTACCATGCCACTCTCTGCTTCTACCAGTTTAATTATTTTAGATACCCCATGAAAGTGAAAGTAAAAGTTGTTCAGTTGTGTCTGACTATTTGTGACCCCATGGACTATACAATCTATGGAATTCTCCAGGCCAGAATACTGGAGTAGGTAGCCTTTCCCTTCTCCAGGAGATCTTTTCTTCCCTACCCAGGGATCGAACCCAGGTCTCCTGCATTATAGGCGGATTCTTTACCAACTGCGCTATCAGGGAAGCCCAGATACCCCATATCAGTGTAATAATATAGTATTTATCTAACCAACATATTTTTCAAATCATTAATCACTTTAAAGTTTATTTATGACTCCCAAACCAGTACTTGGACATTTAGATAAGTCAGTTTACTTTAAACAAAGTCAAAATAAAAACAGAAGTACTATTTCCCAGAAAAATCAGCAAGGCCAAAGCAAAAATCTTCTCACTAAAAATACAAATAGGAAAATCTAAAAGGTAGTCTTAAAGGAGCAAAAATAAAGTCAAATCTACCTATCTGACAGTCTGCTCACAATACACGTTTCTGCCTTAGCCTCAGAGAAATTCTACTGTGTTTTGACATATTTATCTGCACAGGACTCTGCCATTGCATTAGCATTTTTCAAATTATTTTTACATTCAAATTGATTTCAATTACACAGACACTTCAAAACATTAATATTCATTTGAGATATCGCTGATATCTTCTCAGTGTGCTAAACTTTTTTAGGCACTGGTTCATAATTAACTCACTCCACATGTAACTGCTAGAGAACAAGCCTATGAAATTCTGATTAGTTTAAGAGCCTTTTTGCATATGCTCAAAGTTCCTAAATTATAAACATTCCATTGCCAAAGTGTTCACACATCCAAACTATTTCACCAAGATTTCACTTTCAGATTTCTTTTTCCCATTGTTTAAGAATAAGTAACTTGAGTGAGAAAGCTCAAGCAACAAACACATTCATTTGTTTGTTATGAGAGAGAAAGGAGGAAGGAATTTGATTGGTTCTTAAGGAAGAAAATTAAAAAAAAAAAAAGTCTGGAGGGAAAAAGAAAAATGACAACTTGACCCTTACCTGTGGATTCCCTGAGAGACTTTGTGTGAATGAAATGGATGTCCTATTGGTTTTTTCAGAAAAACTAAGCTGATTTGTACAAATAGACAATTTCAGGAGCCATAGGCAGAGAGAAATGTGAATATTTAACACAGATAAGGCAATGGCACCCCACTCCAGTACTCTTGCCTGGAAAATCCCATGGATGGAGGAGCCTGGTAGGCTGCAGTCCATGGGGTCGCTAAGAGTCGGACACAACTGAGCGACTTCACTTTCACTTTTCACTTTCGTGCATTGGAGAAGGAAATGGCAACCCACTCCAGTGTTCTTGCCTGGAGAATCCCAGGGACAGGGGAGCCTGGTGGGCTGCCGTCTCTGGGGTCACACAGAGTTGGACACGACTGAAGCGACGCAGCAGCAGCAGCAGCAACACAGACAAATTAATAGAACTTGTGGGGGGGGACCATGGAATTGTTAGTATTTGAAGCAGTACCATTTAAATCTTATTGGCAGAGAAACTCACAAATATAATTTGAGGTACATGAGAATTGAATGAAATAATACATAAAATCTGTAACATTTAGAGGGCTCCCCAGGTGGCGCTAGTGGTAAAGAATCTGCCTGCCTTTAGAGGAGACAGGGGTTCAACCCGTGGGTTGGGAAGATCCCCTAGATGGCAACCCACTCCAGTATTCTTGCCTGGGGAATTTGATGAACAGAGGAGCCTGGCAGGCTACAGACCATGGGGTTGCAAAAGACACTACTGAGCGACTAACACTTTCACTTTCAAAGAAACAATCATTGCAACTACTTATTATCTCATTTAGGCTTCACAGTGTATCTAAACTTGCTTTCAACACAAACCTTTGTAGCTGCATTCCCCAAGAGTGTTCCAATGGAATGTAAGATTAGGAGACAATGCCCTCTGGTGGTCTCTTTGGCTCTGGGATGGGAAACCTCATTAGCAGACATAACAGATGTAAGGCTGTGTTACTGTGTTTCTTTGGGATCCTGTGACCAGCAGGAGAAAAGTTTGAACTTGTGTCCCAACTGGGATGTAATCTTGTATAAAGGCCTGGAAGTTTCCCCAAAGATGAATTAGACTAGAGAGAATCTCTGGGAATTCAGAGAAGAACCCAGTGTGAGTGACGAGTGGTCCAGATGGAAGAGCCAGGTAGGGATTACAGAGGAACCAGAGGTTCCAGATGAAGGTCTGAACAGGCTTGACCATCCCTTCATCTAGCCTGCCAAAAGTCCTGTCCCCTGGGCAACACAAAGTTGCAACATCAAGAGGAACTGGCCATCACTAGCGATGTAACAGCTTTCAAGTTGAAAATCACAAGTGAAGGCAATTTCCTGGCTAGTGGAAGGGAAGATGAATAAGAGTCAGGGAGGTAAAGGAGGTTGGCAGCAGCATACACAGGTTGTGTGAGTGACATGGAGGTCAGCATGTGAGAGGAGCTCAGCGCCAGAGGCTGGTGCAACTGGTCCAGGTTATGTAGCAAAAGTAGAAGAGAAATCGCTGGTCTACAGGTGGCACTTTTTAGAGCTGCCCTGTTCTTCCCAAACCAGGGATCCCAGAGGAAATGCAAAGGAGAGCTGAGGAGGAAGGAATCTTCCAGTAAGGCAGTGTCACGGAATATAATCACTGGCTAGGTTACTCACACTTTATATCCATTTCACAGATGTAGATAGTGAGATTCCAAAGTTTGGTTAAATTCATACAATCAAGTTTTTTTTTCCAGTAGAAAGATTAGGACATAGATCTATGTTTTATTAATTTCTTTTACTTATACCAACCTACCTCCCTTTAAAAAAAAAAAAAAATTTGGATACCCTGGAACATTTATTATTTATCCCTCTGCTCCTTTCAATTTTAAAGTTTTCTTATTTTATTTTATATTTAATTACATGAGCTTCTCCCAGTCTTTTCTGGAGTAAGTAGGATATAAATATCACATAAACAAAAAAAAATTTATTTCCATGGGTAAATGTTTTACAAGTTGGAAACATGTAACTTGCATGAGGTTTTTACTACAGTCTTTTCATGATTTCTGCTTTACTGACTATGCCAAAACCTTTGACTGTGTTGATCACAATAAACTGTGGAAAATTCTGAGAGAGATGGGAATACCAGACCACCTGACCTGCCTGTTGAGAAAGCTGCATGCAGGTCAGGAAGCAACAGTTAGAACTGGACATGGAACAACAAACTGGTTCCAAATAGGAAAAGGAGTACAAGGCTGTATATTGTCACCCTGCTTATTTAACTTATATGCAGAGTACATCATGAGAAACGCCGGGCTGGAAGAAGCACAAGCTGGAATCAAGATTGCCAGGAGAAACATCAATAACCTCAGATATGCAATGACAGCACCCTTATGGCAGAAAGTGAAAAGGAACTCAAAAGCCTCTTGATGAAAGTGAAAGAGGAGAGTGAAAAGGTTGGCTTAAAGCTCAACATTCAGAAAATGAAGATCATGGCATCCAGTCCCATCACTGCATGGGAAATAGATGGGGAAACAGTGGAAACAGTGTCAGACTTTATTTTTCTGGGCTCCAAAATCACTGCAGATGGTGACTGCAGCCATGAAATTAAAAGACACTTATTCCTTGGAAGGAAAGTTATGACCAACCTGGATAGCATATTCAAAGGCAGAGACATTACTTTGCCAATAAAGGTCCAACTAGTCAAGGCTATGGTTTTTCCAGTGGTCATGTATGGATGTGAGAGTTCGACTGTGAAGAAAGCTGAGTGCCAAAGAATTGATGCTTTTAAACTATGGTGTTGGAGAAGACTCTTGAGAGTCCCTTGGACTGCTAGGAGATCCAACCAGTCCATTCTAAAGGAGATGAGCCCTGGGATTTCTTTGGAAGGAATGATGCTAAAGCTGAAACTCCAGTACTTTGGCCACCTCATGCGAAGAGTTGACTCACTGGAAAAGACCCTGATGCTGGGAGGGATTGGGGGCAGGAGGAGAAAGGAATGACAGAGGATGAGATGGCTGGATGGTATCACCGACTCGATGGACATTAGTTTGGGTAAACTCCGGGAGTTGGTGATGGACAGGGAGGCCTGGCATGCTGCGATTCATGGGGTCACAAACAGTCGGACACGACTGAGTAACTGAACTGAACTTTCATGATTTGGGATCAGAATATATTTGGATCAATCAGAAGATCCTTTTATAATCTACCTACGGGCATATATGCTAAGTCACTCAGTCGTGTCCAACTCTGTGCAACCTTATGGACTGCAGCCTGCCAGGCTCCTCTATCAATGGGATTCTCCAGGCAAGAATATTGTAGTGGGCTCCCGTGCCCTCCTCCAGGGGATCTTCCCAACCCAGGGATTGAACCTGCATCTCTTAAGTCTACCTGCATTGGCAGGCAGATTCTTTACTACTAGTGCCAGCTGGGAAACCCATAACCTATCTACAGTTGCCATTAAAATGATAAGAGATAAATAATATTCTGTATATTTAAACTATTTTGAAAAGACCATTCTAAAAGTTTCAATTACCTGACCTTAATGGATTCTTCCAATATAAAATGACTTTATAAATTTATACATAAACCTGATATAACAAGGTTATACTCTTAGAATTCGGAGAAGGCAATGGCACCCCATTCCAGTACTCTTGCCTGGAGAATCCCATGGACGGGGGAGCCTGGTAGGCTGCAGTCCATGGGGTCACTATGAGTCGGACACAACTGAGCGACTTCACTTTCACTTTTCACTTTCATGCATTGGAGAAGGAAATGGCAACCCACTCCAGTGTTCTTGCCTGGAGAATCCCAGGGATGGGGGAGCCTGGTGGGCTGCCGTCTCTGGGGTCGCACAGAGTTGGACACGATTGAAGCGACTTAGCAGCAGCAGCAGCAGCAACTCTTAGAATTATGTATTCTCTTTCTTCAGGCATTTTTTTTGGACTATACCTCCAGTGAAGCAGAAGTAATGGATTTGAAAATAATAAGTCACTAAGAAATTAATTATTATATTTAATGTAAAAGAGACTCCATAATGAATAGAGAAATCCAATAATCAAAGCTCTTTAGGAAAAAGAAGCCAAAAAATGTTTTATAATTTTTCCACAGGATGACAGTATGGACAATAATAAGTTTAAATTAGATAGGCTGGGATTCACTGAATTATAGCTCTGGTTGCTATACCATTTGTATAGTGCCTACCAATGTAACTTTGATTTCTGGAGAAAATATTAAAACTTTTCACTTATTTACCTAAAGAAATTGATTTTTTTCCCTCTAAACATATTTCATGGCCCCGTTGGAGAATTAAGGCAGTCCTCAAATAATTTACAAGTGATTCTTGGATTTCCCCCACACTTTTGTGTGGAGCAGGGTCCCTACTTAGTTCAGTGGAAATTAACTCACAACCCACACACGGTTCCCCCAACGAGAATTTCCATTTGAAAGTTACCATGTTCTTCTCGGTGTAATAAGAAGCCCTCAAAGCCCTGAGAAAAGTGCCGCGAGAGAAGATGGTACAACAGGAGTCATAAGCAGGCCACCTGTGTGTTTTAAGCACAAAGAGAATTAATATAAGAAGTTATGTGCTTACCAAACTGTTGGACATGCTGGAGAAATAGAGGTCAGGAAACTGGACCACTAGCATTCAGAGTTTGAAAGTTTGCAGAATCCACGGGAAAACGCTGACAGTAATCAGAGCTGCCTCTAGCACTGAGCTGAGGCACTCACAGGACAATACTGGAGGCCCCTGCAAAATCTCACTTCAGCTGAGACCCACATACCTGAACTGCCAAGAGGAGTAATAATGGATTTCTGGTTCTCTCTTACCCTCCAAATTTCATACAAGTGCTGCCAATCAGAAAAATCTGTGCTTTCTCCTATATCTAGGGCTAAAAGTTATCAAGCAGTGTCCAGACTTCCAGTTTCTAGAATGACTCTTGGCCAAAAAGGTCCCTGGGGTGCTTTAAGAAGCACTTATTATTATGGACAAGGAATCTGAATTGGGTCCCCAGGCTTATTCAGTGAGGCTTCGTTCTAGGTCAGCTGTAGCTGAAGTTGGATGTTCATTTTAGCCAATATGTACCACATTCTGAAAACACCACCTGAGCACGTGAGTATGAACTAAAAGGATGCAACTCGGAGAGAAACTATAGACCGCTCTTGGCTGAAGGAGTGAGGCTAACCTCCATCAGAAAATCTGTGCAGGAATCTAGACCACCAGAAAGCAGAGCATAAATGCAGCCATGAGCTGTGCCAAACCGATTTACAAGAGCAATACTGTACACCAGCTATGAATACAATGGAAGCCAAAAAAAAAAAAAAGACTCCCACCAGAAAATCAGTCATTCCCCAGTTCTCTCTTGGTGAGGCAACTATAGGCAAGATCTGCCCCTGGGAGTAATCTTCTGAGATCATTGAACAATTCAGAAGAGAGGAGCAACAATACTGGATGTCCTGCTATTTGGGAAATTATAAAATTGAGTGGGTTTTAATTTAAATTTTTTTTAATGTTTCCAGATGAAGATGACAAATTAATGCACTTATAGACCTTTGCTATCTTCTAAAAGCCCAACATGCTGTAATTTTTAATAAAGGCATGAACTCACATAGACAAAGAATATTTGGAAAGGGGACAAAAATGATACCGTTTTGCAAGCTAGGAAGCAGCTGGATGAGTGTAAATTACTTGGCAAATCTGAGAAAGCTGAATTCTGAGCCAGCAGTAGCAAGGGCTCAAAAGCAATCTGATATATGCAACAGAGTTCCCCAAAGACCCAAGATTCAGTGAACCAGGTATCTCTGGGAGAGTTGTGGGTAACAGTGATGATACAAACAGCAGAGTTGTTTCAAAGTCCTCTTTGAGAAACCATTGGTCTTCCTGGACCCTCACTTTGTGGAGGCTGGACAGCAACTCTTCTCTCACTCTGGCAGACTAGACGTTTACTCTGCAGTTGGAGTGAAATTGAGGGTGTCTCTGCTACACCTGCAGGCAGAGGTGCCATAAAAAAAACAGGGGAATTAAATAAAAGTCCCCATACTAAATACTGAGACTCCCATCATTCTATGGCTCACCCAACCCCTCTCTCTCACACTGTCTCTCTGAATAATGGCTGTGAAGACTATACCCTCCAGGGAGGATGTCAAAACACCTTTTCTGGGCAACCCAGGGATTTCTAGGCAGTATGCTCTCACAAAGAATTTCCCAAGGAAACATACTGTCAAATCACTCTAGTCTGAAGCCCACAGTCCAGACACCCCACACATGCACACAACTTCCAAACAGGGTTTTGTGTGTGTGTGTGTGTGTGTGTGTGTGTGTGTGTGCCTTCTTCTTAAATATGAATGGCCACTAAGGATATTTGAGGCAAGTCCCCAAGTGACAGACAGTGACCAACACCCAGAAAAGCAACATGAGGGAAAACAAGACTACACTAGAATAAGAAAAGTGAATTTTAAAAATACCATCAATAGTTTAAGAGAAAAGAAGATATTACATCAATCAATCCAAAATGACACATTAATGAAAGTATACTAAGTGCCACAATAGAAACGCCTTACCATCTCAAAGGCTTGACATCATAGTTATTTACTTCTCACCTATGCAAAGTTCAATTAGAAATAGGATGGAGGGAAGGGCTCTGTTCCACATAGTAATTTGGCTTCCCCATCCCTTTGGTCCTTAGAGTCTATCTATTCATCTGACCAATGAAGAAAGAAAGGAAAAAGGAAAAATACCTAGTTCTTAAATCTTTAGCCTAGAAAAACATGTTACTTTTGTTCACTTTCTATTAACAAGATGCAAGAGGAGCTTGGAAATGTGGTCCCTGACTGAGCAGTCACTTTCTATCAGCAGCTCTATTTTAAGGAAAGAGATACAAATCTATATTGGATAGCTAACTGCACCACACAATTGGGAAAAAAAAAAAAAAAAGGAAGAGATAAAAAGACCGTTCAGAAAACAAAACACAAGAAAACAGCTCTTAGAAAATAAAAGTGTAATGAAAGTGAAGTGAAAGTGTTAGTCATTCAGTCATGTCCAACTCTTTGTGACCTCACGGACTGTAGCCCACCAGGCTCTTTGGCCATGGAATTCTCCAGGCAAGAATACTGGAGTGGGAAGCCATTCTACAATAGCAATCATTAAATAATCAATGTAAAAGTCGGAAGATAGACCTTAGAAAGTATAGCAAACAGTCAAAGGAATAGAAAATAGAAGAGAAAAATTAAAAAAAAAAACAGAATTAAATTCATAAAATCTAACACTGAAATAATAGGTTCTAGAAAGAAAAATACGAGAAAAAGAGAGGAAGGAAAAACAATAAACAACTCAGTACAAGTTCACAAAATGAAAAAATTGAATCACTAGATTGAAAATGTTCACCAAAGTTCTGACATATATATAAAATAGACTTATACTAAGATGTATGATATTTCATATCACCGGGGACAACCAAAAGATTGTAGAAGCTTTAAGAATAAAAAATAAATAAAATCACAGTTCATACAATGATCAAGAAATACAATGGCATTGGATCTCTCAATACTAAAACGTCAGCTTCAAGAAGATGGAGCATGATGATCACAAAATACAAAGGGACATTAATTTCAACCTAGAATTCTAAACCCAAACAAGCAATTAAGAGTGATGGCATTAAAAAAAAAAAAAAAAAAGACATCTTCAAGCACGCAAGTTCTGAAAACGTTTACCTTCCATGCAAACTCTTTCAGGATAATAGAAACGAGTTCCATCATAATGAGGAAAGAAAGACCAGGGAAGAGAATTAGAAGAATAAGATCCAGCATGAAAGAGAAATAGAGAGAATCCTCAGGGTAATGAAGAACAGAAACGTCTAGACAGTAACTGTGCACCAGGCCTCTATAGAGACCAACCAGTTCATATAGGAACAGGCAGAGGGGTCGTTAAAAGGGTGAAATCGGTAGCACGCCTGTAACACTGACACTATGTTGAGATGATAAATAGCTGGGGAAGTTGGAGATAAAGCCGAGCAGTAGTAGCGGTGCTGGTAATAGCTGTAATGGTAACAGCAGCGGCAGTAGGAGGGATCACGTTACAGAGAGCGATTCAACTTAAACCCAGCGGAAAGAAAGCAAACTGCGAAGGAAAAGAACAAACGAAAGAACATAAGAGCGCGTAGGAAATGCTAGTAGTATATAATGAGGTAGTCAGGCAAAATTACAGATTTTGTAAAAAGTCCAGTTCTGTCTTAAAACATATAAGTTGACTGTTTTAATTTTACCACCTGGCATTTTGTTGCACTTTTCAAGAACACATCCCCTGTGAAGCAGAAAATCCACTGGAGATATTTTCTTTCAAGGTGTGGCTAGAATTCAGTTTCTTATAACTTTTGCTTCTAATATGCAGCATTGAACTGGAATAATTTCACAGCTTCTATAAAAATATTGGCAACATTTTCAAACTTTCATTAAAATGTTCATCTTTTAAAGTTTTTAAATTATGTCCTATGAGAAAAGGTATTGGCAATTCTCTGTGAATGTTCTGCAAAATAAAATTAATCTTTAATAATTAAACATAGAAAAGCCAACTTGGAACTGGAAGTCTGTGAAAATAGGAGACTTACCTATCCATCTGGTTCAATTTGTGCCAGCCATACCAATTAGTACAAATTTAATACTTGTAAGAAATTTTCTATAGTAAGCAAAAACTAAGCTATATTCCCCTAACTTACTAAATTTCAGATATCATCTCTGATATTCATATCACAGCAGGGCTCATATGAGAGGAAAACATAACCCCATATAATTGTCATCCGCCACCTCATTGCAAGTTTGGGTCAGATAGCACGGTACAAGGCATTGGATAGGAGGAAAGGCTTAGCAGGATTTCTCAAAGTCAACTTGTGAATCACATACCTAAGAACTGCCTGGAGTATATGGTACAATGCAAATTCCTGGACCCTGCTGGAGAACAGCTGATTCAAAATCTCTATGGTATATCTGAAAATGAACTTTTTAATTTACAAATATACCATGTGATTCTCATTCACCTGAAATTTGAAGACATACTGATTTCAGGTGTGATATCTGAAGGTCAGAGCACTGCAGGAGTCTTAGTGCCACAAAATTCAAGCAAAGACAACAACTCTCATTCTCCGAGGCAGAAGCATGAAAATGTTACTGTGGAAGCCACAGACTGAAATTGGAGAACAGGAAGGCAAGCCTTGGAAATACAAGTTTACAGGGGCTAGAATGGAGGAGTTCAGATTCTTTCTAATCTTCTGCAGAGGTTGAGGCTTGTGATTGTGCATGGACATTCTTGGACCTGCAATAATATTTTATTACTTTTATAATTCAAATTTTATATTTTTTCTTTTAAATAAAGCATTGAGATAAAGTGATGGAGGGTAGAATTATATTTTGCTGTCTGTTAGAATTGAGTATAACTTCCTATATAAGAAAAATAAAATAAGCGAGATGGTAATTTTATTTTCCTCTAATATAAAAGCTGATAAAGCAGCTCCACAGCTTGTTCAGGAGCCCCTGCTTCATCAAGGTCTCTGCTATACTATCCTAATAGTTTGGCTAGATCCATATGCTTACATCATGGTTGCTGGAGCTCCAGGCATCATATCCTGTTCCAGTAGGAAGGACCAATACAAGAATGTACATATCAGCCAAGTCAGTCCTCTGTCTCAGGCACTTTGCCAGAAGCCCTATAAAACCATTTCCAGCTACATTTCATCAGCCATTTAGTTTCTCTCAACTGTGCAAAGGAGACTGTGAAATGTAGCTTTGGCTGGGCACGCTGAAATCTTCAGCAAAATTGGGGTTTCGATGCTCAGAAAGAAGAGAAGAATGGATATTGAGAAGGCACCTGGATGTCCAAATTCTGTCATATACTTAATAGTTTGCTTAAGAAGTTCACCTACCTTACTTAGGCCTAAGTTTCTGTGTAAAAGAGGAACTGACACTTTTCAGGACTGTTATAACATTTGGAAGCATAGGTAACATACGTAAAAGTCTTGACATACAGAAGATAATCACTGAAATGATAACAAAAAGAGATGTAACTTATAAAATGTATTTTTGTATGCTTATTAAATGTTGGTGTAGAAAAGTTAATTATCTGATTATGTATAATACCAACAAATACTAGAACTATATCACACTGACTTGCCAGGGTAGCTCACTACTTCATTCTGTCTCATTCCATTCTCACCGTCCTACCTTCTGCAGAAGATTAAGAGTTAACAGGCTGTTACAAGGTTAGTCAACTGCTAAAGAAAACTAAATATCTAGGAATAACGGAAAAGACTAATAATGAAGCGATCCACATAGCATACACGATGGATAATCCAAATCCACGTACCCCTTTACTCTCCACCAAAACACTAGCCTCCTTAGCCCAATAGACATTTTGTGTTAAAGACATATCACTTTTCTTCCTTAAAAATAGCAAGTCCAGGCATCTCCAGTAATGTTTCTACAAGGAGACTGCAGGAACTAGATTGCAGTGCCTATTCTACGATGATTCATTTAAGTCCTCTCATCTCAGGATGCATGTCAATTTGCAATGTGATTTACCACTCTTTCCATCAAGAGATGAAGTCTATTTCCTCACCTCTTGAATCCGGTTTGGACTTCCTTTCATCAGTAGAAGGTAGCAGAAGTGACATGATGTAACTTATAAGACTAGATAGGCCTCAGAGGCTTTATGGCTCTGTCTTCACCATTTGAAGCACTGTTCTGAGACCACCAGGTGAGAAACAGGGCCAGCCTGCATGGAGGCAGATACAGTTATGCCCGAGTACAGTCAGCACCAGCTGCCAGACGTGGGAGTTGGGTCATTTCAGACCTTCTAGTCCAGGAGAGCCTCCTGCTAAATATAACTACACGAAAGAGGGAGCTGAGGAGAAACCAGCAGAGGACCCACTCACCTGAAAAAACAACGATTAGTAATAAATCCTTGTTATTGCAAGCCATTAAGCTTTGACGGTATTTAATACATTGCAATATAAATACCTATTATTACTTAGTAAAGAAGTTGAAGTTTTTATTTACCTTACAGTGGTCTTGGACCCTGTGGAAAGAGACCTGACAGTCCTAGCCCACAGTGGAGTCTCATTAATTGTTCTTTGAATGAATGAATGAATGAGACATGGTGAACCTTTTTTAATTCTATAAAAATCCACAGTTTATAGCATTAAATCTTCACCAGAATTAAGATCAGAGCGCCATCTATTGGTCAGTCAGATAATTTTGAGGCTGCAAACAGGGATGAGTTCACACTTTTTTTTAATGTGAAACTGAATTCAGTTAACACTTCTAAGTAAGCGTATGTTTGCTTTAGGAAAAAAAAATCTTTATATAGATACACTGACTTTTTTTGCCCCTTCTCTCTCTTTTATAATTGAAGCAGCTTTAGCATACAACACTTTTCACTATTTTATTGCTATTTTAAAAGCTACCCCAAAACAAAATTCACCTTTTATGGACTCGGACTCTCCAATATCAAATGAGATTTCAAACTCTTCTTATATAAAAAAAATAAAATTTTTCAGTTATATATTTTATATCTGGTTTTATAGGGCTCATGAGTAGATGTTTTACAGATATCTTTTTGAGAATTGTTTTTAATTGTGGCAGCAGAATATTTGTAAACTACCCTTTGAAATCTTTCCAGATTCAAACCACAGTGTCTAAGTTCTATAATGTAGAACTTTAGTGCATCAATCACCCATTTGAGTGTTGGAATAATCCCAAATGTTCTTGCTAGGAAAACCTTGGCCTCATGTACAGAATCTCATTAGGCATCTATTCATCCAAGGTCATGTGGACTTCAAATCAGATATATGTGCTGTGTGGAAAAGAAGATTTTCACTTTACTGCTAACCTTTATGCAGCAAATAGAAATGAGAGGAGCGCCCAGCAGTAAGTACCTCACCTCCACAAGCCACTTGGTCCCTTTTAATTGGCATTTTATAAACCTGTTGCCAGCTTGAGCAAGCAGTCAGAGATCCCCTCCTCTACGGTGAAGGATCTCCTTCTCTAAAAATTGTTTTTCCTTTCTCTGTGGCCATTGGCTTCTCATAACAAGGGAATCGGTGTTGTGTAGGAGGTTCTTTGTAAATGAGGGAAGATAGAGATTAGAGTGCCTTGCAAGATAGTAGTGCTCTGGATAGAGATATCTTGTTACAAAGGGGCTGTGAGCCAGAGGTGATATAAAGCCGCCTTCAGACCCTCTTGAAAGGATAGAGATAATGTGGTCCTCATTAATGCTTAAGTGATATGACAGATATCAACTGATTGTTAAAGCACATACAGAACTTGGGAGTTTAAAATTATTATCAAAAATGTAATCTCAAATCAAAAGCTATGTGTAAGTTTCTGTGTGTGTGTGTGCATGCATACATAATGCAAGAGAGAGAGAGAAACAAGGAGATTGAGAAGAGAGAATAACACACTTGGAAGATTGCCCGAAGACTATGTGATGCTTCCATTCCTCTAAATATTCTAAAATGTATCCCCAGATCGAGCTAAACCATAAGAGAAAAAAGGACATGTTTATTTCATCATTTTAACCACGACATAATTTCTTGTCTTTGGGCAACCACCATGCTTTGTCAGGATTTCCAGCAGTCTTCTTAACCAGAGTCCCAGGTCTGTTTTCATATCCTCTAATGCACTCTTTACACACCAATCAGACTGTTCTTGGAAAAATGTAAATCCTGTCTTGACACATATCTGCCTGAAACTTTCTGTGAATTTCTAATGGAATTAAAGACAAATCGCTAACATTACCCAGGAGACCAGGCATGATCTTGCCTCTCTACCTACCTCTTCACTTCCTTTCCTGGTCACTCGGTCCTCTTCAAAACCTGAGAGATTTACAACAGAGGAAGTCTAGTAGACAATGCTCCTCTACTCCATACGAGTTCTAAACCAACAATTAAGGCAGAAGAGCAAGGTAAACAAGAGACATTTTTAAAAATCTCTATCACATATTACATTGGTTTGAAAGAATATAGCCTCTAAATAAACTTCTGAGCTTTTAATAAATAAATTCTTAAAAGCTCAACCTGAGAGTTAGGTTCACCCACCCATACAGGAGGGCTTTCCAGGTAGCTCAGCAGTAAAGAATTTGCCTGCAAATCCAAGAGCCGCAGGAGACATGGATTCGATCCATGAGTCAAGAAGATCCCCTGGAGGAGGGCATGGAAACCCACTCCAGTATTCTTGCCTGGAGAATCCCATGGACAGAGGAGCCTGGTGGGCTACAGTCCATAGTATACAGTCCATAGTCATACAGTCAGACATGACCAAACGACTTATCACACATGCCCCATACAGGCTGCGCTGAATGACTCCTCACACCCGTGAACAAAGCCTCGGCTACTAAGTTTAACTCCTGACTATAGGTCAGAAGAGCCCAGATTGTCCTGCAACACCAAATGACCCCCAAATCTGTGTGACTTGAAGCCACAAAGGCATATTTCTTGCTCATTTAATGTATCCATCACAGGTCAGATGAGACTCTGCTCTATGTTCTAGTCTTCTCTCTGGAATCAAAACTAAAGGAGCAACAGCATCTCAGACTTTGCTGCCTATTATGGTAGAAAGATAAGACAGGGTTCTGAAAAGCCTCTCAGTTTTTCTGGTAATCACATCCTCTGCTCCAAAAATGAATACCACTGTCAATCCTGAGCCAGTGGCCAAACCTAATAAATATGACCCCACCAGTAAATTCTGCCTTCCACATGTCCAGAGAAGAGCACTGGATGTTGGTGAGCAGAAACAATGAACCCCTCTATGGTCAACTGTGGGCAAGAGCTCTGTGTCGGCATGTGCCTCCTAAGAGTCATGAAAATGGAAGTGTTAGGCTATTCATTGGAGAAGGAAAGAAATACCAAAAGCTGCTACTCAGAGCTTCATGTAGATAAATTACGCTATTTTAAGTAAAATCCTTCTTCGTAGAAACCAAGTGGATGGGGAAGAAGTATTCTTTCTGACATGATCCACTGGAAAATCTGAGATTTGAATTAAACAAAGATTAAAAATTAAGCATGGATTGAAGTTAGGTATTCTTCTGAGAATATGGGCAGCCTGACACAGAGAAACACATTGCACAGAGCTTGCCGAGTATGTAGGAGGCTCCCAACAAATGGTAAAACCAAAGTGGATTCTAGAAATTATGGGGCAGGATCATCAATCCTCAAGGAATAAAGAGAAAACTCAGTTTTTATAAGGCTTTTCCTAAAGTTCCCCCAAAGAGAGGCCCAGGATAACTAATCATACAGGATGTTTATACAATGACATTTTCTTAGATAAGCTTTTTATTGGAATATTATGTACATACACAAAGTATACAAACCATAAATGTATAGCCTAATGTATTTTCACAAAAATGGGTATCTCTGGGTTACCAGACACCCAGATTAAGAATCAGAAAACAATTATCCTTCGGAGGCCCTTTGGGTTTCCTTTTGGTCACTAACACCACCTCCCAAACTCTCCTATAGATAGCAATTACACTGTTGGAAAGGAGAATGGGAGTGGAAGTGTGTCTAAAGAGGAAATTTCACATCTTGCCGTGAGTTATCTGAATTTTGCACAAAGAATGTAACTATATATTACCTTTAAATTTTTTTTTAATTAAGGTTAAAACCACTTTAAGACGTCCTATCTTGAACCAGTAATTCCTTTTGATAACCTTGTATTATCAGGCTCCATTCAGGTACACAGCTGTGGCTATGCCACAGCCTCTGGAGTAACACAGAAATGACTGGAAGTCATGGCTTAGCAATCAGGAGCAGCTTCTGGGCCTTGTCAAGTTACTCAAACTCTCAAAGCTTAAGTCTCATCATCTATAAAATTATGATAATGACTAATTCATAAAGGATTAAATGAGATAGTGTTTATAAAGTACCTAATATATTACCTGAAACATACTAAGGGCTCTATAAATTGTATTTATTTTTATTTATTACTATGTGCAATAAAAATGTCAGGTAACTGGGCTTCATCCATATTTAAATAACTGAATTAAAACATAGTTATCTTTTTACTTTGAACAGCTGAAGACAACGAGTAGTATTTATCATTTACAATGTCTGAAAAACAGGGAACTCATTAACAGTATCTTAGAAATCCTCAGATTAATTCATATATTCATTTGTTTACACAAACTAAAATCAAGACAGTCAGTGATTTATTTACACTCACACCACTGGATAGCAAAAACATCAAGGAACAGATTTCAGTTTCTCTGACTTCCAGTCCAGTGCTTTCCCCACTATACTATGATCCATTCACTCAGGCATACCCTAAGAGAGTTAACAGTTATTGAGTGTCTTACAAGTACACACCAGCAAAATTCAGACCAAAATGCCTATCCTAGGAAAAGGTGGAAAAACACTTTCCATTAGACTCAGACTTCCATTTATTCATCAACAGCATCTGTGCTTACCGGAAGGAACTTCAAGGAGATTACCTCTGTATTAGATGACTGCTAATATGTGGTATTAAAAATTAATTCCATTTCAGAATATATTGAACAAGAGGGGAACTTATCAACCATCTGCTACTGGGTCCTCTGTTGTCCTGGTTGCTTATATTTATGCTAATGAAAAATCAGACCTCAGGGCTCCAGAAGTCTCTCATTCTTCTCTCTCCCTCATACACACCCTAGCTGGAGAACGGACTGAGATTGAAATTAGAGAACTGTGAATTCAACTTCAATGGACGAGTGTAAGGCAACAAACAGGGGCCTTAGGGAGGAAAGAAGGGAGCAGTGCCAGAGAAGAATTTCCTTAAGTACTGATGGCTTTGGTTTGGGACTAAGAACTTGTGATTTAGTAGAAAAGAGCTTTGAACTTGTGTTTGAATCTTGACTTCTTGGTTTTGAATCCCACTGTTAATGCTGTAGGCTTGTGTTAGTCTCTTCTTTTGTTTAGCATTCATTTCCTCATCCCTAGAGTATAGCACCTCCTATGAAACTGTAGTATGATTTTCAGCAGCTAAAGATGAAAAGATTTCAAACCATTTAAAACATAAAGAAAACTCTAATGTTTTAGCCATTCAACATACTACACCACTAAATCAGTCTCATAATTATTACTTCTATTGTTCGTTTAAATCTTATTGACAAAGTGAGGAAAACTGCCTCTCCCTTAAAAATATTTAAGATTGAAAAGAGTATATCTCCTGTATATTTTAATAAACAGAAAGAAATACTGCAATGAGCAAAGAGGATATACTAGAGATGCATACATTGGCAGATCAAGGAAATATTAATATTTAATACATAGGAATGAACATAAGGGAGTTGAAAAATGAAAATTTTCTTAACCACAACATGCTTTTTATCAAATGACCATATATTCTATGTTCTTTCAAAAGCATAACACACAGAGATAACATAAATAATTCCAAATACCTACCTTGTTAATGGACCATTTTTTCCTTAAAAGTAGATCAATCACGGGCAATTATGCTGATATTTTCTTGAAAATGGGCAATATCACCACTGCCTTCTGTAAAGCACATTCATCTTATGTGTACATTTACAGTGCTTACTCTCAGAAGTCAAACACTATGAAAAACACACAAGAATCATTCTCAAAACAAACTCTGATTTCCATCTCAATCCTATTAATCTTTCAAATTTATAAGAGTAGCATTTCAAGGAATCTTATTCAACAAAGCTTTAAAAACTGTGTGGTTAATGACTGTAAAGGTTTACTTAGTCTTTAATATAAAGTTTCCTTTTTTCCTTGTTTACATTTTTCACAGTGAGCAAATATGTTGGGTTATCGCTTCCAAAGAATAATAAATTAAGGAATTCTTTCTAATTTTTAACAACTCTTATTGTGAAATACCACTCTCACAAAAAGTACATTAGACACAAATACACAGAATGGTGAATAAATATAAAGCAAGCACCCATGTATCTACCATCTATGTGAGGACATGGGGTGCTAATGGCCCTATAAATGTTCCCTGTGAGTTTCTTCTGCAATTTACTCTCTTTATCCATTGCTGATCACCACTACCATGACTTTTATTATATTTCCTGTTTCTTTATACTACTAATACCAATGAATCTGTGTCTAAAAATACAGTTTACTTGTGTCTGTTGTGATCAGACATATTATTCTGTGATATTTAGTTTTTTCCAGTTTGGGGATATCAAAAGCAATTCTGCCCTGAATAGTCTTACAATGTACCCTGGTACAAGTGTGTAAAGTTTTTCTAGGTATCAAGAAGTATAAAGGGTCTGACATTATACCCTGCCTGCAAACCAACAAGTTAGCCTACCAAAATTTCATGAGTGCTGGTAGAAGACATGGGATTCCTGGGTCAAAGGCAAAGGGCAAGTTATTACTCACAGCAATTGAGTAGCCAGACAGCCAACATTCATGCTGGTTCCCTGAGCCTCCATTCCCACAGAGTGACACAGAGGGAGCAGGACACAGGCACACAAATACAGCGGGCTACATTACTGAAGAAGAATCCTAAACTTGGGAATCCAGGTTTTTTCTTTCTTTCTTTTTTTATAATGGACAATAAGCCTGACCAGCTTTTGCTCCAGCAGTGACACTATTTCTATTTTCCAAGTATATTTTCTGCATAAATATTCCAGAAAACATTTTGTGAAAGGCAGTAACTGTCTAAAAGATGTACAGAAAGGTAAGAAACCCATGGAGAATTGTCTCCAAATATTAAAGAGCATTTTTATCAGAAAATTAACGTTTCTATCCATTTATCTTCTTCAATTCTTTTTTAAAAGATATCTATGGAAAAAAAAAAAGATATCTATGGGAAGTACTTATGAGCTTGTAAGGATATCAAGATTTCCACTTACAAGTATCTTTAAAAAAACATGAAATGAATTACTAGAGGCAAAATTATTTAAAATTTTATTTTAAGAACTCTAAATATCTGTCACGGCTAAAAGATACTTCAGAATAAAATGTTTGGTTTACTTTCTTACTTTATAGCTGCTAAAAGTAAAATTCTTCACAAACTGTTCTTTACTTCCTAAAATTCTTAATGAAAATTTTATTTCATTCTTTCACTCATTGATCTGTATTAGGTAATATTTTATCAAGGTAATATTTCATCACCATCACTGGAACTGGAACTGCTCTAGTGGTTTGCAAGGAGATAAACGTAAGTCATCATCAGTTCACTTCATTGCTCAGTCGTGTCCGACCCTTTGCGACCCCATGAACCACAGCGTGCCAGGCCTCCCTGTCCATCACAAACTCCCGGAGTTTACCCAAACTCGTATTCATTGAGTTGTTGATGCCATTCAACCATCTCATCCTCTGTCATCCCCTTCTCCTGCCTTCAATCTTTCCCAGAATCAGGGTCTTTTCCAGTGAGTCAGCTCTTTGCATTAGGTGGCCAAAGTACTGGAGTTTCAGCCTCAGCACCAGTCCTTCCAATGAACACCCAGGACTGGTCTCCTTTAGGATAGACTGGTTGGATCTCCCTGCAGTCCAAGGGACTCTCAAGAGTCTTCTCCAACACCACAGTTCAAAAGCATCAATTCTTCAGCACACAGCTTTCTTTATAGTCCAACTCTCACATCCATACATGACCACAGGAAAAACCATAGCCTTGACTAGATGGACCTTTGTTGGCAAAGTAATGTCTCTGCTTTTCAATATGCTGTCTAGGTTGTCATAATTTTCCTTCCAAGGAGTAAGCATCTTTTAATTTTATGGCTGCAATCACCATCTGCAACAATGTGGGAGCCCCAAAAAATAAAGTCAGCCACTCTTTCCACTATTTCGCCATCTATTTGCCATGAAATGATGGGACTGGATGCCATGATCTTCGTTTTCTGAATGTTGAGCTTTAAGCCAACTTTTTCACTCTCCTCTTTCACTTTCATCAAGAGACTCTTTAGTTCTTCTTCGCTTTCTGCCATAAGGGTGGTGTCATCTGCATATCTGAGGTTATTGATATTTCTCCTGGCAGTCTTGATTCCAGCTTGTGCTTCTTCCAGCCCAGCATTTCTTATGATGTACTCTGCATATAAGTTAAATAAGCAGGGTGACAATACACAGCCTTGACGTACTCCTTTTCCTATTTGGAACCAGTCTGTTGTTCCATGTCCAGTTCTAACTGTTGCTTCCTGACCTGCATACAGGTTTCTCAATAAGCAGGTCAGGTGGTCTGGTATTCCCATATCTTTCAGAATTTTCCACAGTTTATTGTGACCCACAAAGTCAAAGGTTTTGGCATAGTCAATAAAGCAGAAATAGATGTTTTTCTGGAACTCTCTTGCTTTTTCCATGATCCAGCAGATGTTGGCAATTTGATCTCTGGTTCCTCTGCCTTTTCTAAAACCAGCTTGAACATCTGGAAGTTCACAGTTCATGTATTGCTGAAGCCTGGCTTGGAGAATTTTAAGCGTCACTTTACTAGCGTGTGAGATGAGTGCAATTGTGTGGTAGTTCGAGCATTCTTTGGCATTGCCTTTCTTTGGGATTGGAATGAAAACTGACCTTTTCCAGTCCTGTGGCCACTGCTGAGTTTTCCAAATTTGCCTGCATACTGAGTGCAGCACTTTCACAGCTTCATCTTTTAGGATTTGCAATAGCTCAACTGGAATTCCATCACCTCCATTAGCTTTGTAAGTAGTGATGTTTCCTAAGGCCCACTTGACTTCACATTCAAGGATGTCTGGCTCTAGGTGAGTGATCAGACCATTGTGATTATCTTGGTCATGAAAATCTTTTTTGTACAGTTCTTCTGTGTATTCTTGCCGCCTCTTTTTCATATCTTCTGCTTCTGTTAGGTCCATACCATTTCTGTCCTTTATCGAGCCCATCTTTGCATGAAACATTCCCTTGATATCTCTAATTTTCTTGAAGAGATCTCTAGTCTTTCCCATTCTATTGTTTCCTCTATTTGTTTGCACTGATCACTGAGAAAGGCTTTCTTATCTCTCCTTGCTATTCTTTGGAACTCTGCATTCAGATGCTTATATCTTTCCTTTTCTCCTTTGCTTTTCACTTCTCTTCTTTTCACAGCTATTTGTAAGGCCTCCTCAGACAGCCATTTGCTTTTTTGCATTTCTTTTCCATGGGGATGGTCTTGATCCCTGTCTCCTGTACAATGTCACGAACCTCATTCCATAGTTCATCAGGCACTCTATCTATCAGATCTAGTCCCTTAAACCTATTTCTCACTTCCACTGTATAATCATAAGGGATTTTATTTAGGTCATACCTGAATGGTCTAGTGGTTTTCCCCACTTTCTTCAATTTAAGTCTGAATTTGCCAATAAGGAGTTCATAATCTGAGCCACAATCAGCTCCTAGTCTTGTTTTTGCTGACTGTATAGAGCTTCTCCATCTTTGGATGCAAAGAATATAATCAATCTGATTTGTAATTCATCATACATAGGGAAGAAGTCCTAAACTTTGATGATGACTGAAATCCACTCCCAACACCAAGGTGAGCCTCTGGTGATTACAGTGGAATATTATCATGACTCCCTACCTATCATCTTAACTCTAATTTCTCCTTTACCGAAGGCCTCCTACATAGCCATGTCAGAGAAGTTGTCCTTAAAAATGGATTTTCTTATGTCATAGCATTGCTCAAGTTCCAGCGGAATTCAGCAAGTGCTACAAATCTGATTGTGTTTTGTGGGTGGTGTTTTTACAAGAGACATTTTTAAAAATATTTACCAGCTGTATTAAGCATGTTTTTTTTATTCTCATGCTTTAACATCTTGTGACTTTGCTGACACTGGATGAGACTGCCCCTCCCACCATTAGTTAAATCCTAAAGATAGCCAACAACTCACTTGAGAGTGTACTTTGAAAACCAAACAATCCCAAACCCACATCTCACAATCACCTCCTCTATCTTGCTCTTATACTCAAGGCCACTGTCCATCTACCCTGGCTCACCCATTCACTACCTCAAAAACTATAATAAAGGCTCTTACCCACATTGCATTCCTTTCCCTCTGCCTCCTAATCAGCTCTGTTATTTTGCCAGGTGGCTCTATATAGTGTGCATGGGAGAGTGTTTTGTCACTCGGTCATGTCTGACTCTTTGCAACCCCATGGACTGTAGTCCACCAGGCTCTTCTGTTCATGGGATTCTCTAGGCAAGAATATTGCAATGGGTAGCCATTCCCTTTCTCAGAGGATATTCCCAACCCAGGGATTGAATATGGGTCTCCTGCATTGCAGGTGAATTCTTTACCATCTGAGCCACCTGGGACACCCTTTACATAGAGTCCCATACTTTATTTTTCTAGGAATTTGTGAGTATAAACACTTCTTCCTTCATAAAAGTCATTTCTGTGTCTGTGTGTCTTCCTTACCTGATTAAAACAAGTCTCAGGGACATTTTAAAACACCAGCACAACTCTTACCATCAATAACTCTAACTACACTCTACCCATAAAAGCATATTTTTATAGTCATCAAGAAGTCCCACTGTTTCTATTTATTTTCTCATGTTGGTTTAGAAATAATGAAGAAAAATGGAAAGCATGGCTTTTTCCAAAGTTTAAATCTTATTGTAATTAATTTCTCATGGATTTTGAAAATGTTGTCTAGGGAAGAGTTCTTGAGAGATGATTGAACCAGAAATATCGTATTTTGCCACAGGCCAAGTAAGCATGTCAGGTTTCATACTGAAACTGAGCAGAACCCTGTGGGGCTCCTGGGGCACAGAAGCCTTTCTGTGTCCCCCATTTCCTGTTGTAGAGAACAGACTCTAGCCTCATTACCTTCTATGAATTCCAAAGGGCAGATTCAAAGAGCTGCTAATCGGGGAAGAGAATGGATGCAGAGACAAGGGAGATCCAGATGCAAAGAAACAACAGTGCAGCCTCTGGGGCAGGGTCCTGGTTCCGCCTCAAGGAAAACACATAACAGTATCTTCTGAGCTCTTTATAGAACTAAGTGCATGCCTGCTCAATCATGTTCAACTCTTTGCAGCCCCGGAGCCTGCCAGGCTCCTCTGTCCAAGGAATTTCCTAGGAAAGAATATTGGAGTAGGTTACCATTTCCTCCCCCAGGGAATCTTCCCAACCCAGGCATCAAAGCTGAGTCTCTTGTGTCTCCAGCATTGGCAGGCAAATTTTTATCACTGTGCCACCTGTGAAGCCCTGTAGAACTAAATTCCCTCAAATGGAAGATGTCAGCATTCTTCATTCTTGAGAAGACCACCTGAGGTCAAGTTAAAAGGAACTAGAGAAGCCCATCGGGAGATTACCTGAGACCAGATTAAAGGAGTGCAGGCCCTGCACACACCCTAGTCCTTATCAGCAATCCCACCCTTGAACTACTGCCATAAAATCCCTTACCAAATCCTCCTGGGTTGGTACAAACAGTTTTCAAGGGAAGGAGACTGTTGTGTCCCCACTTTGAAACAAGGGAGAAGAAGGCAAGGCACAGTGTTTGAAAGAATGACACAGCCTGACATAAACAACATAAACTGCTTAGAATCAAATGGGTCCAAGATGGCAGACAAGTCAACTTTGATGAGACCTTGATCCTCAGTAGTAACACATGAACAAGCTAAATGACACACTCAGAGGCACCATGACAGTTCCAAGGCCACCCAACAAAGACCAAAATGTGATTAGTGACCCAATTCCTAGAAATCTCTATCCCATCCCCAAAATGGTCAGAATAATCCTCACACTCTTTAGCCTAAGAAATTACTCAGCCCATAAAAGTTAACCCCACCATATTTTGAGGCCACATTCACCCTCTGTGATGCCCCACACTCTATCTGTGGAGTGTGTTTCTCTCTGAATAAATCCACTTCTTGCTTATCACTTTGTCTCTCAGTGAATTATTTTTGAGATGAGATATCAAGAAGCTGAGCTTCATTAGTTCCTGAAACCAGGTCTGTAATCCCTGTTGGAGGACCATGGGTTTTGGCTGGGTTTGAGTCCCAGCACATGGGTTCAAGTCTCAATCCAAGCTAAACAGTTTCACCTTTGCCTGGCAAAGCAATAAAACTATTCTTTGTATTTTACCCAAAACTCTATCTCCAAGATTCAATCCAGCACCAATGCAGAGAGACTGGGTTTTCAGCATCATTACCTGAGAAAATACATCCCAACACTTAATTTCTATAAAGCTAAGACCTGAGAGCCTCACTGAAACAAAAAGAGCCTTCCACATCTAGCATGCAGGTGAAACTCCTGTTTTGAAGAATCTTAAGAGAGCGTTAAAACTTGAATGGACTTAGCTCTTATTATAAAATTTCTTTAAGGAGATATTGACTCAGATTCATTATAGAACCAGATTCAATATTGAGAACTCGGGAGGAAATCCAACCAGAAGCTGATAAATAATTATCGTGCCCCGCCCCAGCAAAAAAAATGTACAAGAGGAAAGCTGAGGCCTGGGAAAGAGTGCTGTCCATGGTTATGGTTGGGTGACTGTGTAAATTAAAATGTACCAGAAAAAAAAAAAGACAGAAATGCTGCAGAATGAGGAGAAGGACAGAAAGTTTTCACTGTACTCTCCTCCCAGTCTCTCAGAGTGCTAGTAAGAAAAGCAACCCACTGATCAGAAAAGATTGCACGCAGCCAAACAGGTCAAGAAGGAAAGAGGTAAGAGGTCACTGAATAAGCAAGTCATCTGGGAAGTACCCAGACAAAAAGGCAACCCCTTCCAGTTCAGTGAATGCACTCTTATGTTGGCTCCAGAGAAGAACAATTTAACGAAATCCTGTCACTATAAATTAAACGAGGACATTACTTTACCCAACAAGGTGCCAGAAGCAGAGAAAGAACTACCTCAGAACACTTACTACCTTTAACCAAATCTGAGGGTGAACGTGGGAATCCTGTCTAGGAGCAAAACAAGACACATAGGAGAAGAGCAGAAGGGCAATCAGACACTTGCTGAATCACAGGGGAAAATGACTTTAAAGCATTGTAGAGACAATGAGTGTCTCTCTAGTGTGAGATCACAGACTCCAAGGTAATAAATTGAGTTTGGAAAAAAGAAAGGACAATAACTGGTTCAAAAACAACAGTCTCAAGCCTGCAGGACAGTCTCCCAGTCAAAGGCTTCAGTGCTTTCTGTCAAAGGCCCCAATGTTTTCAGTTGCCAGACACCATCAAAAGATCGAGGAGCAAGGAGAGGAAAATGAATGCTATGAGTAGCTAGGAGCTAACATGCATAACAAAATAAAGATGTAAACACTGCCTTTAATTTGACTTTCCTTGTCAGCAAGGCAACTGTTTCTTCTGGATAAAGTATGTCATGGCCTTGAAGCCCTAAGATTTGTACAAATGATGTTGAGAGTTGATGGGATTAAAACTCAGTAGTATTCAGAAATTTACAGCCTCAGCAAAGAGTCACCAAATGTATCATGTTCAATTTCTGCCTAAGCACATTGACTTGCTGTTTTTTTCTTCTCTTGACTATATCTGTGCATCTGCTGCCCTCCAAAATCAACCTTCAAGTTTCCACTTCCACTTCTTTGAAGCTGTTTCCAGTTATTTCACTTTTATGGATACCTTATAATTTTTATATTCTATCAATTAGTGCTGTAGAGATTATTACCTAATTACCAACTAATCTTCTAATTGTTCTACATGTACATGCATGGTAAGTCGCTTCAGTTATGTCTGACCCTGTGTGACCCTATGGACTGTAGCCCACCAGGCTCCTCTGTCCATGAGATTCTCCAGGCAAAAATACTGAAGTGGGTTGCTGTGTTCAGGTAGCAGAAATGCTAACTGCCATTTCTCAAGCAGCTTATTATAAAGTCTTTGATGAAAAGTATCACACCTTCTCCTACCCGCTTTTAATTTGCAGACCATCTGGATTAGCACTGAGACACAAAGTAAGACCTCCATTAAAAAATGGTTTTTAGAGCTTCCTAAGTGATGCTTTTGTTGTTCAGTCATCCAGTCATGTCCAATTCTTTGTAACCCCATGAACTGCAGCACGTCAGGCCTCTCTGTCCCTCACCATCTTCCGAAGTTTGTCCAAGTTCATGTCCATTGCATCAGTGATGCCATCCAGCCATCTCATCCTCTGATGCCCCTTCTCCTTCTGCCCTCAATCTTTCCCAGTATCAGCGACTTTTCCAAAGAGTCAGCTGTTCTCATCAGATGACCAAAATACTGGAATTTCAGCTGCAGCATTAGTCCTTCCAACAAGTATTCAGGGTTGATTTCCCTTAAGATTGACTGGTTTGATCTTGCTGTCCAGGAGACTCTCATGAGTCTTCTCCAGCCCCACAGTTCAAAGGCATCAGTTCTTTGGCACTTTGCTTTCTTTATGGTCCAGTTCTCACAACCATACATGACCAATGGGAAGATGATAGCCTTGACTATATGGACCTTTGTCAGCAAAGTAAAGTCTCTGCTTTTCAACACACTTTCTAGGTTTGTCATCGCTTTCCTGCCAAGAAGCAATTGTCTTCTGATTTCATGGCTACAGTCACCATTTGCAGTAATTTTAGAGCCCAAGAAGAGGGAATCTGTCACTGCTTCCACTTTTCCCCCTCTATTTGCCATGAAGTGATGACTTAAACAACTATATATATATATATATATATATTTAATTATACAATTATTTAACTTAATTATGTAATTATATAATTAATTGTTTAATTATATAATTATATTTAATATATATTAAATATATATATATTTAATCTTAAAATGGGACAGTAGAGTAGGTTGAAAATAAAACTTCACTAATCAAAAGAAGTATTATTAAGAGACTAGTTTGAAAAATTTAGCTTAATATTCAGAATATTCCTGACTTGGTATGGGCAAACACTGAAAATATAGTACAATTCCACCAGTTCTATAATGGTAGAGTTGTTCTTGTGTGGAATTTACAGAACAAGTGTTGTTCTTGCATAGAATTAAGGTATAAAGTGGTTAAGATGAGAATTCGAGAGTCAGAATGGCTGAGAGCCATCCCATTACTAATAAGCTGGTGCTGTTGAGTACAGTCACCTAACTATAACAGAGCCAGTTTCCTCATTCATAAAATGAGCGTATTAATTGTACTAACCTCAGAAAGATTATATCAAGATTAAATTAGAAAGTATATGTAAAAAGCACAGTGTGTGGCACAGAGTACATGCTCAATACATGTTAGCTAGTTAGTAGCTTTATTCACCTACATGACTTCCAAATTATATCTGAGACACTTACAAATTCTAACAAACATCAAAGATATTGGTTCAGTATTAAAATTCCCTATCAAGCTACCAACAGCATTCTTCACAGAGCTAGAACAAATAATTTCACAATTTGTATGGAAATACAAAAAACCTCGAATAGCCAAAGCGATCTTGAGAAAGAAGAATGGAACTGGAGGAATCAACCTACCTGACTTCAGGCTCTACTACAAAGCCACAGTTATCAAGACAGTATGGTACTGGCACAAAGACAGAAATATAGATCAATGGAACAAAATAGAAAGCCCAGAGATAAATCCACGCACATATGGACACCTTATCTTTGACAAAGGAGGAAAGAATATACAATGGATTAAAGACAATCTCTTTAACAAGTGGTGCTGGGAACTCTGGTCAACCACTTGTAAAAGAATGAAACTAGAACACTTTCTAACACCATACACAAAAATAAACTCAAAATGGATTAAAGATCTAAATGTAAGACCAGAAACTATAAAACTCCTAGAGGAGAACATAGGCAAAACACTCTCTGACATACATCACAGCAGGATCCTCTATGACCCACCTCCCAGAATATTGGAAATAAAAGCAAAAATAAACAAATGGGACCTAATTAACCTTAAAAGCTTCTGCACATCAAAGGAAACTATTAGCAAGGTGAAAAGACAGTCTTCAGAATGGGAGAAGATAATAGCAAATGAAGCAACTGACAAACAACTAATCTCGAGGATATACAAGCAACTCCTACAGCTCAACTCCAGAAAAATAAATGACCCAATCAAAAAATGGGCCAAAGAACTAAATAGACATTTCTCCAAAGAAGACATACAGATGGCTAACAAACACATGAAAAGATGCTCAACATCACTCATTATCAGAGAAATGCAAATCAAAACCACTATGAGGTACCATTTCACACCAGTCAGAATGGCTGCGATCCAAAAGTCTACAAGTAATAAATGCTGGAGAGGGTGTGGAGAAAAGGGAACCCTCTTACACTGTTGGTGGGAATGCAAACTAGTACAGCCACTATGGAGAACAGTGTGGAGATTCCTTAAAAAACTGGAAATAGACATGCCTTATGATCCAGCAATCCCACTGCTGGGCATACACACTGAGAAAACCAGAAGGGAAAGAGACACGAGTACCCCAATGTTCATCGCAGCACTGTTTATAATAGCCAGGACATGGAAGCAACCTAGATGTCCATCAGCAGATGAATGGATAAGAAAGCTGTGGTACATATACACAATGGAGTATTATTCAGCCATTAAAAAGAATACATTTGAATCAGTTCTAATGAGGTGGATGAAACTGGAGCCTATTATACAGAGTGAAGTAAGCCAGAAAGAAAAACACCAATACAGTATACTAATGCATATATATGGAATTTAGAAAGATGGTAACAATAACCCTGTGTACGAGACAGCAAAAGAGACACTGATGTATAGAACAGTCTTATGGACTCTGTGGGAGAGGGAGAGGGTGGGAAGATTTGGGAGAATGGCATTGAAACATGTAAAATATCATGTATGAAATGAGTTGCCAGTCCAGGTTCGATGCACGATACTGGATGCTTGGGGCTGGTGCACTGGGACGACCCAGAGGGATGGAATGGGGAGGGAGAAGGGAGGAGGGTTCAGGATGGGGAACACATGTATACCTGTGGCGGATTCATTTTGATATTTGGCAAATCTAATACAGTTATGTAAAGTTTGAAAATAAAATAAAATTTAAAAAAAATAAATAAATAAAATAAAATAAAATTACATTATTAGATAAAATTACACCTTCGGTTGGTCTATATTAGGAATAAAATGTAGAAAAAAGCCACTTTAATATGGCTCTTTATCATCATGTAAAAGTCTGTATTTGCTTACCATTCACCATGAGAATTCAGAGGTGATTCAGTTTTGGATACATACAAGTGAGACATCACACTAGCACTGAATGAATAGAAAGAAAAAATTAGTAATATATAATTTCTAAATTTGTAAAAGGCAATAATCTTCAAAGCCAGAGAAGCCTAGAAGAGCTGTGTACTAATGCTTCCATCTTCACTTAGTAAGTACCTTTCTTCATACTGAGAAAGATACACAGGAAAATACGGGACCTGGCTAATGAACTGCAGAAGACTATCAGGTTGGAAAGTCAAGCTATAAATTAAATTATTTTTCAAAGTATTTATTTTAATACATAAAGAAGGATTCAACTGAGAGATACAAAAAGTAAGTCAGTGGGAACAAACAAAGATTTAGAAGTAGTAGCAGTGATGTGCTGGTTTAAAACTGGTTCTGGTTGGGGAGTGGTACCTGATTTTTACTATTTGTTAGTTACTTAATGTGTAAACATTTCCACCACGGATGGTTTAAAATTGTTAATGAAATATCACTGAACATAGAGCTGAGAGGAGATGCAAACACTCAATTCATACTCCAGCACCCCAGTGTCAAAATTCGAGGGGAAGTTTGAAAGACTGACTAAACTGAAAAAAAAAAAAAAAAAAATAGAGTGCACAGGAATAGCTGGAATAAAACCTTCAAGTATGAGTGAAACACAAAGTATTAAGGGAGATGGTGTAAGGTCAGTGTGATTAGAGTATATATAGTGAGTTTGGAAAGTGGATCAGACATTTGGCAATTTCAGGTAGAGTGTACTAAAGGGTCTAAGTTCAATTCAGTAGCAAGTGAGGATTCACCAAAGACTGATGAAGAGAGAGATCTGACCTCATGATAGTAATTCTGCAATAGGAGTGATGGTCTGTTGAATTCTCAGAAAAGGGAATGACTGGAGACTTGGAGACCGGGTACAAGACCAGAGTAGCAAGACTACAGTGCAGTACTGGCAGCAAAGAGGCAGAAAGAATTGAAAGCGATGTGGAGGGAAAAAATTTGATAGCACTGGAAGTCTTCTTGATATGGAGTATAAAGAAGAGTGAAACGAGAACAATGACTAAAGCCTTCACTTCTGGGTTCAGGGTAGAATTATTATCTCATTGAACAACTTAGAAACAATGGAGCAGAAGCTAGTATATGGGGACAGCCAATAACTTCAGCCTTAGACATACCCACTTTAGATCCCAGTAATGTACTGTATTCCTTGCCCTTCAGAATTCCATGGGCCACAGAGATGGATGGCCCCCACCCCACTAATGTGTCCTGTTGTTCTCAAAACCCAAACCCAGTGCTGGAATTATCTCCAATTATATGACATAGCAGCGATCTTATATTCTTTTTCTTGTTAGAATCATCTAATCCCTTCCCTTCCCTGTTATCTTTTTTCATCCCTGCCCTCTCCACCTTCTTACTCTCTTTTCATCCAATTCTGAGATCCTTCCTTTTATAGTAAATATTCTCATTTAAAAATTCATTTTTATAATAATACATTCCTTTACTAAAATTCTGTTATAGTATAATACTTTGTATTCTGATTATCTCACACTAGGTATACTGGTATATTTATTATTCTATCCAGTCTCCTAAAAAATCCTATGGGATAAGTGAGGGTAGCTATAATTAACCTCATTCAGTAAATGGAGAACCAAGGTAGAAGAGATAATTAATATAATCAAGTAACTGATTCAGAGGCAATTACTGATTTAGAATTTCCCTCTCAATATAGTACCTAATAAATAAATTGTTGCTTCCAACCTTTCAATTTCTTTAAAAGAAAGATGTTAAATTTTTTTGCTGCATTTAGTAATTTTATCTCAAAACAATATAAGATAAAATCTAAACTAGAATTAAAAATACATGCCTCCTAATCAAAATTCCATTGCCTTTTTCCAAACTTGACTTGTTTTCTAGGATTATCTACAACTACCAGAGATGAAGACTAGTAAACAAAATTCTAAAAGAAGATAATACTCATGCTTTTTTTATCTTGTGTGGCATAATTTACTACTCAAATAAGACCAATGAAAAACAAAACATTTTGCTTTCATTATGATTTCTAGCCTAGATGTAAAAGTCTTATAATTTTTAGTGTATCTCTATAAGCAATAGAGTGTATTTAAATACAAATAATAGGGTATAAAGATGGAAACTATGCAAGGCACTTTCAGGTCCAAAAGCACTCTGTAAGTGTCTCAAACTGCAGTCTCCTCACGTCTCAGATCCTTAGCAAAAGGCATGCAATCAAGCCTCCATTCTGAGCTGAATGCTTCTAACTTATTAATTCTAACAGACAAGATAAGGGGAAAGAAAACCTCTGAAGCATGTAAATTCCATTGTTTTAATGTATAAGTAGCTTTAACCCTGAAGGGTAGCTCACCAATTGCTGAGGAGCTCTTGAATGCTGAGTGATGTTCTTCAGCTCTTCATTTTGAGTTCAACATAATTATTCTGTGTATGAGCAACTGTTCCTGAAGACCCTGGCTTTGAAACTTAGGCCAGTTGTTCTCAATCTTGGCAGATAGACCTTTGAGAAGCAATAAGGTTATACGGTCTGAAGCAATAGAGATATAAGCACATTAAATGCAGTCTGAGTGAATAATATTCTGTGTTTATAGAATGAGGTTAATTAGAGCTACCCTCACTTCTATTATTTTTAGGATAATGGATGAGATAACAAATATTCCAACATAACTAATAGTAAATTTTCTATTTATGTATTTTAAAATCAACAGGCCAAAAAGTGCAATTTCTATCTTTTTGGTGTCTTCAAAATATTTCACTACTACACTAAGTTTTTTTAGACTAAAAAATAGTTCATATACATTATTTTAAATCTTAGAGTGAGCAGAGTATTGCACTTCCAATGGGATTATTATTAGTTAATATTTTGTGATATTCTTATTTTATCTATTATGGAAAGTATTTTTTAATCAGTAAATATGAGAGCCATGTAAAATATAGAGTAGAGGAGGAAGTTTTATTATCAGGGTCCCTCAGATTTGACTCTTACTGTAAACTCTCTCTAGACTACATTCTACCTGAACAAGGAGAATATAGTTACTTTACAATTGCTTTATTCATGAAAATATTTTTCAACATTTTTATTCTTTATATTAATACTGAAACCATATCTATAAAGTGCTTTGAACTCCTTGGAGAAAAGAGCAATGTAAATGCAAAGCATCACTATTATTACTGTGCAATAAATCCCAGCTAACATAGTAGGTAATTAAAGGCAAGAGCTGGGGAGTAATTAAAAGTAATTGATATCTCACTGTCCTTGTGAGGTGCTGTTTTTGCTGTTCCTCAATACCTTCAAAGTGGTGTCAAGTACAAAAAAGAAATAAATAATTCTTAAATGAAATCAGAAATCTGTCAGGTTCCCTTTTTCCAATCAGGACATTCTAAGACAGAGTATCACCAATCTGAGAGGGGTTCTCATTAACTCAAACCCTGTTATTAACAAAAAATAAGATGCTTTAAGTCCAGTGTGCTCTAGGGTCTTTCTGCTTCTCACATAAGGAGTGATCATTAAAGCACTGGCTGGAAATTGTCTGATCACTTCATTGTTTTTTTTATTTCTTGGGATACAGGTATAAAGTAAGTTCAGTCAGTTCAGTTTAGTCGCTCAGTCATGTCCAACTCTTCGCGACCCCATGAATCGCAGCACACCAGGCCTCCCTGTCCATCACAAACTCCCAGAGTTCACTCAGACTCACGTCCATCGAGTCAGTGATGCCATCCAGCCATTTCATCCTCTGTCGTCCCCTTCTCCTCCTGCCCCCAATCCCTCCCAGCATCAGAGTCTTTTCCAATGAGTCAACTCTTCGCATGAGGTGGCCAAAGTACTGGAGTTTCAGCTTTAGCATCATTCCCTCCAAAGAAATCCCAGGGCTGATCTCCTTCAGAATGGACTGGTTGAATCTCCTTGCGGTCCAAGGGACTCTCAAGAGTCTTCTCCAACACCACAGTTCAAAAGCCTCAATTCTTTGGCGCTCAGCCTTCTTCTCAGTCCCACTCTCACATCCATACATGACCACAGGAAAAACCATAGCCTTGACTAGATGGACCTTTGTTAGCAAAGTAATGTCTCTGCTTTTGAATACACTATCTAGGTTGGTCTTAACTTTCCTTCCAAGGAGTAAGCGTCTTTTAATTTCATGGCTGCAGTCACCATCTGCAGTGATTTTGGAGCCCCCCAAAATAAAGTCTGACACTGTTTCCACTGTTTCCCCATCTATTTGCCATGAAGTGATGGGACCAGATACCATGATCTTAGTTTTCTGAATGTTGAGCTTTAAGCCACCTTTTTCACTCTCTACTTTCACTTTCATCAAGAGGCTTTTTAGTGCCTCTCCACTTTCTGCCATAAGGGTGGTGTCATCTGCATATCTGAGGTTATTGATATTTCTCCCGGCAATCTTGATTCCAGCTTGTGTTTATTCCAGTCCAGCGTTTCTTATGATGTACTCTGCATAGAAGTTAAATAAGCAGGGTGACAATATACAGCCTTGACGTACACCTTTTCCTGTTTGGAACCAGTCTGTTGTTCCATGTCCAGTTCTAACTGTTGCTTCCTGACCTGCATACACATTTCTCAAGAGGCAGATCAGGTGGTCTGGTATTCCCATCTCTTTCAGAATTTTCCACAGTTTATTGTGATCCACACAGTCAAAGGCTTTGGCATGGTCAATAAAGCAGAAATAGATGTTTTTCTGGAACTCTCTTGCTTTTTCCATGATCCAGCGGATCTTGGCAATTTGATCTCTGGTTCCTCTGCCTTTTCTAAAACCAGCTTGAACGTCAGGAAGTTCACAGTTCACATATTGCTGAAGCCTGGCTTGGAGAATTTTGAGCATTACTTTACTAGCGTGTGAGATGAGTGCAATTGTGCGGTAGTTTGAGCATTCTTTGGCATTGCCTTTCTTTGGGACTGGAATGAAAACTGACCTTTTCCAGCCCTGTAGCCACTGCTGAGTTTTCCAAATTTGCTGGCATATTGAGTGTAGCACTTTCACAGCATCATCTTTCAGGATTTGAAATAGCTCAACTGGAATTCCATCACCTCCACTAGCTTTATTTGTAGTGATGCTTTCTAAGGCCCACTTGACTTCACATTCCAGGATGTCTGGCTCTAGGTGAGTGATCACACCATCGTGATTATCTGGGTCGTGAAGATCTTTTTTGTACAGTTCTTCTGTGTATTCTTGCCACCTCTTCTTAATATCTTCTGCTTCTGTTATGTCCATACCATTTCTGTCCTTTATCGAGCCCATCTTTGCATGAAACGTTCCCTTGGTATCTCTAATTTTTCTTGAAGAGATCTCTAGTCTTTCCCATTCTGTTGTTTTCCTCTATTTCTTTGCATTGATTGCTGAGGAAGGCTTTCTTATCTCTTCTTGCTATTCTTTGGAACTCTGCATTCAGATGCTTATATCTTTCCTTTTCTCCTTTGCTTTTCGCTTCTCTTCTTTTCACAGCTATTTGTAAGGCCTCCCCAGACAGCCATTTTTCTTTTTTGCATTTCTTTTCCATGGGGATGGTCTTGATCCCTGTCTCCTGTACAATGTCACGAACCTCATTCCATAGTTCATCAGACACTCTATCTATCAGATCTAGACACTTAAATCTATAAAGTAAGTTTCTTAGTGCTTAAAAACACATATGGCCTAATTGTGTCAGGAATAAGGGGCTGAAAATTTTGTGGGCACTGAGATCTTCTCATAGAGATTCCTCCTCCCTCTTCACTTGCAGCTGAAAACTCACCATTGGGTCTATAAACTCTGAGTAAACCAAGATCATCCCCATGTCATATGTTTGTTCATTTCTCAACTAAAATTAGCCTGCCCATTTTTTCATCCTTCAAGGCTTACTTTCACATGATTTCATTTTTCAGAGTTCAGATGTGTCTTCTTAGGGTCATGTTTAGAATTTCTTGCTCCAAAACTCTAGTGATTCCTAAGGACACCAGCCACACAATAGCAAACATTGCAGATATTTAGGAAACATTTTCTGACCAAAATTATGACATACTTCCTGGAATAAAAAACCTTTAGAAGTTCTTTCAGACTGTTATGGTGTTAAATCTATAGAAATCCACATGAAATCATGCTGGAGTAAGGCAGTGAGTGGGGCAAAATTGACCAGTGCCAGTAACCTGGAGATTATGCATGAGAAGTCTTCCAGCTTGTTTTAGCCTTGGGTAAATTCAGGCCCCTAAAAAGCAGCACAAAACAGTATTTCTTCTGTGTGACACTACATCGCCAGGCTGGCTTTAGAACTGTCTCCAGCTACTTCTTTCAGCCTACAGGTAATACCTACATGTTTAGATATCAACACAGTTCTTTCCATAGTAACCCTTTGGTTTTTCTCTCTTTCCTGCTCTGTCTCCCTGTTTAAGCTACTCCTGAGGTTACCATATCAATGAAACCATCATCTCCACTAAGATAACTTCCTGCCCAAGATGCCTCCACTGCTGACTATGATGGCTGACAGAGCATGCCCAGTCTGCAGAGATGCTTAGGCAAGTCAGAATTATAGTTAGCTTCTGTCCTAATTGGGGTTCTCAAATGGTGGATGTAAAGAAAGAAAGAAATTTACATTGATAGGACTTGGTATGCCAAGTGTTAATGTTGATGCATCTCTTTTTAAGTTAGACCTTACAGTTATCTTGTTGAAGACCTAGAGACATGGAAAAGTTAAGTAATTTTCCCAGGGTCACATTATTTCAGAGCCAGAACTGCAATCAGGTCTGTGTCACTTCAAAGTCCCTCTCCCCACTGAGCACAACGGCATGGTCTGGCATCCAAGAGGCACAAAGCCACTGAGTGTACAGCTGGGTAGATTCTGACTATTTGTTCTCTGAACTGCTTTTGCTGTTGGATAAGTGTAGGGATTTTGGATTTATATGGTGATTATAATCAGATGTCTTCTAGAAACTGCAGGTAAATGAATCTTCCCTTCAGGGAACCTGGGACACAAAGGATGGAATTTCCTCCCAAATATGAATAGAAATGATAAAAGAAAAAAAAGCCAGTACTGTGTTCCAGTCTTTAAAGGTCTGTACTTTTATAGCAATGTCTGCTATAGAGAAGGGGTCTTTGCCATGGTGAGATAGTCCCCTTACTCAGTAACAGCACTCCTTCAGTTGAAGCACCATGAGAGACACAGCAAATGCTTGTCATCAGTCAGAGACTGGCTTGTTATTTTCTATGAATTTGACTTAGCCCTGTTTCCCCATATGCCTTGCCTCTTTCTGCTACACATTGCCTTCCCACTCTCCCTCCCCCTCTTCATTTATCACCTTCTGTTCCCTCCCCTGCTTCTTCTGTTTTCAAGTTAATGATGTTAAATGTTTTAAGTGTGAAATAATATGCATCATACTGTGGCTTTTCAGGAGAACAATATGTGCACCACCACTGTGTACAGGAGTGTGTGTGTGTGAGAGAGAGAGAGAGAGAGAGACCATGATGCATGAGACATTATAATAATAGTCACGGTAATATAGTAAGAGACCTGAAGTATATGTGGGATGGGTGAGTCAAGGTGTTAACAAAAACATAAAGTATTTCTCAGGGCACTCTAACTGTCCTTCTTTGGACCTTGACATCCCCTGCTATCCATGTATCATCACAAAAGCATTGGCAAATGCAAAACGCTCTGATAATTATTTTGCAGAGTAGTATAAAGGTCTGCAATGTTTTGAATATATCAGCATGACAACATAGCATTCACTCGGTAGATGTAGAAAGGATGTAGATAAATAAGAGCATTATACATTTCTCCCATGTTAAAGAAACTCAAAGCACTTTATAGATGACAACCAATTTTATAGACACATATCTCAAGCTAAGTAGTGTCCTTTGTACAAGTAGTTTTTTAAAAATGGGTGATCTCTGAGACACCGTTCGTAGTACAGTGACACCTGGATGAATACAAATCTCTCTGAATCAAAGGTGCAAGTATGGACACGGTTGGATAACTGTTGTTCTAAGCACAAGGTCATTGGAAGTAGCAAATGAGGCAGATAAAATAGTGATGATTTTTTTTCAAGCAGATGAGTGTGATCTGGGTGACACAAAGGCATATTCTTGGGCACTACAGAAGGGCTCAGTCACCTAGGAGTACAGAGCTGAGGGGAGGTGGAGGCTGCTGAGTTTGATCTTGTTTTTCTTCTGTAGGGGAGCAAAATTTTCCACCTCAAAATGTGTATATGTTGCATGAGGATCACTTGGGATTGGGTATTTTTGAGAAACAGAAGCTTCAGAAAGTTTTTCTTATTACCTCTGCCTTAACTGCCTGAAAGAATTTATACAGGAAACCTGTGTCAGGGATAGGGTTGTTAGTAAAATTAACTTATTTTTATAGCAGAAAAACTTCTTTGCATAGCATGGCAAACATTTATTTAGCAAACCTTTGCTCTTCCCATCTTCCCTTGGCTGAAGAGTCTTCCTCTTATTTGCAGTCCCAGACCCCCAACCCCCTTCTCCTTAGCTCAGAATACCACAGAGGCATCAATTGCTTGACAGTTTTGGGGCCTCACATTCTTATGGGGATCCCATATGTATGCAATTAATTTTTCTCCTGTTAATCTGTCCTAAGTTAATTTGATTATTAGAACAGCCAAAGAACTTAGAAAGGTAGGGAAAAATTATTTCTCCTCTATACTTTGAAGAGAAATTGGAACACGGAACACCCGAGGATTAGGAATACATAAGCAGAAAAGGAGAAATGCACAGGAGAAAAATTCCATCCCAAGACATTACAGGAAGGGATTCACCTGCTGAAAAGTTCCCAGTTCTTCCCATATTACCTAGTAGCAGGACTAGAAGTAGTAGAGAGGTATTTAGCAAGAAATGACTGCAAGTCAGTGTGGCTGGTGTATAGAAACCTGTTACGTGGTAAGAGAATCCCTTCTTTGACTCCGAAAGAGAGGATTTTGGTGGAGGTTCCAGAAAAGAGATTATGTTAGAGTAGATGGTAAATCATTAGCTGAAATTTAGTCAGAATGATGGGGTAGAAACTTCAGATGGTAAAAAAAAGCATATGCAAAGATGAGGAGGATATTTAGGAAAAGGTAAGGAAGTCAGTGATGAATAGCACAGAGTGTATTATGGGGACTTCTTAGGATATGGTTTTGAAATGTCTGATAGGGTTAAACACTGAAGTATTTTGTAAACCAATCTGTAGAGTTTGGACTTGGAGCTAATGTTAAGCAGAAGCGTGACATGTTGAGATTTTTTATTTTAAAAGATAAGTTAGAAAACAATATAAATCATGAACTAAGGTGATGATAAGATTTTTGGATAATCAATGAAACTATTGAATAAATACTCAGGAGTTAAGAGACCATCCATAATAATCTAACTTATATTGGAAGTATAGAGAGAAAAAAATTGATTGAAGAGAAAGTGAGAAGGTGGGGATCCTAGATGGACAGATTAGACACAGAATGTTAGGGAGAGAGAAGAGCCAAGTAGGATATTAAAATTTCTCTGCCTGAGGGACAAAGTAGATAATGATGCTTTTGACCAAGGCAGAAAATATAGATCAAATGTCAAATGTCATCTGACAGCAACAGATCCTCAGCTTCTTCAAAGCTTTTTCTGATTTAATGTTCCCAAAGCCAGTAAGTCAGCTAGAGTCATTACAAACCTCCGCCCATGTTCTTCCTCTCTTGTTTGGGCTCCCACTCACCCACATCTGCTGCCTGCAAAGTAACTTGGAACAACTTCCCCATCTGCCACAAGAATGTGCTTTGTCAATGACCATATCAAGGACACTCTGTCTGAATTATCCTAAGGTTTCCATGTTTACAACCTACAGGATGGAACTGAGCTTCATGCCAAGGCAGAACACTAGGCAATATGGGCTCACCCACTACAATTTCTCCTCCACTAGAATGTATGCTCTATGATTGCAAAGATTTTTATGTTTCATTTACTGAAGTATCTTATGTATTTGTAATAGTGCCTGGTATATAACAGGTGTTTGATAAATATTTTTTAATTCAACTTCCTTTTTTTAATTCAACTTCTTATTTTAAGTGTAGCCTCATATGCAGTTGTAAGAAATAATAGAGACAGAGCTAATGTACCCTTTAACAATCTCTTCTAATGGTAACATCTTGAAAAACTATACTATGATATCACAACCAGGATATAGATGTTAAAGCAGTCACAACGCAGAGCATTGCCCTGTGCAAAGAGCACCAAGATGCCTTAAGTTGCCCTTTTATGACCATATCCACTTCCTTCCAAAGGAAGTTGCTCCAAATGCAACTGTAAAACATTGGAGAAAATCTAGAAGAATTCTATACTCAAGTTGTTTCATAATTAATTTAGGTTTTACCTCACTTTAAAGAAACTTTATTTTTTTCCTAAGTCACTTCAGTTGTGTCCGACTCTGTGTGACCCCATAGACGGCAGCCCACCAGGCTCCCTTGTCCCTGGGATTCTCCAGGCAAGAACACTGGAGTGGGTTGCCATTTCCTTCTCTGTAACCAATTAAGACTATATATAGGGATATATATATAGTGAGATATATATATATATAGTGATATATAGAGGGAAAAAAGGACCAAAAAACATTTGTAATCAATGCAAATAATTAGATGCTAGTCCCAAATTAAAGAACTGACAAATCATTTTTGTGTACAGTATGTTTATTTGGGTTAAAATAGAAACCAAGGTGTTTATACTTCTTTTTAAAACTATTATTCTAGAAAACTTTTTGATTAAACCACTACAATCCCAACCATTTTGGACAAAATGTTTTCTATCTCTGTTCATCACTCTGGTGATGTTTTTCCCTCTCAAAATGGGGTTCAAACTCAGTTCAGTGGAACTGGAGGGTATCAAGTATCCTCCACCTTGTTTTGCTTTGCTTCTTTTCAGTCCTTTCTCTCATCCCAAGTTTTATTCCTCCTCTTCTAATTACAAATAAAAACCTCTATGAACATAACTTAAAATATTGATGTGAAATGTCAAGAGGGAAGAAGAAGATAGATCATCATCTTTAAGCAACAGCAAGCCACAAATGCTATCTTATTTTAAAAGAAAGAAATTGAAGCAAAAGGAAGTTTAAGGAAGCAGGAAATTAGAAAATGGGTTTAAGATTGAAGATGTTATATTTCAAGACTTGTCTTCTTCATGTTGGTCCTCCACAGCCACAAACTTGGTCATGTGACTCTTCTGCTCAGCTCCCCATTGCCTAAAGACAATGTCCAAAGTCATTTGCATGATTTATTGAGGTCTTGCATGGTCTGATCCCTGGACATTTCTCCAGTCTTTCATCTTCCACTCCCTACCATGTACCTCCCTCTCCATTGCCTACTCTGACTGCCTTCTCACACTCACCTTTGTCCCCTCACTTCCTCTGGTTAGAGTCTGATTCTTACTCTTTTAATTCTTCCTCACCTCACACATTACTTCTTCTGTAAATTTTTTCCTGGAAGCCTTTCTTGTTACCACTTAGATAACTTGAGTCTATTAATCAATATTCCTCTTCTCCAAGCCACAGAAACCCAATTTGAAAAGCTTAGGAAAAAAGAAAAGCTATGTCACTCAACAACAAATTACAGAAAGATCATCCCATGGGAAGAGATGTACACTTTACTGTAAAAAAAATCTGCATTGTTATATTTATCACATGGTATTATAATCTATTTATGAGTCTATCTTCCTTCATCTATATGCCTGAAGTCATTCATCTTATGATTTCCCAGCATCAAAGAGGTAGAAGTTGAACATATCCTTTTCATATAGAGTCAAATATATTATGGTTGGAAATTTAGGGAAGTGATGTCTAGAGGGAATATTATATACATAGGAGATCTTGCTTTTAGGTACTGATAAAGAACTTGGTGACTAGAGTTTCAGAATAAAAAAAATCGATGACAATGGTCTTTAAGAACATTTAACGATTCTAGACTTATGTCTGAAACTTGGGGAAAAACAGGGATGCCTTTCTATTGAGAGAAGGGAAGAAGGTAAGTCAGTGATGATGAAGCAAGATCAGAAGTCAGGAGATGACTTGAGAGAGCTTATACCTGCTGGTCTCCCTTTTCTCTCCAAAACAACATGCAGTGTGTTTAGTTCATCTGCTTAAGAAGGAGAAGACTGAGGTATCTGGAATTGAGGTAGGATAACTGAAGAAAGTGATAACTTCCTGAGAAAAATGGGAAAGTTTCTTTCAAGAGACAAGGAGAAGTGAACTGGAGGGATTATTTAACAACTATTTTCCCACAGGCTCTATACCCCACAACACAGCCAAAATAACATGGCCAGAAAATTCCATGAATATTGATGCACCATTTTACCCACTGAGTTGCCTATTCCTAGAAAGCAATTCCTTCTATTTAACTCTATACTCATACCAATAATTTTACCTGTCTTTACCTCTTTTACTTCTCCCATAAATATACTCAACTCTTACCCATTTTAAAAAAGAGATGATTTACTTACAGTCCATTTACTCCCTCATCCATTGCTCTCTGGCTTTGGCTCCACTGCTACTGAAATAGTTTTTGCAAAGGTCATTATCACCTAGTTACAAAGAATTATAGCCTTTACCCTCTCAATCTGTCTTCTTTATGGTATTTCTGGAAGCTTTTGAGCCCATTGGCAAGCCCCTGCTTTTGAAACATTCTCATCCTCTGACTTTGGACATAGCAATCAGAAAACGTACTAAATGTGGACACTCTAGTGTACACTATGCAAAGACTGTGGCCTGAATCCCAGCCATGCAATTTTCTGACTGAGTGATGTTAGAGACATTATTTAGCCTTTCCAACCTCAGTTCATATAGTTGCAAAACAGATATAATACCCACTTATTAGTACTGCCTTCATAACTCAGACCTTTAACCTTTAAGAAATACTGGGAATTTTCCTGTGATCCAGTGGTTAAGACTCTGTGCTTTCATTACAGTAGGTAGGAGTTCTATCCCTGTCCTGGTTGGGGAAGTAAGATCTCACAAGCCTCATGTCACAGCCAAAAAAAATTTAAGAAATACTGAATACCTACTATATACCAGGTACTATTTTGAGAGCCTGGAATCCATTAGTGAGGGAGGAGAAATGAACAAAAATTCTAACCCTAATATATGACCCACAAATCCAACTACTAGGCATATACCCTGAGAAAACCATAATTCAAAAAGACACATATACCCTAAATGTTCATTACAACTCTATTTACAATAGCCAGAACATGCAAGCAATGTAGATGTCCATCAACAGGTGGATAAAGAAGATGTGTACATATATACAATAGATTATTACTCAGCCATAAAAAGGAGCAAAATTGGGACATTTGTAGTAATGTCAATGAACCTAGAGTCTATCACAGAGTAAAGTCAGAGAGAAAAAAAAAACATATTGTATATTAATGTGTATAGATGGAATCTAGAAAAATGGTGCTGATGAACCTATTTGTAGGGCAGGAATAGAGACACAGACAATACAGAATGGACTTTTGGACACAGAGGTAGGAAGGAGAGGGTGGGACAAATTGAGAGAGTAGCATACACTACCACATGTGAAATAGACAGCTAGTGGGAAGATGCCTATAGCACAGGGAGCTCTACTAGATGCTTTGTGATGACCTAGAGGCAGAGACGGAGGGCAGGAGGCTCAAGAAGGTGGGGGTATATATACACATACAGCTGATTCACTATAGCCGCAGAAACTAACACAAGAGTGTGAAGCAATTATACTCCAATTAAAAATAACTTTTAAAATTAAAAAAGATAGAAATACTGAACATCTCAGTTCAGTTCAGTTGCTCAGTCATGTCCGACTCTGCGATCCCATGAATCGCAGCACGCCAGGCCTCCCTGATCATCACCAACTCCCAGAGTTCACTCAGACTCACATCCATCAAGTCAGTGATGCCATCCAGCCATCTCATCCTCTGTCATCCCCTTCTCCTCTTGCCCCCAATCCCTCCCAGCATCAGAGTCTTTTACAATGAGTCAACTCTTCGCATGAGGTGGCCAAAGTACTGGAGTTTCAGCTTCAACATCATTCCCTCCAAAGAAATCCCAGGGCTGATCTCCTTCAGAATGGACTGGTTGGATCTCCTTGCAGGCCAAGGGACTCTCAAGAGTCTTCTCCAACACCACAGTTCAAAAGCATCAATTCTTCGGCACTCAGCCTTCTTCACAGTCCAACTCTCACATCCATACATGACCACAGAAAAAACCATAGCCTTGACTAGACGGACCTTTGTTGGCAAAGTAATATATCTGCTTTTCAATATGCTATCTAGGTTGGTCATAACTTTCCTTCCAAGGAGTAAGCATCTTTTAATTTCATGGCTGCAGTCACCATCTGCAGTGATTTTGGAGCCCAGAAAAATTAAGTCTGGCACTGTTTCCACTGTTTCCCCATCTATTTCCCATGAAGTGATGGGACCGGATGCCATGATATTCGTTTTCTGAATGTTGAGCTTTAAGCCAACTTTTTCACTCTCCTCTTTTACTTTCATCAAGAGGCTTTTTAGTTCCCCTTCATTTTCTGCCATAAGGGTGGTATCATCTGTATATCTGAGGTTATTGATATTTCTCCCGGCAATCTTGATTCCAGCTTGTGTTTCTTTCAGTCCAGCGTTTCTCATGATGTACTCTGCGTATAAGTTAAATAAGCAGGATTGATAATACACAGCCTTGACGTACTCCTTTTCCTATTTGGAACCAGTCTGTTATTCCATGTCCAGTTCTCACTGTTGCTTCCTGACCTGCATACAGATTTCTCAAGAGGCAGGTCACCTACTACATATTAATACCAGGTACTATTTTAGATGCTTTGAATCTAGTAGTCCATTGTTGAGGGAGGAAAATGATGACAGAGGAAAACAGAACAAAAATCCCTGTATCACTGAACTGGGGAAAGGATAGGGACAATAAACTATAAACATAATAAACATGCACATGACATAGTATGTCGGGGGATGGCATGACATGGAAAATTATGAACCAGGGAGGAGGATTAGAAGAGTCACAGTAATAGAATGGGTTGCGATTTTAAATAGGGAGGGGAGGGTGGATCATATTGAGAAAATGACATTTGAGGAACAAAAGGGGAGCAGAGGAACTGATCGCGTAGAAAGCTGAGTAAAGGGTGTTTCTGGCAGAAGAAACAGACTGTGTAAAAGTTAGTGTGTCTGGAGTCTCATGAAGGAGGAGGCAGACAGTAGGAGACAGAGGTAAGAGAGTGATGTGTGCCTTTGGAGGCCATTGTGAGGATTTCTGCTTTTACTCTCAGTGAAACTGAAAGCCTGTGAGGGGGTTTGAGCAGAGAAGTAACATAATCTCCAAGGTGCTTTAACAGGATCACTCTGGCTGATGTGTAGAGCATATACCATATGTGGTAAAGACAAAAACCAGAGACGAGGAAGTTATTGCAACATTCCTGGTGAAACATGATTGTGGTATATATCAGAAAGGTGGTAGCAAGTTGTGGTGAAAGTGATAAGAAGTAGCTGGACTGCAGACAGATTTTGAAAGAAGAAATAAAAGTATTTTCTGATTGAGTTGGTTGTAAAAGAGATAAAAAAAATATATATCATCCCAATATTGGCTTTGCTGGAACAACTGAAAAGGTGAATTTGTCACTTTCTGTGATGTGGAAGACTGGTAGAGGGAGTGAGCTTCACATCATAAAATTTGTATAGTGAAATAGTCCACTGTGTTTTAAACTCACCTCTTTGATTCCAAGACTTGTAGTAACCACTCTCTTCCTGTCACATAGCATTGCAGCATTCTTGAAGTAAATTTATACATGGAATTTCATTTTTTTGTATTTATAACCATTTTTTAGAAAGGCATAAAACATATTGTTGTTTCCTATGGAACAGATGAGATGACCAGGGATCAGAAAAGCTATGAGATTAACTGAAGGCCCCAGTGTGGTTAGAATAGAGTGCACACTACAACAGTGGGTGTTTTGTCTCTGTATCTATATATTAGACCCTATAATGCTTTCCAAGAATTAGAATAGTGCAAGATAACATCAAGATTATGCAGTTCAAAACCTTCTACATTTCATGTGAAGAAACTAACTCAGAGAGTCCAAGTAACCTGTTCTGTGTGACTCCATTTTGGGTTTTGAAATTTTTTGTAAATTCCCAAAAGACTTTAGATTGAGATTTCATTCTGGAATGTTGAATGGATAATGGACATTTTTCAGTGAGAAAAATGCTCAGTGGGGTAGGAGGAAAACCAGAAGACAGCAATGTACTGAAAGCCAAATGAAGAACGGAGCCGATCTCCTGAGCCAAATGCTGCCATCTGTGTTACGAATGAGTCTTGAGACTTGAATCAATCATTAGATTTAGCAACGTGACAATCATGGAGGACCTAGACAAAGGCAATTTCAGAGTAGTAGGTGCAGGGTGGGGGGTGGTCTGGAGAGGTTAAACCCGAAGAGGAGAAAATTTGGAGAAAGCAAGAAGCTTATTACAAACTGCTTATTACAGAAAAATAGAGTAAAGAATAATAGAGTAATATTTCTTTTTCTCTTTTTCCTTTTTTATAAGATGGGGGAAAGCAGGTTTGTGTGTTATTGGGGGCAGCTCAGTAAAGAGAAAAGAATTAGCACCATAGGAGATAACAATAAAAATCATGAACATAACACCCTTGAGTGGGCAAGAGGATGGAATTCAGTGCCCAAGGGGATGAACTCACAGTAGAATGAGATGCGTGCAGTTCTTCTGTGTAACAGGTGAGAAAATAAAGCATGCAGACACAAAGGCAGGTAAGTGAGAGGCAGTATGTGTAAGTTCTCTCTGATTGCTTCTGAGTGTGCAGGGAGGTAGGGACAGGTCATAAGCAGAAAGAGAAGATGAGGAAGAGGAGTTTGAAGTTAGAAGTGAGAGAGGGTGGTGTTAAACAGTCATGTAAAAGATGGAGAGTTTGAATGGACTAGACAAAAAGAGCATGACTGTCAGGGAAATTTAAAGACATACTGGCTCTGCCTGGTCCTGGGCCATGGGAGCATCCACAGTCCAGGGTTCACTATAGCTATTATTATTGTGCTATTTGAAAGCACCCTCTCCCTTAATAAAGGTATTAGAGAACACTGAATTACCTACCCAAAAATTGCTTGACGTATTTTTAGGCAAAAATTTAAGAATTTCCTCTTTAACATACAATTACTTGGTATTTCCATAATCCTTTATATTTGCAAATTACTCTATAGTCATGCTCATTATGTATGCTTCACCACTCCTGACTTACACATAAAATAAAATTAAGTAACTCAGAGAAGGCACAATATTTTGTTCACCTGGTATTGGACTGGGTTGGCCAAAAAGTTCATTTGGCTTTTTCCATACCATCTTTTAAAAGAATCATTTATTTTTAATTGAAGGATAATTGCTCTACAATATTGTGTTGGATTCTGCCAAATATCAACATGAATCAGCCAAAGGTATATCTATGTCCCCTCCCTCCTGAGCCTCCCTCCTACCGTATCCTATCCCATCCCTCTAGGTTGTCACAGAGCACCAGTTTGAGCTCCCTGAGTTATATAGCAAATTCTCACTGGCTAATTATTTTACATATGGTAGTGTATTTGTTTCCATGCAACTCTTTCCATTCGTCCCACCCTTTCCTTCCCCCTCAACCCATGTCCACAAATCTTTTCTCTATGTATGTTCCTGGCTTGGAAAAATCAATATTATGAAAATGAATATACTAGCAAAAGCAATCTACAGATTCAGTGTAATCCCTATCAAATTACCAATGACATTTTTCACAGAACTAGAACAAAAAATTTCCATTCCATCTTACAGAAAAAACCTGAACAAACTTTTTGGCCAACCCCATACTTGGCAGCAGGGAACAGATAAGAATTACCTATCCTGGATTCTATAGTTTACAGCAACATTTCCTTGAAGTATATTTGGGGAATATATATTTGTGGACCATTCATCCCAACAGGTGCTCCATGAGTCAAGACTTCTAAAGTCTAAAGTTCTAAAGTCTAAAGAGTGGGGACCGTACATGATATATCCTACTCTAAAACTGCCACACTATGCATTAGCATCTTTGAGAAGCCTGGTGTGTTAAAGGCATCTGCTTAAGTTATTCAACCTAGTATTTCTGAAGCTTATTTGACCACAAAATTCTCTTTTAAAAAAAAACAGAACCTACTTTATGGGTGTATGTAGGTCATTGAGGGGCTTCCCAAATGGCGCCAGTGGTAAAGAACCCGCCTACCAATACCGGAGATGTAAAGAGACATGGGCTCAATCTTTGGGTCCCCTGGAGGAGGGCATGGCAACCCACTCCAGTATTCCTGCCTGGAGAATCCCATGGACAGAGGAGCCTGGCGGACTATGTTTCTTAGGGTTGTGAAGAGTCAGATAGGACTGAAGTGACTCAGCATGCATACACGCACAGCAGTCATTGATAGGATGGATTCCAGTATCCATTCATCCCTTCTTCCTTGGTAGGAATGCCAGTTTTACATGGCCACACTGCTGCTTAGCCAATAGGCTTTATTTCCTAGTGCCCCTTGCTGTAACAAGGTTCTGATCAATGAGATGTATGTGGAAATGTTATGTGTGATGACCTAGAAATAGTCTCAAAGGTAAGGAGTGCTCCTTTCTCTATACCATCTCTTCTTCCTTCAGCAACACCAACTGATGACTACAGTCTGAGCAGTCAAAGCAGCTTGAGACTCAGTAAAGACCAGAAACCTGCAAGACGGCAGGAACCTGGCTTCTGCATTATTGTGGAACCACCACACTGCCCACACAGTGCCTGCCTCCAGACTCCAGAGTGAGAGAAGAATAATCTTCAATCTCGTATATAGCACTGGTACTTTAGGGTGTTTTTTTTTTTTTTTTCTATTTCTCAAGGCTAAAGCAAACCCTAACTAATACAGTGTAAATATCCATCATCATCTCACAGAACAGTGTTCTTCAGAGGAAACTTTGAGATGCGCTGGTCTAAATTCAGCCACTAGAAAGTCATGTTGGAGAAGGCAATGGCACCCCACTCCAGTACCCTTGCCTGGAAAATCCCATGGACAGAGGAGCCTGGAAGGCTGCAATCCATGGGGTCGCACAGAGTCGGACACGACTGAGCGACTTCACTTTCACTTTTCACTTTCATGCATTGGAGAAGGAAATGGCAACCCACTCCAGTGTTCTTGCCTGGAGAATCCCAGGGATGGGGGAGCCTGGTGGGCTGCCGTTTATGGGGTCGCACAGAGTCGGACATGACTGAAGTGACTCAGCAGCAGAAAGTCATGCCTCTCCCACACTCCCCACAAGTGCATCTTTGAGTCCAAACATGTGAAATCTTCTTGACCAAGCTCCAGGAGATGGAGAAGGACAGGGAAGCCTGGCGTGCTTCAGTCCATGGGGTCGCAAAGAGTCGGACATGACTGAGCGACAGAACAAACAACAGTGTGAAATTTTCATTCATGTCTGGTATTTACATTTCATTCCAAACACTATCAAACAAAAGGCATCAGGAAACTGGAAAGAGCAATGCCTCTTATCAAAAATAAACATTAGAATCCCAACTCTGCTTATTGATCTCAGACAAGAATTCTAAAATCTCCACTCCTATTTCCCTGGAGGCATAGTAAAGACCTATTTTGTGCCTCACACAGTTGTTATAATGGTTAATGAGGTAGTGAGGTAGTGTTAGTCACTCAGTCATGTTCAACTCTTTGCAACCCCACAGACTGTAGCCCACCAAGGTCCTCTGTCCATGGGATTCTCCAGCCAAGAATACTGGAATGGGTTGCCATTTCCTTCTCCAAGGGATCTTCCCAACCCAGGGATTGAATCCAAGTCTCCTGCATTGCAGGCAGATTCTTTACCATCTGAGCTACAGGAAAGTCCTAATGAAATACACACCCCTCAAAAACTAATCCTAAGAATGAGGTAGCCTACTACACAAAAGATCTTATTGCTACTGTTATTCAGGCATACCAGAGGGGACTCTAGTCTCAAATTTACTGATAGGTGGGTGTGTACATGGAAGTTCTCTCACATCATTTCTGTAGGCGTCACTTCTCAATAGACAGGTAGAATCAAATAGGCCCCTTGGTCCCAACCTAATGTAAATTCTAAATGCAGATGGTAGTCTCAGAATCTTAAGGCTAGGACGGGGCCTTTGGGGGACTTGTTAAGTCTATGTCTCTATATTAAGGTGAGATCACACCTAAACTATCCTGGAATTACAAATTTATTAGTTTTATAAAGATTTTTAGAGAATAAGTTCTAAATCCTCAACTTCAAGAGCAGATCTGAGGTTTAACAGTTCTCACTATAAGAAAATTGCTCCTCAGGATGGAATTTAAATTCCTTACCCTAATTTAAGTCTCTGGCTCTCTTGTGCGTACTTTAACAGTCTGTAAAAAGCTGGTATGATTTGTCCAACATTCACCCTTTATATATTTGAAGACAGTTCCTAAGATGATCTTCATAGGAATATTGAGTCTAAAACCCACACATGCCAAGACAACTATTTCTTTTATATTTAATAAAGATCATTCAAGATATCTAAGTCAATAATGAGGACTTTCATGAACATAATAGAATTACTTTACTTCTAAAGTTATGGATAGTTAGATATCTATTTATAAAGAAAAGGGATTGGGCAACAAATTTGCAAATCAAAACATGCTCTAAAGTTAAAATTATCATTTCTAAACTAACTAGCAGAAAAAAAAATAAGACTATTAGTTAAAATAGGCACATACATTATTCAAATTTTATGGCTAACTTTTTAAGCTTAAAATAAAAGAAAAACAAGTGTCTAATTGATATTCATTTATTCACGTCACTATATAACCAGAACAGTACAAACTAGTTTTGTATGGCATTATTCACAGAAAGAATGTTCCAACATCCCTTACAAAATTAAAATAATGCATAATATTAATTTTGTTTGTTTTCAGTTTCTGAGACATGTCTGACATATATTACTGAATGTATTCAGTCTAAATTTGCTATTTTTATTGTAAATCCTAATGAAGGATGTTAGCATTGCACTCAACAAAATCCATCAAATGATTGATTTTCTTAAACCAATATGAAATTAGCCTGGTAAAATAGTGCTATTTAAAAACATTAATTAAATGGCTGTGTTTGCTTGTCAACCTGATCCCCTGTGCACTGTTTAACTGTATGACTCTACAGAACTGATAGTCTCCATTTGTCTCTATTGCCAAAATTACCTTTGTGAGATCAGAATTGCATGGAAAGTAGTTGAATTAGAAGTAGGGAAAAGGGAGCCAAAAGAGGACCATGCCAACAAAAATCAATTTTCATATGTAAGGATACTCTGGAAATGAGAATGAATTTTTTCATTGTTAGAAAAGTGAGCTTACAAAGAAAGAGGGCTAGAATGAAATTTGCAGTGGTGGTGAATTGGAGTCAGACATGTCTGTAACATAAATATGAATATATAGATATGGAAACAAATACAGATATATCTATATGAAACATCTTAAACATGTATATTTTGCAGCTCTTGTCACTGAGAGAACCTAGTAGCAATACTCTTTTACTAGTAATGAGAACACCTAACTCCCAGACCTTAGTTTATTAATACTGTCCCCCATCAAAAGAAATCAGGGCTCTTGGAGGGATGATGGACTCCAGGGCTGAGGCAGGGAAGCTACTAGATAATCGTGGATAACACTGTAGTGGCAGAAAGAAAGAAAATGCTGGAAGATAAGGGGAGCAAATTGAAAAACAACTTGGAGAATTTCAATGGCCAAATCTCAGTCAACTTGAACAATAAAATAAGTGATATATTGGATTATAATCCATAGTGATATAAATAAATAAGTGAATAAATCAGAAGGAACAGCTTTTGTTACAGTAAAATTCTAATTAATAAATGTGGAAGGAATTATGAAAATAGAAAAATCACCATTCGGCAAACACCACAGCAATAATTATATCAGGCAAGAGTCACAGATGGATGCTAAAACTAGTAGACAAAAATATGATAAGAAGCAGGATATTTCCATAGTTACAAAATGTCTCCTCACAAGATACGTATTAATTACACATGAAAATATAACCTTATAATGGAGAAACCTGGCAGACAGCACCTTAGACGGATAAAAATTAAACCAAGTGATAAGAATAAAACCTGCGTAATAAGACATCGTGACTTAAGACTTGTCCCTGTGCTGTATCTCCTGATACGATACACTGAGAAGGTTACAACATTATTTCAGTGATATTCTTGCTAAAAAATGCATAAATTGAATTTAATCATGAGGAAATATTAGCTAAATCCAATTTGAGTGACATTCTACAAAATAGCTGGTCCATGCTCTCCAAAATGTCAAGGTCATAAAAGACAAACAAAGAGGCATTATAATAGAACTGTGAAGGCTAGCAAAATATAACAACTAAAAGTAAAGAGGGATTCTGCATTGAATCTTGGACTAGAAAATCAGCATGAATGATACAGTTGGCAAAATTCCAAGTTTCTAGATTAATACTATTACTGTATAAATGTTCATATCTTGATGTCATTATTTTTACTGTGATTATACAAAGTTTTAACATTAGGGAAAGTTGGATAAACGGTGTGTAAGACTTCTCTGCTCTATTTTGGTGCCTTTCAATAATGTAAGATGAAATCACTGCTGACAGTGACTGCAGCCATTAAATTAAAGATGCCTGTTCCTTGGAAGGATAGCTATGACAAACTTAGACAGCATATTAAAAAGCAGAGACATCACTTTTCTTTAAAGGTCCATATAGTCAAAGCTATGGTTTTTCCAGTAGTCATGTACAGATGTGCAGTGTTGGACCATAAAGAAGGATGAGCACTGAAGAACTGATGCTTTCAAACTGTGGTGCTGGGGAAGACTCTTGAGAGTCCCCTGGATTGCAAGATTAAACCAGTCAATCCTAAAGGAAATTAACCCTGAGTATTCATTTGAAGGACTGATGCTGAAGCTAAAACTCCAATACTTTGGCCACCTGATACGAAGTGTTGATTCATTGGAAAAGACTCTGCTGCTAGGAAAAGTTGAAGGCAAAAGGAGAAGGGAGCTGCAGAGGATGAGAAGGTTATATAGCATCACCAACTCAATGAACATGAATTTGAGACAACTCCAGAAGGTAATGAAGGATAGGGGAGCCTGGTGTGCAGCAATCCATGGGGTTACAAAGAGTCAGACATGACTTAGCGACTGAATAGCAACAAGATATATCTGAAATTAAAACCTAATTTATAATAAATCCACCTTCATCCCTATCTCCATGAGCTTCAGTTGACAATAGGTTAGTGTTATACATTTTACTGTGAAATGAACTGTTTCAATTTTAGTGGCATAAAGCAACAATATTTTTTATTATGTCTCAAGGTTCTGGAGATTTAATTTAGAATTAACTTTTACTTACAAAACATTGCAAAAATAGCTAAAAAGAGCTTTTATATACCATTCACTGAACATCTAATGTTAATCTCATGTAACCATAATACAATTAATGACCTCAAAAAATAAGCACAGATATGCTAATACTATTATTATTATGTTTCATGTTTCTGCAGGTGATTGAACTAGACTAGATAGTTCTCACACTCAGTCTTTCATGTGGCTAAGATCAAACAGTTACAGGAGCTGGAATCACTTGGAGGCTTCAGTTATCCCTCCTCCTACATTTTAGAAAACACCAATCTACCTGAACTTTCTTAAACATGTGGGTTCTTCATTACGTCTATTTTCTGCTATAATCATTGTTCTCTCTAACAGTTACACTCTTTTAATGGGTTTTTAAAACATTCATCAGTTGGAATATTTGTTTTCTCCTTATTCAGTTCAGTTCAGTCGCTCAGTCGTGTCTGACTCTTTACAACCCCATGAATCACAGCACACCAGGCCTCCCTGTCCATCGCCAACTCCCGGAGTTCACTCAAACTCACGTCCATCGAGTCAGTGATGCCATCCAGCCATCTCATTCTCTGTCGTCCCCTTCTCCTCCTGCCCCCAATCCTTCCCAGCACAGAGTCTTTTCCAATGAGAAATAATTAACAGAAAACTACACCAAAACATTAACTACATTGAATTAATATTTTTTAAAAGTTATTCACAATTTTTAAAAAGTTCTTAGATATTAAAAAAGGCAGATATTCATCTAACAACAACAAAACCCTGTAACAAACATATAAATTAGAAAACTTTAAACATGTTAAAGCCAGGTACAGTGCAACTTGTTCATTGCCAAAAAATCTTAATGTATGCCAAAGAATGCTCAAACTACCACACAATTGCACTCATCTCACACGCTAGTAAAGTAATGCTCAAAATTCTCAAAGCCAGGCTTCAGCAACACATGAACCGTGACCTTCCTGATGTTCAAGCTGGTTTTAGAAAAGGCAGAGGAACCAGAGATCAAATTGCCAACATCTGCTGGATCATGGAAAAAGCAAGAGAGTTCCAGAAAAACATCTATTTCTGCTTTATTGACTATGCCAAAGCCTTTGACTGTGTGGATCACAATAAACTGTGGGAAATTCTGAAAGAGATGGGAATACCAGACCACCTGATCTGCCTCTTGAGAAATGTGTATGCAGGTCAGGAAGCAACAGTTAGAACTGGACATGGAACAACAGACTGGTTCCAAATAGGAAAAAGAGTACATCAAGGCTGTATATTTTCACCCTGCTTATTTAACTTATATACAGAGTACATCATGAGAAACACTGGGCTGGAGGAAGTACAAGCTGGAATCAAGATTGCTGGGAGAAATATCAATAACCTCAGATATGCAGATGACACCACCCTTACGGCAGAAAGTGAAGAGGAACTCAAAAGCCTCTTGATGAAAGTGAAAGTGGAGAGTGAAAAAGTTGGCTTAAAGCTCAACATTCAGAAAATGAAGATCATGGCATCCAGTCCCATCACTTCATGGGAAATAGATGGGGAAACAGTGGAAACAGTGTCAGACTTTATTTTTCTGGGCTCCAAAATCACTGCAGATGGTGATTGCAGCCATGAAATTAAAAGATGCTTACTCCTTGGAAGGAAAGTTATGACCAACCTAGATAGCATATTCAAAAGCAGAGACATTACTTTGCTAACAAAGGTCTGTCTAGTCAAGGCTATGGCTTTTCCTGTGGTCATGTATGGATGTGAGAGTTGGACTGAGAAGAAGGCTGAGCGCCAAAGAATTGATGCTTTTAAACTGTGGTGTTGGAGAAGACTCTTGAGAGTCCCTTGGACTGCAAGGAGATCCAACCAATCCATTCTGAAGGAGATCAGCCCTGGGATTTCTTTGGAAGGAATGATGCTAAAGCTGAAACTCCAGTACTTTGTCCACCTCATGCGAAGAGTTGACTCATTGGAAAAGACTCTGATGCTGGGAGGGATTGGGGGCAGGAGGAGAAGGGGACGACAGAGGATGAGATGGCTGGATGGCATCACTGACTCGATGGACGTGAGTCTGAGTGAACTCCGGGAGTTGGTGATGAACAGGGAGGCCTGGCGTGCTGTGATTCATGGGGTTACAAAGAGTCGTACATGACTGAGCGACTGAACTGAACTGAACTGAACTGATGTAACAAAGTAAGAAAAATAAATAAATAAAATAATAGCTAAAAGGAGAGACCTTTCTCCTTGGACACCACATAAGAGTCAACATACAAGAAGAAACAGCATAAACAGGTAAACTCTTAGAAATTTAAGAAAACTCAATTTTCTGGATATCAGCATAATATATAGAATCAAGAGCATTTCATAATTCAATAATAACAAAACACATTTTTTTAAATGTTGAAAATCTTAAGTCTCTAGGACTAAATGTAACAAAATAGAAAAGGTCACCATAAAAATAATACAATCTATGACTACAGGCTTTTTACATGACCTAAATAAATGGAAAAATACACCATATTGATGGATATAAACACTCATAATTATGTCAATTATTCTCTAATTTATATTTAAATTAAATACATCATTAAAAATCAACCAATATGTCAAGAGATACAATCTGCCAAAACTCAGAAATAGAAGAAGTAGACAATCAGAACAGACCTGTATCAATTAAAGAAATTGAATCCATACATAATAACCCTTAAATGAGAATACATCTGACTAGATGGGTTCACTGGTGAATTCTATAAAATACTTAAGGAAGGAATTGGTATAATTTATCTACAATCTCTTTCAGAAGATAAAAGCAGAAGGAACATCCTCAACACATTCTATGAGGTCAGCATTATCCTAATACTAAAACTAGACAAAGATTTTACAGGAAAAAAAATTATAGACCAATATCTCTCATGAACTTAGGTATAAAAGTCCTCAATAAAATATTGACAAATCAAATGTAACAATGTATTAAAAAGAATTATGCATTATAACCAAGTAGGATTTATCTGAGGTATGCAAGACTGATTCAACATTTGAAAGTCTAATGTATATCACATCATCAGACTAAAGAAGAAAAAAGTCACACAATTATGTCAATAGATGCAAGAAAAAAGCATTTAACAAACTAAACATCCATTCATGAAAGAGAGGGGAACTTTCTTGACAAAAACATCTACTCAAAAACCTACAACTAACAATCAAACTTAACACTGAGAAACTCAGTTTTTCAGATAAGATCAGAAACAAGGTGAGGATGTCCTTTCTCAACAATGCTTTTACCATCATTCTGGAAACCCTAGATAACGTGATGACAATAAAAGAAAGTAAAAGATACACATATTGAGAGTGAAGAAATAAAACTGTCCTTATTCACAGATGACATGATGGTCTATGTAGAAAATCTAAGAGAAATGAACAAAAATCTTCTGGAACTAACAAGCTATTATAGCAAGGTTTCAGGATACAAGGTTAATATACAAAAATCAATCACTTTCCTATATACCAGCAATGAACAAGTAGAATTTGAAATTAAAAACACATTACCATTTATTAGCATCCTCTCCCCAAAAATAGAAAAACTTACGCATGAATCTTTTAAAAATGTGTACAAAATATTTACAAGGAAAACTACAAAATGAAAGCTATCAGTGAAGAATTATATAGAGAGATGTGTGCATGTGTGCTAAGTCACTTCAGTCCTGTCTGACTCTTTGCAAACCTATGAACCATAGTCCAGCAGGCTCCTCTGTCCATGGGATTCTCCAGGCAAGAATCCTGGAGTGGGTTGCCATACCCTCCTCCAGGAGATCTTCCCAACCCAGGGATCGAACCTGTGCCTCTTCTGTCTCCCGCATTGGCAGGCAGATTCTTTACCACCAGAGTCACCTGAGAAGCCCCCAAATGGAGAGAGAATCCATGTTTATTGACAGGAAGACTCAATATTATCAAGAAGTTATTTCTTCCCAGCTTGATCTATAGATTTAACAGAATCAAAATGCCAGTAAGTTATTTTACACATGTCAACAAAACATAAAGTTTATATGGAGTGGCAAAAGACTCAGAATAGCCAACTCATTATTGAAAAAGAAAAACAAAGTTGGAGGATTTTTACTACTGGCCACCAAGACTTACTATAAAGCTACAGTAATCAACACCATGCAGTATACTTTAAAGCATAAACAAACAGATCAGCAGAAGAGAACAGAGAGCCCAGAAATAAATCAAAATAAATACCATGAACTGAACTTTGTAAAGGAGCAGAGGAAATACAATAGAACAAGCACAGTCTTTTCAACATACAGTGCTGCAGCAACTGGATGTTTATATACCAAAAGAAAGTGATCTAGGAACAGACCTTACACCCTTCACAGATATTAGCTCAACCAGATATTACACACTTTAATCATGAAAAGCATTATATATTAGGGAGGTCTTCTACATAAGTAAGTGAATTTATTTTTAAGTCCTATGTTTGATGTTCTTTCACATTAACCTATATAACAGATACATTTTTGCAATAACAAAATGGATAATATGGCATAGATCAAGTTACCAACTACTTTTGAGATTCAGTTCAGTTCAGTTGTTCAGTCGTGTCCAACTGTTTGCGATCCCATGAATCACAGCATGCCAGGCCTCCTTGTCCATCACCAACTCCCGGAGTTCACTCAGACTCACGTCCATCGAGTCAGTGATGCCATCCAGCCATCTCAGCCTCTGTCGTCCCCTTCTCCTCCTGCCCCCAATCCCTCCCAACATCAGAGTCTTTTCCAATGAGTCAACTCTTCACATGAGGTGGCCAAAGTACTGGAGTTTCAGCTTCAGCATCATTCCTTCCAAAGAACACCCAGGGCTGATCTCCTTTAGAATGGACTGGTTGGATCTCCTTGAGATTATGGGCAGTTAATTTTCCCAACAACATATATTTTTTAGATTTCAGTTACAATCTCAAAACAGAGTGTATCACAAAATTTATGAGACATTCTTAAGTTCTAAGCAATGAAGCACCAATAGCATGCTGTCTTATGTTGTCAGTTATTTAACAGCTTCTATCGAAAGAGGATAAAAAAGCACTGTTGCTTTAAGCACTTGTGTTCTTCCCATTCCCATCTTGAGTGATAGACTAAGGGGTTCTGTTTACTGCCCCCATGCATTCTGCAAGACTGTGGTTGTTGGATTCGATTTCTTTTCTTATGCTTAGTGTAGTGCCTGGTATACAGTAGGAACTTCATAAATATTATAGTAACAGTCTCCACATTTCACAGATGTGAAAGCTGAGGTTCAGAGAGGTGGAGGAGCAGCAGGTACCAGAATGGCTGAGTGGTTAAAGTGTTGGACTTAAGATCCCATGGATTTATATCCTTATGGGTTTGAATACTATTTCTAGTACAAGTTAGCCTGATTTTTTTTTTTTAACAAAGTGCTGTGGAGGAGTGTGTGCAAGGTGGAAAAGCAAATCCTACCCCGGGTGACTTTAGCAGTCCCCTTGCCATCTCCCATGTTAAGACATGGAGGGATCCTGAGATCACATTCTTCTGTTAGGCAGCTTTCTATGAAGACTACAGATTTCTTATGTTCCTCAAATGAAAGTGGCTCAAAGAGAGTGACACATAATTAATGGGATGATGTGGTAAAATACCATTTACTGACAGTGATAGCATCCTGATCAAAGAAACTAGTGATGAAATTTCTGTTGTCTTACTTCTCAAAACTGCTTTAAAAAAGGTAATTTTCTATTCCTGTGTGATTAAAATCACTTGAGACCCATTTACACTTAATGTAATCTAATAGCAAAAATAAACATTGCTCCCTACTTGTGTGCTTTGAAGAATTTGCTCTTCAGGAGGATTATAAAACAGACATCTTTCAGATGGTTCTGGGTCAATTAACAGAAAACAACCTTAACTGTAATTATGGATGTTGAAACGAGGTGTGATTTCCTGACTGCTTCAGCCAAATCTGCTGCAGACCCTTTCTATACAGCACTACTCGGTTCAGTCTGGTCTAGGTAGACTGGCATACATCTCAGCTTACTGTGGCACAGTGAGATTCCAACAGAATCTTGTTAGTGCAGTTTCACGCAGTGGGTGGGCATGTGTGTTCTGCATATTAGGAAAGGCTCTTCTTTGCCAGTGCAATAGGTTTTTTTATTCTGAATTCATTTAAAGCCTCAAATGAGGCTACAATGGTAAATATCACAGAGGAAAAAGTTAACAAGGACAGTCCCAGTTCTCAGAATATCTTGGCTTTATCCACCAAATCATTTAGGGAGGTAACTCGCTATGCTGTGCTGTTTCTGCTGCTTGCTCTCATGACAGAAATTTAGATTAGTAAGGGCCTGGTTATTTTTATTAATGGGTAATTTTTAGTGTTTTACTACTGCTTCTGAATTAAATACAGTAGGAGAAGTGGGATTAATTCTCATTTCTTACTTTATGTATTTTATGGTTTGAATTTTCAAATAGCATGTGCTACCTTAGTAATTTTATATATTTATGAAATATTTTTAAATGATGAATATTATTTCAAATAAGTAAACAAAAGGTATATCTGCTTACTGTTTTTTAAAAATTCAGACAATACCAAAAAACACAAAATAAAAGTCTTACCATCTACAGATTGTAATTGAGAATATTAGTATGTACATATTTATTTAATCTAAATTTTAAAAATACTTTTAGCTAATATAGTTTTGTTATATATTTCTTTCTCTTAATAATACATAATGATCACCTTTCCATATAAATTTATGAATGTCTGCAACATTTTAATGGCCAGAAAATATTTCATTATGGAGATGCATTAAATATTTTTCACTAATTTTTTAATAATACACAATTTGCTTCCAATTTCTCAATATTATAAACAATGCTACATAATTATTTATATGCTTCTCTGATTAATTCCTTAGGATAAGGAGGTTGAAGAAGATGTAGATTTTAATTGTCTCACTACGTATTGCCAGAGTTTCATTTCAAAGTTTGAATCAGTATGTATTCCTATTCACAATGTAGTCAAGTTACCAGTCATTTATATGGTTCTCCAGTTTTCCCATTAAAACAAAAGAAAACATTTTTAATTAATAATAATAGAAGCTAGAAAAAACAAGAGTTAGAGTTAGGGTTACTAACATCATAAGCCACCTTGTTCAAATTCTTTCCTTTGAGAGGAAAGAAGGGACTAACTACCATTTGCTGAGTACCTATAACAGATCAGTCACTAACGTGCTCGACAGAAGGCGTTCCATTCAGTCTGCAGTAAAAATCTTAGGAAATAGGCTAATATTATCATCTTCAAGTCACGGAAAAAGCTGAGTTTCATCAAAGTTGAGTGTCTTGACCAAGGTTACCTAGATAATGAATTTTGACCCTGGAAAGTACAGACAGCTCTCTCTGGCACCATGTCTCTTTTATCATTCAGCTTTGAGGTTCTCCACCAGATTTCCACATGTAAGTGACACATAACCTTGCTAGGGTCCTTATCATGCAAGGTACTATGGAAGAAATACCTGGTTCAAAACTTACTTCTTTTACAGGGAAACACATGGAGCAATTAGGAGGGAAATGAGGACATTGTTTCGTGACAGTTTCACATAATTTTCAGCTCAGAGGCCATTCATACTCTGTAAATCTTCTCAAAGTTTCAGACATAAGCTTTCAAATAAGCTCAAAGAAAAGATATTTTCAGCTACACATTTTGCCTTAAAATTTTAAAAAAAGAAACACAACTTTAACTTACTAATGAGTATGTACCTAGAGAAATAAACAGTAGAGAAAAATAAAAGGCAAAATGAGAGCTTAAAAAGCAATGCAGTACATTGGGGAATATGCACTTAACAAAAGTGACAGTTTCTAATGCATAACTTGCACCCTACATGCCCATATGAACGACAAAATCTCAAGCAATAGACTTAGCTGTCAATGATAATATCTGTTCTCATACTTAGTGTTAATGAAACTGGAGCAGCAGGAGCAGAATGAACATATTTTTGTTAGAAATAAATGGATAGCTTCATTTGTTCCAACTTTTTAGATTCCTTTTGTTGATTACACTTACAAATTTTTTTCATGTTGGAACTTATTCATAAAGTCATCATTTTTAAAAGAGAATTATCCCCTTGTAACACTCAATGCAGTATCATGCTGAAGTGTACAGATTTAGTTAAGTTTCCTACAAAAATGGTTACTCTTTAACCTGACATTTGAATGAAACAGGCAGAGCAACAGAAAAATTTTGCAAGTTTTTTCCAGCTTTTTTTCCCCTACAGTAAGGCAACATTGACAAATTCCAAATCTTAAATCAACTGATTATGAATCCCCATCTTTCTTTATTTTAACAATATATTTCCTATTTTTCCTCCAACAAAACAATGTGCTCTTCAAATATATGCAGTACCCTAACTCTTAAAGGAAATTCTGGAAACTCATAGAATGCTAATCAAGTTTTATATTTCACAACTTCAATTTACAAAATGGCACAATTAAAGTCAGAAAAGAAAGAAACTAGGAAAATCCTAGCTGATTTACATATAGGAGACAGAACTTTTTTTTTTTCCTTTTTCTGTTTGCACATATAAGACTAAAGAGAAAAATTTAGGAGGAGAAGTGCTGCTGACATTCTCATCTCATCTGATAGATATTTGAAAAGCAAATCATCGTTCTTATTTATCCATGCTATGGGAAATCGGTTTTAACCAGGCTCTGACAAAAGACATCCTCCAGAATCCTGACACTGATGATGGTTATCTTCTGAGACCAAGTTTAAAGTGTTCCCCTCCCTGTTTCTCCCCACCACACACAAAGGGTCCTTCCCCACCACACAGAGGGGCCCTCTATACCATTCTCACAGAACTTCTCTAGAATACCCCATGGCATTCATCCTGTGTTATCACAGCACTCATCTCAATTGAAGCACTTCCTGTATAACATCAATTATTTCAACTCTCTTGAAAGAAATCTCCCCAAATAAACAAACACTTGGGGACTTCCCTTGTGGTCCAGTAGTTAAGACTCCATGCTTCCAATGCACGGGGCCTAGGCTCATTCCCTGGTCAGGGAACTAGATCCCACATGCCATAACTAACACCCAGTGCAACCAAATAAATAAATAAAATAAATATTTGAAAAAGATACCTGAATAAAATAATACTATTTTTACTGAGGAGCAGGAGTTTTGGATTTAGCAATCTGCAGTATGCTGGTTAAAATGAATGACTTCCCTACAGTTACAAAACACTGGCATTCTTTGTGCATTATTAAAAGAAAAAAAAAAGTATGATCATACTTATCTGATGAATCCCAATTTAAAAAACCACAGATAAGCTCTTTTTAATGTAATTTGTATTGGTCAAACAGCTCCCTTCAATTGTCTTCAACACATTGGGAACATAGTCTTAACCAGCTCGCATATCTGCAGAAGCAGTGTTTAAAAAAGTGAGAATTCTGTAATTCAAAGTACCTGTAAGAAGAAGGACACCTGCTCTCACTGGCAGACAGGGTTCATTAGAAATCTGAGAACCGGGGTCTCTCACTGACTCAATTTAAGCAACTTTTATTTGCGGAGCACTTAGAAAACCCATAAAGAAAGAACAGGTGGCCTTCAGGCTATTCCTAAATTACCCCAGGAGTAACAGGGCTCTTCATTTCTGCTGGGTAGGGAATCCACTTTTCCACTGAGGGGGTCTATTTTTCCCTCTCACTTTTATTCACAGCAGCATGGGTCTTCTCTGACTGAGATTCAGGCCTGAGGGCATTTTCAATTAGAGCAGACAGGAACTTTTTAACATTCTTCCAATTCTTGATCCAAATGCCCTAACCCAGGATAGGACAACACACAGATTGGAAGCTCGTGTTCATACAAAATCTATATATTCACTTCACCCTTGCTACAGTTATGAAAATGTTAAGATTGGAACATTGAAAATCATGGAGAGTGTACATTTCAAATAATTTGGTTGCTTTCCAGACCATGAACATAAAACCAGACCAGACATTAACCTTCAGAGTCATTATGTGGTACACCTTAAACTAATATAATATTGTACAACAACTATACTCCAAGAAATGCATTTCTGATCTTGCATGGAGGGTTAGGAGCAGAGGAGGAGGCTCAGGGATTTCCTAATTCTGGAAAGAGGAGATCTAAGGTTGACTCTATTTTGAATAGCTGTCACGTCTTGTAAGTAAGAAGTTCTTTGAAATATTTAAAGTTTACATTCAGTGTTTTATATACTTTAGAAAAGATTGTTTCAAAATATCTACACTATATGTGTGCATATATATATATTCATATATATATATATATATATATATACACACACACACACTCACCTAGAGCCAGAGATCCTGGAATGTGAAGTCAAGTTGACCTTAGAAAGCATCACTACAAACAAAGCTAGTGGAGGTGATGGAATCCCAGTTGAGCTATTTCAAATCCTGAAAGATGATGCTGTGAAAGTGCTGCACTCAATATGCCAGCAAATTTGGAAAACTCAGCAGTGGCCACAGGACTGGAAAAGGTCAGTTTTCATTCCAATCCCAAAGAAAGGCAATGCCAAAGAATGCTCAAACTACTGCACAATTGCACTCATCTCACACGCTAGTAAAGTAATGCTCAAAATTCTCCAAGCCAGGCTTCAGCAATATGTGAACCGTGAACTTCCAGATGTTCAAGCTGATTTTAGAAAAGGCAGAGGAACCAGAGATCAAATTGCCAACATCCGCTGGATCATGGAAAAAGCAAGAGAGTTCCAGAAAAACATCTATTTCTGCTTTATTGACTATGCCAAAGCCTTTGACTATGTGGGTCACAATAAACTGTGGAAAATTCTGAAAGAGATGGGAATACCAGACCACCTGACCTGCCTCTTGAGAAACTTGTATGCAGGTCAGGAAGCAACAGTTAGAACTGGACATGGAACAACAGACTGGTTCCAAACAGGAAAAGGTGTACGTCAAGGCTGTATATTGTCACCCTGCTTATTTAACTTCTATGCAGAGTACATCATGAGAAACACTGGGCTGGAGGAAGCACAAGCTGGAATCAAGATTGCCAGGAGACATATCAATAACCTCATATGCAGATATGCAGATGACACCACTCTTATGGCAGAAAGTGAAAAGGAACTAAAGAGCCTTTTGATGAAAGTGAAAGAGGAGAGTGAAAATTGGCTTAAAGCTCAACATTCAGAAAACTAAGACCATGGCATCTGGTCCCATCAGTTCAGTTCAGTTCAGTCACTCAGTAGTGTCTGACTTTTTGCGACCCCATGAACCACAGCATGCCAGGCCTTCCTGTCCATCACCAACTCCTGGAGTCCACCCAAACCCAACTGAACTGAACTGAATGTAGATATTTTGAAATATCTGTGTGTATATATATAATTTAACAAATATAAAGAGCAAACACATAGGGCTTACACAATACTAGGCACTAAGTGCTTTACATATACTAAACTCCCTTAATCCTCACAACCCTATAAAGTGGGTACTACTGTTATCATACTATTGACAGATTGAACTGAGAGGTTAAGTAACTGACCCAAGGTCACACAGCTAGTAAATTAGTGGTAAAACTTGGTCCAGACCCAGGCATTCTTGCTCCAGAGTACATGCTCTTAACCACCATATTATACAACCTCTTTCAGTTTTCAGGAAACAAAATTTTTTTTTAAACCTACATACAGAGACATTAGCTTGCTTTACTCCCAGTTACACAATCCCTCCCTCCCTCCACCTCCAAGTTCCCTGACAAGGTTTATCCTTAAGGTACATAATTTAAATTTTTATTTTCTCAGAGATGATTTTGCATATAGCATTAAGTTCTTTGAAATTCCCTGATAAATACACATAAAACTTTGAACCAATATTTGATACGCCAGCAAGCTGTGCCAAAGCAGTTTCTATCACTACAAAAGGCAAAGTTTCAATGGCCCAATGATTCTTTGTTTATGTATTTGTTCCATTATTTATTTATAACATATGATCTTTTCAGTTAATCTTAAAGATGAAAAGTCTCATAGAGAGAGGAGAAGCGAACAGATGGCATAATTCCAGGAAAGGCTAGGAATCTTGGTATGCTCTCTGCATAGCAATTTAGAGTAAAATTCACATCAAAACTGAAGCAGGCTCTCTGTTGTCTGGGTTAGAGATTACAGAAAAAGCATAAGGATCACCAATAAGCGTATCATCTTTGACTCCAGTGATGTTCCCACACCCTCTAATTGGTGCTATTCTGTACTAATCAATATATTACAAGCACCTAATAGGCACTCCTACAAATTCTAGGGAAACAAACTCACCCTGCAGAAAGCCCTGAATATTCATACCCAAGTGCAAATGTTAATTCATGCAATGCTTGCGTTAAACTGGTCTAATTATCTACTGAAGGAATCTATTAAAGGCCTGCTGTCAATCTTACAGATTGGGTTCAGCAAAGTGAAACTGAATTGCGTGTCTTTTCAGCTAATTACAAAACTCTGCCTGACATGCTTTAAGAATGGTAAAAAAAAAAAAAGTACACATGGACAGCACACAGCTAGCTCCTCAACATACACTAAGTGTCCTCTTGTCAATCAAGCAAAGATAGGACATGATGACACAGGAAGAGAAGCACAGCCTAAGAGGTCATGTACCTTTCCATTACATCTCTCATGGTCCTAGGAGGAAAGTGGCGTGTTACAAATAGCCATTTTAAAAAATCTCAAGCTGCATATAATTGGTTTTTCATTGAATAGTTTGAGACAATAACCAGTAGCTTTTAGATTTTGGGCTTCCCTGGTGGCTCAGTGGTAAAGAACCTCCTGCCAATGCCAGAAATGCAGGAAACGCAGGTTCGATCCTGGATCGGGAAGACCCCCTGGAGGAGGAAATGATAACCCACTCCAGGATTCTTCTCTGGGAAATTCCGTGAACTGAAGAGCCTGATGGGTTTCAGTCCATGGGGGTCGCAGAGTTGGACACAACTGAATGTGAGCACACACACACACACACACACACACACTTTAACTTAAGATATTCCTCAATGGTTATGTTGAATATTCTTACACATTTAAGCAAAAAATTCTGGTTTTAGAATTCTTTTTATCCTTTTGTCTCTTATATTAACCTAAAAGTCAAGAGGGAAGTAGGACTCTTCCCTTCTGCTCTCTCTACTTTCTCTTCAGCTTAACTCAATATTGTTTTTACTAAAATGGAAAAATTATTTATAGTGATTAGGAAATACATTAATATGTGAAGCACAAAGGTAGATTCATCTAGTTTTTGATGTTGTATGTTCTTTTTCATTTCTCTGAGATCATAATACACCCACAGATATCACATGATATGAGCTGTATGTTTAGCAAAGCTGTTCTGTAGCTCAAGTACTTAATGGTCTCATTTCTAGCAAGGGATGACATGCTGTGAAGTAGTCATAAATTATAGGCTGATTAAAAAATACACACACACATTAAAGTCTGTATGTTGTCTAACACTAAACTTATTAACTTTAGCCTGCATTCCTAAATGCTGATATGAATTGGTGCCAAGAGGGCTTTAAGGATGGAGGAAAAAAGAGCAGGAAGGTAAACAAAGAGGAGAAACAGAGTTAAGAAAACTAAAGCAAAGAGTAGTAACAAAATGACACTGAATCTGTATCAGGGAAGTATATCAGAATCTCTTTAAATTGTAATGAAAAATGCAAAAGTTAAATAAGGTCATTCATAAGAGAGTATCTGTGGCATATTTCCAACCTACTGTGGAAATAAAATTCATGAATAATATTAAAGGTATTTACATGATCCACTGTTCTCCTGAATAGTGTTTGCCTAATGTAATAGGAGATCCAACCAGTCCATTCTGAAGGAGATCAGCCCTGGGATTTCTTTGGAGGAATGATGCTAAAGCTGAAACTCCAGTACTTTGGCCACCTCATGTGAAGAGTTGACTCATTGGAAAAGACTCTGATCCTGGGAGGGATTGGGGGCAGGAGGAGAAGGGGACGACAGAGGATGAGATGGCTGGATGGCATCACTGACTCGATGGACGTGAGTCTGAGTGAACTCCGGGAGTTGGTGATGGACAGGGAGGCCTGGCGTGCTGTGATTCATGGGGTCACAAAGAGTTGGACACGACTGAGCGACTGATCTGATCTGATCTGAATGTAATAGGATCATCGAAAAAGCAAGAGAGTTCCAGAAAAACATCTATTTCTGTTTTATTGACTATGCCAAAGCATTTGACTGTGTGGATCACAATAAACTGTGGAAAATTCTGAAAGAGATGGGAATACCAGACCACCTGACCTGCCTCTTGAGAATGTATGCAGGTCAGAAGCAACAGTTAGAAATGGACATGTAACAATAGACTGGTTCCAAATAGGAAAAGGAGTACGTCAAGGCTGTATATTGTCACCCTGCTTATTTAACTTCTATGCAGAGTACATCATGAGAAACGCTGTGCTGGAGGAAGCACAAGCTGGAATCAGGATTGCTGGGAGAAATATCAATAACCTCAGATATACAGATGACACCACCCTTATGGCAGAAAGTGAAGAGGAACTAAAGAGCCTCTTGATGAAAGTGAAAGAAGAGAGTGAAGAGTTGGCTTAAAGCTCAACATTCAGAAACTAGGATCATGGCATCCAGTCCCATCACTTCATGGCAAATAGATGGGGAAACAGTGGCTGACTTTATTTTTCTGGGCTCCAAAATCACTGCAAATGGTGACTGCACCCATGAAATTAAAAGAGGCTTGCTCCTTGGAAGGAAAGTTATGACCAACCTAGATGGCATATTGAAAAGCAGAGACATTACTTTGCCAACAAAGGTCTGTCTAGTTAAGGCTATGGTTTATCCAGTGGTCATATATGGATGTGAGAGTTGAACTATAAAGAAAGCTGAGCACCAAAGAATTAATGCTTTTGAACTGTGGTGTTGGAGAAGACTCTTGAGAATCCCTTGAACTGCAAGGAGATCCAACCAGTTCATCCTAAAGGAGATTAGTCCTGGGTGTTCATTGGAAGGACTGATGTTGAAGCTGAAACTCCAATACTTTGGCCACCTGATGCAAAGAGCTGACTCATTTGAAAAGACCCTGATGCTGGGAAAGATTGAGGGCAGGAGGAGAAGGGGACGACAGAGGATGAGATGGCTGGATGGCATCACTGACTTGATGGACATGGGTTTGGGTGGACTCCGGGAATTGGTGATGGACAGGGAGGCCTGGCTTGCTGTGGTTTATGGGGTTGCAAAGAGTCGGACACAACTGAGCAACTGAACTGAACTGCATTGAATGTAATAACATCTGGACTGCTTGAGCAAAACACAAAGTTGCAGTTGTAAGAGCTAAGGCTCACTGCACATGCTATTAAAAAAAGAAAGTGAACTTCTTTGAATACAATTGTATACATCAATATTATCACATTATTCCATTTATGTTATAGATTATTGTGATTAAATTAAAACTGTAGTAATTATATTATACTACCCATGTTAGAGATTCTAACCTCTTTTTTTTTTATTTCTTGGTGTTTGTTTCATTTAAAACAAAGTCTTAACATTCAAATTTAATTTAAACAATCCATATCTTTCCTTATAAAGCAAAGAGAATATGAGAAAATACACCCTATACTTAAAAAAGAGAATTTCTTTAATAAACTAAAATCTAACTAAAATTCCTCATCTCTCCAATTTTTCTGAGGTTACTTTTTTAAAACATACATATCTATCTCATTTCCTTCCAACTCTTCAAAGTTGACAGAATTACATTTACAAATGCAAAAAGCAAATACAGCTGAAAAGCTTTCCTCTTTTTTCTTTTCTGTTTTTCATCTTCTCAGTGAATATATTTAAATAAAATATCCCTGGAAAATATGAGTTTAAAAAAACTCCTTTATTAATATTGGAGTTTTCTAGCAGTAACATTCTCTCAAATTCTATGAGTGAAAATAGCTGGTCTTTATACTTTACCTCTTAATCTGGAGCTTATGTCCAGATAGTTAGGGCCTCCTGAGATGATTTTACATGCTTTTCTGAAAGGTTTGCTTCACCCTTTATTAACATGCTTAACTTGGTTCGCCTAAGGCAAATGTTTGATAGTTTTTTGTTTTTGTTTTTGTTTTTTAACCACCCTTTCAATCTTCTCCCCAAGCATAGGGTTAAATGGGTTAACTGGACTAGTTTAACTTGACTGGGCATAGGACAATACCTCTGGCCTCTTCTACTTCCCTTCCTGGTAGATCTGGTTTCGTTTGTTTTTCTTTAGCCAGCATTTTAACTATCTGAAAGAAATCAATTCTTATATCTTCTCAGAATCACCAGGTGGCGGTTAGTGAGTCAAGTTTAATGTATTTCAACTCTTTTCTCCATCAAATAGGGAAGTAAATCAGCTATCCAAATAATACGGGGAAGCACTTTAAGTTACAACGTATTCATGTTCCTTTTAAGCCAAACAGATGTGAAAGGACATCTCAACATGACACTGCTCTCTGCTCTTTATTGCAGATTCATGTAAATGAATCAGTGAATAACATTTGATTCAGCAAATGTTTTTGATAGTCTGTTCTGTACAATGTGCTGTGCTATGTGCCATGGAGATGAGGAGATGAATTAAGTATGCTCCTTGTCTTCAAGGAGCTCACAGAAACCTAGATGTTTATCTTTTCATCTTATGCATCACAGTAGTTATGAAATATATACAGAAATAAGATAACTGTGTAAAATAATTGACAAGCAAAAATCTCTGTATAAGCATTCTTTCTATCAGATGCTGAATCTGCAGAGATAGAAATAGTGGTAGCTGCTGCTGCTGCTGCTAAGTCACTTCAGTTGTGTCCGACTCTGTGCGACCCCATAGACGGCAGCCCACCAGGCTCCTCTGTCCCTGGGATTCTCCAGGCAAGAATAATGGAGTGTGTTGCTGCTGCTGAAGAAGGTGGACGTGCTGGTGTCTGAGCGGATGGGCACCTGCCTGCTGAAACTTCACTTGGAGATGTTGGCAGACCAGCCGCGAACAACTAAGTACCATAGCGTTATCAGGCAGAATAAAGAATCCCTTTGACAAGATCACCCAGGAAGCTGGAGAATTTATGATCACTTTCCCATATGGCTACCATGCTGGTTTTAATCATGGTTTCAACTGTGCAGAATCTACAAATTTTGCTACTGTCAGATGGATTGACTATGGGAAAGTTGCTAAATTGGTATGCAATACCCCCGGAACATGGAAAAAGACTGGAAAGACTAGCTCAAGGTTTCTTTCCAAACAGTTACAGATCGAACTCCAAGTCTTGGCAACCTTTGAAAAAATCCCATCTTTCAGGAGGCCAAACGCTGACTTCACAACCAACAACATCACAACCCATTACTGGAATGCTGTCAGTCACCGGGCCCCTGCCATCATCTATGACTTCTATCTTCGTCTCACAGGAAGGAAGCCCAGACCTAAGTCGACATTGGTCTACCACTGTACATCTGGCAACCTCAATCCCTGTAACTGGGGCAAATAGGTCTCTCTCACTGAAGCTTGGCCTCCCCGTGTCATTCATTCACCAACGCAGTCCCTCCTGAGGGTACCCCTGGATCCTGCTGGGGCTGGACCCCGGCAGGTTGCCATTTCCTTCTCCAGTGCATGAAAGTGAAAAGTGAAAGTGAAGCTACTCAGCTGTGTCCGACTCTTTAAGACCCCATGGACTGTAGCCTACCAGGCTCCTCCATCCATGGGATTCTCCAGGCAAGAACACCAGAGTCGGTCGCCATTGCCTTCTCTGAAATAGTGGTAGATTGATTGCCAAAATGTCCCCAACTCCTCAGCCCCTGTTCATTCCCTGTACAGTGTGCCCAGCTCCTCCCTTACAAAGGTAGAACACTTTCTCTACCCCCTGAATCTAGACTGACCTTACAGCTTGCTTTGGTCAACAGGAAGAGCCAAAAGAGTCCACACACCAGATGTGAGCTTAGGTTTCAAGACTTTGATCTCTTCTGCTCTCTCCCTTGGAACCTTGCCACCAGCATGTGAACAAGTTTGAATTAGATGGCTAGGTTGTGAGATATATCTGGCTTAGTCACCTCCATCACCTCAACTAGCAAAAAGCACACAAACACACACGAATAAGGCCATTAGAGATGAGGAGGCCTCTAGCTCATCTGCCAGGTTTCCACAGATGTGTGAGCCAGCCCAGCTAAGATCAGTTGAGCTTAATACGATCAGCAGAATAATCTAGGTGACTTAGATGCATGAGCAATAAAGTAGTTTATTGTTTTGAGCCACTAAACTTGAGATGGTTTACCCGAAGTTATAAGGCATTGCTGCTGCCGCTGCTGCTGCTAAGTCACTTCAGTTGTGTCCGACTCTGTGCGACCCCATAGACAGCAGCCCACCAGGATCCCCCATCCCTGGGATTCTCCAGGCAAGAATACTGGAGTGGGTTGGCATTTCCTTCTCCAATGCATGAAAGTGAAAAGTGAAAGTGAAGTCGCTCAGTCATGTCTGACTCTTAGTGACCCCATGGACTGCAGCCTACCAGGCTCCTCTGTCCATGGGATTTTCCAGGCAAGAGTACTGGAGTGGGGTGCCATTGCCTTCTCTGAAGGCATTGCTATGATGATATATAATTGATATAGGATTGTGGACATAGCATTTGCAAATGCATGGGGAACCATGGCTTTCTCTACTAGGATCATGCTACTGTATCTGTATAACTTGAGCTGTATATATATTTCAGTGTTAAAAATAAATGAAATCTCATGAAAAGAAATGTAAGTTCTATAAGGGTATATACATATATTTCTTTTTTTTCTATTTTGTTCACTGATATAGGCCAAGCATCAGAAACAATGACTGGTACAGAGTAGATAGTTAATTGTTTTGTTGTTGTTGACAAAATAAATGCATTTAACCAAACATTTGCTTGATTATCTCTGGATCCAGAGTTAAAGCCTCAGAAAAGGCATTAAGCTGGATTCCAAGGAAGTGAGTAGAGTCCAGGAGGAAGACTCCAATACTCTTGCCTGGAAAATCCCATGGATGGAGGAGCCTGATAGGCTGCAGTCCATGCGGTCACTAAGAGTCAGACATGACTGAGCGACTTCATTTTCCCTTTTCACTTTCATGCATTGGAGAAGGAAATGGCAACCCACTCCAGTGTTCTTGCCTGGAGAATCCCAGGGACGGGGGACCCTAGTTGGCTGCCGTCTATGGGGTCGCACAGAGACGGACACGACTGAAGCGACTTAGCAGCAGCACCACCAGTGTGACTCCAGATATGCTATGATGAGATCTTAACTGGAATGGTGATAGCAAGAACAGAAGAGGAAGTACAGACCAATATGGTTCCATTAAATGGGCTGGGCTTGCCCCCAGAATGTACTCATGCTCTAGAATCTTTTCATCTATCCATTTCAAAATATCAATAAAACCTGATAGTGTTTCTAACTTCAAGTACTTAAGAAAACATTTCAGCCATCTCCCTCTCAGTATTATGACCCAATTTGACAGTGCTCTGATAAATACAGACAGAGAATGAGAAGACAGCAAAGTGGTAACATGGTGAGGTTTAGCGTTTAGAAAGACCCTCCTAAATATACTGTGGTGGGTAATGGAGAGGAGCAGTAATGAAGTCAAGGAGAGCACTCGGGAGACTACTATAGTGGTCTCAGTGAGAAACAGTGGATGAACAGGTGTGGGAGCACTGGAGATGTATGTAAATAGATTTGGTATCTTGGAGAGAAAATATGAGGGAGTAAGGAGTAGATAAGTAACATTCTGACTTTGGCAACTTGTGGGTGGAAGTGCCAAGCATAAAGCTAAAAGCTATTGGAGGGGCAGCAGGCTAGAGGTAAGATAGTAACTTCACTCTTTGACATGCTATGTTTGAGATCATTTGAATCCTGAAATAAAGACGTACAAAGAGAAGCCATCAATTTATTTAGCATTTTGTCTGGTCTTGTGTAATGCCTGGACCACAATAAGTCACTTGTGAATGAATGAACAAAAGAAGCTCAGAACACAGATCTGGACGTAGATCTTGAAAAGTGAATTAATACTATATACCCAGGAGAATATGTGCTGGGAATAAATTAGATCAGTTCTGCTCAAAGTGTGCACTGCACACACAGCTGGTCCTCAAAATGTTACCTGTCCTCAATGGAATGAGTACAGATACTAAAAGTAAGTATTTGGAAAGTTTTATAGCAATGTAGCAGTAATTTTGCATCTTTTTTTAAAATCAAATATGAGGAAATTAGACTCATTTTATATGCTTTTATTTCTTTTTTTTTTTTTTTTTAGTTTTTTGGGTTTTGCTTTGATCTTTCACTTTTAGAAAAGTTTGTAGTGGATTGGAAATGTCAAAGCATGCAAACAACCAAACAAAAATCTTAAGCATCAAAGTAGACCATTTAAAGACAATGTTTATCGCAATTCCTTTTTGACTCATTCTCATCTCTTACATTCCTTCTCACCTGTTTTGCTAAACCCAACTTTATTCCCTTCCTAGGGATCTCAATAGTAAATTAAATCTTCTTTTGTGTATTTTGTATGTTTATCCAACTTGACAGTAAAATTTTCCTGTAGCATGGATAAAAGCCATTTCTTTTCCTCCCATGAGTACTGTAGAAAGAGCAACGTGGTAAGCAAAATTCTAAGTATCCTGGTGTTATCGCTCTCCTTCGAGTGTGGGCAGGACCTATGATTTGCCTCTAGCCAAAAGAATATGGTAAGAGTGATTGGATGTCACTTTCTTGATTGAGATAGATAATAGATCTCCTATAAAATTCACTTTTATACTGATGCTGAAGAACCCAGCCACCATAAATTCTAAAACTACCAAAAGAAACAGAATTATAGCAATCTGTGAGAACATACAAGTAGGTCATTTCTCAGATGAGGCCTCATTCTCAGCCAGAATCTTTACTGCAGCCCTATGAGATTTCCAAGCAGAGGACTCAGCTGAGCCAGGCCTGGAGTCCTAACCAAGAGAAGATGTGAAATAACAAATGTATGTTGTTCTAAGCTGCTAAATGTATGATCATTTATTTGCGGTATAGAAAACCAGTCCAATTAGACAGGTTATAGTTTCTTGGATACAAATGAAGAGAAACTTGGGTAAATGGAGCACTGGTGGTGCTATTTCTATCACGCAAGACATGAGGCAAGAACTTGTTGAAGAACAAAAGTTATTTTTGGATAGAATGAAAAAGTCTTGGAAATGAGGAAAAACTCATTAAAAAAAAAAAATGAAAAACCAGGCCAGATGCTTAAGACATGTCAAAAAGAAGAACTATGAAAAGTCAAACAATATGGAACTTCAAAATCAGTATTGTTAGGAATTGGAGAGGGGATAAATGGTGCAAAGCTGGGAGATAATGCATACAGATAAATAGAACAATTTTGAAAGTTAAAGACAGAAGAGATATTTTAACAGAAATTGAGTGATGCAGAGTGCAGGGTTAAGAAATGTATATTTCCACATGGTGGAAGTAAGGATGAAGGGGAGAGAAAAAGACTAAATACGGATGCTCTAAGGAAAAGTGGCTTAAAGCTCAACATTCAGAAAACGAAGATCATGGCATCCGGTCCCATCACTTCATGGCAAATAGATGGGGAAACAGTGGAAACAGTGTCAGACTTTATTTTTGGGGGCTCCAAAATCACTGCAGATTGTGACTGCAGCCATGAAATTAAAAGACGCTTACTCCTTGGAAGGAAAGTTATGACCAACCTAGATAGCATATTCAAAAGCAGAGACATTACTTTGCCAACAAAGATCCGTCTAGTCAAGGCTATGGTTTTTCCTGTGGTCATGTATGGATGTGAGAGTTGGACTGTGAAGAAGGCTGAGTGCCGAAGAATTGATGCTTCTGAATTGTGGTGTTGGAGAAGACTCTTGCGAGTCCCTTGGTCTGCAAGAAGATCCAACGAGTCCATTCTGAAGGAGATCAGCCCTGAGATTTCTTTGGAAGGAATGATGCTAAAGCTGAAACTCCAGTACTTTGGCCACCTCATGCAAAGAGTTGACTCATTGGAAAAGACTCTGAAGCGGGAGGGATTGGGGGCAGAAGGAGAAGGGGACGACAGAGGATGAGATGGCTGGATGGCATCACTGACTCAATGGACGTGAGTCTGAGTGAACTCCGGGAGTTTGTGATGGACAGGGAGGTCTGGCGTGCTGCGATTCATGGGGTCGCAAAGAGTAGGACATGACTGAGTGACTGAACTGAACTGAACTGAACTGAACTGAAGGAGAAGTGATTAAGGCATGACACCTGGGGTTCAAGTGGAAGCATCAGTCCTAAAGAAAAGCACTTTTTACACCCAGACTGTTGTTTAAAAAGATAAAGGACATGTAAAGAGGACAAGAGATTTTAAGAAGCTCACAAAGAATTGTCTCTTAACTTCTTGATAAAGAAGGAAAGTTGTCCACTTCAAAACGAGGGGGAATGATTGGACCTGAATTGGAGTGAGCAAAGGTTTGGAATGCCGTTGTGTAGACGGTGTTAGAGGATCAACAAGAGATTAATGAAAGGATTAAGAAGCAATTAAAGTCAGACAGCGTGAACTGGTGGTAGGCCAAGTATGTAGAGTTTTGCTTGAAATCTGTCACTGATGCTGGGTAAAAGCTAGTAGAGGAGTTGGATTGATGGCAGCTCAGTGGCTCATAGAAAGCACAGCATACATCACTAATGATGAGACCTGCATACATGACTCGATTCGAAAAGGACAGCCAGAAGATGGAGATTTTAACAACAGATGGCAAATGCACTTTCAGCCAGCTATGACACTGGTAATTTTTAAAAATTCAACCACTAGAAAACAGAAAATACCCTAGAGTGCTTTAACGAAGCTTATTTTAGCATTGTCCTTAATAGTCCAGCTAACTTCCTTAGACTAGTCCTTCCTAGTCCCCAGTTCCTCATATATTTTATTTTTAAATATGTATAAGGAATTGTCATTTTCTTAAAATGTGTTGAACAGAAGCAGCATGGTCTACTAGGAATTTCTATGTAGAGCTTAGCATCCTGATTCTGTAACTTGACTAGTTGCACTGAGAAAGTGATTTCATCTCTTTGTGCCTTAAGTTACTTATCATAAATGGGGATAATAATCTCTAACTCTCAGTGTAGATGTGATAATTAAATGGGATAATTTATGTATTGATACAATGGCATGTATAATGGACTTTCAAATAATGTTATTAAAATTTTTTCACAGAAGCAATGAAATTCCATGTATTACTTTTGCTTTCTAAAATAAGCCAGTAAAAAATACTAAGAAACATTGGAAAACACAGAAAAGTAGAAAAGAAAAAGTGATCAAAAATCCATCATGCAAGCATTAAAACCTTTATTGTTTTAGTACCAAGTATAAAATTATATAACTAAAAAGACCATTGTAGGCCAAAAGGTTCAATCCTTACATTTTACAGATGAAAAAACTGAGGCCCTGAGAATAGAGCTGGCTTTTCTAAGAGTACAGGGCTTCCCAGGTGGTTCAATGGCAAAGAATCTGCCTGCAATGCAGGAGGCTCAAGAGAGGTTCAATCCCTGGGTTAGGTAGATCCCCTGGAGTAGGAAATGGCAACCTGCTCCAGTATTCTTGCCTGGAAACTTTCATGGGCAGAGTAGCCTGGCAGGCTACAGTCCATGGCATCGCACAGAGTTGGACATGATTCAGCAAGCATCCGTCTTTTTTTTTTTTTTTTTTTTTTTTCCTAAGGGTGCAAAGCTTATTGACTATTGAGCCAAGGCTAGAAATAAGGTCTTCTAACTCCAGTGTCTTTCCACTCACTGTGATGAGGGAGGTGAAAACATTGCACTGTCAACAGCCAGCATTTACTGGGTCCACAAATACTCAGGGCACTCACTACGCTGGGTGTATAATCATTATTTGTTGTAATTTCACACATTAGGAAACCAATCGAAAGTATACATGTAGATCAGCAAAAAGACAATCTTTCTAAATAACATGGGAAAAAAAACACCTTATACCTATGCCTGCAGCATAATCTGTACAAAATTCATTTCCTCCAGTATCATAGTTTGCAAATAGTCTATTTCTGCAAGAGAAAAACATCAATTTTTCAACTGCCCTTGATATCAAGGAAAGTATGATGGCCATAAGTCATCCACTTTGTAAGCTCTTAAAACTCACTCCCAAGAGCTCTTTGCCTTATCAACAGGCATAAATGATGTAAATTAGTCCACTGAAATTTCATAAAAAAATATATTTTCCAGATTGTTAAAGACCTTGAGCCTAGCCTACAGACTTGACATTTAGCCTGCAATGTGGTATGACTCAAATTAGTTTTCTGAGGTGAACAAGGAAAAAGAAATAAAGAAATATGGAGCAACCTCCAAGTGATGTTCCCTGGAGGTCCATGGATGAGTTAATTTGCAGATGATAATTTGGCAAAGAAATAACTTCAGCATATTCTCTTATAATGATTTAGATGTTAGTCCCTCAAATTTTGTTTGCATAATTTTTAAAAACTATTTATAAAAAGAACACTTCTGTTGGCTTCTTTTTAAACAATAAGAAGTTGAGGATTGCTATTTGGATGGTTAAACAAGTATTACATCTTCCCTGGTGGCTCAGACAGTAAAGAATCTGCCTGCAATGCAGGAGACCTTGGTTCAATCCCTGGGTCAGTAAGATCCCCTGGAGAAGGCAATGGCTACCCACTCCAGTATTCTTGTCTATTACCCAAGCCTCTAGCCTAGGAGTATCCTTTCAGCTCAGAGTATGTTTATGGAGTGTGTGCATCATGTGTATGGTGAACTTTGGCCAATATAAGAGTATTTTCATTTTTTTAAATTATCATCTGCCTACCATGTGCCAGGTCACTTTAGGTACCTGAAGAAACAAATCTAAGCAAGTCTCAGGCCCTGCCATCTAATCTCTAATCTTCTGAGAAAAGCAGACACATAAAAAGATAATTTCAATATGTCAAATTAGAGATATAATGAGGGTGGTATTTGGAGCACAGACGTGAAGGAGGAGTAGGCATTACCTAGCCTCATCTTTGGTTCAGGATTCCTACAAAAGAAAATGACTAATGTACTGGAGAGGATGACTGAATTAGCAAGGCAGTAAATGATGAAAAAGCATCCAGGTGTGGACACAGACCTAAGGCATTAGCCAATATAGGACATTCTGAGAACCACAGCAGTCGCTTATAGCTAGAACAGTCAAGTTCAGAGCAGAGAGTGGGAAGAAATAAGGATTAAGAAGTACTTAAAAGTCAGATATCGGAGAGACTTATGTACTATGCTGAGTAGCTAAAGAGTTTAGTCCTGATTCTGTAGGTCACAAGCAGCTAATCAAAGCAGGAATGTGCGGTAGAAAGTTCACTATGGGTACAGTGGGGTGGTGGGGTGAACTTAAAAGGAACTGTATGAAAAGGATAGGACCAGCTAGAAGGGTCCAGATGAAATATCATAAGATCTGATGCCAGGCAAGGGCAGTGGCCATGAAAAGAATTAAATAGGTAAGTCAATGATTAAAGAGAGAAGCTTGGAGGGACTTTTGATGTGTCAGACAAGGAGAGGGAAGAGTCCAGAATGAAGCCATGGTTTTGGGCATTTCATGCCTTGATATGACTGCCTATGATTATGAAGACAAGAAAGAATAGGGCAAATAGGAAGAAAATGAGGTCAGTTGGGGACATGTTGAAAGTAAGATGCCTGTGAAACGTCCAAAATAAAAGGTTTGGCAGATAGAGGTTATGTGAGACTGATGTCCTGGGGTTTCTCTTGATGGCATCTTCCTTCTGTTTTGATAGCTCATGGCAACTCTTCCACGTTACCTGCCCCTGGAAGAACTAACCCAGAGAATCCAAAACAGAAATTTATCCCCTTTGCAGTTGATATGTTTCCTTCTAGGAAGCATTCTCCACCTTTGATAGAAGCCTGGGCTGTACACAGGGACCAAGAGAGGACAATAAGATTGTGTTGCAGATAAACTGTGGTGCCTCCCAGGACCACTGTCATACCCAGTTACTTCAGTCTCCCCGTTTCTACTGCATGTGCGAGAGCTTCAGGTATTGAGCCAATGGGGTTGCCGATCATACTCTCAGTCACAGCACATCTTTGGGCTCTCCTGTATTCCTGTCTCCCTAACTCATAACAGAATCCCTTCTGATGGAATCGAATTACTTAAGACCATTCAGGTCAAATTTGCATCTTTCGAAAACCCAGCTTTCCCTCTCCCCTTGTTTCCCTCTTCTGCCTTGGCCTATCCCACTGCCCCAGATCAGTCAGCTTGTTTGGTCTTGGATTTCACTCACAACATGAAAGATTGCAGATATAGATTCTAATTAGTATCAGATTTAATTTTTCTCCTCCCATTTAAAGACTTTGCAGCCCATTTCATAAACTCAAAGGCAAAGTGACACAGTAGACAGACCTCTATTTGACTGCCAGTCTTATCACCCACTGGCAAGTCACATAAGCTGATAAATCTTCATTTCCTTATCTGTAAAATGAGGCTAAAACACTTTCTTTCCAAGATTGCTATGAAAAGTAAATGAGAAAGCATGTTAAAGGGCCTAGCATGTGGTAGGTGGACAATAAACATTCTTTCCCATCCTGCCATATTTTTTAATTGAAGTAGAGTTGATTTATAATACTGTTTTAGTTTCAGATGTACAACAAAGTGATTCAGTTATATATATATATACATACACATATATTATTTTTCAGATTATTTTCCCTTATGGGTTACTATAATATATTGAATGTGCTATACAGTAAATCCTTGCTGCTTATCTATTTTATGTATAGTGGTCTATATCTGTTAATACCATACTCCTAGTTTATTCCTCACCCTCCCTTTCCCTTTTGGTAACTATAAATTTTTTTTGTATGTCTGTTAATCTGTTTCTATTTTGTATATAGATTCATGTATTTTTTAGAGTCCACAGATAAGTGACATCATATAATATTTGTCTTTCTCTGTCTGACTTCACTAAGTATACTAATCTCTAGGTCTATCCATGTTGCTACAAATGGCAATATTTCATTCTTTTTATGGTTGAGTCTGGAAGGAATGATGCTAAAGCTGAAACTCCAGTACTTTGGCCACCTCATGCGAAGAGTTGACTCATTGGAAAAGACTCTGATGCTGGGAGGGAGTGGGGCAGGAGGAGGGGACGACAGAGGATGAGATGGCTGGATGGCATCACCGACTCGATGGACGTGAGTCTGGGTGAACTCCGGGAGTTGGTGATGGACAGGGAGGCCTGGCGTGCTGCGATTCATGGGGTCGCAAGAGTCGGACATGACTGAGCGACTGAACTGAACTGAATATTCCACTGCATATGTGTGTGTGTGTGTGCATGTGCGTGTGTGCATGCGCGTGCGCTAGGTTGTTTCCATGTGTTTGCTATTGTAAATACTGCTGCTACAAATATTGGGGTGCATGTAACTTTCAAAATTGGAATTTTTGCCTTTTCTGGATGTATACCCAGGAGTGAGTAGGATGGCTAGATTATAGGGTAGCCCTATTTTTAGCTTTTTAAGGAACCTCCATACTGTTCTCCATAGCAACTATACCAATTTATATTCCCACCAACAGTGTAGGAGAGTTCCCTTTTTCTCTCTACCCTCTCCAGCATTAATTTTAAACTTTTTGATGATATTCATTCTGACCAGTGTGAGGTAATATCTCATATCCCATAATATCTCATAATGAATTCTCCAGGCAAGAATACTGGAATGGGTAGCCATTCTCCAGAGGATCTTCCCAAACCAGGGATTGAAACCAGGTCTCCCACACTGCAAGCAGATTCTTTACTATCTGAACCACCAAGGAAGCCCAAAATGTGAAGCATGACTCTAATCCAAGACTCTACTGTGAGTGTGTGTGCTAAGTCGCTTCAGTAGTGTCCAACTCTTTACGACTCTATGGACTGTAGCCCACAGGCTTCTCTGTCCATGGGATTCTCCAGTCAAGAATAATGGAGTGGGGTGTCATTTCCTCCACCAGGGGGATCTTCCCAACCAAGGGAAGATCCTTGCATCTCTTATTTCTCCTGCATTGGTAGGCAGGTCCTTTATATATTTAGGTGCTCATATATTATGTTAATGAGTAACATCCTCTTCTTATATAGACCTCTTTATCATTATACAATGTTCTTATTTTTCTTTAGGACCTTTGTTTTAAATTTTATTTGTCTGATATGAGTAGTGCTACTCCCACTTTCTTCTCATTTCTATTTGCATGAAGTATCATTTTCCATCCCCTCACTTTCAGTCTATGTGTTTCTTTCCTCCTGAAGTTTCTTGTAGGCAGCATGTTATAGGTTCTTGTTGTTTTTAATCCAATCTGTCACTCTGTCTTTTGATTGGGGAAGTTAGTCCATTGATATTTAAAATGATTGTTGACAGGTATGTATTTATTGTGACTTTAAACCTTGTTTTCCAGTCATTTTTGCAGTTCTTCTCTGTTCATTGCTTCTGTTTGCCCGTTTGTAGTTTAATGAGTTTCTTCTATAGTATGCTTGAGCTCCTTTCTCTCTTTTGATTTTTGTGAACCTATTGTATGTTTTTGATCTGTGGTTACCATGGAGTTCAGGTATGTTGTCCCATAACTATATCTACTTGTATAAACTGATAGTGATACAAGTTCAAACATATCTAAAAGATATACATTTTTATACTCCTCTCCCTCACATTTTGTGATTTTGATGTCTTATTTAACACTTTCATGATGTTTCTTTTCCTGTTAATTGGAGCTATAATCACTTTTACAAAAATTTTTTGAGTGTTTTCTGTTTATTGGCTTAAGTGATCTTCAATCCTTTTACACATCTGCCTTTCCTACTATGATTTTCTCTTATATAGTCTTGCTTCCTTTTCTATTTAGGTAAGGCCTTTCAACATTTCTTATAGGGTAGGTTTAACAGTGCTGAATTTTAAATTTTTATCTGTCTTAATTTCTTCTTTTATTTGAAATTATAATCTTGCTGGGTAGTCTTAGGTTGTGAGGTTTTCTCTTTCAATTTCTGCAGAGAAATCGGCTGATAGCCTTATTGGGGGGAGTGGGGGAGGGGGCGGTTCCCTTGTTTCCTTTGTTTCTGACTCTTAAGGCTCATTCTCCAACATCTAGCGAGAACACCCTGCCTCTGACAGCCACAAAGCAAAGAGGAGGCATGATTCCTTTCTTTGGAAAACTGTTTTTCTCTTGCTTACTTTAGAATCCACTCTTTAACTTTTGCCATTTTAATTATGATATGTCTTGGTGTGTGTCTGTTTGTGTTCAGCATTTTGGCGGACTCTCTATCCTTTATGTACCTAGATATCTGTTTCCTTCTTTAGGTTTGGGAAGTTTTCAACCATAATTTCTTCAAATATATTTTCAGTCCCCTTTTCTCTCTCTTCTTTCTGGAGTCCCTTTATGTGTAGGTTGGCACACTTAATATTATCCCATAGATCTCTTATGTTCCTTTCTTTTTGTCATTCGTCTTTCTGTTTGCTCCTGATTGGGTGATTTCCATTATTCTATCTTCCAGATCACTTATTTGTTCTTACGTGTCATTTAGTATGCTACTTACTGGTTTTTATCTTAGTAATTGAGTTGTCTAATTTTGATTGGTTCACCTGCATAGTTTCTAGTTCCTTGTTATACTGATCTGCATTTCTATCAAAAATATTTCCTCAATTCTTTAGCATTTGTATAACCTACCTTTTGAACTTGGGGTCTAGCAGACAGGTAAGGTCTGTTTTATTATTTGTGCTTCCAGGGGACTTCTCTTGTTCTTTTAATTGGGAGAAGTTCCTCTGATTTTTCATTTTACTTTTCTTTCTGTGAATTTATAAGTAACATCTACCATGGTCTTGAAGGTGTGTTTTTATGTGGGAGCATCTCTGTGCAAAATGTGTGTGTCCAATATTTTTGTGGCAAGGACTGTCTTTTGTATGTATGCCATCCACATCTTTCCTCAGAGTCTTCTGGCCATTATCCCCTTGATAGGCGGTGTGATTGGTGTGGTGTCCAAAGCCTGTGTTGTATTAATACTTGAGGTTGGGCCTCCTCTTTGCTTTGTGGCTGTCAGAGGCGGGGTCTTCTCCCTTGTTGCTGGAGAATGAGCCTTAAGAGTCAGATTTGATCAGGTTCCATTGTCCTTGAGTGGGCAATCTGCCCTAAAGGCAGTGATTGCTGAAAGTGAAACTCTTACAGTCATAGTGAACCTATGGAGGACCTGTGTATGTGTTCATGGCAATTCTCAAAAGCAGTCCAAATCACATCCCTCCCTCTTGTGTTCATCCCAGATAACAAGGCTGTGGTATGGAGTAGACTGGAGCTGGGGATCAGGACATTGTGGCTGTAGGAATCAAGGTGGCTGTGCCTGGCTCTGTGGACCTGTGTGCCTGGCTCTCCCAGGACCTGTCTGCCCCAGATCTGGGGCTAAGCTGTAGTGTGAGTGGGCAGAGCTGGGGCATTCCTGGAGGGCAACAAATCACCATGTACTCCTGCCTAGGACTTAACTGCCAAGATTCAGCATCTAATCGCTGCATGTTCCTATGATGCCCCCGGTGCACATGCTCTGTCTGCCGAAGCTGAACTTGCAGCCGCCGTATGCACACTGACAATGGGCTCCACAACTCCGCCTGGATCACATTCCAGGCTCTCAGTTGCCCTGTCTCTTTCATTTTCTCTCATCTCTTCTTCATAATGCACGCTATTTTTGTCCTTCTGCTTTCATATTTTCTAGGGTTTTATTTTCCTCATCCAGTTCTCTAGCTTCCCTTCTCTCCCTTTGGTAACACCTCCCTGATTTCATACTCCCAGTGCAGATAGTCCAGCAATGGAGAAAACCCCAGATTTTTAAACATGTACTAGTCATAATATCTTTGTTTTCTTCTCATATCTCTGATTTCTTTTAAAAATAAAGTCTCCATGAACATAAAGTCTCTCTTTTTATTTCTGTGGCAAAGTGGCCATCAGGTGTGTACTTAGCAAGCTTTTCTAAATCACTGCTGATGTGTATCTCAGTATATTAAATACAAGTGAGATTTCTTTTCTCCACCAATTTTCTATGTTGTTCCTATTGTGCTCATATTGTTAAACAAAGGTAGTCTGCTTATTATTACCTGTGTTTCTCACCCCAGTGTCCTGAGATTCCATCTCTGTAACAAAAAGTTTCTTGCTGTATTTATTAATATCAAGCCTGAGGCTATTCAGCTTACCTCACAAATTAAATTACGTTGATTCATAAGATCTCAGGTCTCCTACGTTGTTATTGTTTCTTTAACCATGCTTGAAATGGAAGGAGATATTCTGTATGTTGTTTAATTAAAGCAGTAAGGAAGTGGTAGTCTCCCCCACAGGCAAAACTCTCTGTAAATTCAGAGTATTTGGTTGCATCAAATATACTTTCAGCTTCAATTAACAGGAACTTGACTAAAAGTGGCTTAAAACAGTATCTCATACATTTGAAGTCCAGAGGTATAGCTCTGCTGCTGCTAAGTCGCTTCAGTCCTGTCTGACTCTGTGAGACCCCATAGATGGCAGCCCACCAGGCTCCTCCGTCCCTGGGATTCTCCAGGCAAGAATACTGGAGTGGGTAGCCATTTCCTTCTCCAATGCATGCATGCATGCTAAGTCACTTCAGTCGTTGTCCAATTCAGTGTGACCCTATGGACAGCAGCCCACCAGGCTCCTCCATCCACGGGATTCTCCAGGCAAGAATACTGGAGTGGGTTGCCATTTCCTTCTCCAAGGCATAGCTCATTTGTGGTTAATTCAACAGGTCAGCCTTGTCATTAAGGACCTAGGTGTTTGACATTACTTTCATCTGTTATCTCTAGCAAGTCCACAATCTATTCCTCATGGTTGCAAATGGTTGTAGCAAGGCTACGCATCATTTATCAATATGTTTAGAAAAGAAAAGAGGCTTTCCTCCTGTATATTCCTTTTGATTAGGGAGAGTACCATTCCTGGAGCACCTCAGAAGAACTCCGCCAAGTTCCACTCTCCAGGACTGGGTCACATGCTCATGGGAACCAATCATTGGGAAGAGGTGTGGGCAGCATGCTTGCCTAGATTTATCCTGCCTCACAAAGATAATGACTCACACCCAAAGAGTGGGGTGGACAAGGAAGGGGAGGACAGGGACCCTTTGTGAACATAGAAATCTGTGGAGGCAACTGAACAAAACTTGGTATGTTATGAGCATGACCAAACGGAGAGAAATGGTTGTTGGGGTTGCAACCAACAGTGTCTTGCCATGCTCATAGCAAATGTTGGTAAGTACTATGGCCTGCATAATGCTGCAAACCAAGGCTTAAACAGGTTTGGGGCACAAAATTTAGAATGGCTTTCACTTTCGGTACCAACATGACCCTGAGAGTAGATGCCTTCTTAATTTTTGTGTCCTAGAAACTTTGCTGGTTTCACCCTAGTCCTGATGCTGTGGACATAGCTGTAAGGTATGTGAGGAAATCTGTTTTGCCTATAAATACCTCAATTGATTCCTGAAATTCCATCACCAACAGTTTATTTCTTTGAGTAAAGCCTTGTCTCCTCTCTGTGGTATATTTTTCTACATTCAAATGCGACTTAAGAGAGAGTTTATTACACTATCGCATTCCTTCTTTGAAACAGAAGAGATGAGATTTGGAATCAAACCAGTAAGTTATTTGCACTCAATATCTGCATTAGACATGGGATGCTTGAGGCAACTTCTCTACATCTCAGTGAAAAAATGTAATACTGAGAGATGCTAAGCAAAGGCTGGAAAGAAATGTAGTACTTCAGCAGAGTGTTTTCAGAGCACCACGGTAATCTCCACAGAGTTTTGAGGATAGTATCACTGGAAAGGGATGAAGTAGGAAAGTAAATGGTATTGTATGCAGTTAGTTTTGACTGCAGTACAAACCATCATACAGGGCTTCCCCAGGTACCTCAGTAGTAAAGAATCTGCCTGCAATGCAGGAGACCTGGGTTCAATCCCTGGGTTGGGAAGATCCCCTGGAGGAAGGCATGGCAACCCACTCCAGTATTCTTGCCTGGGAAATCCCATGGACAGAGGAGCCTAATGGGCTACAGTCCACAGGGTCACAAAGAGTTGAACACAACTGAAGTGACAGCATGCACACAAACACACAAACCATCATACAACAAGGAGACTTAAAACAGTAAACATTTACCATACTCCAGAATCTATGCATCAGAGCAGGAGGTTCTGCTGATTTGGGACAGATTCAGCTGGGACAGATTCCTCTTGGTTCACTCATGTGTGGTTTAGACAGGAGCTGCATGGTCTGGGATGTGTCTTTCATCATCCAACAGCTGAGCCCCCACTTTCTCATTGGGTTTTTCCAGTTTTCTATAAGAACATGAGAGCAAACTCCCAAGTGCAAGTGCTTTTCGAGGCCCTGCTTGTGTCATTTCGCTCATGTCCCATTGATCAAAGAAAATCACACCGTCAAGCTGAGAAGCAGTGTTGGGGGAGGTGTTGGGTGGTGGGACATAGGTAGAAGGGTATGTGGATGGATCTTCATGGCCATTTTTGCAGTACAACACAGGAGGGGTTCTTGTTTGGAGGCATCTGCAAGGTACTCACTGAAGGATCCCAGAAATTGTTTGGAGGCTTACTAAAGATGTAGATGAACCAGAGAAAAACCCATTATATAGAAAGTGTGCCACTAAGAGTAGCTGCTTCTAAAGGAAACAGAAAAGCTTCCATTAGAGCAAATGCTGGCATTTAAGTACTGCCTAGGGGAGAGGTCAGCGAGAAAATGCAAGCAGACCATCTTGTTGCCTATATCAACACCTGTGGAGATGGAAGTACCAAGTTATTTGAATCATAATTATCCTTGCTCAACTTTCCTGCTCAGAAAGCAAACTCCCTGTGCTTTAACTTCTTACATATTTGGCCCATAGAGAGAACAACACAGTAAAGACAATACGAAGACTTGGTCTGCTGAATACTTATGTAATTCTTTGAATATTACTACATTAGCATTCTGGCTTATATACTTCAGTATCCTGTGAGATTTTAACAGTATCTAAGACTTTATTTCCAAAACAAATCACAGATCTTCTCATATCACATTGTGATATGAAGTATTATTCATAAAATAGCATTTATGTTCATCACTACTTTACTAGATCCTGTTATTTACTGAGCTAACAAAAAAGTATATATTACCATAGCACAAATTATTTATAATTTTATAACTGTATTTTAACATATTTTTTCATTATCAACAATGACTGGATATTGTATTTCATTTTAAGCCTTTAAACAACTATTCTGAAAAAGTGATCCTTAGGTTTCATAAAATTGCAAAGGTGAAAAAGGGCTTTAAAAAAGTTAATATCCTGAGTTAACATGAGCCAGCTTCATCTGGTCTAATAAAATCAAAAGCACTGATAAATGTTATTAGACTTGCAGAGCCTCGAAGCAGACCCTAAACCAAGTGAAATCACCAGGGATATGCCACTCTTTGTACTGCACTATGACATATATGTCCTAGCATACTTAATAATAAACTAGAAATGCTAAGGATAATTATTAAAGTAAGAGTTCTGGAGTAGGCAATATCAAAAGGCCATTTTGATCAAGCATCCCACAATTATATAACACTCTGTCCCACTCAAGCCCTACACGCTCATTCCATAACTAAATGGAGACGCACATACAGCCTTCTAGAGTGGGATCACAAACCACCATCCGTGGCTCCACTGACTATCTTTGTCCTGCCTGTGAGTAAGAATGTTTTCTACATTTTTAGTGGTTGCAAAAGTCAAAAATGAAAAGAAGAGGAAAATTTTGTTGCATTTCAGAAGTATATGAAATTCAAAATTCAACGCCAATACACTATGCTCTAGTGTGGTACAACCACATCCATTCCTTTACTTAATGTCTATGGCTGCTTTGGGGACCACACCAGCAGAGCTCAGTAGATGTAACAGAGACCATATGGCTTGCAAAGCCTCAAATATTTACTACTTGGCCCTTTATCAAAAATTATCACCAAATCCCTGTTTTGGAGGAAGAAAATTAAGTATCTGATTCTCTGTTTCTCCATTCCCATTAATGTCTCATACTTTTTCTAAATTTTCCCAGATTAACCATCCCTAAAATACCTTGTTCTCCTCCCCATCTCTACTGCTGTGTGGAGAGGTTTTAGTGTGTGTTCCACTTCACAAGTAGCATGTCAGGCAAATCATGCACATAATTCACATTTTAAATGAGTTAATTATTTAAGTGCTCAATCTTTTAGTCCATCTATCTGCCAGCATTACAAGGAGGAAATGAATAAACATGAGGGCATTTCATACTCCTCCCTCTATCATTCATTAAAAATATTTCAGAGACTCATTAGTCAGGAGCTTAAGCAGCCTCTATAGTAGGCTGATAAGATGCCAGACATTACTCTCCAAACTACATGAGGATCACCTAAATGGAGGGAGTAAAATTCCTATCAGCTCAATAGAAATTAACTGTGACTCAGCCTCTCACTGCCTTTCTCTAGCTCTTCAGGAAAATCTAATTCCATCTCTGTGATTTATTTAAATTGCTGGAAAAAAATGGTTAAGCGAATAAAGCACTTGGATGCATAAAATGATGTGTCACTTGCATACCACAGAGTGCTTTCTGTTCTATCATCAGGAAATGAAAAAGAGTAAGAAAAAACGGGCAGTCTTTAAAAGGATTTTAAATCAGAACACGGCATGCCCCAACTCTCTCATGACTCCTAAAAGCCTGTGGTGTACTCTCTCCCTTTTATGGTGTTAAGATGGCAAAAAGTATTCTTCTGCTTTAAATTCACTTTCCAAAACATGTTGTCATTTTTAAACAGCCACACTGGCAGTGCCTCTTGAGTAACTTGGACTGAAAGGCACACCATTATCTGCATCTTATTCTCATCCGACTCTTGGTTCTCCCACTCATCACACAAGGCACGTATTGCAGCAGTGCTGTGGGCAGTGACTTAAGAAAAGTCCCTTGGGTCCAGAAGATTTTGGTGGCGTTTGATGATAATTAGTGTTCATGACCTCTTGCAGTTTTTCTGGTCACATTTGTTTGTTGTGCTCCTTTGGGGGTTTATTAAAATGAGCACTGTTTTCAACAAAGGAGAAATCACTTGAGAAGGGTAATGAGGAAGGGGTTCATGCTTCCATTTTTTATTTTAACAAAATGCCACAGTCTGGTGAATTTAAATAAGTGCCTTTTGAATGCTTATAGTTTTCGCAGTTACTCTTAATGTTGCGAATCCCTTGAGTTCAGCCTCTGTGTACCTAGCGCCAGTGCGCCATCTGTTAGCAAAGGCAGAACAGATTAATTTGTAGACTTCTGATAGCTGCTTCAAGTTCCAAGGGTTAAAAATGTATGCCTTGTGGGGAGAAATGTTTGTTTGGGCAGGGAGGGGAAAGGATGGCGGAATGGGGCCAATATGAACAGAAAAGCATAATAGAGCTTTGTGCTGCCACTTAAACTGAAGTCTGCCTACTTTCTACAAAATGGTAGCAGTTGGCAGTGAAGTACTTCCAATGAAAAATAATGAGCTCTCTCATTAAAAAGTAATAGTTTGTAAAGCAAAATTTCAAAGCATAATTAATAAGCTTGTGAAAAGTGCCAGGAAAACAGTAGCCTAAATGTCACTATTGAGAGTTACACAAGTTTATATATGGCAAGAGATATTAGCTGGCAAGATTTGGAGGCTTACCCAAAACTTCAAGATATTTTTTCTTTTGTGAAAGTATTTTGTTATATACTTTACCACCTACGATTGACCATGCTCCCCTTGAGTTTATATTCTAGCACATTTTAATTAAAGCTTAAAAAAAAAAAAAAACCTAGATTGTCATGTAAGAGAGTTCAAAAAGGTTTCCTTTTGTGAGAGCCAATCACTGTATGCCTGAGAGTAGAATGATATCTAATTTTCCAATCCAAAACTTTGAATGTGGGGTTACTCAGTGGGATAGACTGTTTGAAATCAGGATTGTTCTAGAAAGTCCAGGATGTTTGGTTACTGTAATGAAAGTTAAATATAATATTGAACGTTCCTTTATTCTTAGATAGTATGGTAAACCATGGTAGCTACCATATTTGTCTGCTTAATCTGCAAGCATGCCTTCCTCATTTTCAGTTGATAAATATTGCCTGATTGCCCATCCTCTAACCAAAAGAATGACTCAGGATCAGTCATGGTGCACAATACGATTTGGCCTCATGATTCATTCACAGGTAGGTGAATAAGCAAATCCTAACAGAGTCCCTTCCTGGGTTTGCAGTGTGGAAACTGAGGGGACAGGGTTGGTTCTCCTTTCTTTGAAGATGCTAAACTGGCACCTACAGGTATGAGGATGCCAGCAGAAGAAAACTGCAAAACAATAGGAGAGACTGAGGCTCACACACAGAGAGAGGAAAAGCTGAGAGAGAGATCTGAAAATAACATTTGTGTCCTGGATCTGGTCATACCTGGTTGCCATTTCCTTTTTATTTCTCTAACTGGTAGTGAATCAATAATGTCCACTGTTTTGCCTGGGTTGGTTTGAGTTGGGTTTCTGTCCCTTATAATCAATAGGTAAGGTATTCTCTCATAAAGAGTGCAAGATCTAGCTATAATAAGAAAGTTATTGAAATTGTATTTAATCAATTCCACAGCAACTGTATACAGAGAATGGCATAATGTGCACTTTCCTAGTTAAAATAAAAAGGATATTGAGCAGGAAGAAAGGGAAGATTAATGATGGCTATCTTCAGAATAGAAACACCATAGAATAATATTAGATATATGGACAACCTTACAAGTTTACAGAATTTGTAGAAGATGAGTTTGAAACTATAAAACAGACAATAACTGATATAATAATTTTTCTGAATTTTCAGAATTTGGGGCTTTTGTAATTTTCTAGTGTTTACCACTGCAGTACCCAATAGACATTTCTCCATATTGATTAAAAGGAAAATCTCTGAGAAGTTCCCTGTCAAAATAGGATATATAAAAACTGAAGATACATAGTACATGAAAGCAAAGCAATATCTAGGGCTGAGTAGCTAAACTTAGAGAAAAAAACTTTTAAAATAATGATTTTAAGGTTGTGAAATCTTAAAATTTGTTATATATACATGTTGACAGCACATGCACTTCCTCAGCAGCATAAAGCATAACTGAGCCTAGTTAGCAAGACAAATTAGTCAAAAAAGGGAAGCTGCCAGATGGCGCACATTGTTAATAATGCCCATCTGTGAATTACAAAGCTGATTTGCAGTTGCTTTGGGTGCTTCTTTTCTTGGGCAGCAAAGTTGCTAGTAACAACTTTGTAGAGGTGCCTGGTTTCACAGGTAACTCTAGTTTATTCTCAGCCTGGAATTTCTTTTTTTTTTTTTTTTAAGAAGCTTCTTCTAGCCCAAAAGAATCTCATACTGCACTGAAGGAGCAAACAGTGCCATCAATACTTGGGGGTTATTGTGAATTTATCCCCTTCTTGAGTAAGTGAGTGAGTGAAAGTCGCTCAGTTGTGTCCAACTCTTTGCGACCCCCATGGACTATACAGTCCATGGCATTCTCCAGGCCAGAAAACTGGAGTGGGTAGCCTTTTCCTTCTCCAGGAGATCTTCCCAACCCAGGAACTGAACCCAGGTCTCCTGCATTGCAGGTGGATTCTTTACCAGCTGAGCCACCAGGGAAGCCCAAGAATACTGGAATGGGTAGCCTATCCCTTCTCCAGAGGATCTTTCCAACCCATGAATTGAACCAGGGTCTCCTGCATTGCAGGTGGATTCTTTACCAACTGAACTATCAGGAAATTGGTAAAATAAAAAAAGTCCTTAGACTTTTCACCGTAAGCTGGATGAGGACATAGATAAGCAAAGACACTCAAGTTAGACAATGCTCTAGAGAAAGGGATTTGGATCCAGTCTGGAAGCAAAGATAAAGGAAAGGCACAGGGTTTTCAATTTTGGCAGAACCTAACTGCGCAAAGAGTCGGACACGACTGAGCAACTTCACTTTCACTTTTCACTTTCATGCATTGGAGGAGGAAATGGCAACTCACTCCAGTGTTCTTGCCTGGAGAATCCCAGGGACGGGGGAGCCTGGTGGGCTGCCGTCTACGGGGTCGCACAGAGTCGGACAGAGTCGGACATGACTGAAGCGACTTAGCAGCAGCAGCAGCAACTGTGCAATATGCAAGAAAAGGGAGCCTTCAACACATCAATAGATTTCAGGGAGTCCTAGTCCAACTGGTAAGGTTGGGTGGAGGTGGTATATGGAGGTTATAAGCAACAGAGTTTCAATCTCCAGGTAGGTACATAGATAATTCAGGCTACCTTATTCTGATATCATTAGACAGCTTAATTTTTCTGATACCTTACTTATTCTGATTTCATATTCAAAATATAAATTTCCAACTCCAAAGCTGGTCAGGCTATATGGTAGAATTTTCTAATTATTTGAACCTCAAGTATATCTGTGCAGGTGATAGTAATTTCAATACTAATGAGTAGAGTGGTTATTGATTATTGTTGTCTTTCCATGTATTACATTAAACATTACAAATGTGCTAATATTTGACTTATCTTGATCTACAAATACTCTCTACAATACTATCTACAATACTCTCTACAATCTCTACAATACTCTCATAGCTTGGCTACATTAAGAAAATGAATTAATAACACAGATTGTAAGGATATTTGTCCACATGTTACTTATTTTGCAGGCTAATAAACTGGTACTCTCATGTCTACCCTAGAATCATTTGCCTTTTATTTAGGATAAGACAGTAAAACTGCATGGAATCATGGAAAGTCAGAAATAGAAGGGACTAGATAAAAAATAATCCAATTCTTTAATTTTACAAAGAAATAAACCAAAACTCCAACTGGCTAAGGGACTCATTTGGAGGTACAGATTGTGTTAGTGTCAGAAGTAGAACCTGAGCCTGGCTTGCACTAGAGCTATCTTTCTATCATCAGTTCAGTTCAGTTCAGTCGCTCAGTCGTGTCTGACTCTTTGCAACCCCATGAATCAAAGCACACCAGGCCTCCCTGTCCATCACCAACTCCTGGAGTTCACCCAAACTCATGTCCATCAAGTCGGTGATGCCATCCAGCCATCTCATCCTCTGTTATCCCCTTCTCCTCCTGCCCCCAATCCCTCCCAGCATCAGAGTCTTTTCCAATGAGTCAACTCTTCGCATGAGGTGGCCAAAGTATTGGAGTTTCAGCTTCAGCATCAGTGCTTCCAATGAACACCCAGGACTTGTCTCCTTTAGGATGGACTGGTTGGATCTCCTTGCAGTCCAAGGGACTCTCAAGAGTCTTCTCCAGCACCACAGCTCAAAGGCATCAATTCGTTAGTGCTCAGCTTTCTTCACAGTCCAACTCTCACATCCATACATGACCACAGGAAAAACCATAGCCTTCACTACATGGACCTTTGTTGGCAAAGTAATGTCTCTGCTTTTGAATATGCTATCTAGGTTGGTCATGACTTTCCTTCCAAGGAGTAAGCATCTTTTAATTTCATGGCTGCAGTCACCATCTGCAGTGATTTTCGAGCCCCCAAAAATAGAGTCTGACACTGTTTCCCCATCTATTTCCCATGAAATGATGGGACCAGATGCCGTGATCTTAGTTTTCTGAATGTTGAGCTTTAAGCCAACTTTTTCACTCTCCACTTTCAATTTCATCAAGAGGCTTTTGAGTTCCTCTTCACTTTCTGCCATAAGGGTGGTGTCATCTGCATATCTGAGGTTATTGAGATTTCTCCCGGCAATCTTGATTCCAGCATGTGCTTCTTCCAGCCCAGAGTTTCTCATGATGTACTCTGCATATAAGTTAAATAAGCAGGGTGACAATATACAGCCTTGACGTACTCCTTTTCCTATTTGGAACCAGTCTGTTGTTCCATGTCCAGTTCTAACTGTTGCTTCCTGACCTGCATACAGGTTTCTCAAGAGGCAGGTCAGGTGGTCTGGTATTCCCATCTCTTTCAGAATTTTCCACAGTTTATTGTGATCCACACAGCCAAAGGTTTTGGCATAGTCAATAAAGCAGAAATAGATGTTTTTCCATGCTGAATATACTCTGTATCAGAAAAACTGATCCTAAAATAAGGGAGACCAAAGTCTTGTTCTAGTTCTTTCTTCAAGCTTTAACTATTAATGCTTTTATTATTTTAAGTATAGTAATAGACACTATACTACTTACAAATATATAATATTAAAGTTATAATTTTAAATATGTCTTTACTATAGAATATTTGGAAAATGTATGTAAAATAATATGATCGATTTTTACCCACAGGAAGGTTCCCCTGGAGAGGGAAATGGCAACCCAGTCCAGTATATTCTTGCCTGGAGAATTCCATGGACACAGGAGCTTGGCAGGCTCCAGGCCATGGGATCACAAAGGGTCAGACACAACCGAAGCGACTTAGCACATAGCACATTTCTACCTACACAGAAAAATCAATATTAATATCTGGTATATGTCTTTCCTGACTTTTATTAGGCATCCATTTGTGTGTTTTTCTCCCTCTCCAGTGACCAAACAGGGCCTAGGAGAGAAGAGGCAGAACACACATGATTAAGGCAAAATTAAGACCTCCCTGGTGGCACAGTGGATAAAAATGCACCCGCAAATGCAGAGGATGCAGGTGGGACCCCAGGTCCAGGAAGATTCCGCATGCTACGGGGCAACTAAGCTCAGGTGCCGCAACAGCTGCGCCGACGCTCTAGCGTCCGAGAGCCGCAGCTACTAGCCCCAGTGCTGCTGCTGCTGAGACCCAGTGCTGCAACTACCGAAGCGCACAACTATAGCCTGTGCTCTGCAACAAGAGAAGCCACCACCGCGAGAAGCCTGCATACCACAAGGAAGGCCCCACTGGACGCAACTAGAGAAAGGTCATGCAAAGCAACAAAGATCCAGTGCAGCCAAAAATAATTTTAAAAAAAGATACTGAATCAGAGTAAAACCATTCCTTGCTAGTACTATCCAGTGGCCTTAGATAAGTAACTAACATCTTCCCCAATCATGAGGTCAGAACAGCTCCTACTTTACAACAAATTTATAAAGACTCATGATATTAATATAATATTTGGAAATGCTTAGAATAGTGCCTGGAATATTATAAGTGCTATGTAAGTCTGTGTGCGTCCTCTCTCAAGCAGTTTTCTATGTTTGAGCACCTTCAGTAATTGCAAATACAAACCTCCTGAAGCAGCTAATTACCTTCTTATTCTTTTGATTCAGCCTATTTTCTTCCATACATAGGTACCAGGTCCATATTTTAAAAACTTAACTGAAAATATAAACCTTGAATCCACAGAGATCATTAAATATTTGAATATACTTCTCATATGACATACATTTTAAACACTCCAACATCTTGAATTTTCTTATCTGAGTACTGACTTTATTTGCTTCTATTCCTTTAATAATTCGCTATTGAAAATACAATGTAATATCCTAAAAACGGTCTGAGCAGAACACACTATTGCCTCCCTCACTCTAGATAGAATTTTTCTGTTAATGCCCATTAGCTTTATTAGCTGCCACAACACCCTGCTGGTTCATTAAGTTTCCTGCTGAACACTTCCTCCCACCCCATTTGGTTATTTGTGCAGACACCCAACCTCCTCTTCTCTATACTGATGTCCTTGTATTTTTGGAGTTAGGTTCAACGCCTTATACAGTGTTAGTGACCATAGGAAGCAGTCGATTATACATTCTATTACAACCATTTGCTTATTTCTAGATGGTTTTCCCAATTCTATTTTAATCTCATGTTTGTAAGAGGCATTGTTCAAAAAGAAAATGAATATGGTATATTTTATGTAGGGTACGTGTCATACACAATCAGCAAGGGATTTTTCAGCATTTTCTGTAGCAAAATTCTAAGCCAATTTTAAAGGATGCTGACTGTGGGAAACTGACAGAGGAAATAAGTCAGCAAAAGAATTTAAAACACAAAGGACAATGGGAGTATTGAGCACAAAAAATGGCAGTAAGGGGTGGTTCATATATTTAGGGAAATTAGACTGTCATTTTTAAGTACTCATTGGTTAGATTTTAAGCTTGCACCTGTTTCACAGACATAGTTTTGTGTCTAAATCTCATGTAAGCATATTAAACAATTAGAATACGTATCTAAATTCTCCACTGGGAGAATTACTTTAATTACATTTAATCCTACTTTGGACTGATAGGCATTGTAACAGGGAGACTGCATATGGAGAAAGCTCAGGTCAGGGATCTTTTAATGTTCTTCACTCCACTTGCATACACGATCTTAATTCCCCAACCAGGTTTTGAACCCAGACCCTCAGCAGTGAAAGCACAGAGTTCTAACCACTAGGTTGACAGGGAATTTCAAGATTTTTCATTTTTAAGATTAAATATTAGAGAAGCAAATCCAGGAAAACAATGGAAGCTATTGTAAGAGGCTACACTTACTTTTAAAGAGACGCACCTTTCTTTGAAGGCCAGACTTGGTGGAGAATTTGTGAAATGATAGAACATTTATCACATTTTAAAATCATGACTTCAGTGTATCTCTTTCTTCTCTCAGGATCATTCATTATCCCTGATCTACTTCTATCATCCAAACTTGCCTACCTTGTGTTCCATTGCATTGGGAACCAGTTAGCTGACTAGCTAGCTAATTAAAAACTTAAGAGTTGTTACTACAGAGAATCTATGCATTTATCTTAGGGGATTCTGGGAAGCTTTGTATAATCCCTGAAACTCAGAGTACCTGGATGCTTTTGCCTTTTGCCTTAAAAGGAACATTACACAAAGTGGTTTGTGGTTGCCAAGTTTCCCGGGCACCATGTTCAGACACTGCTAGCAACTGCTTTATACTCTAAAGATTATACTACTCAAAACAGCATTGTAGTTAAAAATAAAAGCCTTTGTTCAAATTCTAACTCTTTCACTAACTAGAGGTATGACATAACCTCTCTGGACCTCCATTTTCTCCTCTGTATGAGTCTATGGCTACCAACTCATTCATATAAGAATGAAATCATAGACTTTCTCATACATGGAAGGCATTCAAGAAGTGTAGTGATGATTATATAAGCTCTCCACTACTGTGTAACAAATTACTTCAAGATGTAATAGCACAAAACAACAAAAATCTTCTTTGTCTCATAGTTCCTATAGATCAAGAGTTTGGGAGTAGCATAACCAGACGGTTCTGGCCCAGGGTCTCTCATGAAAGTATAGACAAAATGTTGCAGTCATCAAAAGGCTTGACTTGGGAGGAAGCATGCACTTCCTGGATGGTTTACTCACAGGCATGTTGACAGTTCTCCCTTCCTTGCCATGTGGGCTTGTCTTCATACACTGATACCTGGCTTTCCCCAAAACAAATGATCCAAGAGAGAAAGACTAAAGCTGCTGTGTCTTTTGCAACGTAGCCTCAGAAATTGCACATATTTATTTTCACAGTGTCCTATGGGTTGTCTATGTCATCCCTATTTAACATGGAAGAGGACTATAGAAGAGTGTGAATCCCAGTAGAAAAGGACCAGTAAGAGCCATCTTGGAAACTAGCTACCATGATGATGATGGTGATGATGGTGGTGATGGTGATGGTAATGATGGCATAGATCCCAGGAGATCAAGAGCTCACAGAGAACCCAGAGGAAGTGAGCAACACTCCATTTGCCTCAGAGTACAGAAGAAAGAAGTTGAATATTCAATGAGAAACTCTGATCATTTTAAGGAGAGCCAAGAAAGCCCTCAGTGACCTATTCATTGGAAGAACTATATAATTTCCTAGTTCCCATGCTGAGTGCTGAAGAATTGATGCTTTTGAACTGTGGTGTTGGAGAAGACTCTTGAGAGCTCCGTGGACTTCAAGGAGATCCAACCAGTTCATTCTAAAGGAGATCAGTCCTGGGTGTTCTTTGGAAGGAATGATGCTAAAGCTGAAACTCCAGTACTTTGGCCACCTCATGCGAAGAGTTGACTCATTGGAAAAGACTCTGATGCTGGGAGGGATTGGGGCAGGAGGAAAAAGGGATGACAGAAGATGAGATGGCTGGATGGCATCACCAACTCGATGGACGTGAGTTTGAGTGGACTCCAGGAGTTGGTGATGGACAGGGAGGCCTGGCGTGCTGCGATTCATGGGGTCGCAAAGAGTCAGACACGACTGAGCGACTGAGCTGAACTGATGTTCATAAAATATATTGTAAACTCTTTCAACAAATATTGAAATATTTGAAATAAATAGTGTTAGGAACTGTTCTATTAGTTTGATATATGTCAGTAAACAAGGAGTTTCTATTATGATGAAGAGAGATGCAGACCTAGAGAACAGACTTTTGAACATAGTGAGGGGAGGAGAGGGTGGGACAAATTGAGAGAATAGTATGGAAACATGTACATTCAGATCAGTTCAGGGCAGTCGCTCAGTCATGTCCAACTCTTTGCAAAACCTCATGGACTACAGCACACCAGGCCTCCCTGTCCATCACCAACTCCCAGAGTCCACCCAAACCCATGTCCATTCAGTCGGTGATGCCATCCAACCATCTTGTCCTCTGTCGTCCCCTTCTCCTCCTGCCTTCAATCTTTCCCAGCATCAGGGTCTTTTCAAATGAGTCAGTTTTTCACATCAAATGGCCAAAGTATTGGAGTTTCAGCTTTAGCATCAGTCCTTCCAATGAATATTCAGGACTGATTTCCTTTAGGATTGACTGGTTGGATCTCCTTGCAGTCCAAGGTATTCTCAAGAGTCTTCTCCAACACCACAGTTCAAAAGCATCAATACTTCGGCACTCAGCAAAGTCCAACTCTCACATCCATACATGACTACTGGGAAAACCATAGCCTTGACTACATGGACCTTTGTTGCCAAAGTAATGTCTCTACTTTTTAATATGCTGTCTAGGTTGGTCATAACTTTTCTTCCAAGAAGTAAGCATCTTTTAATTTCATGGCTGCAATCACAATCTGCAGTGATTTTGGAGCCCCCCAAAATAAAGTCTGTCACTGTGTCCACTGTTTCCCCATCTATTTCCCATGAAGTGATGTGACCAGATGCCATGATCTTAGTTTTATGAATGTTGAGTTTTAAGCCAACTTTTTCACTCTATTCTTTCAAGAGGCTCTTTAGTTCCTCTTCACTTTCTGCCATAAGGGTGGTGTTATCTGCATATCTGAGGTTATTGATATGTCTCCTGGCAATCTTGATTCCAGCTTGTGCTTTCTCCAGCCCAGAGTTTCTCATGATGTACTCTGCATATAAGTTAAATAAACAGGGTGACAATATACAGCTTTGATGTACTCCTTTTCCTAGTTGGAACCAGTCTGCTGTTCCATGTCCAGTTCTAACTGTTGCTTCCTGACCTGCATACAAGCTTCTCAAGAGGCAAGTCAGGTGGTCTGGTATTCCCATCTCTTTCAGAATTTTCCACACTTTATTCTGATCCACACAGTCAAAGGCTTTGGCATAGTCAATAAAGGAGAAATAGATATTTTTCTGGAACTCTCTTGCTTTTTCCATGATCCAGCGGATGTTGGCAATTTGATCTCTGGTTCCTCTGCCTTTTCTAAAACCAGCTTGAACATCTGGAAGTTCATGGTTCACATATTGCTGAAACCTGGCTTGGAGAATTTTAAGCATCACTTTACTAGCGTGTGACATGAGTGCAACTGTGTGGTAGTTTGAGCATTCTTTGCATTGCCTTTCTTTGGGATTGGAATGAAAACTGACCTTTTCCAGTCCTGTAGCCACTGCTGAGTTTTCCAGAATTGCTGGCATATTGAGTGCAGCATTTTCACAGCATCATCTTTTAGGATTTGAAATAGTTCAACTGGAATTTCATCACCTCCACTAGCTTTGTTCGTACTGTTGCTTCCTAAGGCCCATTTGGCTTCGCATTCAAGGATGTCTGGCTCTAGGTGAGTGATCACACCATCGTGATTATCTGGGTCATGAAGATCTTTTTTGTATAGTTCTTCTGTGTATTCTTGCCACCTCTTTTTAATATCTTCTGTTTCTGTTAGGTCCATACCATTTCTGTCCTTTATTGAGCCCATCTTTGCATGAAATGTTCCCTTGGTATCTCTGATTTTCTTGAAGAGATCTCTAGTCCTTCTCATTCTATTGTTTTCCTCTATATCTTTGCATTGGTCACTGAGGAAGGCTTTCTTATCTCTCCTTGCTATTCTTTGGAACTCTACATTCAAATGGGTGTATCTTTCCTCCTCTCCTTTGCTTTTCACTTCTCTTCTTTTCTCAGCTATTTGTAAGGCCTCCTCAGACAGTCATTTTGCTTTTTTGCATTTCTCTTTCTTGGGGATGGTCTTGATCCTTGTCTCCTGTACATAACCTCTGTCATGAACCTTTGTCCATAGTTCTTCAGGCAGTCTATCAGATCTAATCCCTTGAATCTATTTTTCACTTCCACTGCATAATCATAAAGGATTTGATTTAGGTCATACCTGAATGGACTAGTGGGTTCCCCACTTTCTTCAATTTAAATCTGAATTTGGCAATAAGGAGTTCATGATCAGAGCCATGGTCAGCTCCCTGTTTTGGTTTTGCTGACTGTATAGAGCTTCTCCATCTTTGGCTGCAAAGAATATAATCAATCTGATTTTAATGTTGACCATCTAGTGATGTCCATATGTAGAGTCTTCTCTTGTGTTGTTGGAAGAGGGTGTTTCCCATGACCAGTGTGTTCTCTTGGTAAAACTTTATTAGCCTTTGCCCTGCTACATTCTGTACTCCAAGGCCAAATTTGCCTGTTACTCCAGGTGTTTCTTGACTTCCTACTTTTGCATTCCAGTCCCCTATAATGGAAAGGATATCTTTTTTGGGTTTTCATTCTAGAAGGTCTTGTAGGTCTTTATAGAACTGTTCAACTTCAGCTTCTTCAGCATTCCTAGTTGGGGCATAGACTTGGATTACTGTGGTATTGAATGGTTTGCCTTGGAAATGAACGGGGATCATTCTGTCATTTTTGAGATTGCATCTAAGTCTGCATTTCAGACTCTTTTGTTGACTATGATTGGCTACTCCATTTCTTCTAAGGGATTCTTGCCCACAGTAGTAGATATAATGGTCATCTGAGTTAAATTCATCAATTCCAGTCCATTTTAGTTCACTGATTCCTAAAATGTCAACACTCAGTCTTGCCATCTCCTGTTTGACCATTTCCAATTTGCCTTGATTGATGGGCCTAACATTCCAAGTTCCTATGCAATATTGCTCTTTACAGCATCAGACCTGGCTTCCATCACCAGTCATATGCACAACTGGGTGTTGCTTTTGCTTTGGCTCCATCTCTTCAATCTTTCTGGAGTTAGTTCTCCACTGGTCTCCAATAGCATATTGGGCACCTACCAACTGAGGAGTTCATCTTTCAATGTCATATCTTTTTGCCTTTTCATACTGTTCACAGGTTCTCAAGGCAAGAATACCGAAGTGGTTTGCATTTCCTTCTCCAGTGGACCACATTTTATCAGAACTCTCCACCATGACCCATCCATCTTGGGTGGCCCTACATGGCATGACTCATAGTTTCACTGAGTTGGACAAAGCTGTGGTCCATGTGATCAGATTGGTTAGTTTTCTGTGACTGTTGTTTCCAGTCTGTCTGCCCTCTAAAGGAGAAGGATTACCATATGTAAAATAGATAGCAAGCGGGAATCTGACACAGGGAAAACTACTCAATGCTCTGTGACAACCTAGCAGGTGGGGTGGGTGGGAGATTTTAGGGGAGTTCAGTAGAGAGAGGACATGTATATATCTCTGGCTGATTCACGCTGATGCATGGCAGAGGCCAATGTAATACTGTAAAGCAATTATCCTCCAATTTAAAAAAAAAGGCTGGATAAAATGAAAATAAAATGATGAAGAGAGAAGCAATAAAAATTAATAAATTATGCAGTATGCTGAGAGTAAGTGAGAAAAAGAAAAAGTGCACAGTGTGGTATAGGGTTGTAATGTTGGTAAGGAGTAGGGGGCAAACTGTAAGTCTAAATCTTTGTTAAATGAATGAACGAACAAGTTATAGGTCTACTTTTGGAGCCTCTGGTAAAGAGAACTTCAAGTTATATATACTGATGAAAAATAGCTTAAAACACTAATTGAAAGCAGTAGCTTACAGGGTCTGGGGATGCTGGGCCTCAGAACACAAATGAGAGTAGCTGTTAAGCTGGACACATTAGGGACTGCACACAAAGGCCAATGTGCCAGACCCTGTGTGTGTGTGGCCGCCAGCAATTATCCAGGGGAGCCAGACCACTGTGAATGAAGTCCAGTCAAGAGAAAGGGTGAAGGACTGCGAAGAGTCTACCTGCTTAGAGGACTCCAACCTCTAGACCACGTAGTAACCTGTAAAGACAGCATTACCATCTCCATTTCACAGAAGATGAAACCAGCATTCAGAAGTCAAATGGCTTTACTAAACATCTGACTATTTTAAAGAGAGTGTTCTTTTTTATTAGGGTAGATCTTCTCCAAGATCTTCTTGGACATGTGTGTACATGTGATGGGAGATGAAGAGCATCAGTAAAGGACCTGAACAAACAAAGACTCAAGAAGGGACTCAAGAAAGAACCACAAACTTAAATTTTATGAGTACAGTATGGCAGTGTCTGTGTTGATCTCCCTTTAACATCTTGAACAAGATTTCTTAAGCCTCATGAGGCACCATGCTAGACATGACTCAGAACTGCTGCCTTCTCCCAAAGGGTCTGGAAATATAATAGAAATGACAAGCAGAAAAACACAGAGATTACTCTGCACACATGGAACTTCAAGACTTCCCTTCATGTATAGAGGGAGGGCCACACTTCCAAGAACAACCTGAACTCAACATGGAAGCAGGAGCTGATATCAGGGAGAAAAACTTTTCCTCTATTCTCTTAGGATCCCTGGATGGGCTGAAAAGTAAAGTGACAAAGACAGATTAACATGAGAAAGCATATAAATTTATTTAATATGTTTTACATGACACGGAAGCCTTCATAAGTAAGACAAAACCTGAAGAAATTATTAACCTTGCCAATTTTTATATCAAGTTTGATAAAGGGCAGAAAATGATGTGGAAATGTCATAGGACAAAAGGGCAGGGTAAGTGTAGTAAACTGAGGGAAACAGAAGCCTTCACCAGGTTCTTCTTTAAGCTCCTCAACAGATAAGGAGGCTTTCCTTAGGGATTAGGCAGGGGATCTGTCACATGAGAGTGTGGTGGAGAAGATGGAGTCCTGAGACTCTTTCCTGCACCTTCTCTTTGTCAAGTTCCTTCACCTTAAAATATATGCCAAGGTGCCATATTTTGGGGTATCATGTTCTGAACCCCATCACCACGAATTTGGATCAAATTATTCTTACTTAGCTCTTTTGACAAGTAATCAGAATAAAACTAGTCCTTAATACTCCATTGAAAAATGTCATATGCTATCATACTCATGATTATCAGTTAATAAAGATAGACCATGTGATTCAGAATTCCTATTTGTGACAAGTAGTTTGACTGCTAAAATAGCGTGCCATAATGGGGAAAGAGATAAAGAGAGCTTGAATATATATTTCTAAGGAATTTCTAAAGATTAGTGACCCTTATATCAATTTTTTCACTTGTCAGAGGTAAAGGTTACTGTTTGTAGCATTGATAGACAGAGGGAGGACTTCCCTGGTAGTCCAATGGTTAAGAATCCACCCACCAATGAAGGGGACATGGGTTTGATCCCAGCTCCTGGAAGATTCCACATGCAGCAAGGCAACTAAGCCAGTGCACCACAACCACTGAGTCAGCAGTCTAGAGCCCCTGTGCCACAACTAGTGAAGCCCGTGCACCCTGGAGCCCGTGTTCCACAACGAGAAGCCACCCCAAGGAAAAGCCCATGCACTGCAACTAGAGAAATGAAGTCCCCTTGCGTAGCAATGAAGATGCAGGAGAGTCAAAATAAAAAAATTAATCAATTAAAATTTTTTTTAAAGTCAAGAGGGAGAGACACAGCTAAAGAAATCATGCCCCTAGGAACAAATGAATGGCATTGAATATGCATAACAACATGGAGGGATAGCCCTTATCCCAGGGAATCCTTGGCGACTTCCTGCAGTAGATGAGCACCTGCCCTAACTTTGTACAGGAATACGCATGTCCTTGCTGTGTGGTATTAAATAAGGGTACATGACATACAAAATGCATGCTGATGGCTTGAAAGTAAAAGAAGTCAATATTAGTTTGCCAAATAAATACAAGTTCAACCTCATCTTGCTTTTTGTCAAAAAATTATATATTCCTGCACATAAATCATAAGCTCACTAAGCACAGCCTCATAATTTGACACCAATCTTTCCTCTTGAGAGTTGTTACTCGGGTTTTCATCTCTGAAAGAGAATGGTGACATTTTTGCTTTAAAAAGAACTCATTTTAATTTCTACCCACCGTGCATTTTAAATCAGGATACATAGCTGAGGACTGCTTGCCTCTGCCCCTGTCAGGCCCAAGGAAGCCAGTCCAGGAGATGGAAAGGGGAAGAAGGGAAACACCTGTCAAGACATGAGAGCCCAAGGGTGCACAGGAGAGGCAGAGAGGCCTTGCTGATCAACAAAAATTTTTGACAGACATCGTCTCCCCATTGTCATCTTCCCTTTGCCAATTTTTGGCTCTTATCATATTCAAGAATTAAATTCTCAACTTTGAAGTTGGGGGGCAGACAGTGGAATGGAAAAAAACGAACACAATATTTATTCCCCATACTCTCAGCTCTGGTTTGCCAAGCTGATTCCTGAATATGTAAATACTTTGCCCACGGAGATGCAAAAGACTGTGTTCTTGGTCTTGTTAAAGACAGGAATTAAGTCAGAACATCCTCAGGGTAGACTGGCAGAGAAGTCAGGAAGATATATTTTCACCAATGTAGTTGTTTAAGCTAATCTTGAAATAGCTAGGTATTTTGTGATTGCTGTTTTAGAAATACAGGTTTACTTAGGCGCTGGGGTAGTGAGCAAATAAAGGGTTTTAAGGAGAAAAAAAAAGTGTTTCACTGTTGCCAAGGCTTTTCTTCCAAGGTAACTCACCAGTGAAGTGGCCTGCCAGCATAATGCATGGTTCCCTAGCAAAGAATGGGCCTTTGCTTAGCAATATTGGGCTTTTGGTGAGACATGTGGGAGTCATTAGGCCTTTGAGGTATTTTAATCTCGCTGTGCTAGAAATATGTGACATTAGAATGCTATGGGTTGACAGCATATCATACTCAGGGAAAAAAGAAAAAATTCTTATAGCACAGGGTGGAAAATATGATTAGTGTTTTGCACATTTCTTGAAATAAGGCACGTTTGTGCCGTCTATCTGAAAAAGTGGTCAGTATTGATAAGCCATTTTCAACAGAGACTTTCGAAGTAAAACTGGATTTTCTGGTATATCCTTTTGCCCTCTAGATTTCATTTCAGAAGAAACAAAAAAAGTCCAAAGGAGACAAAGAAACATATAACAGGATAGAAAAATAAAATTAGAATATTAGAGGCCAGGATCAATGCATTCCACCACCACCCCCATGACCTCCTTCCCAAGTCCCAAGTCTTTATTTGGGGTTACTACTGGCTACCAAGGAGTAAAATCTGCTAAGGATATTTCTCAGAGAGAATTCGAATTTATTCCTTTGGTTGCAGGCTACCACTTGATTTATAAATATGCTGGGGGCTATTTCTATTGGAGTTGAGTCAGAAAAACAAGCCCACATTAGGTCAGGAGGTTGAGCCAAATACAAATACCTTTTCTCAGCACTGTTTCCGGATGAGGTTTACTGAACATTCCTTTACTCATTTACATTTATTGGACACACACTGTCATGGGCAAAGCTCGGTGACAATTCCCGGGAAATAAAAATAGAATCTGGGTAATGAAATAAATCTAACCTTTTTCTCGTTGGTGTTTCCTCATCTCACTTGCTCCTAGAGTGTGGCAGCAGAGGCTTCACACCTAGCCCTTCACACCAGCGTTCCTTGCTCGAAAGGGCTATGTCAACCCCTCAGCTCTGGCGTTGTGTTCAGAAATGCCATGCAGGATGCTCATGTCAAGATGGTGGCGGCAAGCGGTGTACAGAGACGCTGCCCCTAGCGCTGCCTGCCGTCTGGAGGGTGAGCTGCACAGCTGTGCTCACCCCGGAGCACTGCCCCACCTGCGGAGTTCCCTATAAAGCAGCCCCGCCCAAGGCACGTGGGAGAGCGTGTGCTGTGTGTGATTTAGAGCGGGTTTTCACGTGTCTCCATTCCTTTACTTCTGAACCCAGTTGTCTCCTTCAATTATTGATGGGCTCAAGCAACATGGCGCAGAAGGACTGACTTAGGGAGCGTTGGCAACAAAACTCTGCTCCAGATATTGTTCTAGTGTGTCAGAAATAAAAGATAAGATAAAGTCCCTGCCTTGAAGGAGCTTACTCTCCGGTGGTATTCCTTCCTCTTAAACCTCTTAAACGTTTGGAATTCTGCAAGTTATAGACATTAAGCCTAAGAAAAATGAAACTACTCAAAATTTAAGAACAGCGTGACTAATCTTCTGTAACGGGTACTGATGCAGAGGAAAGTTCATTGGGTTCACTTAAACTGATAATATATAAAAGTGTAAGATTTTCAGTTTCTCATAAAATACTAATTGTGTGAGAGGCCGATTAGTGTAAAGAAAAATGCTTTATAACAAAAGTACATGAACATATATGTAAGAGATACTGCTTTTTATACTTTACCTGCTTGGCGGAGGAGCTGCTTAGTACTTTCTTCTGTACTAAGTGGGTTGCAGGACTCTATGGGCTGAACGATTAAAGGTGTCATTCAAACAGCACCCTTAGGTGCTGCTTGATCCTGCCTGGCTCCTAAGGCCCAGCAGACCCAGCACTAAACTGGGAGTCTCAGTACTCATGTTCTAGTCTTAACTCTGCAACCATTATCAGAACCTTTATCTGAAGTGATAAGCCTTATCACTTTAAGAATATCTGCATCCTTACCTGCAAAGCAAGAGGGATAGAAAATATGCTCAGATTTTGCTAAAACATTCTCTCTTTGAATCTTGTGTTCCTAGATCAGCTGGGAATGAGCATAATCAAGAGGTAGTAAAATCCAGGTATGGCCACTGTCATTCCCCCTTAAATCCACAAGGTTTCTGTTTCCTCTCTGCTGGCAACTCAGTTTACACAGTCATCTTTGAACTCACCAAATTACCAAATCCAATGTTGTTCTGTTCTTTTCTCTGATCTTTTTTGTAGCCCGTGACTCTGGTGATCAATTGCACCTTCTTAAAATTAAGTCTTTCCTTGGCAACTCTTGAACTGTCCTGCTTCTCTTCCATCTCAAACTATTCCCTCTGACTTCAGCCCTGACTGACCATCTCCACTGTGATTGCTCCACCAGAGCTTTTCATTACATGTATTGTGTGCATATCCCAAGTATCAATAATCCACTGCTTTTTCCCATCCTCCCCAAAACCTTTCTAGGAGATTTCATCCTTCCCATGGCTTAAAATTTCACTTATATATAACTCCCACTTGTTTGGCTGAAATTCCAATCAGGTATCTCCAATTGCCTGGAAAATAGTTTCACTTAGATGTGAAAACAAAACAAATTAAGCCCAACATATTTAAAGCAATTCTTTTTCTCCCTCCAAGTAGCTTTCTCTATTTTTTTTTTTGTTTCCATCAACAATAGTACACATTCACTCTTCCATACCCAAAATCCTTGAGCTGGATGTAATTTGAAATTAGATATTTTCAGTTATTAGGAGAGTAATGTGTTACATATATTTTTTGACTTTCAGGAGTATCTCAGACGGTAGCTCTTTGATTGAACTAGATAACAATACGAAGGCTACGGTCATATTTATACATCTGCTGAGGAGCTGAGTCAGGGAAACAGGAAAAGCTGGGTTATAAGGTTGAAACAAGTATCTTTTCTCACCATAAATATATGAATATTTAGGGAGCAAAAATATGGTTATTTACATGGTAAATAAAGATACAAATAACTTCTCAGTTCAGGTAAAGTTTTGCTCCTAAAAGACTTCAGGTTACTGAACAAATTATGAAAAATATTTTTTTGGAGCATTTTTAATTTGGGGGTCATGAATTAAAGACTATTAATCATGAAAATAACAATATTTAAATACCAAATGTTTATTGAAAACCAACCATCATTCAAGCATTGTGTTAGGCATTTATGTACTTATGTACCTAACAATAGAAATAAGAGAGTAATTGAAGTATATATTCTTATTTCCCTCATTTTATATATAGGAGCTTCCCTGATAGCTCAGTTAGTAAAGAATCCACCTCCAATGCAAGAGACCCTGGTTCAATTCCTGGGTTGGGAAGATCCGCTGGAGAAGGGATAGGTTACCCACTCCAGTATTCTTGGGGTTTTCTTGTGACTCAGCTGGTAAAGAATCCGCCTGTAATGCGGGAGACCTGGGTTCAATCCCTGGGCTGGGAAGATCTCCTGGAGAAGGGAACAGTTACCTACTCCAGTATTCTGGCCTGGAGAATTCCATGGACATAGTCCATGGGGTCACAAAGAGTTGGACACAACTGGGCAACTTTCACTTCCATATGTTGGAAAACTGTAAAATGTTATCATCATTTTAAAAAATACCAATCATTTTTAAGTCCCCTATCTTTCTTCCCCCCCATATTTAATTAATCTTGAAATTCTATTAATTTGTCCTTTCCATCCATCCCTCCCTTTGAAGCCCCACTGTTATGATATAATCTAATCCTGATCCTATGACTACATAAGCATGTCTCAGATCTTTATTATTCAGTATTTTACAGACTGCTGCTGCTGCTGCTGCTAAGTCGTGTCAGTTGTGTCCGACTCTGTGTGAGCCCATAGACGGCAGCCCACCAGGCTCCCCCGTCCCTGGGATTCTCCAGGCAAGAACACTGGAGTAGGTTGCCATTTCCTTCTCCAATGCATGAAAGTGAAAAGTGAGAGTGAAGTTTCTCAGTTGTGTCAGACTTTTAGCAACCCCATGGACTGCAGCCCACCTGGCTCCTCTGTCCATGGGATTTTCCAGACAAGAGTACTGGAGTGGGTCGCCAGCACCTTCTCCATTTTATGGACTACACCAGTATTATTTTTCCACCAGTTTATCATTCCTCAAACTATTACTCTCCTTAGTATATTTTTATGCATTCATTCATTCTTTCTACAAATACTTATTCAATATTTACTCTGTGCAGCATTCCTCTTCTCAAGAGGTTTAATGGATTGCCATTGTCTCTTAGGTCCAAACTCCTTGGATTCATATTTGAGGTTTCAAATAATGTAATACCTACATTGTCAATTTTATGTCTTCCAGTACAGTCTGTTGAACTCTGGAATACAGCCAAATTGCCATTCCATGAATACATTTCAGGGCTTCCATGGTGGCTCAGAGGTAAAGAATATGCCTGCAGTACAGGAGCTGCAGGAGACATGGGTTCAATCCCTGGGCCGGAAAGATCCTCTAGAGGAGGGCATGGCAGCCCACTGCAGTATTCTTGCATGGGGGATCCTATGGACAGAGGAGCTTGGAGGGCTATAGTCCATAGGGTCACAAAGAGTCGGACACAACTGAAGCAACTTAGCATGCACACACACACAAATACATTTCACTGAGTACGAATCTACATTTCTGTTCATGCCACTCCAGCCTCCTAGAATGTCCTCTTCAAATGTCTCCATCTGGTGACACCTTTCCCATCTGTATAAGTTTAGTTGTGGTCCTCTACTTCCCTTAGCCATTCTTGGCATCTCCAGCTTATAATTATGACATCACTTAACACTCAGTATTCATTTTACTTATAGTTATACATCGCCTTCTACTGTGACTTAACTTCATATTTGTGTCTTACATTTGCAACTAGATTGAAAATTTATCAACAATAATTTCATATTTCTCTGTACTCCATTCAACATTGAATATATCACATACAAGTGAAATTTATAACAAATTTTCTGTTTAAATCACTTGGTGCAGGAGGATAAGAAAGAGAACCAATATCTTCCTAACTCGATACACCTTCAAGTTATATCAAAGTGTCCCAGGTGATGGTGATAATAATATAGCATATAATCGAACTTACCTTAGAAAAATCTCTTAGGAAAGGGCTATACAGTTGTATCTCAGTATCTGTGGGAGATTGATTCCAGCACCTCTCCACCTTCCCACCATGAATACTAACATCCATGGATGCTCAAGTCCCTGATTAAAAAATGGTATAGTATTTGCATATAACCTACATACATGCTCCTGTACACTCTAAATCATCTCTAGATTACTTATAATACCTAATACAAGGTAAATACTATATACATGGTTGCTAGTGTGGCAAATTCAAGTTTTGAGTTTTTGTCTGGAATTTTTTTTTATTTTAAATCTGTGGTTTGTTGAATCCACAGATATGAAACCCATTAATATGGAGGGCTGATGGTATTGGAAATTTACCAACTGTGAATAAATTTAACACAGCCAGATTTTCCTCTCATCTCAAAAAAATTACTGTTTCTTCAACTCAGCACCTGATAAAAGAGTAAAGGGCCACACTGTATAATTAATATGTGTATATAAGTAGTACAATCATACCCAGCGTCAGACAATGCTCACAACAACAGAGACACACAGAGAGGGTATGTCTGCCACGAAACTCTCATCATATACTCACTGCCATGCACACACTCACTGAATATGGAATGAATTGTAACTCCCTTTCTCTTTAGTCACCAGTTTCCCAGAACTTAAATGGTTGTTCAGAGGAGATCTGAAATTACCTCTTGTTAGGCAGAATTCTAAGATGGCCCCCAAGAATCCCACCCTCTATAACTCAAACCCTTGTAGAATTTGCTAGCTCTACGAATTATAGAGCCAGGCCTATGAATATAGTGGAATGTCACCCCCACGTTTGGATTAGTATTGATTATTATTTATCAGTTAATTTTGAGTTCATCAAAAGGGAGGTTACCCTAGGTGGGCCTGACCTGATAAAGTGAACAGTTAAAGACAGTGGTGCTCAACTATTTTGGCACCAGGGGCCAGTTTTACTAAAGACCATTCTTCCACTGGGGGATGGAAAGGGGAATGGTTTGGGTTTCTCCCATCACACACCTCCTGCTGTGTGGCCCGGTTCCTAACAGGCCATGGACCAGTTTGGGGACTTCCCTGATTAAAGGCAATAGGGCTTTTCCTGAAGGAAGAGATCAAAAGATTCACAAAGCGAGAGGGCCTATACAGGGAGCCATGGGACAGGACCTGCCAGTGCCTTCTAGTTGTTAGAAGCTAGTATGAAAATTAGCTGAGCAAGCTTGGAAACACATCTGCCCCTAGTCAGAGCTCTAGATGAGGGCACACCTGGCCCACATCTTGATTTTTAACCTTTCCATGCAACTATAATCAGGGAGCCCCATTAAGATGATTCATGAAAGCTGTGAGAGAAGTTTGTACTCTTTGTAAGCTGTTAAATTTGTGAATTGTGGAAAGAGAACTGCCATACAACCCAGAAATCCCACTGCTGGGCATACATACCAAAGAAACCAGAACTGAAAAAGACACGTGTACCCCAATATTCATTGCAGCACTGTTTACAATAGCCAGGATATGGAAGCAACCTAGATGTCCATCAGCAGACAAATGGATAAGAAAGCTGTGCTACATAGACACAATGGAGTATTACTCAGCCATTAAAAAGAACACATTTGAATCAGTTCTAATGAGGTGGATGAAACTAGAGCCCATTATACAGAGTGAAGTAAGTCAGAAAGAAAAACACCAATACAGTATATTAACACATATATATGGAATTTAGAAAGGTGGTAATGATGACCCTATATGCGAGATAGCAAAAGAGACACAGATGTAAAGAACAGACTTTTGGACTCTGTGGGAGAAGGCGAGGGTGGGATGATTTGAGAGAATAGCATTGAAACATGTATATTACCATATGTGAAACAGATCACCTGTCCAAGCTCAATGCATGAAACAGGGCACTCAAAGCCAGTGCACTGGGACAACCCAGAGGGATGGGATGGGGAGGAATGTGGGAGGGGGTTTCAGGACGGGGGACACATGTACACCCTTGGCTGATTCATGTCAATGTATGGCAAAAACCACTATAATATTGTAAAGTAATTAGCCTCCAATTAAAATAAATACATAAATTTTAAAAATGTGTGGTAAACTGTGATACAGCAGAAGAAAACCTAATACATCTGCTTTCCATATATCAGACACTGTGCTAAGTACTTTAAATTCACAACGTATCAATTATCCTGTTCTAGAGCTGAGGGATCTGAAGTTTAAAGAGGTTACATAATTTGCCCAAGTTTTGCAGGAAGTAACTGAGACAGGATTTTACATCCAGATTTACTAACAATGCCCATGTTCTGAACCACCACTGACAGGAAAGTTGGGCGTTCTACTTTGGCCTCACTGCCTCATCTAATGTTCTGAAAGTCAAACTGTTTTCATCAAACTCTGTGTGGATTTTTATTCCTTTCTACTGAGAACTTTCTTACTTCATTGATACTGAAAAGTCCTGTTTAATGTATTTCATTAAACATTTATGAAACACCTATGCTAGGAAAGCACTGAATGAAGAGATGGGAGAATTCAAAGATTGATAAGATAGCCCTTGACCCTCAAGTTTCTTATATACTAGTGGGAAAACAAACTCACACGTAATATCACAAAGGAGTAATCTTATGCAATAAGATGCAGAAACACATTTACATACTCACTTCAGATGACAATAGATTTATGCGAGTTTCCTGGTCCCTAAGATTGAGAAATAAAGGTATCCTTAATTAATTTCATATTTGCTCCTAAAATTTTATTGTCCTCTTAATATAGGCTAAGCATTGCTCTAAGTACTTAAAACTATTGTTTTAAGTTTATTTACCTTTCACAAAAATCTATAACTGTAGATATTATTATGGTTATTATCATTTTACTGATAATATAAGGAAACTATGATACAAAGAGGTTAATAATTTGCTTAACATCACAAACTCTGCAGTTTGATTCTGATACATATACACTTAACCAGTACACCTTCTATAACCATTTTATTAAACAAACAAAAAAAGAGGATAAAGGGTAAATAAAAGCCATGTGGAGAATGGGGTATGTGAAGGGAGATAGAGATATTTGCTGCAGTTGAACATGGAATTTAAATATGTTTCTCTATACCCAAAGGAAAATGGGAAATAACTTGATTTACATCGACTTCCTAATCTGAAAATATTAACTAAAAACTAAGAGAAATTCATAATTAAGGCCTTACATGGGAATGACTTTGAATGATACCGTATACAATGTCTTATATGAGATTTATTTAAATGTCCCCAAACTGACTGTTACTTGAGCCAAGAACAAGACAGTAAGTTCTGGGAAGGCATATGAAAATGAATTAACATAGTATAATATGTACCTTTTTACTTGATGAAGAAGGGAATGGCTGGTTAGCATTGTCTTCAAACTGTAGGTCACAAACCATTAGTGGGTCATGAAGAATCACTTTGTTTTTTTTTTTAATTGTATGTTTCAGGGGGCCACATCTCAAGTTTAGAGATAAATATTTTGTAATAAAAGTTTCTGTGTCTATGGGTTTATATGTGTGTGTCATCTTATATATGGGATTCATGTTTCTTTACAAAATTTGAAAGCCACTGCCTCAGCTTAGCTTCATCTTGACTATTAGTTATCTCAGTTGGGATCTTGTCAAAGCTCCATAAAAAACTGTACTATATTGAAGTCACTAGAGAGTGTTTGGAGTGTAGCTTGAGTTGTTGATTAAAAGGATATCCTCATGCTTTAGATTTTAGGCAAAAAAGTGGACATGAAGTCATTTTGTTAGCAAAGAGGTTTTTATTTGTGCTTAGATGGAGGAGAATCTCATTTCTGCAGACAGTGGGGACTGCAGGAATGGGTAGCGAAGGGACAGAAGTATTTCTCATGAAGCAGGAGATCTATTTGCTCTATTCAAATGCTTGAGTGCCTGCCCTGACCCTGCCCCATCCACAGGATGACCATGTGACTGGTGTGTTCATGACAGTCCTAGTTACATCAGTTGTCCTGGTGTAATTATTAATAGCTTATACTTCCAAACATATCCTGGTTGGATGACACATTACATGACCATCCTTTCAGCAAGCAAAAAAAAAAAAAAAAGTCCCTGGTCTGCAAAGAAATATTTGTAGGGAAGGGCTATGGACCAAAGACATGTTATCCTTTTATTTAAATTATGATTTCTACATGCTTCTCTCTCTCCTGGCAAACTCTCTGAGCCACATTTGTCAGAGGATGCTCCACATTTTCCTACTCAAGAATATCAGTAAAGACTAGAGAAGTGTTATTCACATCAAAGCTCTGGCCTGAGCACCTATGAGAATTCAGTTAGTTTTATATTTCATTTGAGACTATTCTAAACTTCAATAAAAAAACATGTAGGCATGCTGTGCATCATCTCGATAGTCACAATCATGTGCATGTGTGTGTGTGTGCATGCTCAGTTATGTCCAACTCTTTGCAATCCCATGGACCGCAGCCCACCAGGCTCCTCTGTCCATGGGATTTTCCAGGCAAGAATACTGGAGTGGGTTGCCATTTCCTTCTCCAAGGAAATGTTCCTGACCCAGGGATCAATCTTGCATCTCTTGCATTTCCTACATTGGCAGGCAGATTCTTGACCACGCCAGTGCTTATGGTGTTTCTCTTATCAGTAAGTGAAAACCAAGTAGTACTATTTTAAATATTTGTGGAAAAATAACCTAACAAACCTCAAAGTGTTCTTAATAAACAAATCTGGATTCATGGACAGTTGGAGATAAAATGGCATCCTGCTGCTGCTACTGCTGCTAAGTCGCTTCAGTCGTGTCCGACTCTGTGCGACCCCATAGACGGCAGCCCACCAGGCTCCCCCGTCCCTGGGATTCTCCAGGCAAGAACACTGGAGTGGGTTGCCATTGCCTTCTCCAATGTAGGAAAGTGAAAAGTGAAAGCGAAGTCGCTGAGTCTTGTCCGACTCTTAGCGACCCCATGGACTGCGGCCCACCAGGCTCCTCCATCCATGGAATTTTCCAGGCAAGAGTACTGGAGTGGGGTGCCACTGCCTTCTCCAAAAATGGCATCCTAAGACACCACAAAAATAAAGATTTTTCTGAAGTCCAAATAGAGAAAACTGGTAGAAGAATGGAAAAATGATGGGATGCATGATAGCCAAGACACTGAACTCCAGAGCCCTATACCTTAATAATAGATATCACACCCAGATTTTAAGTGGTGATGTAGTTTTTCAATAGATCAGCATCCTCTAATTTTAAATGAATGCTACTTATTTCAACTTTATTTTTCAACTTTTAAAAATTTTATAGGGTGTTATAGATTTTAAAATTGTATAAAACTATAAGTAAACAGAATATTACACACAGTTCTGTTTGTAGCTAAATAAATACTTAATAAAAGCACTGGGGCCACAGAGAATTTTTTCTCTTTAAAGGGGTACTTATATTACCAAAGTTTGAGACCGATAAGAGTGAAAAATATCATGCTTGGAAATAGACTGGTCTTCTGCAAAAAAGCAAGAGAAACAACCAGACTCTCTGGTACATTGATATGTGAGCAAAACAGAATATAATTCCAAAGAGTGTGAGCTGACATGGGCAGCTGTACTTGTCAACTGGACTCTCCTGCCTGCTTCTCCCTGGGATGGTTCCATTGCCTACTCGGATCTTCCTCTTCTGTTTATCAACTTCTCGTAGATTTATGTTAGTTCTCTACTACTGTCTGTTTCTTTCTGCCCATGACTTCTGTACCCAGTATTAGTCTTTAACTTCGATCTCAACTATAGGTCAGAGAAATTTTTTTAAAAAGAGATTGGATTAAGTAAAACAATACTTAAATAAATACTTAGAACAATGTCTGTGATATAGTAATAACTCAAAACATTTCACTTCCTCTGCTGCTGCTAAGTCGCTTCAGTTGTGTCCGACTCTGTGTGACCCCATAGATGGCCTCCTACCAGGGTCCCCCGTCCCTGGGATTCTCCAGGCAAGAACACTGGAGTGGGTTGCCATTTCCTCCTCCAATGCATGAAAGTGAAAAGTGAAAGTGAAGTCGCTCAGTCGTGGCAGACTCTTAGCGACCTCATGGACTGCAGCCTACCAGGCTCCTCCATCCATGGGATTTTCCAGGCAAGAGTACTGGAGTGGGGTGCCACTGCCTTCTCCTAGAGATAATCTATTTTACTTGAAAACTTAGGTAACCAAGGTTTAGAAAGTTTAAGACCTATTTACTGTCAAAGGTCAATTTAAAGGCAGAAGTAGTTCCAAATAACAATAATTTTCACATTAAAAAAAAAAACCTGGAGTAACTGATGAGTTTATAGAGAATAAGATTTTTCTATCATTCTGAAAGTGTTACTTTAATAATCTGTTTTTTTACTGTCCTTGATGTGCTGAAGTACAATTTCCTTCTATTTTAAGACATTCTCATCTACTGTTCTGCCCTTGGATATTCCTTGTAGGTTTGAAGTATCCTCCAGAAGACTATTATGGATTTATCCATTGGCATTCCAACCTTATTACTGAGCCTATTTCATTTTGAGATTTTTCCATACTGTATGCATGCCTAAGCATGCCCATAATATAGTGGATTCTCTATTTAATTTACATCTCTCAGTCGAATGCACAAGCTTTTGAAAATGATTTGACTATTCTTTCCATTTGCTGTTAAAAAAAAAAAAAACACGAAGTATTGCAGCCCAAAATATATTTATATAGCTTTCAGATAGGAGCATAAGAGCAAAAAAAAAAAAAAAATACTATTTTAAAATGTCTAGATCACTTTGAAAAAAATTACATCATATCTTCTAGAAGAACTCCAGCTAATTATAGAGTGGGAAATACAAGTTATTTAAGGGTATCCTTTAAGTATTCAATCAATAAGCTGGAACACTTTATACACTGTGATAACAGACTTGCTCAGTAGAATTATTCATATTTTTATGAGGTTAAAGAGGATGTAACTGTGTGTATGTATATCTGTGTGTGAGAGATCTCAAAGCAAGAGAACCTAGTATTAAATGCTAAAAGGACTCTGATTTCATCCTGAAGGTGATGGGAGTCACCGAAAAATTTTAAGCAGGAGTTTTGTTGTAGGGTTTTTTGTTGCTTCAGCTGCAATAGACAGCATGGATGGTGTGGTGTGAGGCAGCAGGTGGAAAGGTGAATTGTGAAGAAAATTCAGTAGTTCAGGTGACCTCAACTGAGGCAAAGCCAAAAATACCAAGAGAGAACAATAAAAAAGGTAAGATTTGGTTATTATCAAGAGGTGAGAGTGAGGAAGAAGACGAAAGAGAAAAGATTAACTTCCAGGTTTCTAACTTGTGAGGACAGAAGGCTGGAGGTGCTTCTAAAGAGAATGAGAAGGAGTATGCACTAGGAAAGACTTAGGACATTCACTCTGATGGCCATAATTTTTCTCAGGGAACTAAGAGGTGGGAGCACCTTCTGAGAGAAAAGAGCAGAGTGTTTATACAGATGAGTTGTGGAGAACAGTGGAAGCTGGGAAAAGTCATTGATGAGAATGGAAAAGGAAGCTGGCCAAAGAACAATCAAAGTTATTAAGCAAGTTAAAGTCTTAGGAGAGGCAAGTGAGCATGCATTTGTAGTGAAATCAATCTGCACAGGTATGTGAATTTACAAAAAAACATCAATATGCACTACTATATGATTTTCTTTTTTTCCCAAATAATGATCATCCACCTCCATACATAAGTATAAGCATGGACTACTGGACTTATCTAGAGTTGCAAGTTTAAATACCAGACATAACAGAATGCAAAAGCATGAAGGAGGTGAAAGCACTGTGAGAAAAATTTTAAGTTATCAACCATAGGGTCGAGGATGGATAAGGAAAGGAGACCAGGAGAGATAAGACAGTAAGGATTTAAAAACAGGGGTGTCAAGAAAATTGGACTCCAATTTTATTGAGAATGAGAGAGTAAGAAAGCTAGAAGAACAGAAGGTACTGAGATTAAATTTCCCTAAATGGAAAAATTCTAGATTTGTTTTGTCCAATATGGTAGCCACTTGCCATATGTGGCTATTTACATTTAAATTCAATAGAATTAAAATTTGTGTTCCTCAGTCACACTAGCCACATTTCAAGTGTTCAATAACCATGCAGGGCTACCATATTGTCTGTATTGGCCAGGGTGGATAAAACATCTCCATCATACAGAAAAGTCCACTGGAGAGTGTGGCTCTAGATAATGCCCAACTCTAAGAAATTTCTAGGAGTGTAGAAGACAAATGGAGACGAAAGCCATTGGGCAAGAGGCAGTAAAGGAATCAGGAAGGTGGAATATTTTATTGGTTTCCCACAGTGATACTGAATTCAGCCTGTGATAGGAGTTCCAATGAGGAAGATATGAGCTAGATGCTAAAGTCCTCATCAAATGTTGGGAGTATGACCAGATAGATGAATGTGTAAACTTTGCTAAGAGTTGTAATGTTTTTCTTAATATCCAAAACCCTTCAGGACTGTAATAGTGTCCTTTGCTTCTGAAACATGCTAGATGGATTCAATCTAGACCCAACCCCAGAGTGATGTTCCAAACCCCACTTAAACCTCTCCTGAACCATTCTCCTGGTTCAAAATTCACCTCTGTTGAAACTATATCAACAGTAGCTTCAGCCAACTGAATACTGTGGGGTGAAAAAAGAACCTGCTGAGTTAACTCTATGTTGTCAGGTTAACTAAGTAGCTGAAAATAATGCATCTATGGCATAGCTTCACGGGGAAGATTTAACAAAAACTACTTCTGCTAGGATATACGACAAAAAGTCATCACTTTGAAGAAGATAGGCAGTCTGGGTATGTCAGTTGTGTTTATTGGCCTTCCCAGGTGGCACTAGCGGTAAAAAATCTGCCTCCCAATGCAGAAGATGCAAGGGACGTGGGTTATATCCCTGGATGGGGAAGATCCTCTGGAGAAGAGCATGGAAACTCACTCCAGTATTCTTGCCTGAAGAGTCCCATGGACAGAGGAACCTAGTGGGCTACAGTCCATAGGATCACAAAGAGTTGGACACAACTGAAGCAACTTAGCATGCACACACATTGTGTTTGTTAAACCATTTGTTATAATCTAGGACTTGCACTTAAGACTTTTTATGATCAAGAGGGGTGGCTATCAACGAAACTAGTTATACTGGCTCTTCATGGCTAAAAATATCACACAAAACAATTTCCAGCGGCATATGAGCTAGGTGCCACCAGCCTTCCCTTTTCTTAAGCATTGACAGCTATGAGCTACAAGACCACAGCAATCCTGCCCTACTAACATCAAAAAACGAGTCAGCACAAGTACTCTGGTCCTCTCATTCCTCAGTCCCTCACCCCAGAAATTACTGTAGCACCAGAATGTGGGTAAAGTTTACCATTCTGCAAAGGTTAGTAACACTTTGGATGAGTAAATGAACAATCACATCACTTAGCAATTATAAGCTAAAAAAAGCCCAGTCCCTTTTTTCTCCTATCACCACTGCTAATCCCTCTTAATTTGCCCATTCTTGTTAATATCTGCAATTTTACTTTCACTTGTTTTTAAGAACTAGATGTTTTTAAGAAGCTGGATGTTTCTTATTTTTCAATAGCTATACAGTTTTAGTCTGTTGATTCTGCTAGGTTATATAGTTATTTGTGTGTAATGGGCTCTCCCACAGCAATATGCAGCAGAAAATTCCTTTTGACATGCCATAGCAAGTTTAATTGAGTCATGACGTATGCCATCAAACAGCTTCCAATGAGGCAAATGGTCTTTTTCCTAAGGTAGCATATGCTTTCATCCAGTTTCAACATGGTTATATGATCTCACATGACCAAGGAAATTATTTTCTTCATTTATGAAACGTTACAGAAAGGTATGGAGTTAATATTTGATTGAGCTAATTAAATTTTCAAGAGGAATATGCTCCACAAGGCTTTCTTTCCCCTTAGATTTAGTGAAACCTCTTTCTACAAAATCTTAGCATTGAATTAACAGGTCAATTTTTTAAGTTTGTTTTTCCACTCTATAGTTCAATCATTCCCTAGTGAGAATCCCAAATCAATTCTTTTAAAATTCCCACTCTATTTTAAATGTTGCATAAGTAATAGTAATAGAAATTACTCTTGTCAATATAGCACCTACGATTCTTTCCCACTGACTTTGCAGCCTGAAGGCATTGCAAATTCTGACATCACTTTTAATGTTTTCAGGACAGATGCTGTTAGGGCTTTCAGCACAAGTAGTAGATAATCAGCAGGCATTAGTTAACTTGTGAACCTTCATCTGAATATCCTTCAGATACTCAGGGGATCTGGGTGATATTAGAGCTGCAATGTCAGCCTGAAAAGTAACATCAGTAATGGGCAGCATCCTTACTTCCCTCCCCAGTACAGCAATAAGGCAAGGAAAAGAAGATAGTAAACTATTGATTTGAACCATATAAATGAGATGAACATAAATTGTGCTATCTGTTATATTTGTCCCCAATGCAAAATTTACCTAGCATATAACACAAGTACTCCCATTCAACTGCATCAAAGGACTTCTTGGCATCTAATAAAATTGTTGGTACTGGTTCCAATTTTCCTTTGTATTTCAGATGAGTTGCATTAGCCTATGCAGATTATCTCATGCTTATCTCCAGACATAAAGTCTTTCTTGGATAAGGGCCTATTAGATTTGTGATTACTTCATGTAGCAAGTGTTGCAGTATCTATTATTTTATGCCTGCTGACATTGTATAAAAGGATATTTTTCATAATACTGTTAAGGGAGTAACATGCAATCTTCAGTATAAGGCTATATAGATATGTAATAGTATAAAGAACCGTAGGCTGCCTTGATTCCAAGCCACAGATAATATCTGAAGCTTTAAAAATTCAGTACAAACCATTTAAATGCATTACACTTATTCACAGTCTATTTCTGAAACTATGGGCTGTTCAGCGTGCTGATGGCAGAGAAGTTAATGTGTTGGTAAGCAACCTAGATTTTTATAAAGCTATTCTGAAAGTAACTCAATGCCACAGAAAGTAATATCAATTACTCCTTGCTTTTCAGTTGACATTGCAAGGCTGCTCCAAACTCCTACTCTTCAATTCAGCACCTGCAAAGAAAAGGAAGGCACAGAATGCCTCTATGGGAGATTTCTGGGCATTGCAATACAAGAGGTACTTCCTTCAAACATGGCCTGAAACACTTCAAAGTTGGGGTTCTTCCCCCAAGTACTACTTAACCTTTTCATGCCCTGAGAATACGGAATTGCAAATACAGGGAAGGCTGAGTAATGAAGAATAAGGATGAAGCCAGTAGATAATCTTTAGGGTTCCTATAAACTATATCCCTTGAGACAGAGCAGAATAGTGAGAAGGAGCTGGACTTTGAAGCTAATTTTAATCTTGGTTCCATTCCTTATTTACCAGCATAGACTTGGCCAGCTAGGAACAGCACTAAACTTGGGTTTTCTCATTCAGAAAAGGTACTCAAGATACTCACTCTTGGAGTTGTTTTAAAGTTCAAAAAAGTCACATGTAAAGAAAAATATTTAATGCTCAATGAATTGTCAGATGTTCCACTATAATTACTGCTAACAATAGTGAGCTATAGGTATATCTAAATTTGCATTTTTCAGGAATCACAGAAAGGCCTAATCCAATGGCAAACCAAGTATTCAAATTAGGCATTGTGTTGAGAAAACAATGACATTCAACAAAGTGCACTGTGACAACTTACTTTGCGATTAATCTACACAAAATGGACTTTTTAAACATCACAGTAAGTGAAGGCAGGATTCTAAATTGAAAAAACAAACAAATAAAGACAAACTAAACACACATACACACACACACACACGTAAAAAAAATCTTTTCCATTATTATTACTCTTCTGTATTTATCTGGTATATCTGATTGAGTCCAAGAGATCCAGCTTTTCTTCAAATATATTGGTTAGATACAGAGGAAACAAAATGGTTAATGCAATGAAGATACAAAAATAATTCTTTCTAGGACTCCCCAGTTATAGCAACCCAGTTATACAGGTTTGCAGATCAAACAACAACAACAAAACAGTAAATTAGTAAACAGTCTCTAGTGTAAATGCACAGACTGTAATAATTCAAAAAGATTCAGATTTAACAAAATTTTTATCTATACAGAGTTTTTTTTAAGCTATTTTTAAATAGATGGAATCTTTCAAAATACACTACCTAAATTTTCTTAATAGTGGGAAAAATATATTTGGACTCTTGAGTGAAGCTATTTCTAGAGAAAATAGAAGATCCAAACCTGAGGCTAAAACTCTTAAGTACATACACAGAAAAGTACACAATATTCCCAGGATATGTGTAAACAAGGAGAGCCACTTCGTAAATGGTACTCGGTTTTGGTAATAGTATAATCCACTTTCATTAGGCATTTCCCTCTTGTGCATTAATATGTGACATCATACTCTCAGATAACATTTCATAACAGAGTGAAATAAAAAGCCCCTCCAGATTGCAACTGTAAGATAATCAGATTCTGTAGTGCTCATTATGACTGCAATTATGTAGCAAAACTCTCCAAATATAGTTCAGTTATTGCGGTTATTAATCATTCTGGTTTTGTTTCAAGTACTTGCTTTATAGCCTGCTGGATAGACTCCATTCTTCTACAAGCTGAATGTCGAAAGTCAAACATGTGCATGTGAATCTGCTGTTCTAATGGCCTTTCAACATAATTTACCCTTTCAATTCATATTTGTGAATACAGAAAAAAATGGGGGAGAAATAAAGCTGGTGTCAATAGAGTCACTGACCTTTGCAGTAAACAGAAGATAGTTCGTAATGAAAAACAACTTGGCAAATAAGAAACTTATTTTGCTAGAACTAGAAATACTTCTGCCTAAGAAGTTAGTGTCAGAATACCAATCAGTTCTTATAGAAAAGGGGGAAAAAACCTCAGAGAATCTGTATATTTGATAAGGAGAAAAATGATAAGAGGGCCAGGAAATGTGCTTTTTTAAAGGTTCAAAGCACCAACATTATGGATAGAATGTATTTCTAAACATTTTATGCCTAAAACCATATAGTACGATTAATTTAACTACAAAAGGCCAAGTAAAATACAGTAGATTACAAACACCATCTGCAGCATCTTAAATCATTACTATAGAAACATTTCTAGGAAAAATCTACACCTGAAAAGTTCTGAAATACCACAGTATTAACTAAATAGGATTCCAATCATATCCAGCGAAAGTGACTTCATTATTATTTAAACGTTAACATGCAGAGAGACTAGAAAAAGAAATATAATAATATATGCATGTGTTATCAATGTAATGGTTCACAAAAGGCATATCTCCCATTTCAAGTTGTCCATGATTTTTTCAATTTCGCAACAAACATGGGGCCCCAGGCTTTACCCTTATCTGGAATCACCAAGAGCCCACATTCCTGACCAGTGGGAGCAAATGTGAAGTCATGGGAGCAAGTCTTTGCCATTTCCTTAATGTCCACAGGCATGATGTTACTGTAGGAGTTTAAAACTTCACTGATCACATCTTGATTTTCTGCCTTGGAAAGTGTGCACGTAGAGTACACAAGCAACCCTCCAGGACGTAAGGCCTTAATTGCAGACCTGTGTGTAATCAGAAAAATGCAGATTGATTAGATACATTAACACAGAACTACGGAGGCTGAGGGCAAGAACGCTTATGAACTTGAAATTAATCACACTCTGACTCTGACTGTAATAACTGAGTGTATAGCCTTACAACTATTCCTTTCTAATAAATCCCTGAGTGACTAGAAAAATGATAATCAGACCAGTCCACATGGGGAAGACAGAGAGTGTGTTTGTGTACTTTCTTGTTTTGTTCTTCTAAGGACCGGAGGATGGAGGTGGAGTATGGAGTAACTCGTTTTCTTGGAATACACTGAGTGGTACTAATGGATAAATATCAATAACCTCAGATATGCAGATGACACCACCCTTATGGCAGAAAGCAAAGAAGAACTAAAGAGCCTCTTGATGAAGGTCAAAGAGGCAAGTGAAAAGTTTGCTTAAAACTCAACATTCAGAAAACTAAGATCATGGCATCTAGTCCCATCACTTCATGGCAAATAGATAGGGAAACAGTTGACACAGTAGCTGACTTTATTTTTGGGGGCTCCAAAATCACTGCAGATGGTAATTGCAGCCATGAAATTAAAAGACGCTTACTCCTTGGAAGGAAAGTTATGACCAACTTAGCATATTAAAAAACAGAGGCATTACTTTTCCAACAAAGGTCCATCTAGTCAAAGCTATGGTTTTTCCAATAATCATGTATGGATGTGAGAGCTGGACTATAAAGAAAACTGAGCGTCAAAGAATTGATGCTTTTGAACTGTGGTGTTGGAGAAGACTCCTGAGAGTCCCTTGGACTGCAAGGAGATCCAACCAGTCCATCCTAAACGAGATCAGTCCTGAATGTTCAATGGAAGGACTGATGCTGAAGCTGAAACTCCAATACTTTGGCCTTCTGATGTGAAGAGCTGACTCACTGGAAAAGATCCTGAGCTGGGAAAGATTGAAGGCAGAAGGGGACGACAGAGGATGAGATGGTTGCATGGCACCACCAACTCGATGGACAGGAGTTTGAAGAGGCTCCAGGAGTTGGTGATGGACAAGAAAGCCTGGCGTGCTGTGGGTCTATGGGGCTGCAAAGAGTTGGACACAACTGAGTGACTGAACTGAGCTGAACGGAACTGAACTAATGTGTAGGTGGAATGGAGCACCTGAATGTCAGGAAAGTGGTTAGGGCTCAGTAATAGATGAAGTTATGGGAACAAACAGGATTTCCCAGGAAAAGGACAAGAGAAAAAAGTGGACTGAAGACAGACATCAAAAGAATACCTATATGCAAAGAAATCAGAACTTAGAAAAAAATTTAGAAGGCTTTTCCAGCTGAACATGTAGCTTCAAGGAAAAGATGGGAAGGAAGGTTTCCCACACCAAGGGGAAGATTTGAACATATCTGCAGATGCAGATCCAGGAGAACAGTCCCAGGATCTCAGGCTGCAAATGGAGGAGATAGCTTCAGGAAAGATGGACTCCAGCTCTTCATCTGAAACAACAAGGGAGAATGAACTGGGAACTGGGATGTTCTAAGGTAAACGGAAGTTCATGATAGAGCGTCTTGATAAAAGTGGAGTGGGAAGCAAGGTCATCTACTGAGAGAGAAAACTAGAAAAGTTTTAGCCCTGCTGCTGTGGTTATAACCTCAGAGAAGTTACTAATTAAGAACTTCTCTCTACTGGATTCAAAAGCACAGACAGACCCATCTCACACCTATATTTAAACAACTAGAGCACATCCCAATAATTGAGGCTTCTAATGAAGACCCACATTATGCCTGCAATGCAGGAGACCTGGGTTCAATCCTGGGGCTGGGAAGACACCCTGGAGAAGGGAATGGCTACCCACTCTGGTATTCTGGCCTGGAGAATTCCATGGACTGTGTAGTCCATGGGGTCGCAAAGAGTCGGACCCAACTGAGCAACTTTCACTTTCAAAGTGCTTTGCCACTCAGTCGTGTCTGACTCTTTGCAACCCCATGGACTGTAGACCTCCAGGCTCCTCTGTCCATGGGGATTCTCCAGGCAAGAGTACTAGAGTGGATTGCCATGTCCTTCTCCAGGGGATCTTCCCAACCCAGGGATCGAACCTAGGACTCCCACACTGCAGGTGAATTCTGTACCATCTGAGCCACCAGGGAAGCCCTTACTTTCAGAGAGCACATCCCAAATATTGGGGTTTCTAATGAAGATCCACATTATGAAAGTGAGTTCAAATTCTGTTTTCTATATTCAATATTAAAGGATTGAAAAATTCTAACTCAAGACAAGCAAACTGATGACAAGATTTTTTCCCTCTCTCCTTTAGACATCCTTAAATATAATGTGTTGAAAAATGTACTAACTCAAAACAATAAAGTAAAAAGAACTGAGAAACTAACATTAACTAACAGTGATTTTGAGCACTTTTCTGAAATATGATATGTAGCTAGAGGAGTAGGAGTGAATGAAGAGAGTAGAGAGAAAACTACAGCCACAGAGGGCATAATTTGATCTGTCGAACTACAGAGGAAAAGCACACAAAATGTTAACAGGAATAAGAAGTGAAAACAAAGATATTAATTCAAAGCATATATAATAAACTACAGATTTCAGACTCCTATTTATGGCAAGTCGGAGAGCCAGGTAAAAAGTCGGAAGGTTTTTTTTTTAATTCAAGTATAGTTGATTTACAACGCTGTGTTCATTTCTGCTGTATAGCAAAGTGATTCAGTTATACATTCTTTTCCTTTATGGTTTATCATAGGATATTGAATATAGTTCCCTGTGCTATACAGTAAGACCTTGTTGTCTATCCATTTTATGTATAGTAGGTTGCACCTGCTAACCCCAAACTCCCAACCTACCCCTGCCCCACCTTCTGGCCCCCTTGGCAATCACAAATTTTTTCTCTATGTCTGTGAGTCTGTTTCTGTTTTACAGATAAGTTGATTTGTGTCATATTTCAGACTCCATATATGTGATATCATGGTATTTGTCTTTCTCTGACTTACTTCACTTAGTATGATAATCTCTAGGTTCATACATGAAGGCATCATTCCATTACTTAGCAGCAGCAGCAGCAGCAGCAACAGCATTCCATTATATATATACACCACATCTTCTTTATCCATTCATCTGTCAATGGACATTTACGCTGTTTCCATTTGGCTATTGTGAATAGCGCTGCTATGAACATGGGAGTGCATGTATCTTTTAGAATTACAGTTTTCTCAGGATATATGCCCAGGAGTAAGAGTGCTGAATCATATGGTAACTCTATTTTTAGTTTTTTGAGGAACCTCCATACTGTTTTCCATAGTGACTACACCGACTTTCATTCCTACCAACACTGTGGCAGAGTTCCCTTTCTTCCATATCTTCTCCAACATTTGGTATTTGTAGACTTTTTATTGATGGGCATTTTGACTGGTGTGAGGTACCATCTCATTGTAGTTTTGATTTGCATTTCTCTAATAATTAGTGATGTTGAGCATCCTTTCATGTTCCTATTGGCCATTTGTAAGCCTTCTTTGGAGAAATGTCTATTTAGGTCTTCTGCCCATTTTCTGACTGAGCTGTCCATTTTTCTGTTGTTGTTGTTGAACTGCACGAGCAGTTGTATATTTGTATATTTTGGATATTAAACCCTTGCCAGTTGCATTGTTTGCAAATATTTTCTCCCATTCTGTAGGCTGTCTTTTGTTTTGTTTATGGTTTCCTTTGCTGTGCAAAAACTTTTAAGTTGATTAGGTCCCATTTGTTTATTTTTGCTTTTATTTCTATTGCCTTGGGAGACTGGCCTAAGAAAATATAGGTCCAATTTATGTCAGAGAATGTTTTGCCTATGGTCTCTTCTAGGAGTTTTATGGTGTCTTAAGGCTAATAGAGTTTTGCCAAGAAAATGCAGAATGAAGAAGGGCAAAAGCTAACAGTTTTGCCAAGAAAATGTACTGGTCATAGCAAACACCCTCTTCCAACAACACAAGAGAAGACTCTACACATGGACATCACCAGATGGTCAATACTCAAATCAGATTGATTCTATTCTTTGGACATGAGTTTGGGTAAACTCCAGGAGTTGGTGATGGAGAGGCAGGCCTGGCGTGCTGTGGTCCATGGGGTTGCAAAGAGTCAGACACGACTGAGTGACTGAACTGAACCGAACTGAACTGAATGGTGTCATGTCTCACATTTAAGTCTTTAAGAATTTTAAATTTATTTTTGTGTATGGTGTGAGGGAGTCTTCTAACTTCACTGATTTACATGCAACTGTCCAACTTTCCCAACACCACCTGCTAAAGAGACTGTATTTTTTCCATTATATATTCTTGCCTTCTTTGTTGAAGATTAACTGTCCATAGGTATGTGGGTTTATTTCTGGCTCTGAATTCTGTTCCCTTGATCCATGTCTGTTTCTGTGCCACCACACCGTTTTGATCACTGAAGCACCGCAGTATTGTCTGAGGTATTAGAGCGTTATGCTTGCTTCATTTTTGTTCCTCAGGATTCCTTTCATAATTCTGGGTCTTTTATGGGTCCATATAAATTTTTGGATCATTTTTTCTATTTCTGTGAAAAATGTCATGGATAATTTGATAGGGATTGTATTAAAACTATATATGGCTTTGGGTGGTATGGCCAATGTAACAATATTAATTCTTCCAATCCAAGAGCATGGGATATCTTTCCATTTCTTTGAATCATCTCCCATTTCCTTATTTAATGTTCCATATAGTTCTTAGCATATAAGTGTTTCATTTCTTTAGGTTTATTCCTAAGTATTTTGCGAGCAGTGTGATTTTACAAGGTATTCTTTTTTTTTTTAATTTCCTTTATGACATTTCATTGTTACTGTAAATAAATGCAACTAAATTATGTATGTTGATCTTGTCTCCTGCTATACTGCTGAAGTCATTTATCAGTGCTAGTAATTTTTGTGTGGAATCTTTATGGTTTCTACATACAGTATCATGCTACCTGCATATGATGACAAATTTATCTCTTCCCTAAAATCTGGAAAACGTTTAATCTAAGAACGTTGAATAATTATTTAGGAAGACCTAAGGCACTCCCTCAGCAGTGGCCACAGGACTGGAAAAGGTCAGTTTTCATTCCAATCCCAAAGAAAGAAAATGCCGAAGAATGTTCAAATTACCATACAATTGCACTCATCTCACATGCTAGATAAAACATGCTCAAAATTCTCCAAGCTAGGCTTCAAGAATACGTGAACTAAGAACTTCCAGATGTTCAAGCTGGATTTAGAAAAGGCAGAGGAACCAGAGATCAAATTGCCAAATTCTGCTGGATCATCGAAAAAGCAAGAGAGTTCCAGGAAAACATCTACTTCTGCTTTATTAACTCTGCCAAAGCCTTTGACTGTGTGGATCAAAACAAACTGGAAAATTCTGAAAGAGATGGCAATACCATACCACCTTATGTGCCTCCTGAAAAACCTGCATACAGGTCAAGAAGCAACAGTTAACCAGTCATGGAAAAATGGACTGGTTCCAAATTGGGAAAGAAGTACATCAAGGCTGTACATTGTCACCTTGCTTATTTAACTTATATACAGAGTACATTATGCGAAATGCCAGACTGGATGAAGCACAAGCTGGAATCAAGATTGCAGGGAGAAATAACAATAACTTCAGATATGTAGATACCACCCTCATGGCAGAAAGTGAAAAGGAACTAAAGAGCCTCTTGATGAAAGTGAAAGAGGACAGTGAAAAAGTTGGCTTGAAACTCAACATTCAAAAAACTAAGATCATGGCATCCGGTCCCATCACTTCATGGCAAATAGACGGGAGAACAACGGACACAGTGACAGACTTTATTTTCTTGGGCTCCAAAATCACTGCAGATGGTGACTGCAGCCATGAAATTAAAAAATTCTTGCTCCTTGGAAGAAAAGCTATGACCAACCTAGACAGCATATTAAAAAGCAGAGACATTGCTTTGCCAACAAAGGTCCGTCTAGTCAACGCTATAGTTTTTCCAGTAGTCATCTACAGATGTGAGAACTGGACCATAAAGAAAGCTGAGCACCAAAGAATTGATATTTCTGAACTGTGATGTTGGAGAAGACTCCTGAGAGTCCCTTCAATAGCAAGGGGATCAAACCAGTCAATCCTAAAGGAAATCAGTCCTGAATATTCATTGGAAGGACTGATGCTGAAGCTGAAGCTCCAATACTTTGGCCACCTGATGCAAAGAACTGACACACTAGAAAAGACCCTGATGCTGCGAAAGAATGAGGCAGGAAGAGAAGGGGATGACAGAGGATGAGATGGTTGGATGGCATCACCAACTCAATGGATGCGAGTTTCAGCAAGCTCTGGGAGTTGATGATGGACAGGGAAGCCTGGCATGCTGCAGTCCACAGGGTCGCAAGGAATCAAACATGACTGAGAACTAAACTGAACTGAAGGCACCCCATAAACCAAAGACCTCTGCATTCAGCAAATCATAAAGTCACATCACCAGGCCAAAATATCACCCCTTAAAAAAACCTCCACATACTTTATTGTCCCATTATTAAATAAAAATACACAATGATGGATAATTAAGAGAAATGCTTATGTAATATGTGAGATGAAGAATAAAAGAAATAGTGGGGTGGGGTGGGATGTGGGAGGGAGTCTCAAGAAGGAGGGGACATATATATACCTGTGGCTGATCCAGGTTGATGTATGGCAGAAATCAACACAATATTGTAATTATCCTTCAACTAAAAATAAAAGAATTAAAAAAAAGAATAAAAGAATCAAACAAAAAATGACCTATAGAGAAACAGAAAATTGAGGGAACAAAAGAGACATATAAATAACAAGACCTGATAAATGCAGAAAGGTCAGCAAAAATAAAGCACCCACAAAACAATAAGAGAATGCCATGAAACTGATGAAGAAGAGAGCTCTTAGGAATGAAATACATGTTATCAAAGTAAAGGATGTTTTACAGGAGTATTTGGAAGTTATGGTTGAAAAATCTTCCAAAAAAGTGTAACAATGGATTGACTGCAAATGAGACAGGAAAGACAAATCAAGTAGGTCCAAATTTCAATTAATAGGAGTACTGGAAAGATAGCAGAGAATTGGGGGAGGGGGACTTGAATTAGTGCAGTCATAAGAAAAGAATTTTCTAGAGATGAAAATAAGTATTCAGATTAAACTAACTCATCAAAAGGCTAGAATATTCATCATTATTTATTCAGCATCTATTATGGTGCTGGGCATTGTTCTAGATGTTGGATATACATTAAAACACAACAACAACAAAAACCCTAACTTTCATGAAGCTTACATTCCAACTGGAGGAGATAGACTATAAACAATAAGTCTCTCATGGACTGCATTGAGGCCCCTTAAAATTCATGTGTTGAAATCCTAACCCCCAGTATATTACAATGTGACTGTATTTGGAGATAATATCTTTAAAGATGTAACTGAGTTAAAATGAGGTCATTAGGGCGGACTCTAATCCAATATGTCCAGTGTCCTTATAAGAAGAAGAAATTTGGACATAGAATTACAGAAGGAAGACCAAGTGAAGACACAGGGAGAAGACTGTTATCCAAGCAGAGAGACCTCAGAAGAAACCAACCCTAAGGACTCTTTGATCTCAGACGTCTAGCTTTCAGAACTGTGAGAAATTTCTGTTGTTTAAAGCTATGCAGTCTGTGGTACACTGTTTTGGTAGTCCTACCAAATACAAAGGATTTATACATATATGCACATACATATCAACACATACACACATAATTATATATACACATACTCACTTACATATATATGTATGTATGTGTGTTTGTTTGCATGTGTTTTTCCCTTGTCAAGAAATCCTCCAGTTCTCTGCAAACACTGACTTCATGTCCTACAATTTAATTCAATTTTTGGGAGGCTCCAAAATCATTGCAGATGGTGACTGAAGCCATGAAATTTAAAGACGCTTACTCCTTGGAAGAAAAGTTATGACCAACCTAGATAGCATATTCAAAAGCAGAGACATTACTTTGCCAACAAAGGTCCATCTAGTCAAGGCTATGGTTTTTCCAGTGGTCATGTATGGATGTGAGAGTTGGACTGTGAAGAAAGCTGAGCACTGAAGAATTGATGCTTTTGAACCGTGGTGTTGGAGAAGACTCTTGAGAGTCCCTTGGACTGCAAGGAGATCCAACCAATCCATCCTAAATGAGATCAGTCCTGGGTGTTCATTGGAAGGACTAATGCTAAAGCTGAAACTCCAGTACTCTGGCCACCTCATGCGAAGAGTTGACTCATTGGAAAAGACTCTGATGCTGGGAGGGATTGGGGGCAGGAGAATGGGACGACAGAGGATGAGATGGCTGGATGGCATCACTGACTCGACGGACGTGAGTCTGAGTGAACTCCAGGAATTGGTGATGGACAGGGAGGCCTGGCGTGCTGTGATTCATGGGGTCACAAAGAGTTGGACACGATTGAGCGACTGAACTGAACTGAACACTATACACCTGGTCCCATAAGACTGTCCTTCAAATGCCAACTGCAAGTTCAAGTCTCTGGCATTTCTGACCCATTGGCTATAAAATGGGGGATCCCACAACCCTCTCCTTACCTTAAATAATTTTCTAGAATGGCTCTCTTACTATGTTACTGATTTATTATTAAAAGATACAATTTATGAGCAGCCAGATGGAAGAGATGCACAGGGCAAAGTCTGGGAGAGGCAAGCAGAGCCTCCATGCCCTCTATGAGCACACTACCCTCCCAGCACCTCCTCTCCATCCTGAAAGCCCTCCAAATCTCTTCAGTGATGGGCTTTTATAGAGGCTTCATTAAACATGCACAGTTGGTTAAATCATTGGCCACTTTGATTGAACTCAATCTCCAGCCCCTTCTCCCCTCTTTAAAAGGGGTGAGGTGTGGTGCTGAAAGTTCCAACCTCTAATGACATAGTCAGTTTCCCTGGCAACCAGTCCCCTATCATTAGGGGCTGCGCAAAAGCCACCTCATTAATGTAAACTAAGGTATGGTTGAAATGGGCTTGTTATGAATAACAAACATTGCTCCTTTCACCCTTACCAAAGCCATGTATTATAATAAGACGTTCCTATCACTCTCATCACTTAGGAAATTACAAGGGTTTAGGAGCTCTGGCCTGAAACCAGGAACGAAGATGAAATATATATTCACAATATCACAGTTTGCATATATTTTTAACTTAGTGATAAATTCTATGAAGAAAATTAAATTAAGATAAGATTTAATTTTCAAGGTAAGAGGATTGACTTCCCTGGTGGCTCAGATGGTAAAGCGTCTGCCTACAATGTGGGAGACCCAGGTTCAATCCCTGGATTGGGAAGATCTCCTGGAGAAGGAAATGGCAACCCACTCCAGTATTCCTGCCTGGAAAATCCCATGGATGGAGGAACCTGGTAGGCTATATAGTCCATGGGGTCACAAAGAGTCCAAAACGACTGAGAGACTTCACTTTCTTTTTTCAAGAGGATCAGGAGTACTTAGATAGTATCAGAGATTGCAATTTTCAGTAGGATAATTAGAAAAGGGTGACACTTCAGGAAGCGACATCTGAACAAAGACCTGAGGAGATAAGGAAGTGGGCCATGTAGATATTTGAGGTAAGAGCATTCTGCACAATTGGACTGGCCAGTGCAGAGACACTCAGACATGTGTGGGGAAGGAGGAGCCAGCATGGCTGTAACACAGCGGGGAAAGAGGGGGAAGGATGAGATCAGAGAGAGCTAAGAGGGGAGGGTGCGGAGGGTTTTACATAACACAGTCAAAATGCCAAACTTATGAATGAAAAACATACACACTTAAATGCAATACTGTTAAATTTTAGAACTTTGAGGACAAAGGAAAATGCTAAATACCTACAGAGAGAAAAACTGGTTACCTCTAATGGCCCAGGAATCATACTGGCATCTGTGGAGTAGTGCACTCCAAATCCTAGGGAAAAAGCAGTTTAAAGTGGGTGCTATTTTTTGCCATACTGTCAAATAAATATACAGGAGGGAGAAAGAAGCTTTCAGCTATCTGATGACTCAGAAATTTTACCTCTAGCAAAATGAGGTAAATCAAGAAAGAGGAGAAAGGTGACACAGAAATCAGTGAACACCACAGAGGAGAACAGTGAAGGGAGTGAAGTCCCAGAATGATAACTGCATGGGAGCCCTTAGAGAGTAACTGCTCCAGATTAAAGGAGAGGGAGACTCCAGGGAGAAGTGAGAAGGGAGCAAGGAAATGAAATAACTGGGAAAACACTGAAGATTTGGTACATGTACCTGGGGTGGTGGGGATGGGGTAGGGAGAGAGAGACGGAGGAAGAAGAGAAAGAAGGAAGTGGGGGAGAAGGAGATGAAGGGAAAGAGAGAGAGTCTATTCGTCTAATCTGACTGTAAGAAAATTTTCCTCTCAGTGTCACTCTGATTACAACATTAAACCAACAGAGAAGGAAATTTAATTCTAACATATTAGTCCATTCTGTGGTGAACAATATTTACAATATTAAGCAATTTATATCACTGGCCCTCAATGTTCAGAATCACTCCACAGATTGATCCTGGTAATGTTTCAAAATAGACTATAGAATGTCAGAAAGAATACTGTCAGCCTTGACAACATAAACATAAAGGTGCAGGTGTAAGACACGGGGAAGTAGAAGGGAGAAAGGAAAGACATGGTGCGGGTGTACATGCTCCTATATTACAAAAAGAGGAATCAAGAGTAGTGCCCTGATTATTTCAAAAAAGAATTAAAGCTCAAAGTGTGTTTAAAGATACTTTCTACCACCTGTAGAACAAGAAATGTAGATCTACGTGTGCAGTACTAAGTTTCTGAGCTCACCGAGGGACAAAGTATTATAGGATGAGAATACAGGTTGCAGATCGGTGTGAAGAGGTGAGGGAGGTATAAGTGAGAAAAGCCCCAGCAAGAAGTCAGTACAGGTACACCTTGGAGATACTGCAGGTTTGGTTCCAGACCACAAGAAAGCAAATGTCACAACAAAGCAAGTCACAAGTGTTTTGGTTTCCTGGTACAAATGAAAGCTATGAAAGCTAGACTGTAGTCAATTAATCTGGCCTGGCAGATAGCTCAAGAATCTGTCCGCCAGTGCAGGAGATGCAGGAGATTTGGGCTGATCCCTGGGTCGGGACGATGCCCTAGAGGAGGGCATGGCAACCCACTCCAGTATTCTTGCCTGGAGAATCCCCATGGACAAAGGAGCCTGGCAGGCTACAGTCCAGGGGGTCTCAAAGAGTTGGACACGACTGAGTGACTGAGCATGCATATACACCGTCTATTAAGTGTGCAGTAACATTATGTCTAAAAAACAATGTATATACCTTAGTTAAAAAATACTGCTAAGAAATGCTAACCATCATCTGAGCCTTCAGCAAGTCATAATATTTTATAATAACATCAAAGATTACTGATCACAGTAACAAATATAATAATAATGAAAAGATTGAAATATGAGAATTTCCAAAAAGTGACAGAGACACATAAAGTGAACAAAGGCTGTTGGAAAAATGGTGCCACAAACTTTGAATTTGTAAAAACAGAGTATCTGAGAAGCAATAAAATAAAATACTGTGGGTCTCTAAAGCTGATAGATGAAATAATAAAGGATAAACATTATTTAGAGCTTTTGTAGTGACTTGAAAAATAAAGAACAAATTATTAGAAGTAGTTGCCTCTGAGGAGTAAGGCTAGAAGAGAGGGTAGTGTTATGGGTAAGTTACTTCTAAGTAAAAAGCTCATTTTTAATTTTTACCCATGCCATGTATTTCTACAACAATACAAATTAAAGGGAAACTGTGACAGTAGGATAAATATCAGATTTTCCCATAGAGATCATTTATCTTTTTTTAAATTTTGACTGTTAAGGGATTAACTCTCTGGAAAACTCATTCTCTCAGGAACAGATAACTAAAATTGTATGGTATCTAGTATTTCTAGTCCTCTCATGGACCCATTTATTGATTAAAAAAAATATCTGGGAGGTGACTACCACTATGGGCTTACTATGTAATCTTCACTGTTTGTTGTTAGTTTCTAAAAAAAAAGTTTTTTTAATCTGTCTTCTTGTCACTGCCCCCTAAATATTCTCCCCAGAAACTTTTTTAAAAGGCTCAGATCTAGACATCAGAGATGTGAACTGTTAACGGGGTTATAGCCTTTGGGAGGAAGAATAATGGACTCCCAGGATGTCCACATCCTAATCCCCAAAACCTTTAAACATCGTATCACATGGCAAAAGGATACAAGCAGATGTGATGGAATTAAGGGTTCAAATGGGAAGATTACACTGGATTATCTGATTAAACCCAATATAATTATGAAGATCCTTATAAATAGAAAAGGGGAGTAGGTGAGCCAGAGAAAGAGAGGTGATAACTGAAGCTACATTTGGAGTGACAGGAATGCTAGCCAAAGACCAAGGATATGGGCTGAATCTAGAAACTGAAAAGGTAAGGAAATCATTCTCCCTGTCTCAGTCTGTTTGGGTTGCTGTAACAAAAATACCAGAGACTAGGTGGTTTAAACAATAAACCATTATTTCTCACAGTTCTGGAAGCTGGGAAGTCCAAGATTAAGGGGTTCAGCAGGTATCAGTGAGGATACCTGCCTCCTGGTACATAGATGGCCCTTGTGTCCACATTTGGTGGAAGGGTTAGGGAGCACTTTGGGTTTCATGTTACAAGGGCACTGATCCCTATTTTTGAGTGCTCCAACTTCATAACGTGATCACCTCCCAAAGGCCTGATGCAATCATACATGGGATTAGGATTTCAATATATGAATTTTGAGGGACACAAACACTGTAGCACTCCCCTAGAACCTCAAAAAGAAACTGCAGCTCTGCTAACACCTTGATTTTGAACCTATGACCTTCAGAAGTGTAAGATAAAAAATTTGTGCTATTTTAAGCCACTAAATTTGTGATAATTTGTTAATAGTAGCAATAGAAAACTAACACACCTATTGATGACTTCTTAATTTTTTTTTTATAGTGACATACTAAGGCATCAGTGATGGGAAGAAAAAAGTGTTAGTCGCTCAGTTATGTCAACTCTTTGTAATCCCATGGACTGTAGCCAGCCTCCTCTGTCCATGGAATTCTCAAGGTAAGAATACTGGAATGGGCTGCCATGCCCTCCTCCAGGGGATCTTCCTGACCCAGGGATCGAACCTGGGTCTACAACATTACAGGCAGATTCTTTACCATCTGAGGCAGCAGTGAAGTCCCACAGCATCAGTAGATTTTTCTACTACTGTGCAACGACTATACTCATTTTCATAGTATTAGGTATAAGACTGTTTATTTTTTTTAAAAACTAGATTACTGTACAAGGGATACATACAATTTAATTGAAGGTATCTTCAAACTCCCATTAAAAGGATTTATTTTGATCCTTGTTCCACAGTTAGCAAAGCCAACGTCTAATCAAGTAAGCATGATTCTTTCTCACTACAGTTGTACAAAAGCACATAGAAGCCTCATCACTTACAAACAGTATGTTCCTGGCTTGATGCAAATTTAAATTAATTTCTAGAATGTTGCCAACGTTGGCTGATTCTTCTGCTTTGTTTTCGTTCCAGTTTTCATAATTTATCTTTCTAAAATTATGTTGGTATAACTTAACTGGCCACATTAATTTCTTAACAAGGAAACTGTGTGTGGTAGCACAAAGGTTTTTTTATGAATTGGGCTAATCTCAATGTCTCAGAGCAAAATGTTAGGAATTCCTTTCAAATGGCTGTTGCTGTTTTGCCACTGCTGAGTGCTGTTTAAATACAACTTTTGTCCTTTTGCTTACAGTAGTTACAGACCTCAAAAATACCATAATTCTGTATTCAAAGATCAAGGAAAACAGGTAATAAGAAAAAAGTTCGTATAGAGTTCATATAGGCAAGACTTTTCTATACTGAGAATTATTTTCTTTCATAGTATCTAGGATAAACCATTTACTTCCATAATCAGTCACATGTATTTTGAAATAGCCTGTAAGAACCAAGTAATTACACTAATTAATTAATTTGGATAGGTTTCATCCAAATCAAAAAGAGAAACTTTTTTAAAAGGCTTTTTAAAGACTGTCCTTTTTTAAAGGCCGGTTAGCAGGTGTGAAACAGGTGTTACTTCAAGAGAGAAAATATGACAATCAGAAAAGAAGATATGGCTTAGTGGTTTTAACAAGCCCAGTAAGAAATTTTAAATTCTAAAAGGGAAAAAAGATTTAGAAGTTAGAGAAATTTGAATAATACTAAAATTAAACTGGCAAAGTCATGGTAATGACCATATAAAAGCATAAGTCAGGACTAGAGAAGAAAAATAAGCAATGTTGGACTTGGGATCTGGTAGAAGGCAAAAGGTTGCTCTATGCTTGTGTAAATTTCTATGCCATGTAGGTTTTGTTTTTGTTTTTTTTTTTAAATAAGAGGAAGTAAAACTAAACAACTAAGCGACATCCATTCTGGCATAATGGTATCCTCTGCTAACCTTTTCCGAATGAGCTATGTACCTTGACCTCTCAAAGACTTATGTTTCATGGCTTAACAAGATCCTCAATAATGGGATGTTTTTCACTTGTGCTATAACACTAACTATATTACATGAAATAACAGGTTAAATTAACACAGGCCTTCTTTACTATTGACTTATAACTGATGGCGGAGAAACGGTCAACAGTGCTTTCTACTCATACTTCTCAGTGGAAGGCAGGAAAAAAGTCATGACTAATTATAGAAGATGAAGCAAAGTATTATTTTGATCAGATGAGGTTAAAGGCTAACCTAATACTTTAAACTGAAATGGGAACTAGTAGACATTATCCTGGGTTTTATATATTATTCAGTACACAATGTCCAGCTCTAATGCAGAGCTGGAGGAAGTATTTCTAAAGGAAGCAGGATGGCCACATAATACAATCCCTCTATCGTTTCCCCGGAACACATATATTCCCCTCAGAAGTCTCCCATCTAAGTGCTGATCAGGCTTAATCCTACTTGAAATATGAAATAAGATTCTATCCCACAACTGTACTGCAGGAAATAAAGCTGATCTTGATTAACAGTATAGAATAAAATAGCGGGAAATGCTTTTACCAAAGTACTCCTAAGAGAAAAAGAATGATGGCTTTCTTGCCACAGAATGTACATCAGATACCCTGTTGCTTCATGGCAGATAATGGCTGTACAAATTTTTCCACATCTTTGGTTTTCTTTCAGTGTATTACGGTATTTGCTGAAATGCATTTTATACTTAAACCACCTTGTCAAAGTAAAATATATTCTTAAAAAAAGAAACCATTAAATAGAACATAACATTAAATTAAAATTTTCCCATTTACAAACAGAAAACTTAATTGATTTTTGGCAGTTCAGAAAGTAGACCAAAATGGCACTTCAGATGTACTATCTCTTACACTCCATAGTGAAATCCAAAAAGCTCTGTAAACTACAGCTTTTTTCTTAAGTTGGTAGCAGATTCATTTGGCCTCAAAATTTGACCTAAATTGAAGTAAGGCTATTTATGGTCAAGACTGAGCCCATGTGGTATAATGGGCTCAACGTTTTGCTGAAAACATACAAAGTTTGATTACAGGGTGCTTCCCCAGACCCTATTGCGGAAGGTGGGTGATATGATGCAACAAATATGTACTATATCACTTTTAAAAAAAATCAGAATTCTGAAATACATCTGGTCTCAAAGATTTTTAATAAGATTTTTGGGCTTGTAGTTTAGATTCAAGTGAGTCACAAGGCAAAGCTAATTAGAATAGTTTCTATACTGTAGCTATATGATAGACTAGACACATAGTTATTTGTTGAAAGCATAATTATTTTTTAAAGTAAATCATTTAAATGCTAACTTTAAAAGGCATCAAATAGGCAAATCTGCACTCCATATGCAGAATCCAAAAGTATTTTCTTATTCTAATAGAAATTAAGAAAAAAGCTGGATTTTTTTATGTTCTCTCAATACACCAAGGGTTCTTCCCCATCACCCTCTCCCAAATGTATTATGATTTACATGTTAGTATTTTTGAAAGAACACTTTACACAATCAATAATAAAGCCACTTTTTTTAGGAGTTCATTTTGCAATTTTTTTTTTCAGTGATTTTCACTGAATTTCTCTGTCCTTGAAAGATCTGCTTAGAGAAAAACAGAGCATCAAGCCCAGAGAGCCATTTATAATACCGGCTTAGAAACAAGGCGAGAACATGTCGCTTTCCCAGCCAAAAAAAAAAAAAAAGAGACCACCTTTGTATTTCCAGACTACCAACAAGTAAAGTATAGTGACCAAAGAAATACAAGGAAAAAGGATAACCTGATTGTACATCTGAAGAAAAAAGTATCGCCTTAATGAAAAAATAAGTTTGATGACCTTTAAAAACTAAAAACAAACAAAAAAACCCTGTAACACATGTTGGAACCCTGACAGCCATCCACATTTCAAAGGGAGGGTATTTCAAGCCTACCAAACTTGAAACCGTGACACAGGGTGCTTTATTTTTCCTCTGGCAAATCTGAGTATTAGAGAATGTTATTTTTACAAAGAGCTATTAAAACGATCTAAAACATTTTAAAAATATAAATTCCACTTTTCTGATCTATTCTTCTGGTCCTTGATTAGAAATGTGGCATTCCACTGGAAGGGTCACTGTTAATTAGATCACTAAATCTGTTTTTTGCATAAAGAAAAAACTGAGCCCAAACTGCCAAAGAAAACAATAAGCACAGCAATACTGCCATCTTTTGACCAGAGCAGAAAAGTGATTTTTTTTTCCCCTTCTACTAATTCCTTATGATTTACCATCAAGGGATAAACATATTTTTATATCTTCCTGTAATGGGTTTGAAGTTAAAGGCACAGTGTCTCCTACCACAACTGCCGGTACAGAAGTAAAACAATCATAGATTCTATATTCTTGAAAATTCAGATTACAGCTAAACTCTACTGTGGTTAATATATTTAGTCCTCCCATGTATATGTGCTCAGTCGTGTCTGACTCTTTGAGACCCTATGGACTATAGCCCACCGCGCTCCTCTGTCCATGGGATTTTCTGGGATTGAACCTGGTCTCTATGTCTCTTGCATTGACAGGCAGATTCTTTACCACTATTGCCACCTGGGCAGCCCTATATTTACTCCGTTATCTTTCTTCTTGTCCTTTCTATCACCATTAAAGAATCAGGCAATGGAGAAGCAATCACGTGAACTAGACCTAAAAAATCCCTAAACTGACACAATATTAGCAAGCCTGTTCCCTTCAACTTAGAAGCTTCAGCATTAAACATTTTTTTAACCAAGTTAGAATACAATAATTTCAAAAACTTAAAAAAAAAAATCAATCTTGCAACTGGTCCCTTGTAAGCATTTAATATTCAAGTAATGTATCAGAAGTCCTATAAAAGTCTACTTTATGAGCCTACCTGCAACCTATGTGAAAAAGAAAAGCAGTTATCTAATTAGTAATGTGAAAATATGTAAAAACTACTGGCAGTCATTGTATTAGTATCTTACTGCCCAAATAACAAAAACTAAATCCAAAACTAAAAAAGGTGAAATGCTTCCAGGGTACATGTATTTCTCCATGAGGAAATTCTTACTCTTTCTTTAGGATAGAATATTCTTTCATTAATGGGAACATGGATTTGGTCCAAAAATCAAATGAGATACTGATTCCTATGTTAACCAAATGAAGGATAAGTGACAAGCCAGATTAATAATGTTACCTTATGTTTATTGGATGCTTAACTTTAAAGAGCACTTCACACATGGAGTCTTAATAAAACCTTATGAAGTGTACAGGGTAAACCGTCTGACCCAATTTATCAAATGAAGAGTCACAAAGACTCAGGGACTTGCCTGAAGTTACACAGCTAATTAACATAGCACAAAGCTGCCAGCCTAATCTAATACTACGAGAAGGACTGCAAGCTTTACCACTGAACCACTTTACCTTGAACCAAAGTATAATGATTGCTAAAAAAAATATGGAATCTGGGGCAGTAAGAAAGAGGATGCCACATGCATACATTTATCATCCCAATGTCCCAAATGCTCACTGAAGGTAAAGAATAAGTATGGACTTTTAGACACTTTTAATAAAAAGGAACTAAGAATAAGTAGGTCTGAAGCTATGACCTGAGAATCCTGGTTACCTGTTTCTTTTATAGAGCATACAACCTTCACCTATTAAAGTGTTATTGAACTGAATTTATGATGAGATCAGTGAAAGCAAATACCTCCTTCTGGGATGTAATTTGAATCTCTTCATCTCAGATTTACATCAAAATCCTCATCCTGAAGAATTTTAACAAATTAGATTTAATGGTTAGAAACTCAAAGGCAGTTACTCCTTCATTAAAATTCCAAATCAGTTCAGTTGCTCAGTCATGTCCGACTCTTTGCGACCCCATGGACTGCAGCACGCTAGGCTTCCCTGTCCATCACCAACTCCTGGAGCTTACTCAAACTCATGTCCATGGAGTTGGTAATGCCATCCAACCATCTCATCCTCTGTCACCCCCTTCTCCTTCTGCCTTCGATCTTTCCCGGCATCAGGGTCTTTTCCAATGAGTCAGTTCTTTGCATCAGGTGGCCAAAATTTTGGAGTTTCAGCTTCAGCATCAGTCCTTCCAATGAATATTCAGAACTGATTTCCTTTAGGATTGATTGACTGGATCTTCTTGCAGTCCAAGAATAATTTGGTAATTATTCCAAATTCCAAAGAACCTGGTAATTCCTTTAACCAAATTTTGTTTCCATAACTCTAAATGGTAGATTAAAACATGTTTTCCTCAGAAGTTTACTGATAAAATGAGTAAAAAGCCACCATTGGAAAAGCAAGAGAGTTTCAGAAAAACATCTATTTCTGCTTTATCGTTTATGCCAATGCCTTTGACTATGTGAATCACCACAAACTGTGGAAAATTCTTAAAGAGATGGAAACACCAGACCACCTGACCTGCCTCTTGAGAAATCTGTATGCAGGTCAGGAAGCACCAGTTAGAACTGGACACCGAACAACAGACTGGTTCCAAATAGGAAAAGGAATACATCAAGGCTGTATATTGTCACCCTGCTTATTTAACTTCTATGCAGAGTACATCATAAGAAATGCTGGGCTGGATGAAGCCCAAGCTGGAATCAAGATTGACAGGGGAAATATCAATAACCTCAGATATGCAGATGATACCACCCTTATGGCAGAAAGTAAAGAACTAAAGAGCCTCTTGATGAAAGTGAAAGAGGAGAGTGAAAAAGTTGGCTTAGCTCAACATTTCGAAAACTAAGATCATGGCATCCGGTCCCATCACTTCATGGCAAATAGATGGGGAAACAGTGGAAACAATGGCAGACTATTTTTTTGGACTCCAAAAATCACTGCAGATGGTGACTGCAGCCATGAAATTAAAAGATGCTTACTCCTTAGAACAAAAGTTATGACCAACCTAGATAGCATATTAAAAAGAGACATTACTTTGACAACGAAGGTACATCTAGTCAAAGCTATGGTTTTTCCAATAGTCATGTATGGATGTGAGAGTTGGACTATAAAGAAAGCTGACTGCCAAAGAATTGATGCTTTTGAACTGTGGTGTTGGAGAAGACTCTTGAGAGTCCCTTGGACTGCAAGGAGATCCAACCAGTCTATCCTAAACGAGATCAGTCCTGGGTGTTCATTGGAAGGACTGATGTTGAAACTGAAACTCCAATACTTTGGCCTCCTGATGTGAAGAGCTGACTCATTGGAAAAGACCCTGATGCTGGGAAAGACTGAGGGTGGGAGGAGAGGGGGATGACAGAGGATGAGACGCTTGGATGGCATCACCGACTCAATGGGCATGAGTTTGGGTAAACTCTGGGAGTTGGTGTTGGACAGGGAGGCCTGGCATGCTGTAGTCCATGGCATCGCAGAGTCAGACACGACTGAGCGACTGAACTGAACTGAAGTTAAGAAGTTTATTTTCGCAATCACCTCACCATAGTATTTGATTCTGTCATTCATCCTCAGCTTTGAGAAACTTGCTCTCACTTTGTCTTCCTGGATACCATTCTTTTTTTGTTCATCTCCTACTTCTCTGAGGTTCCCTTTTAGCTTTCTTATCTACCTTTCCTCTTCTTCCTATGCCTTAAATATCAGTCTTCCCTATAACTTTATCCTTGGTTTATTTTCCCCTAAAGTTAGATGTTTTACATATATTATCTCATTCAATCTTTCAATTAAGTTACTATTCTCATTTTGCAGATGAGGTAACTAAGGCAAGAGGGTTAGTTAAGCAACTTGTATGACACCAGTCTAAGTATCCAAACCAGGATTCAAATCTATGTAATAGTGCTATACAGCTTATACTCTTAAACAGTTACCCTCAATACCTTCCTTTTCTTCCCACTCCAGAGCCAATGATTCACGAAATCCTATTAATTCTCCATTGACAATATCTTGCAAATCTGACCACATATCTATATTTCCTTCCCATTCACTTAGTTAAGGCCTTTGTCACCTACTTCTTATTGTAAAATCTTCAAACTGGTTTTCTTGCTGAAGGATTTTCCTTGTTAAACTTTTTTGCATACGCTAATGTTATCTGATCAAGGAATTTTCAGCCTGCAACAGACACTTCTAATTGTTCTTCAACATCTGTTCTCACTTCCTTCTGTAGTAATGAAATTTTTACTGGGCACAGTGAAGGCTCATTTCCTAAACTGTCTTTCACTAAAGGTAATTATATGTCTAAGTCTGACCCATAAGATGTGAATGGAAGGAAGTAAGGTGAGATGTGCTCTTTTTCTCCTTTCTACTAGTTGCAATGCAGATTAAACAGTAAGAGTTGGAATTGTCCCTCTGGACCATGAGATAGAAGATAGATAGGGCCTGGATCCCTGATGACTGTGGAGATCCCTGATGATTCTCTTCCTCATTTCTCTAGATGCTTAGTGAGTCCTAATGCTCAGATAAATTATTTTTCAGTTTGCTTTTGAGCAGGTGAACTTTAATTCAAATTTCCAGATCCACCTCAAAGCTCACTTACCCTGAAACCTTCACTGATTCATATTTCCAGACGTACTTCAAAGCTTACTTAATCTCTGAAACCAAGTAATTCCTCTCTCTTATGTTTTTCCTAAGCAATAAATTTTCAGCTCCTTGAAAACAGGATTTATGCTATATTCATTTTGTATGTTTTTATTTATAGCACAACTAGAAAGTATATTCTAAAAACATATTTTTTGAAATAAGTGAATGAATGAAGGTTACCTTAATTAAGAGGTGGGTCAACAAGAGAACTTTTCAGTGCAAAATAAAGGAATATACTGAATTACAACTAACTCAAAAATTTTGAGGGAAGAGCTCAAGTAGTCTATAACTCTCATATAATAGAACAGATGGAAACAACAGAGGCCAGAGGGTTTATTTAGGAAAAATAATAATAATAAAACCTTTGTTAACAAGTGATTTATAAGTTTACATCATTTTTTATAATTAGTAAAAAAGATTTTTCCTCTTGCCAACAATAAATTCCTACAGAAAGTAAAACAGCCTGTTAACGAAGGTTGCTGCTGCTGCTAAGTCGCTTCAGTCGTGTCCGACTCTGTGCAACCCCATAGACAGCAGCCCACCAGGCTCCCCCGTCCCTGGGAGTCTCCAGGCAAGAACACTGGAGTGGGTTGCCAAGGTTACTGCCTAGTAGTGGTGCTCTCATTTCTCACTGAGTGAACACTTAGGTAATGTTTAGTAAGTGAACTTGTCTTTATAGAAAACTATGGTCATTATTTTAAAACTGAGATACGTGGTACCAAAAGTGCAGTTAAGATCTATTTAAAAACAAATATTGACCCTGATGCTCCCCTTCTAATTAACATAAGGGAAATTAACAAAGGAGGTAGGGGCAGCGGGAGAGGACAGGCAGTTTGATTTACAAAGAAGAAAACAAATCTACTCTTTAAAAAATAAATTAACCTAATTTGATGTACTACGTCAAATAATTTAATTACTACAAAATTTAACAAATGGTCCTGGAGAAGGGAATGGCAACCCACTCCAGTATTCTTGCCTAAAGAATCCCAAGGACAGAGGAGCCTGGCAGTCCACAAGGTCGCAAAGAGTTGGACATGACTGAGCAACTAACACACTTGACAAATGATAAAATCACACTTTTAACCAACTGTTACGAACTCCATAAAGCTTGTACCTCTAAGTTGTTCCCTTTGTCTGCCCTCCACCATGATGTTTAATTCCACTACATTTCATATCTTTTCTTTTGGGGAGTTCCGTTTCATTTACTTTTCCTTATCATTTCATATATTTTTTTCCCATATCACATTGCTGGCTTCTAGTATTCCTTTCCAATTTTTCTATTTTTGTTCCTTTTCAGCAATTCCCATTTCTTTCATTCTCCCACTGCCTATTTCTTATCATGTCACTCAGTATCAGTTTACTACTTCTGCTGGCAAACAGCAGCCACAGCAAGAAAGTAAATATAAAAATCCCTACCATTATTATGTTCTACAGTGAAAGAAAGCATTAAGGTGAAAAGTTGAAGCTCATGTACAATCTATCATATAAATGTAGATGCAAAATTAAGTTTCAGGTATTGTAACTACCTAAAACAAAGATATTTCTAGGTTGATAGTTACCCAGTGCTATCATCAGTTTCAAAAGTATTATTTTACAAGCCTTCAGGGTAATCTTCACTGTGCTCAGAGTAAATAATCAAATATCTAGATATCAAACTGTTTATTATCAAAGAAGTTCTGTAAATTCAAGATAAAGAAATGTGATGGAGCTTGCTATTTTCAGAGACACCATACCCAGAAGCTATTCCTTTGTCAGCTTAAGAAACAAAACTGATAATGCTGATAATTATCTCCTCTGTACTAGAAGTAAGTTTTTACCTTAAAGAAGAGTTATTTTTAATATAATGCTGGTAGAGCAGAGTAATAACACTAGACACTCCTGAAATAGATTATAAATGACAAGTTCTAACATATTTATTATCAATTTCTACTTGTACAAGATGTACAAGTTTAGCATATCTTCCCAACAGTTAATTACCTCATTATGGGTATGGGAGGGTGGGTTAAGAATTAAAAGCTCTCTGCTAAGACTGAACATGAGGAATTTAGTTTTGTGTTGCTTAAATTAGAGAAGAGTGACAACAGAAGATATTAGGCCTGCCAAACTTTTAAGATAGGGTCTTTGATCTAATACCAGATATAGCCTGTTTACTCACACAAAGAAAAAGAACTAAAAAGCTTTCAAGAAAACCACCAGAATTGACTTGACTTTGGCCCATGAATAAACAGATTGCTTATCACTAAAAAAGTTTTTCAGACTTTTTCTTAATTTTTTTTTTAGTAACAAGAAACTGCTTCAAATAAAATCCCACCAGTTTAATCAGATGGAAATACCATGGTTCTACTTGGATTTGCTGTGGTGAAGTAAGAGACTATCCTGATCATTCCCCCTTCTTCCCTCAAGATGCTCCAAAAGCAATGCTACAGAACCCCTATATAGTTACAGAATAGAGTCTGAAAACCACTGTTCTGTAAATAATTCTTTGGAGGAAAACAACAGCTATCTCCTACTAAAGAACAAAATCATTTCACTCCTGCAGTGGTCAAGTTATAAAAGAATTAAAAGCCCATAAAGTTTACCAAAGGCATTTTAGTGACTCTATTTAGGTCAAAGGCATGGCAAGTTCAGATACCTGTAAGTAACTGTCAGAATGAGGCCAAGTGCCAGGAAAACCATTCTGATGGGAGGAAAAAGAGTCACAGGGACTCTTGATGGATAGGCTGGTCTAATCTTCCTTCTTCAGCCTTAGGTCAAATCCTTTGGATTATAAAAATCATTGTTCCCAGCAGAAAGAAGATTCAAAAGATATAGCAGAGGCGAAAATAACACAAACCACCAAATGACAGGAATACTCAAATGACAAAGAAGCACTTCCTCCCAAGTCAAAAACAGCCAGGTCATCCTCAGCCATACTTTTCAATCACTATTTAGAAATCTTGAAAAAAAAGCTTACATTTTTTAAATAGAAAAATTTATGTGCTCCCATTATGGCAACCCACTCCAGTACTCTTGCTTGGAGAATCCCATGGATGGGGGAGCCTGGTGGGCTGCCGTCTATGGGTTCGCACAGAGTCAGACACGACTGAAGTGACTTAACAACATTGTCAAATACTTATTATATACTATACTAAACTTATTTGTTCAACTTCATTTTGTTTGATATCCATTACAGGCTTTTCAAGTTATCAATAAAAAATACATTCTTGTTAACAGTGATATTTTACTGTTAACAGTTGATATTGAATCAACTATGATGAGTTATAACCTCAGATATGCAGATGACACCACCCTTATGGCAGAAAGTAAAGAGGAACTCAAAAGCCTCTTGATGAAAGTGAAAGTGGCGAGTAAAAAAGTTGGCTTAAAGCTCAACATTCAGAAAACGAAGATCATGGCATCTGACCCCATCACTTCATGGGAAATAGATGGGGAAACAGTGGAAACAGTGTCAGACTTTATTTTTCTGGGCTGCAAAATCACTACAGATGGTGACTGCAGCCATGAAATTAAAAGACGCTTACTCCTTGGAAGGAAAGTTATGACCAACCTAGATAGCATATTCAAAAGCAGAGACATTACTTTGCCAACAAAGGTTCGTCTAGTCAAGGCTCTGGTTTTTCCTGTAGTCATGTATGGATGTGAGAGTTGGACTGTGAAGAAGGCTGAGCACCGCAGAATTGATGCTTTTGAACTGTGGTGTTGGAGAAGACTCTTGAGAGTGCCTTGGACTGCAAGGAGATCCAACCAGTCCATTCTGAAGGAGATCAGCCCTGGGATTTCTTTGGAAGGAATGATGCTAAAGCTGAAACTCCAGTACTTTCGCCACCTCATGTGAAGAGTTGACTCATTGGAAAGACTGATGCTGGGAGGGATTGGGGCAGGAGGAGAAGGGGACGACAGAGGATGAGATGGCTGAATGGCATCACTGACTCGATGGATGTGAGTCTGAGTGAACTCCAGGAGTTGGTGAGGGACAGGGAGGCCTGGCGTGCTGTGATTCATGGGGTCGCAAAGAGTCGGACACGACTGAGCGACTGATCTGATCTGATGATGAGTTAACGAAATGCTTAAGTATCACTTTATTTTGAATACCTTTGTGTCCTAACATTAACCCACTGATAATCATTAGTCACCTTGAAAATTTCAACAACTTCCTAATTAGCTTTCCTTTGTGTTTGCACCCTTGTATCCATCTACTATATGGAATTACTAATTCTAATATAAATGTAATCATGTCACTCCATTATTAAAAATACTTCAGGAGGTCTCCACTATATACGTAACAGTTAAATCATAGAATAAGCTATTCAAATTAAATATTATTCAGAAGCACAAACCATTAAAATAAATAGAAGCAGTACTGTCTAACTCACTTGGAGGAGGGCATGGCAACCCACTCCCTACCTTTGACTGGAAAATTCCATGGACAGAGGAGCCTGGCAAGCGACAGTCCATGGGGTCACAAAGAGTTGGACACAACTAAGCATGCACTATCCAACTAAAGACCAAGTAGGGAGAATAGAACCCCACTTTTTAGTAGCCAAAATAGGGTGACCCCTAAGGGTTCTAAAGTTAGTAGGAAAACCACTAACAAAACAAAACTTGTATGCTACAATAACATGGCCTTCAAATATATAAAGTGCAACTTGACTGAGCTACAAGGAAAAATGTACAAATTCAAACTATACATATCTCATTCAATAATTGACTGAAGAATCAGGGTTTTTTTTTTTTGAGTAACACCATAAAAGATGTGAATAACAAAATTAACAAATTTCACTGAATGAACATTCATTTTATTGAAATGAACATGTCACTGAATGAATAGTATAGAACACTGTACTAATAAAGAAATATAAAATTCACATTCTTCTCAAAGCAACATAAAATACTCATAAAAACTGACCTAAAGCAAGTCAAAATAAATTTCAGAGAGCTGATATAACATATGATTCCTTATCATAATAAAAATAAGAAAATAATAAGAAAGGCAGCCAGAAAATCTCCATATGTTTGGAAATAGAAAGCAGACTTACAATAAAAAAGATGAACAATGTTTTGACTAGTGGATCCTGATAAAAATTTGACAAACCTCACGAAAGACTGATTAACAAAAATAAAAAGAAGACATCATTATAAATCCTACAAATATTAAAAAGATAACAAGGAGATATTGTGCACAGTTCTATATCAGTAAGTTTGTAGACTTGGATGAAATGGGAAAATTACTAAAAACACAAACAAAAACAAAACCCCCAAACTCATGGAACTGATTCAGGAAGAAAGAAAAAAGTTAAGAGTCTTATCACCATTAAAGAAACTCTATCAACATTCAAAATTCATCCCACAAAGGAAACTCCAGGCCCATATGGCTTCAATTGGAGATTCTGCCAAACACACATGGAAAAAAAAAAAAAAATGCAATGTTACATAAACTATTCCAGACTATATAAATGAGCCCACTATTCAATTCATTTTATGAGGCTAGAATACCCTTGATTCCAAACTCTAATACTATTTTAAGAATAAAAAATTATAGGTAGTCTCACTTATGAAATAAATAGAAAAATCCTAAGCAAAATATTATCATATAGATTCTAGAAAAATTACATATATATATATAAATATATATTTCTACATAATACATAATGGTGAAAGTTTTGTTGAAAATCCAAAAGAATCTAAAGACAAATTTTTAGACTTAACAAATTTACCAATATTGTGAAATAATAGAAAATGTATAAACTCTACAAATTGGTAGACTTAATGTAATACCCAAATTAAAGCCAATGATGGTAAAATAAGGTCTACAAATATAAAAAATACGTATGTTTCTAAGGAACATACAGAGTATGAAATTCCAGAGAAATGAAACAACAGACCATGAAAATATGAAAACACACACTGTGGAATTTCATAGATGGTGGCTCAGACAGCAAAGAACCTGCCTGTGATGCAGGAGACCCCGGTTCTATCCCTGGCTCAGGAAGATCCCCTGGAGAAGGAAATGGCCACCCATTCCAGTATTCTCACCTGGAGAATTCTATAAATAGAGAAGTCTGGCAGGCTACAGAGTCTAGCAGGCTCCTCGGGAGTCACAAAGAGTTGGACATGACTGAGCAACTAACACACAACACAACGTAATCTCAATCAAAATCTCAACAAGTTTTTCAAGAAACTTGACAAGCTGATTCTAAAATACATATGAAAGGTGTATGAGAACACAAAAGAGCCCAAATAGCCAAAGCAATCTTTATAGAAACTTGAGGCAAGGATGGTGACAGTTCTTCCCTATGATTAATGCTGTCTTTGTGTCCTGGTTAGTAAGTCTGTCCTTTTTCTAGTATTCTGACTTTGACCTCTGTCATAAATCAAATGTCCACATTAACATGGATCAAACTTTATTCTACTTAATTGCTTTACTGATCCTCATGCTAGTGATATATTAACTTAATTACCATAGTATTAGAATCATAGTATGTAGGTACAAATCATACCCCATCATAAAGAAAATAGATACCATTCATTGACTGCATTAGCTGCTTCTCTCCTTGTCTGAAGAGGCTCAAGTAAATAGGTAGAAACAATCTTGAATTGTTCACCCAGAAAACGGCCTACCTGCTACCTTGTGGGTAGGTTAGGGGGGGTTCTCCTCTGTTATAGAAACTTGAGACATAGATATAATAAATTACGTAAAAATAATAACATCTTTCTGTAAAAGACAAAAACATAAAACTCCAAAAGAGTAAAAGGGCAAGCCACAACATGGGAGAAGATATTTGTACTACAACGACAAAAACTATGAAGAGGCTGATATTTCACCCTGCGTGCAAGCTAAAAAGTAAGCCATCAAGTTTCATGGCTGTTGGCAGAAGACATGAGACTCCTGAATTAGAAATGATGGACAGTTAATTACTCACAGCAATAACTGTAGCCAAGTCAAACAAGGTTTGGATTTGCCCTGTTTACCACTGGTACCTTGTGGTACTCAGTGAATATTTAAAGAAAGAATAAATGGTTAGGGAAGAACTATCACCATCCTCACCTCAAGTTTATATAAAGGAGGAGATGCCCCCCTAACCTAACCCCAAGTTTGCTGGAGTGAACAATTCAAGATTCTCTCCATCTATGTGCCTCTTCAAACAAGGAGAGGAGAAATAGCTAATCCAGTCAATGAATGGTATCTATTATTATTTTTCATTTAAGTTCAGTCACTCAGTTGTGTCTGACTCTTTGCAATCCCACGGACTACAGCATGCCAGATGTCCATCATCATTTCCCTGTCCATCATCAACTCCCAGAGCTTGCTGAAACTCATGTCCATTGAGTTGGTGATTCCATCCAACCATCTCATCTTCTGTCATCCCCTTCTCCTGCCTTCAATCTTTTCCAGCATCAGGGTCTTTTCCAATGAGTCAGTTCTTCACATCAGGTGGTCAAAGTACTGGAGTTTCAGCTTCAGCATTAATCCTTTCAATGAATATGCAGGACTGATTTCCTTTTGGATGGACTGGTCGGATTCGCTTGCAGTCCAAGGGACTCTCAGGAGTCTTCTCCAACACCACAGTTCAAAACCATCAATTATTCAGCACTCAGCTTTCTTTATAGTCCAACTCTCATGTTCATACATGACTACTGGAAAAATCATAGCCTTGACTAGACGGACCTTTTTTGGAAAAGTAATGTCTCTGCTTTTTAATATTCCGTCTAGGTTGGTCATAGCTTCTCTTCCAAGGAGCAAGCGTCTTTTAATTTTAAGGCTGCAGTCACCATCTGCAGTGATTTTTGGAGCCCAAGAAAATAAAGTCTGTCACTGTTTCCATTGTTTCCCCATCTATTTGCCATGATGTCTTGGGACCATGGCAACCCTCTCCAGTGTTCTTGCCTGGAGAATCCCAGGGATGGGGGAGCCTGGTTGGCTGCCATCTATGGGGTCGCACAGGGTCGGATACAACTGAAGCGACTTAGCAGCAGCAGCAGCATGGGACCAGATGCCACAATCTTAGTTTTCTGAAAGTCTTCTGAGTTTTAAGCTAACTTTTTCAATCTCCTCTTTCACTTTCATCAAGAGGCTCTTTAGTTCTTCTTTGCTTTCTGCCATAAGGGTGGTGTCATCTGCATATCTGAGGTTATTGATATTTCTCCCAGGAATCTTGATTCCAGCTTGTGCTGCATCCAGCCCAGCGTTTTGCATGATGTACTCTGCATATAAGTTAAATAAGCAGGGTGACAATACACAGCCTTGATGTACTCCTTTCCCGATTTGGAACCAGTCTGTTGTTCCATGTCCAGTTGTAATTCTTGCTCCATGACCTGCATAAAGATTTCTCAGGAGGCAGGTAAGGTAGTCTGGTATTCCCATCTCTTGAAGAATTTTCCACAGTTTGTTGTGATCCACATAGTCAAAGGCTTTGGTGTAGTCAATAAAGCAGAAGTAGATGTTTTTCTACTTATTATTTTTACTAGTGGATAAAGGCAAAATGGAAAAAAGTCACAAATTCCTGAACATCACAACCTCTCTTGTTCTTTTGGACCTAGTTGAGCTCTGGCACATTGGATCCTATCCCTTCATCCTCTTTTTAAGATTATAGCCAAGAACTTTTATTCTACTTATAAAGTATTTTTCCACATTAAGAAATCTCTTAATTAATTCCCTTTATCCTTTTAATCATATTTCCCTGCAGAGGACATAAGGGGGAGGGCTATTACTTTCTAACAGTTGGCTGGATGAGTTGACTGAGTTCCAAGACTTAGATGTAGGACTGGAATAAGAGCCTTGCACTTGGGACTCAGGTCTAAATCATGTTCCTTAATTTAGTTTCATCACAGTTGACTGGCTGGGGTTTGGGGATGAGCCTACACAAAGGACTTTCTTGTCTAATCAGATTCTCATGAACCAGAGATCTTACCTTCAAGCTTTACTAAAATAATTTCAAGTATATAAGCAATCAAGTGGCACAAAAGAAGTAGAGACATCCAATGTGGCTTAAGTCTTGCTTCTATCTCAGAATGTTTTCTAGCTGAGAATAACCGATGATTTCTATAAGCAAAGTTGACGGGTCACTTCACACATGGGGAGCATTTAGGTTACGTCACACGTCTCCAGTATACCTTGGGGAGTTGAATAGCTTACACAACATCCTCCAGGAAAATATGCCTTGTAAATCTATAGACTCTAGGTTGTGTTTACCACAGGCAATCCTAACTAGGGACATTCTGTTCAAAGTGTGCCATAAGTAAGAGTTCTCCTCTTAGCAAAATTCATTAGTCCATTTACCAAGGAGGTCAGTTATCAACATGTTTAACTGGGTCGCCTCTCCCTTCTTTCTGTGGAAGTATCTCCCTGGATCAAAAGAGAAATGGATCACAGGCCAGCTGCTAACTCCTGCCTCAAAGAATTATCAAACTCTTGCCTGGATCATTAAAAAAAAAACTGATGTTTTCATCTCCACTAGGATATGTTTTTGTAATTATTTCTTGCATTAATGAGATTCTATCATTAGAAAGAGCTATCTTTGATACTCTTAACTACCTGAATGAAGAGATTTTATATGATGTAGTCATTTGAAGAGTATGTTTTCAAAGACTACTTAATAATAAAATGTTACTAAATATAAATAAAATATTCCTAATGAAATAAGTGAAAAAGATATCATGTTATATATCATTATGATTTCCATTATTGTAAGTACTATATGCAGTCAAAGGAAGTAAATCCAAATAATAATAGCTTCTTCCAATGGATGGCTTATTTTCTTCTTTATATTTCTTTATATATTCTAAATGTTTTATGTGGCTTGATTACTTTCATGATTAGGAAAAATTATTAGAAAAATATCTTCAGTTTAAATACTGATATTTATCTGTTGCTTATTTTGTAAAATGTATCTTACAAAATGCCCACACCCCATCTTTAACCTGAGCAAAGTTAGGTGTCCCTCCTTTTGTACCCTCTGCATCCTAACCAGTCCCTCTATCACTAAATTTATACCATATTTGATGATAACTTCCCTGAGGATCTTGAAGACAAGAATCATTTCATATGTATTTTAGTTATCTTCGTGTCTAGCAAAGTTCCTGACACAAAGTAGGTATTTAATAAATGCTGACAAAAACCTTATTTTCAAGATTGTCTTTTACACTGTCAATCTGCCCTTGAAACATATTTTTATGATTGAAAGTACAATGGCTAGAAAGTATAGCTATGGATATTTCCTCAACCTTTTACAATTTCAGTAAATGCTGAATATTTTGATCTATAAACTCTTATTAAAAAGAAACACGTACTTTGCCCAAGTTACAGATTTTTAATCTCAGAATTTCTGACTCCCGCCACCTCACTTAAAGAAAAAAAAAAAAAGAAAGAGGAGGAAAACGAGGAGGAGGAGGGGAAAGGGAAAGGAGAATTAGCAGCAGCAGCAATAGTAGCAATAATATTAATAATAGCTTTTGTTTTCTGGATTCCAAACATATGACCAAGCATATAAGGGATAGTATGCAAAGTTAACTAAGTTAAACTTTAAAAAGAAAATATACACACTGCTGAAGCAGCACTGGAAATCTTCCATTCTGTTAGAACAATATGCCCAAAGATTATGCTTCTAATATATACATAGCAATTTTTGGTCACTGTGTTGATGAATGATGAAGACCATGCTCCACAGTCCAAGGTATCCCTCATCTCAGCTCAAGAGCATGACAGAAGGCATGTTATTGATTTTTTAATGTTTCTTTTAAAACACAACTCTTACTGTAAGAGTAACACTTTTTAAGGACTATTATCTGAATGATTTATACAAATTTGCAAAACATTATCAAATAATCTAAGCTTCCTTTTTCAATGACTTCACAAATCCGATTTTACTTGTCAAGTAGCGAGAAAAGAAAACCAGAAGGGGTCACTATTTTAAACATGATCAATTTCCTCTGAGGAAATGGGTGACATGATACATTACTGCAATAAGACACTCATATTTTTGTTATAAATCAAACTCTTCAGTTCATGCTTTTGCATCTGAAAATTATGTAAACTTCTCTTGCACAAACGTGGCACTTTCTAAAAAGACTATGTCTATATCACTTTCAGCATCTTTTCCCATTTTGTTTTCTTAACGTAGTTAAATAAAAATGAGGCAAGAGAATCTTATTATGTAGTGTGCACATACATAGTATGTTACTGAAATGACTAGTCTCAGAAATTATTTTGAGAAATGATAATAAAAGTATACTTTCAAATGGCACTTCACTACTAGACCTGGCTTACACTCAATTAATTATTCCTTATATCTTCGTCCCACATTCTCAGGATCTGAAACATGTGCAAGAGTTGTATATATCTTATATATTCATGTTGTATAAATTTAATAGAAGATTCTAAATTTTCTACCTCTGTATGGATAAACTGCAGAGTCCTCAATAAGTGTACAATGAATTCATATGGTTTGGGATTTCCTGTCATCACGATGCCTTCCAATAAGCTTTTCATGCCAAAAAAAAATCAGATTACTATTTTCTTGATTATGTATAATTATTCACATGCATTAATTTTTAAAAAGAATTTCTAAAAAACTGTTAATATTACATATCTACTGATATTACTCCTTTTAAAAATTTTAACATCAAGAAACTTCTTTTAACTAAGGTATTGATTTTCACTGAAGTATCACATTCATAAACAATAGGTGCAAGATTAATGTTTGGCTGTAGAATAATCAGTAATACAGTATTGGGTTTTCAAAAGCTAAAATTCTGAATATTATACATGTTGCCTATTTAATGTAAATATGAATGATTTCTGGTAAGTGAATAATAACCATGGAAGGCATAAAATATCTTTGAGCACTGTATCTGTCAGCAGACAAATGCAGAAATGTACAAATCCAATCTTTGACAAAATAGTACAAACAAAAAGCTTTCCTTATTTGCCGCTTAACTGCCCTTCTCACTTCTTTTGTCTCTGAGTGCCATCTTCTGTCTCCAGTATCAGGCTAGGCAGTGTTTGCTTGCTTGCTTTCTAATTGTTCTTTGCAAATGCAAATAAGGATCTGTATCAATCCTTTGTACCTCTGACGAAAACTCATACACATCAATGTATTCACTCTCTTGCATGGGCTTGCATTTAAACCTTCTATTCCTTACTGGAATAAAAGGACTACCTTTTATTAAAAGATGGTAAAGCAATAACTAGATGAGGAAGACTTGGGAGAAAAGAAATTTCTCTGTACGTGACGCAGTAAAAGAGCTATCTTTGATGAGAAAATTACTAGAGTTTTTTTTTTTTCATTTTTTGGAGGCAAGGGCAGGAAATAGAGAGATTGTGGCTGGCATTATCATTTTTTTTCCTTTATCTTTTTAACCTGCAAATTTGTAGATGTCAGGGAACAAGAACCATTATCTGCGACTACAGCATTGGTATCACGCTCTTTCCCCTTTAGCATCATAATCACACAGCAAGCGGCTCAGAGTTTCAACTGCTTCAAGTGGCTCTGAAACCTCTCAGGCAGACCAGCATCAGAGGCATTGAATGCAGAGTAGCTGCTCAAGGAAAAGAATGGGAGGGGCCTGGTGTGATGGTCTTTCCCAATCACGTATAATTACATGAAAACCAACATTCACTGCGATTGCTATGTCAATTCTGCAGCCTATTAATATGCTACTAAAGTGATGTGGTGCTGAAGCCATTTCTTTTAGGGAGTAAGATGATGGGAGAGAGGGGCAGACAATAAAGAAGAGCCTCAGCTGTTGGGGAACAAGGCTGTGTGGATGTGAGGTTTACAAAGATGCATGATCTTTGTGATGATGATCAAAACGTTATATGATGTCAAGGGAAATGTATTAAACATTTCTAAACAAACTAAAACCACGCTTTTGTTATGTAAAACTAATACTAATCAAAATAAATCATGTGAATTGCTTTACATTTATGCCTAATTACCATGTAGTAAAATAATGATTATGTGATTATTTTTGTCAGATTAATTTTGCTATAAATTTAATTACATGTGTAAATTCTAAATATTCAGCACTCATAATTTAGTGTTTTTACACAATTATTTACTGACCCTACTCCCTCTTCTACAAGCCAGATATCAAACTGCATACTGGGAATAAAAACAGTAAGACAATCCTTCCTCCCATGGGGCTTAGTCTTGTTGGAAAAAAACAAGTACAAGGCAAATGTCAAACAGAAGAACTGACAATCAATGTATTTTTAAATGAAGGTAAGGACATGAAGGGAATACCAATCCCAGTCCTAGGGTACCAGGTAAGGCTTCAGTCCCTCAGAGCTGATCCCTGAAGACCCAGTAAAGTTAGCCAAAAGAGGGGAGAATGAGTTAGTAATCCAACAAAAGAAACAGGAAACTCACAGGCCTCAGAAATAAGACCATGCAAGGTGAGTTTGAGAAACTGCTCAGCTGGAACACAGTGCAAGAAGAGTCCTGAGATAGTAAGGTTAGTGAAATAAGAAGAGGACTTGAATATCATACTGCTGCTGCTGCTGCTGCTAAGTCACTTCAATCATGTCCGACTCTGTGTGACCCCATAGACAGCATCCCACCAGGCTCCCCCGTCCCTGGAATTCTCCAGGCAAGAACACTGGAGTGGGTTGCCATTTCCTTCTCCAGTGCATGAAAGTGAAAAGTGAAAGTGAAGATGCTCAGTCGTGTCCAACTCTTGCAGGACTGCAGCCTACCAGGCTCCTCCATCCGTGGGATTTTCCAGGCAAGAGTACTGGAGTGGGTTGCCATTGCCTTCTCTAGAATATCATACTAAGGAATTTGAAATCTTAACAGTAATGAGGAACCACTGCAGACTTCAAAAAGGAGAATGACATAATCAGATTTACATTTCACATCAGATGTGGCTTTACTGTAGGGAGTGAAGTAGTAGAGCTCATACCTGGAGGTAAGCAGGGCAGTCAGAAGCCAGTTGCAGTGATTTAGGTGACAGTTGCCAGGGGTTCAGGTTAGGCTATTAAGAAGAGAAAGAAGTGAATGGGCTTGAGAAATATGTAACAGGTAGAATTGAAATGTCTTAGTGATTGATTAGGTCTAAGAGAAAGAGGATTTGGGGATGGATTTCTGACTTAGGCAAACGCATGATGCTATGGTATCTCAGCAAAGCGATCTATTACTGAGATAGAGAGGGGAGGAAAAGAGGCAGGTTGATGGGATTTCTATTTGATTTTTGTTGATTTTGACAGAGGAGGGGCACAGGAGAGCATTCAAAATTATGAGTTCCTCTAGACAAATTCAGTTCTATGTGTCTGAGGAGCGTGGAGAACTCTGATAGATGATTGGATATAGAGGTGTGAGGCTAAGAAGAAAGATCTAAGCTTAGACACATATTTGGGAGACAGCATCTTATATCAGCTGAAGCCATCAGATAAACAGAGAAGAGGGCCAACATCAGCAGCTCAAGGAAACCCAAAATTTATGGGATGACTTGATTAAGAGCCAATTAGGAAAATAAGTAGGAAGAAAGCCAGTAAAGCACATGATCACAAAAATCAGGGAAAGGAATATTTTAAGAAGGAACAAGTAGTCAACAAAGTCAAATACAAAAGAAAATGTAGACTGGTATAGCCATTTACAATTCAATAATCTGTACCTATTAAAATGTCTGATTCTTAATTCCATTTCTCAATATTTAATCAATAAAAATGTTATCTTGCGTGTCCAATGAGACAAAGAATAGTTTATAGAAGTAAAAAATAAAGAATGTAAATATCCAAAAACAGAGAACTAACTCAAATATTATAGACTAACCTTGTTGAATATGTCACAGAACTTGAAGAGAACAAAATAGATTTATGAGAAAAAGACTTTAATGAATGTTAAATACAAGAAGAAGCCAGTTTCAGAACAATGCATACATAATAACAGCTGTTATTTTTTAACATATTTCTCTATGTATATATAAGAAAAGCTACAGAAAGAGTTGGAAGAGTATACACCAAAGTCCAACAGTCAACTTTGTGAAGAAAGCTGGTATTTTGTTGGGTCTCTGGTCAAGGAGACCTTTTGCTTCATTTGTATTTTTTTTTAATTTTTACAGTGAAAATGTTTCCATGTAACAGTTGTATAATAAAACACATTTTAAATGCTATCAAGAGATCAAACAAAATTAAAATTGAGAAATAACAATGAATTTAATGGTTGTTTAGTAACTTTAATAAGCATAGATTTGGAAGAATAAAAGGAATAGAGGTTAGATTATAATGAATTGAGACAAAACAGAAGGAAAAGCAGTACATAGAATACAAAACAGAAAGTGTGGTATGGTACAGAAAGAAAAACAAGTGAAAGAAAGATTTTTTATGAGAAGGAAGAAAAATGATATTCTCAGGCAGCCTCGCTGCTGATAGGTTAAAAAAAAATTAGAGATAACAAAGCTAATAAGGCACCAAAAGACCTGGTGCCTGTTGCAGTGTCAGGCGTAACAATGGCAGAGTCCGGAATAACAGGAGTAACTTACTAAAGAGCCAGATCAAGGAAGTTTAGGTGAGAAAAAAAGATTTATTATGGTTGGATCTATGCAAAAACCCTAAACTAATAACCAAAGAGAAGAGAAAAGTGGAAAAGAATTCTCAAAATATCTTAGGGTTATAGCAAATGAAGGGCTGACATTGGAAGAATACAAATAAACAGTCTAATTGCAAGATGAGAAATGTTTTAAGGACCGGCTGGTTGGTGCTACCTGGAATGACCAGAATGAGCTGAGACATAATCTGGTACAAGAACAGGACTAGGTATTAGTGTTGGTTGTTAACACTTAGGAAATGGTGTTATGTTCATTGCTATGAATCAATCAGAAGTTGGAAGTAAAGCATGTTGTCAGCAGGGCATATCAACTATCACTCATTCTCCTTCAACATGTAAGAAGTGATGAGTGATACAGCATCATTTAAGTATATTTAACATAGTCCAAGAATTTTGGTTCAGCATTAAACAGTAGGAATTGCTTAGGATTAGGGTATAAATATAAAACTCTTTTGAAACCAAAGCAGGATGTCCCCAAATGGCTCTGTTCTGAAGAAACCAAGTCTCTCTCGGTGGTCATGCCTTTCTGGAAGTCTTAGAGGAGAGATAAGTGCTAACAACAAACTAAAACTTCTTCTTCACCCAGAACGATGTATCCTTACTGAAAAAAAAAGAAAGAAAAAAAAAAAAAACATCTTGGTCCAAAGCTACTCTTACAGAGGGGCTATTCACATCCTGGTGAAAGAACAGGGTGAGGAACCCTATACTTTGGATGGTCCTGATAAGCAAACAACTTTAAATCACAATAAAATCATGTGTGCCCTTTAAAAAACAATGCATAGCAACACTGGATTTCATCGAGGGGGTGGTGAGTGGGAGGGCAGAGGTGACATTACAACATGAGACTCAAAAGGAAAAGACTGAGAATTTTCTGGGTGCAGACATCAGACAATTAATTATTGACACCTACACGGGAAACTCTCCATTTGGGCACTGCCCTGCGTCATGTTTTGTCATGCCTACTGAAATTATATTAGAAACCAAAATAAACTTTTGCATTAATAGCTCTCACCTTAAGAGTTCTATCTGTAGAAGAGGCAAATTTCTCCTTTGGCTTATCCTACAGGCAGCCTTCTGAGAATCAGAAGAGAACAACCAACTTCGATCATTTGAACATGGAGCATCAACTAACACCTACAGAAAAAAATGACACGTAAGCCAAGCATGCACTGAAAACATATCCTCAGACACAAAGTATATAGGGGAGCTACATAAATTGTGGCAAAAATTAGCAAATAAATAAGTAAATTTATTTTAAAACTGAAAATACACCATGGTAAGTTGTTTACAACATTTCTTCACTAATACCTTACAAAAGAATCTCCTGTGACTTTCAGCATTTAGGTCTTTTTCAGTGGAGAAGGGGAATGAAAGGTCTACTAGTGTCTACTAATATTTCATATTCTTGTTGACTACAGCAAAAACTTTTACAAAGGTTACTCATTTTATTTATGTTTTTAAAGTTACTCATTTTAAACAGATGTTACTATATTCCTGAATTCTCAGCATTTCTATTTAAGAACTAACAATTCAATTTCAGTTTACTGAAATGCTGTCTTTTTCTTCCATTGTCATACTCTGATACGAAATGCCACCGAATTAAAGCAATACAGTGCACATGTTTGTGTACTGACTCAAGATAATATCTGATCTCTTCCTGAGTATCTTTGAGGTACCTGGAAATAAAAAGCATTCTATAATCCCCAATCCCAATGTTACCGCTTTCTTTGAACATGCTGACCATCAAATAAAAACTGCTTCCATGTTCACTTTATCAGTATTTCCCAGGGTACGGAGAAACTGTATCCAGCTATGTCTGGAAGCAGATGGGAAATAACCACAACAAAGCAACGTAACAGTAGTATCACCGGCAGTCTATCAGTCTGTCACAATGTAATAAAAGTACCTTGTCAAAGGTTTCAGGCTGGGCATCTCCCATTTCTCTGCCATCCAATTCAGACACTTTAATTACATTTACCAAAGGCTGTGGGATGAAAGATTCTAACGTCTGCCTCAGCCACCTCAATCTCAGGCTATCGTATTCATTACAATGAAGATAACCTAAATATAAAGGATTAAAAAGTTTTTTTAAAAAAATGAACACAATAGAATTGTTAAATTTCCACTTTTAATCAAATAAATTTCAGAAATACATTGGTTCATCATAATTATACAGGAACAGGGCTTAGAGGTAAACATTATGATTGTCTTATTTTTAAAGACTTAAGTACACTCACAAACACTTCATGAAACATTTACCATAGTCATACCTACAGAGCCTCTCAGAAGCTCTCACCATTTATTCATTCAAATTTAATTCTGAAGGTAAAAACCTTTAGAGAATTATAGATTCCTAAAGATATACTATACAACCAATACCTTAGACACAGTTCTCTCCTAAAGCTCTTAAGAGTAAATGATATATAAAGTCCCTTCCAGGTCAGAACACCTTGATTTTAAATAAAGGAAGGTATGTGGCATGTGGAAAAAAGCATGTAAAGTGTAACTGGCTTTATGATAAGAAAGGCATAGGCTCAAATTAAGAATTGTGAGACTCCGGAAAACTGACTCAGCTCTCCTAAAGAGTCTCACTTTCCTTATCTGTAAAATGGGGACTATAATAGTGAAGGAGTTTAGAACACTCCACTCCAAAATATGCTGCTTTGGCATACTGATTATTTTGAGTAAAAAGCACTTGAATAACAGCAGATGTGGGAAGGGCATTGTGACCTATCTTTTTCTTCCTGAAAGCAGGAGATGAACTCCCATGTGAAAGATACCCTCCCTATAGCAAGAGGCAAGAATATTCTTATCACCAGAGATAGGGAGTCAAGGCCAAGAGAAAAAAATACGTGTATGCTTTACCCCTGTCACCCTGTCTTATGTCAGCCACTGCCAGAAGCCCTAATAGGATGCATGAGAAATTTTACTACCCCTACCTTACAAAGTGGTTGTTAAGATGAAATGCTACACCTTAAACTTATACAGTACTGTATGTCGATTGTATCTCAATGAAACTAGAAGGAAAAAAAAAGATAAACTGTGATAATTTAGTAACATATCTAGCATGTGTGCTGTGCTTAGTCACTCAGTCATGTCCGACTCTGCGACCCCATGGACTGTAGCCTGCCAGCCTCCTCTGTCCATGGAATTCTCCAGGCAAGAATACTGCAGTAGGTAGTTGTTCCCTTCTTCAGGGGATCTTCCCAACCCAGGGATCGAACTCAGGTCTCCTGCATTGCAGTCCGATTCTTTACCATCTGAGCCACCAGGAAGCCCATATCTAGAATAGAACTGCAAAAGGAGTAACAAGAAATGTTCATAATGTTAGTGGTAGTTGCTCATTCGTGTCCGACTCTTTGAGAACCAACAGACTGTAGGGCGCCAGGCTCCTCTGTCCATGGAATTCTCCAGGCAAGAATACTGGAGTGGGTTGCCATTCCCTTTTCCAGGGGATCTTTCCAACCCAGGGACTGCACCCAGGTCTCCTGCATTGCAGGCAGATTCTTTACCATCTGAGCCATCAGGGAAGCCCATTCTTTCATCAACAGTTCTTCTAGCATTTAACTGCAAAAGTAGTAACAAGAAGTGTTCATAATGATTGCTAACAATGCATGTAGTAGCAGTGGCTTCCCCGGTGGCTCAGTGGGTAAAGTCTGCCTGTAGTGTGTAGTGTGGGAGACCTGGGTTTGATCCCTGGGTGGGGAAGATCCCCTGGAGAAGGAAATGGCAACCCACTCCAGTAGTATTCTTGTCTGGAGAATTTCATGGACAGAGGAGCCTGGTGGGCTCTAGTCCATGGAGTCACAAAGAGTTGGACATGACTGAGGGACTAATTTTCACTTTTCTTATAGTAGTAATTATTATCTTGAGTCCCTATTAAGGGCTAGGCACTGTTCTAAGACTTTACATGTAGTAACATATTTAATCCTCACAAACCTCAAGTAGATAATTTTATTATCATTTCTCTTTTTTCTGATAAGGAAACTGAGGCAAAGAGAAGTTAAGCAATTTGCTCAGGTTTACACAGCAGGAAACCAAGATACCTTGGTTCCAGAGCCCACCTACTTTTCAGCACCATGCTATGCTGCTTCTCAGAAATAGAAGGTATTTAGCAAATTGTTCTCTCCCTAAAAAAAGGTGTTTTGTTTTTCCTATAGTTAAATATATATTTATCAATGTTTATATATATTTATTATAGTAACATAAAATTCATATAATATTAAAGACAAGTATATTTTCAAATGCACAAAAGTATAAAGAACACCAAAAATTACCTAAAATTCAGTCTTCAGATAAGCATCATTTAACATTTTCATTAAATAATCCTATCATATCTCTTTATGTCTACACCTACATATAAAACCGATATAAATGGAATTATATTATATTTTTGTAGTGTCTTTTTTCCATCTTACTCTTTATCTCCCCACTCTGTCAACTGTCCAACCACCCATCAAAAGGAACCTATATTAATCTGATATACATATGCTTATATAATTATCTGCATATACAGAATTTTATTTACACACTTTTCTGTCTCCTGACTCTCCACATGTCAGTACTTCAAAGGTAATACCACCAATCAATCAGCAGAGATGCAAATCATTTTTAAAGGCTGATGAATAGTATATAGAAAAAAAACGTGTCCTCTTTTATTCAACCATTGCCAATTTCTGGGCATTCACACAACTGTCATTTATAATAATATACTTTTGAACTGTGGTGTTGGAGAAGATTCTTGAGAGTCCCTTGGACTGCAAGGAGATCCAACCAGTCCACCCTAAAAGAAATCAGCCCTGAATGTTCACTGGAAGGACTGATGCTGAAACTGAAACTCCAATACTTTGACCACCTGATTCGAAGAACTGACTCATTTCATGGCTGCAGCCATTGTTCACAATGACTTTGGAGCCTAAGAAAATAAAATCTGTCACTGCTCCCATTTTCCCCCTTCTATTTGCCATGAAGTGGTGGAATTGGATGCCATGATCTTAGTTTTTTGAATGTTGAGTTTCAAGCTAGCTTTTTCAGTCTCCTCTTTCACCTCCATCAAGAGGCTTTTTAGTTGCTTTTCATTTTCTGCAATTAGAGTGATATCATCTGTATATCTGAGGTTGTTGATATTTCTCCCAGCCATGTTGATTCCAGCTTGCAATTCCTCCAGCCTGGCACTTCGTATCGTGTATTTTGCATATAAGTTAAATAAAAAGGGTGACGTTATACAGTGCTGACATACTCCTTTCCCAATTTTGAACCAGTCCATTGTTCCATGTCCAGCTCTAACTGTTGTTTCTTGACTTGCATACAGGTTTCTCAGAAGACAAGTAATGTGGTCTGATACTCCCATCTCTTCAAGAATTGTCTACAGTTTGTAGTGATCCACACAGTCAAAGGCTTTGGCATAGTCAATGAAGCAAAAGTAGATTTATTTCTGGAACTACTTTGCTTTCTCCATGATCCAACAAATGTTGGCAATTTGATCTCTGATTTCTCTGCCTCTTCGAAACCCATCTTGTACATCTTTAGTTCTCTGTTCCCATAGTGCTGAAGCCTAGCTTGAAGGATTTTGAACTCAGAGGATGGCATCAATTTAGGGAGCGGTTTCAGAAAGGAGTAGAAAATCACCTTAAAGCTTCATTTGTACAGGTAGAACATTCTTTTTTTAGTCTACATTGTTTATTTTGGGTGGTTTTTGGAGGATTCACTAATGCAGCTTATGGATAGGTGTCTGAAAGCTTTTGTCTTAGCCTGAAATTACTAGAAAACAGCCTAAGACAAAAGTTTACATCACAGAAGGGTACGATCCCAGGGAAACAAGAGTGAGAAATAAAAGGAAGTAAATCATGCAAGGAGGGATCAAAAATGTAAGAGGGTTTGTAATCAAGCTGGCTACGGCTTTGTTCAGTTAAATTTCATTCCACTTTTCTTTTTTCTGGTTTAAATATCTTATATTCTATTTCTGTTCTTTTAGTGGTAACCCTAAAGCATTTAACATGTATATGTAAAAGAAAAACCTAAAATAAATCAATCTACACCATTTTTCCTAAAAGATGCAAGAATCTCATAACATTTCCTTCTAAATAAGATGCTATTGCATTGTATATTGGGATTTATTTGCGCTTATATTTTTTAACTGTATAAAATGTTATTATCATTGTCTTCTATATCCAATGACTATTAGATTTTCCCCATGTATTTCTCACTTTCTTCCTTCTTCAATTCTTTTTGTATCTTCCATTTTCCACCTAGGATGGCTTTCCCTTTTCCTTCAGAATTGCTCGTGACAAACTCCATTCTTGCTCTCTGTCTAAAAGAAAAGTCTAATTCACTTTTTCTCTTCAAGGATATTTTGATGAATGTATTTCTGGATTGACACTCATCTTTTCTTAGCACATTAAAAACATCATTCCTCTGAATGCCAGCTTCCATTATTACATTTAGAGGTCATTCCTCAGTCCAACTGTTGTCCTTTGAAGGTGGACCGTCTTCTCTGCCTGCTATTAAGATGGTTTTTTATTTTCATAATTCTGCAACTTCACTATAATGGTCTATACTAGCTTAGCTCTGGTTACAAAGTTTCAGAGGTTATGTCCACTCTTCCCCTACCACTAAAACTGAAAACAATCTTCCTTTCAGTTCTTTGGAGAGGACAATTTCTTCCTAGTTTACCTTATTGGAGGGAAAAGTATTTTGGAGTCTCAGGTTTATACAAGTTAATCTCCTAATAGATGCTTTAATTGAGCACGCTCTGGCTTCTTTTATCCACACATGTTCATGAAGCAGTAAGTTTTCCAGGTGAAGCAAAAAAAAAAAAAAAAAAAGCTCTCAAGTGAAAACCCAGCTTCAATGCTCATTTTACCTCCCAGGTTCTCAAACTGTTAACTTTCGGCCACTGAGTATTTGGAGAACGTTGACAGACTTTAAAAGATTTTGCTTTTCTTTAATATTATATCCCACACTTTTAAGTTATTTTCAACAGGAGAGTTGGCTAAAACACACCGTTTGTCATATCACAGGAAACAGACGTCTTAGATACCTCTCTACCCTTCAGAGCTCTACACCTACCATGTAATGCCTCACACAGAGTGTGTGCTCACCAAATGTGGCTCATTTGATGTAAAATATGGCGTTATGATAAAGATATTTAAATTGCTAAAACTGAAAATCAGGGCAGCTTTTCATTAAATTGTAGCTTTAGTCAAGATCCTCAATTCAGCATTTTAAAGTAACTCTCAGTTGAAATATAGCTTTATGCTATATTACAGTTTGGTCTAGACAGATTTTATTTGAAATAGGATTAGACTGGTTAAACTTTAAAAAATATATAATATAAGGCATTACAATCCAAGTTTCATACACACACACACACACACACACTCTCAGACTCACTACATTGAGAAAGAATTAATTTTCAAGCTTAAATTGCCAAAAATAAACCAAATCTTGTTTTTTGTTTTTTTTTTTTTTTTCTCATCTAAGTAGAAAAGGGGATAAATTTAAGAAATTCTTGAAAAAGCCATTGAGCTTTTTCAGGAATAGCATTTGGAATCTCAGCTTTACTTTTTCTTTTTTCTACTACATGCTCAAAATTATCACTGTTGTTATTATTTCCAAAAAGAAGATCCATCTAATGCAGGGAGTTCTTGGAAGGCTTTCTAGGAAAGCTGATTTCTGAGTGAAAACCTGAAGAATGGAAAAGAATTAGCAAAGGGGAAGAAGGGGAAAATGGTACCTGTAGGGTGTGCAAAAGGCTCAGAGGGAGAAGGGCAAAAGCAATTCAGTAAAGAGTCTGACTAATGTTCTCTATCACCAAAAGCTAACTAGATGTAAAAAGGGTATTATTGACAGCAAAGAGAATTTCATGTCAACCCTCAGCAAGAAAGTTAATCAAGCCACTCTGTCAAGCTGGGTCATTCTTAACTTCTTAATGCTTTGCTATTTAGAATCAAAGGTGGTTTTTTTTTTTTTTTTCTTTTTTTTTATGAACACCAGGACATTACAAAGCCTCCACTGACAAAAACAGAACAATAAAAAACAATGGACAGTCCCTCACCATGCTAACAGGTAGGAGCAGCTAGACCAGAAGAGTAGACTAATTTTTTTTAATCATCCTAAAATACGAGCTTTTTAATTATTCAAAGCTGTGAGCCTCCTGACCCAGAATAAAGGCCAGTACTGATCGGAAGAAATTCAGAGGATGAATGCACATTTAGTGCAGCCATCATTTTAAGTGTTGCTTATAAAAGCTTTTTTCAGCATGGCATCTGCATTCCAGATTCAAGCACTGTAGCTAACCTAATTTGGGATTTGAGCATCAGCATGAAGACATCTGTACTTCTTAGTAAACCATTATCATTAGCCCTTCTTAGATGAAAAGCTACTTTACTTGGACCACTGCCTGTAACTCATTGCCCTTGATGTAAGAACAGGAAGATTCTTCTATACTTCAAACTCCTAGAATATATCCATTTGCCTTTGGATTCTTAATCTGAATTTCTTTACCATAAACATGTTAAATATTTATAGCCTACTAATGACGATAATCTAGGATAAAAATGCCCTCTTTTCAAAATGCTACCCAAATTTGGCATTTCTCTTCCATTTTTCACAATACTAAAAATTCTATATTCAAGACTGACGTAACAAACAAAATAAGCATGCTATCAAAGAATAGAGGGTAAAAGTAGTAGCAAATACTCCTTATAACACGATTCCATAAAATTTCATTTTCAGCTCAAATTATAAAAATAATAAAATAAACTTACAAAATAATCTCTTATGTTGTGATTTCTTACCAAAAAAAAAAAAAAAAAAATACAGCAAGTTTCAATAAGTTTTAACCACAATTTGAAAAACACAGTATTTTTACACCTAAAATATACATTTAACTGGTATACTTATACCAACACCTAGTACAGGATTCAGAGTTCTCATAAAAATGTTTATAAACTATTTCAACAGGAATGCTCTCAAAGGAAGATATATATTAGCAGTTCTCAAACTAGGATATGCATGCCCTGGGGATACATAACAACTTTTAAGGGATAAGCATTCTTAATAGCCTAACCTGAACCCCTGGCAACTGTCACCTAAATCACTGCAATTGGCTTCTGACTGCCCTGCTCACCTCCAGGTATGAGCTCTACTACTTCACTCCCTACAGTAAAGCCACATCTGATGTGAAATGTAAATCTGATCGTGTCATTCTCCTTTTTAAAGTCTGCAGTGGTTCCTCATTACTGTTAAGATTTCAAATTCCTTAGTATGATATTCTGGAGAAGGCAATGGCAACCCACTCCAGTATTCTTCCTGGAAAATCCTATGGACGGAGGAGCCTGGTAGGCTGCAGTCCATGGAGTTGCTAAGAGTCGGACACAACTGAGCGACTTCATTTTCACTTTCATGCATTGGAGAAGGAAATGGCAACCCACTCCAGTGTTCTTGCCTGGAGAATCCCAGGGATGGCGGAGCCTGGTGGGCTGCCGTCTATGGGGTCGCAGAGAGTCGGACACGACTGAAGCAACTTAGCAGCAGTATCAGCAGCAGGCTTAGATAGTTTCAAAGCAATCAATTTTCAGATCATCAGCTTCTTAAAAAAGGAGAACACCTCTGGTCAAGGCTTCTCCTAGCTCTTCACCAACTTTATAAATAAGGAGCACACTTCCCACCCATCCAGAATCTTATTACAGCAAGTTGGGCCAGGGCACAGAAACCCCCCAGAGCACTCCAAACAAACGCAGTTCAGCACACTAGTGCTTTGGCTGAGAAAGTGAATGAGTCTTCTAATTAGGCAACACAGTCTTTTAAAATTGGTTTCCAATCCTTTGCCTTCTTCAAAATCAAAAACAGACCTAAGGTTTACATAGGTTTACATAGTTCTTACATTGGTTTACACAGAGTGTTTATATAGTAGATGATTAAAATAATGCTTAGTGAATGAGATCTATGTGATTAGGGTTATAATTCAGGAGTTTAAAGAACTAGTGAGATTACTATAACACAATTCTCACCATTTCACCTTTTCATCTCTGTGAACAGCATTTGCACTTATAAAAACAAAACTATCAAACAAAAACCAGATAGAATTGAGGCTGAACCCCGTCTCATCTAGCCATAAGTAATTTTCACCCAGGGAAATCTGAAGTAATAGTTTAAAAGTCACGTTGTCCCATTAAGAAAAGAATTTGCAATGAATGCATTACTTTTAACAAATATATATAAAAATGTGTATTACATATATTTCATCCTTTTTGTACTACTAATAGCAATGATAAGTCATTTCAAAAGAACTTTTAAAATCTTTAGAGTTGCACTATCCAATACTATACCCACTTGCTACATGAGGCTGTGAGCACTTGAAATGACTAATCCAAAGTAAAATGTACCCTATGTGTAAAATGCACACCATTTCAAAGACTGTAAGAAAAAGAATGTAAATATCTCATTGATAATTTCTATTCTGATTACATGTTCAAATAATATTTTGAATGTGTTAGGTTACAATGTATTATTAAAATTAATTTTACTTGTTTCTTATATTAATGAGATTGCTCAAAAACATTAAATTATATATATACTTCATGTTATATTCCTATTGGACAGAACTCTCTTAGAACCTTATGGTCCAATAATACAAAAAATGAGTTCAAATGTGTATGTTTTGTTGCATAAAAGTATGACCAGGACATCAATACAAGACTCTGAAGTGTAAAAGCAACAATAAAACTTTAAAAATCTTTGCCATTAGCTCATCAGGTTTCATATCATCTGATAGATTTGTGTTCACAAAATGCTGTAGTTTTGTTGTAGTTTCCCAATTACCTGTAAGGACAAAGTAGCTGGGGGAAAAAAAGTTATTTACACTGTTTTCTCAGTAAAACTTCCACTCTTCTCCATACTGTCTTGGTGTCTTTGTTTTTAGGCTTTCAAAGTCTGAAAAGTCAATCTTACATTTCTCCCCGCATATTCTAAAAGTATTCTGTAACATGTGGATATTTAAAAGCTGTCAGTTATGGAGAGAAAAGTATATTACCTGGATAAGCACACTGCAGCAGAGCTAGAGATTTGCCTCCAGGGGCAGCACACAGATCCAGAACCTTCTCCCCATCCCTCAATTCCAGAGCCAGTACTGGGAGAAGGGAGGCAGCATTCAGGAGATAGTATTTTTTTAGGTTTCCAATTTGGTGTCTTTCTGAAGGCATTCTGTGAGGAGTTCTGCTAAGGTAACATTTCATTGATTTAGGATAGTAGGGTAAAGATCCTTGAAAGAGTGAGTGATAGCCCTTCAAATGTAAATCCTTTTCCAGTTCAAAAGGGTAATTGAATCTGTTAAGAAGAACAGCATATTGCCAACAAGATGGAGATGTTAGTATGTCCCTAGGGAGAAAAAGAAAAACAAAGTGGTATTAAGATAATACACAGTAATACAATTTTATACCAAGTCAGGGAACTAGGTCCTAGTCTTACGCTTTATTTACCTATGGTTTTCAGAACCAGGAGAATTACTTTTTCCTTTGCCTCAGGCACCCAAATGGTTCAACACAGCACTGTTTTGATCCTGTTTTTAAAACTTTGATATTTTGTTCATCGTGGGATTTTTCTTTGGTATCAGTTTTGGTCATTAAAACAGTATTTATCTTGGTTCCTGAGTTTTAGGGGCCCCTTAAAATCTGCACCAAAGAGGAATGCCTCACTTGCCTCTCAATCTTGTCCCTCCCTGCACATTATCTTGCAAAAAAAACATGACGTGTCTTTCAGTTCAGTCACTCAGTCATGTCCGACCCTGCGACCCCATGAATCACAGCATGCCAGGCCTCCCTGTCCATCACCAACTCCTGGAGTCTACTCAAACTCATGTCCATCGAGTCGGTGATGCCATCCAGCCATCTCATCCTCTGTCATCCCCTTCTCCTCCTGCCCCCAATCCCTCCCAGCATCAGAATCTTTTCCAATGAATCAACTCTTCACATGAGGTGGCCAAAGTACTGGAGCTTCAGCTTTAGCATCAGTCCTTCCAACGAACACCCAGGACTGATCTCCTTTAGGATGGACTGGTTGGACCTCCTTGCAGTCCAAGGGACTCCCAAGTCTTCTCCAACACCACAGTTCAAAAGCATCAATTCTTCAGCACTCAGCTTTCTTAGCTTTCTTCACAGTCCAACTCTCACATCTATACATGACCACTGGAAAAACCATAGCCTTGACCAGACAGACCTTTGTTGGCAAAGTAATGTCTCTGCTTTTGAATATGCTATCTAGATTGGTCATAACTTTCCTTCCAAGGAGTAAGTGTCTTTTAATTTCATGGCTGCAATCACCATCTGCAGTGATTCTGGAGCCCAAAAAAATAAAGTCTGACACTGTTTCCCCATCTATTTCCCATGAAGTGATGGGACCAGATGCCATGATCTTAGTTTTCTGAATGTTGAGCTTTAAGCCAACTTTTTCACTCTCCTCTTTTACTTTCATCAAGAAGCTTTTTAGTTCCTCTTCACTTTCTGCCATAAGGGTGGTGTCATCTGCATACCTCTCTTTAGCATACTTCAAAATCCATCAAAATAAGATTTTAGTCTATCACTCTTTGCACAAAGAAGTGTTTTTCTTAAGAAAAAATTTAAAACCCAAGTCTTAATTTTAAAGGGAAAAGTACTATCATTAAAGGCTGTTCAAAAGAGTAAGTATTCAAGTTTTCCTCTTATGAAGATAAAAGTATGGAAAGCTAACTACAGTGAACACTACAGTAAAAGAGTTAATGAGGCGATCAGTGGCTCAGAGGATACAAAACCAAGGATGGTTTAAAAATCACTTATAGACTGATGGTGCAGGTTTTCCCTGCCCCCACCTCCCCAGCAGATGTACCATCCTAATTTTTTATTGGGTCCAACAGTTAGATCTCTTGACAATCACAAGCTCACATCAACTGACAAATGATACAGCAGGAAATATTTATTTACGAGCTGACCTTTCTAGCTGAGTTATTTGGGAGCCTCATTAACCATGGTCAATTAAATAAATTCCAGCTGCTACTCACCCTGGTGTTGCCTATGTGAGGAATGGCTGGATTGAAATGTAACACCTGCGACTCTTAGAGTGCCATGTGAATTTCAATTGAGGCTAATATGTGAAATTGCTTTCTCTTATCACTTCCTCTTACTATGACAGTGCATCACAGAAGCCCAGCATTTCAGCTCTACTGGAGGATGACAATCTCTTTCTTTAAAAACATGCTTCATAAACTTTAACGTGCATCAAGTGGCTGTAAGAGATTGCTGGGCCCCACCTGGGGTTTTCTGTTGTAGGTCTAGTAAGTCCTCAGGTGATACTAATGAAGCTGATCCACAGACCACACTCTGGGAACCACTGAATTAAAACGGACCCTAAAAGGAAATCTATTGTTGTAATCTTATGTCAGTCCATCCTAATTACACTCTCCAAACTGGCTGAATATTGATCCAGAGTTTTGAGTCATGTAGTAACAGGGAAATAATGCTCAGAAGCATTATTTAATAATACAGACTGGAGAGGCTTGGTTTACATCATGTGTCCATCCCTTAGCCAACAAATGGCTTTACACACGTCCAATTGGTTAACGTCTTGGCAGGGCACTTTTAATTGGCTTTACGCACTTTCAACTGGCTTTAAACACTTCCAATTGGTTAACATCTGGCAGGGAAAAATCTAATTTTTTCTTCATAATTTCCAAAGCTCTTTTAGAAAGTTTACTACTCCAGATTAACATGAAAAGCAGTTGGTTAAAAAAATTTCATAAAATATTTGTAAAGATATATTTAGCAGATTTCCTTTAGGATGGACTGGTTAGCTCTCTGGCAGCAAGGAGATCAAACCAGTCCATCCTAAAGGAAATCAGTCCTGAATATTCATTGGAAGGACTGATGCTGAAGCTGAAACTCCAGTACTTTGGCCACCTGACGCAAAGAACTGACTCATCTGAAAAGACCCTGATGCTGGGAAAGATTCAAGGCAGGAGGAGAAGGGGATGACAGAGGATGAGATGGTTGATGGCATCACCAACTAGATGACCATAAGTTTGAGTAAACTCCAGGAGTTGGTGATGGACAGGGAGGCTTGGCATGCTGCAGTCAGTCCATGGGGTCACAAAGAGTTGGACACGACTGAGGAACTGAACTGATTTAGACAGATAAAAGCTTTGACTAGGATTATATTAAATGTACTAAATTTGGGGAGAATTAACATCTTTATTGTATTCACTCTTTCTAACTTTTATCACAATATGTTTCTCCATTTATTCACATTTTCTTTCAGATCCCCTTAGCAAAGGTTATTAATCTTGCATATTTTATTTAACCTTATTGTATGCAAGGACTTTAGTTCAGGAACACTATAGATTCTTGTACACTATCCAATATGTTAAATCTTGAAGGATGAGGAATTAGCCGCAGGATGAAAAGAGAACACAAGTTCCAAGGCAAACACCACAGCCTATGTACAGGTACCAAGGTATGACGGAGAACAGTTCATCTGAGGAATTAAAAGTAGTCCAGTGTAGCAGAAGATTACATGGGACAAGTCTAAGATTATCAAGTTTTAAAATTTTATCTTATAAATTTTAAATTCCTATAGATGAGAAATCATTGAAAGACTCTAAGAGGGGATAGCCTCATTAGATTTAAAAAAGATTTACTTACAGCAGGATGTGGCAGGAATCTTCAGAAATTAATCCTATCTCATTCTCTAACAACCAGATAAAATAAGCCCTTGTTCAGAACAAACCAATTTTCTGATCCCTCCTAATCTGTACCCAGCCAACTGAACTACCTGAATTTCCTGGAGCAAGTTTTCTTTGGCCTTTAACAATCTTAGCATTAACTGGCCCCTCTGCACTAAAATGACCTTTCCTCTCTCACCAACCTGCAGCCTGGCTAACTCTCCTATTTGCTATTAGGCCTTCTCTCTCCAGAGAAGCCTTTCTACCTACCGTCCAATCCACTAGCTCCACCTCACCCTGACAATCTTAATAATAATAAAGATCACTGACCAGATGCTTACTATGTGCTTTTTTGTGAGGGGCAACTATTACGCTTATTTTAGAGGGCAGTCTAACCGAGGTTTTCAGAGATTTGGCAACTTCCAAGGTCACATCACTATTGAAGCAGAAGTCTTTGATTCAAAACCCACTGGCTTTAAAGTCTAGTAGGAGTGTGAGACCGTAGTACAGTAGCACAAGTGCTACCGGACAGGAAGAGGAAGAGAAGTTCTTCTCCAAACCTCGCCTAGTGCCAGAGGCCCTGCCTCTCGGAAGCAGCCTATTGTCTCTTAACAATGGAACAGCTTGACTTAAGTGGCCCTTGAGGAGCAGCTACAACAGGATCAATTCAATGATGGGACTGCTAAGGTTGCTCAGGCTGGCACTTAGCAGCCCTGAGAAAGCAAAGCTGTGTATTAATGTAAATCTCAGCTCTCCCTGGCACTCCAGTGCCTGCACTGGTGGGATGATGCCCCGGAACCTACTAATTTTGAAAGCTCTGACGGATGGGCAAGTAGCCCAGCAGACAGTGGAGGGAGCATATACTAGAAGACTTAAGAAGACACTGGCCAGATGCTGTATTTTGGGCCTCCTCTCAAGATTCCGAAGCTGCTTCACTTACTGGTCTCCAAGCCAGAAGTTCAAGTACACCAGCAATCAGCAGAACTGGCACCCAGAAGATCAATGACCTGCAAATGTTTTGCTAGCATATTCACTGACATCATTTTGGAAAAAAAATTCTGTACCCTCTGCAACATTTTAAGTTGATATCAAAATCTTCACCGTATGTTTAAGAATATAACTTCCAGCATACTGTAAAAATTGACATTTTAAAATATAAATTACACTACTTTTTAAAATCTATCCTGTGGAAACTAAATACTAGAGTGATTTTAAAACCCATCACTGTCCATTTAAAAATTCATGGACTGACTCTTCTTGAACAGGTGGAAATTGTTCACTGTTCCTTTCCCTTTTCTTTATATTTCCCCATATAACTTTTATAACTTTAAGTCCTAATATAATTTTGTGCTTTTAATCTTTATTACCCTATATTTCTCTCTCACACATACACACTCACACACACATGTGCATGCATATACTAAATTTGTTTTCATTGTAGCCTTAAAGTTCTAAGTGTTAAAATAGCTTCCAGAGTAGTTATCAATAAAATTATTAGTACAAAATTGACCAAAATAACTTATACATTTGATAATTATCTATACATAAAAATGGGCTTCCCTGTGTCAACTGGTAAAGAATCTGCCTGCAATGAAGGAAACCTGGATTCAGTTCCTGGGTTGGGAAGATTCCCTAGAGAAGGGAAAGGCTACCCACTCCAGTATTTTGGCCTGGAGAATTCCAGACTATATAGCCCATGGGGTCGCAAAGAGTTGGCCACAACTGAGCAATTTTCACTTTCCTTCTAAACATAAAAAGAAAAAATTCATAGGAAATGGCTTCCTTAATGAAATTAGATGCATCCAGGAATGAATATTACCTAGTGCTATAATGATCAGGGTTCAACATCAATTTCTGTGGTGGCTCAGTGGTAAAGAATCTGCCTGCAATACAGGAGATGTGGATTCAATCCCTGGGTCAGGAGGATCCCCTGGAGAAGGAAATGGCAATCCACTCCAATATTCTGAACTGGAAAATCCCACAGACAGAGAAGCCTGGTGGCTGCAGTTCAGGGATCTCAAAAGAGTCGGGACACAACTGAGTGACTAAATAACAACAACAAATAATGACCAGGGTTCAACATCAATTCCGATTTTATGTTTTTAGAAGGGGTAAGAAAAACCTTCACTTAAATAAGTAGATGAAAATTAAATACATTTTGTTAAAGCAATGTCACCCGTTTGTTAAAATACTTTCTGTTATGGTCTCCAATCACTAAATTACATATCTTCAGAAATATTTTAAATGATTTGTTAGCTAACAGCTCAATTGCAAGTCCTTTACTTTTGCTGAAAGCAAAACTTGAAGACCATCTGACCTGTAAAAGAATCGGGTAGTAGCCATTTACACTAGCAATCCCATAGTTTCTTGCAGAGGGATTTTTGACACCCTGGAGGGAATGCAATGTGGAAGAGTCAGGAGAGTGAAAGTGAGACCTTTTTTGTAAAGCGGGACAAAGACAACTGTAGAAGGACAGGTTGGGAAAGAGGAATAAGCACCCCCTTAATCAAGGGGAGCAGAGTAATCTTCTGAAAGAGCATATATGAAAGCTGAGCATCTGGAAGTCGATTATGATAACTTGCCTGTGCTCACATATCCCTTGAAAATTACATATTATTTGGACAAAGTCTGTTACATAACATGATTTTCAACTTTTCTGATTTCTTTACTATTCTATTCTCGATTCTTTCTATCTAATGATGAGGATAAAAAATTATCTTATCTAGACATTGCTAAGTACCATTGCTTAGTTCTGCATAACTGCACAGATTATAGAACCCACAAAAAGAGTTTATGGTTAAAATAAAGAAATCCCTTTTGTTTTATTGCTATTATTGCCCACTAGAGAGCGCTCATACAATCATTTTAAAAGTCTGGTTTAGAAATCCAGAAATAATCTGTTCACAGAAGTGTGTCAAGATACGCTCTTGAGCCATTTTCCTTTCAGTCGTCAGAGATTTTAATAACAAGCTGATTGTCTCCTACTCTTTCCTGACATTGTTTTCTGCTTTCCTCCCATGGAAGGGCTGCAGCACAGGAGATGACCGCACACTGCTGCTGCTGCTGCTGCTGCTGCTGCTGCTGCTGCTGCAGCGCTTCAGTCGTGTCCGACTCTGTGCGACCCCATAGACGGCAGCCCACCAGGCTCCGCCATCCCTGGGATTCTCCAGACAAGAAAACTGGAGTGGGTTGCCATTTCCTTCTCCAATGCATGAAAGTGAAAAGTGAAAGTGAAGTCGCTCAGTTGTGTCTGACTCTTCCGGACCCCATGGACTGCAGCCTACCAGGCTCCTCCATCCATGGGATTCTCCAGGCAAGAGTACTGGAGTGGGGTGCCATTGCCTTCTCTGGACAGCATACTGAGGGACCTTTAAAGATGTGACATGAATGGGCTCGCCTGAAGAGCATGTAGGTAACAAGGCAAAAATTGAATCAGGGTAAATTCAACTTCAAAGGGCTGTTCAAAGGATGACGGCAAGAAAGATTTTTGCAAAGCAATAAAATTAAACACTAAATCTTCCCCAGTACTATAACTAAAAATACTGAGCAAATTATTAGCTTTCTAGATAGCACAAGAACCCACTCTCCTTCCCCTGGAAGTACATAGACTCTGCAAGCACAATATTGTGTCTTGGAAATAAATAGCTAAAAAACAAAAACACTTGTTCTTATTTCTCCATGCCATGCTCCATGCTCAGGCCACTTTCTAAGCAGAGAAAGCCTTTATTTTGCTTACGGCAAATTTGGCACATATTTATGCAAAACTTAAATTACCATGAAAACCCAACAAAAAGGTAGATGAAGCAGAAGGCATGGCTAATCAAATGGATTTGAGGTTCACTGCTCATTTTGGTTAGAGTCAAATAATAATTTATAAATCTGTCTGAGCACATTAAATATAAAAATTACTCATTACAGGGTCTGAGTAGCCAGATTACTGTTAAGTCTGAAGACAATACACCTCTTGAAATTTTTTTTAAATCATCCATTTATGCCTAATTACATCCGAGGTATGAGAGGCATATAGAATAGGAGTGAGCAGGAGTTTGTGAACCAGAGAGGCACACAAACCCTAGTTCTGTCACTTAGTAGCTGAGTGAATCTGGGCAAATTTTAATACTTAAACTGTGTGCAGTTCCCTTACGTGAAAAGTAGGAAACCTGAGAGCTTTCTTCCAAGCATCAAATAAAGGCACTATTGCCTGGCACATAATAAGCATACTGTAGATGTCTGGCTATCTGGTTATTCTTCTATCTGATTTAACTCTGCATACTGAAAACCTCATGAATTAAGTACACACTTCACTATTCATCCCTCTTTTTTTCTCTGTGACAGAAGACACTCATTTAAAAACTCTAGTTTTGAAATAAATCTCCAACTATAAACTACATTTTCAAGCTACAGTATTTACAAGTTTCTAAAACAGTTTGCCTAAAATTACTTCAGAACCATCTCATACTTTGTCAAATTACCAAGACCTGGCTTCTCCTTAGGTCTTTGCTATCACCAGCAGGCCTTGTTACATGGGACTAGGTACTCCTGCCTACTTCTATTGGGATACTTATGGAATTAGCAGTTTATATAGTTTTAATCATGTTCCTCCTTTCCTATGAATACCAGACTGTCAGAAACTGGACACGGGAACTGTCCTCCTGTGTTTCAGAGGGAACGGTATAGTGCATCAGACACTCAATGTAAAGAACCCGTAAGAGTAACATACTGACCAAATGCAAAACTCACTGAACATACAAATCAAACTTCTCTCATGTCTATGCATTAAATTATTTCTCATTTCTGATTTCTATAAAACATTTAAATAATTTGTGTGTGTGCGTGCATAGGCATGTATGTTCAAAACACAAAAAGCTAAAGACATACAGAGGAAACATGATCACCAGACAGTGACTTTAGCCAGGATAAAGCAGTGATGGCTTTAAAGATTTGTCACGCTATCTCCTGAATTTTCAGAAACTAGTCAAATATCCTCAGAAGTTTAAAAACTTTTCTGTTACAGTATAATTAATTTTGTCAAGACTGGTGGGCAGTCCTGTTTCAAAGATTAAAGCAATTAATCAGGGCAAGGTATAACAATTTTTGCTTATAACAAAATTATGACTACAAAGCTTCCTTTCTCCCCTTTCCATCTTCCTATGATTCAAACTATTTCCTCCTCCTCCTTCTCTTCTGAAGCTACAGCAAGAAATGGTAGCCAGGTTTAAACTCTTTTATCTTCACAGTACCCCTATCCCAGAAGGGTTTGTTTCTTGTTCTTTCATAAAGCATCAAAAGATGAATTATACTAACCTTACTGTATTCCATGCATCTCCAAGTTCTTTGGAATACTGCTTTTCAAAATGATCCAATACAACTTTGCAAATCTGTTTTGCAAGCTTCCTCTCTGGTTTTGCTTTCAGCTATGATGATAAGAAAAGTTTGCTGACACACTCTATTGCAAATTTACTGAATTTCAACATTACTAGCACAGTCTTTTTTCTTAAGATAACACCTTTTTCCCCCCTGATAATTACCAGTTCTTAAGATAGGAGCTATACCTCACACGTAATAAAACTATATTATCATACTCTATCTACTTACGAAAAACGTTTCTCCAAATGATTATTGCTCAAATGTAAGGCAAAAGGTGAAGTGGAATTGTGGTGCTAACATAGGAATGTGTGTCAAAGGAACAAAATTAATCTAAATAAGCCACTCTAGATGTTAATATCAGGGGAACTCAGGAAAAAGCATGTATCATCTTATAATACTTTTGTAAATGTAAAATTATTCCAAAATAAAGTGCATTTAGAAGAAAAGTGAGTTTCCTGTGGAAACTTCGCTGCAGTTTTATTTAATTTACTAATCCAGAGTTTATCGAAGGTCAATTATGTAACAAAAATTCTTCTAATCTCCCAGGATAACACGAGGACAAGGACAGTTTCAGCCTTCCAAGAGCCTGCATTCCCCTCAAAGTTGAAAGGATATTAAAGCCTGCAGGCTAGAGTGCAGACTGGTTATTTGCGGCGGAGGTGAGTCGGGAGAAAACAGAAAACGCTCAAGAGCAAGGGTCAAAACACTCAGCATTATTCTAGGGCTTTGGACTGAAGCTAAAGAAAGCCTGAGATCACCAAGTTCCCCGCATCCCAGCCCCCTCCCTCGCAACGTCATGGGTCGGTAATGCTTCTGGCTCAGGCACGCGGCTGGGTCCCAGCCCTCACCAAGGTCAACACCATCCCGTCAGGAGAGATCAAACAAGAAATCAATTCCACCGGGTATCTAAAGCTTGCCGGGAACAAATGAACAGCCCATCTTACGATTTTCGCCGGAATTCCCTCGCATCCCTCACGTTTCCGGTTCAACTTCTCGCGAGATTCTGCTTTGCCCGAGTTACGAAATCTCGCCTTTTAAAAGATCCAGGTCCCGCGAGTCTTTACCTGGTGGCTCAGAAGGTAGACTCTTCGTGCAGTGCGGAATGCGTGGTTCAACCAGGGGTCGGGAGGATCCCCTGGAAAAGGGAATGGCAACCCACTCCAGTAATCTTGCTTGGTGAATTCTATGGACAGAGAAGCCTGGCAGGCTATAGTCCATGGGGTCACAAAGAGTTGGACACGACTGAGCAACTAACACATGTCCCGCGAGAGGCAAGAGCAAGTTAAAGTGAAGTCACTCAGTCGTGTCCGACTCTTTGTGACCCCATGGACTGGAGCCTATCAGGTTCCTCCGTCCATGGAATTTCCAGGCAAGAGTACCGGAGTGGGTTGCCATTTCCTTCTCCAGGGAATCATCCTGACCCAAGGATCGAACCCGGGTCTCATTGCAGGCAGACACATTACCATCTGAGCCACCTGACAAGAGGAGGCAGTGCCTACCTACTCCGGGGGCGTGGCCGGAGCCCCTGGGCGGAGCCTTGGGCAGAGGGTCTTCAGAAGCCACGCCTCACTCTGAAAAATTTCTTTCTGCCCTGTATTTGAAGTTCAGAAAAAGAATGGAAGTGTTTGTCACTGTTGTTGTTCAACCACACAGTCGTGTCTGACTCTGCGACCCCACGGACTGCAGCTCGCCAGGCTTCCCTGTCCCATCACCAACTCCAGAAAGTGAAAGTGAAGTCGCTCAGTCGTGTTCGACTCTTTGCTACCCCGTGAACTGTAGCCCACCAGGCTCCTCTGTCCATTGGATTTTCCAGGCAATAATACTGGAGTGGGTTGCCATTTCCTTCTCCAGGGGATCTTCCCAACCCAGGGATTGAACCAGGTCTCCCGCATTGCGGGCAGATGGTTTAACCTCTGAGCCATCAGGAGTTTACTCAAACTCATGTCCGTTGAGTCGGTGATGCCATCTAACCTAACCATCTCGTCCTCTGTTGTCCCCTTCTCCTGTTACCTTTAATCTTTTCCAGAATCAGGTGTCTTTTCTAATGAGTCAGCTTGTATGATCGTTGTTTTAAGATGTTCTCAGAGGTGAAGACAGTTACTGCTAATATACCAAATCTGAAGATTCCCATTAGCCCAGATATTCAGGACTCAAGATAAAAGGACAGATATGATGAAAAAAAATTGTCACGTGTTTCCTAGAGATAGCTCAGTGGAATAATCTCTCAGAGAGAGACAAAGGATTAAATTGATTTAAATACACAGTTAAAACGTTTAGCATAGAGATTAAGAAACAGTTAACATCCAAATGTTAGCTTCTACTGTGTATTATATTCACTATCTTGATCTTAGTGATCATCATCGTTTTGATACCAAATGCTAACAAAATGACCTTACATTCTAACACCCTAAAAAATGAACCTCCTCACTCACTTTTACTAGGGAAACTGTTACTGGTTCTCTGGAAAGGATCACACCCATTCTGAAAGGAATAGCAATTTATTTGCTCTTTTAGTGTTACTCTTTCGTTGTTTCCTTGTAATATCAATTAGCAATTTATCAGAGAAAGTCAGTGCTAAGGTAGTGCCTAATATTTAATGAGCATCATCATTTTGAGGCCCTTGATGCTCAAAATATCAGTGTAAGTATATACTCTAAGTGCAAATCTTAAGACCATATAAAAAGATAAATTTCATTACCTCTATTGTGATCTGATGCTTAATATATTTATTTAAACAAGTTATCCAATAATCTAAAAATGAATTTAGATTTGGTGTAAAAAAAAGTACAGTATTAAGGAGATGATTAAATGCATCATTTTGTTGCAAGTTTAAGGAAAAGTCATTAGTTTGCCTTTAAGCCTCTAAGAGATTCATATAGTTTATTTTTTTCTGTACTTCTTACAGATGGTTGCATTTAATGAATCAATGTGGTAGTAGTATAACTGCAATGTAGACATATAAAAAAACAAGGTAAAAATCATATATACTATTTTTCTTTAAGGGAATATGTTATGCTTGGAAAGAGGTCATATTAGTTATTATATTGTTTTGTAACTTCTTCTTTAGCATAATTGTTTTCTGGTTTTAATTGAAGAAAAAGAACTTTTAAGCCTGAGAGTGAAAATCATGGAATAATGCCACTAGAAATAATCACTATTAACATTTTGGTGTGTTTCTCTAATTTTATGCATTTTCAAGTTTGCTAAAACTATGTAAAATTGTATCCTGTTTTTACAAGCATTTTATTAAAAATTCTTCACATACAGTACATAATTTCTAGAAATTCCATAGTATTTGAAAGTATGTAGGTTAACATACTTATTATCTTATTGATAGACTTTTTTTCATGATCTTTGCATGTCTGATAATCTTGTATTTTTCAATTATGTCCTTAGCCTGGTAGATCTTCAAATCTTATTACTATATTTCTGTTGTAAATTTACTCACTCATATCCATTTATCTGGAGCTGTCTTAGTGCTATTTATGTTTACCTTTATATTACAGCTATTAACCATATCACATTTTCAAGTACTTTTCCAATTTTTCTTAAAATCATGATTTTAAACATGAAAATATTTTAAATTTGTATGCAATTTTTTGTAACTGATACCACTGCTTGGAAATTTCTTCTCACAGAGGGGAGCTGCTTCAGTTTCTTTCTCCTTTTTCTTTAGTTTGACCTTTCTCATTTAACCTGCTAATCTATTAGAATCAATATCAGTATCATAAGAATATTAATGGATTTCCTTTACCTGACACCAAATAGCTACTGGAGAATAAACAAGTTCTACACTTAGTTTTAAGAACAGAAACTATTAGAGGCAGACTTGTTTTTGCAAACATAAGAAATTAAGCTGACACAAACACCAGAAATTGTACTAGGGTTTTAAAATTGTTATGATAAAGACTGAGGCAGCTTAAGAATATAAGGACTTACTGCTATACAGGAAAATAATTTCTACATACTCATGAATTTTATTGTGAGGTCATTTAAGAAGTGTTTCAGAATAAACTATGAATTTTCATAATTATATATCTCTGAAAGTACTTCATGTTTAGGTTTATGCATCAAAAAGGTAAAGATGGGGTTTGTAGGTAAAACAATCTGATATCAAGAGAGTGTTAGCTTCTTAAATTGAATGGCAGAAAAACACAACAAAGAAATTTACCATCAAAGCAGAGAACAAAGTATAGTTACAGGTGAGGAAATCTTGGACATCACTTTAGTAGTCAGCTGAGGCTCTCACTTTTTTAACAACAGCCCTCCAAAGTGGTGTCTACAAACTACAGCTGACAATAATCCTCTGGAGCTGGGAAGTGAATGTAGTAACTGGTATTTAACTTTTTGTCTAATCTTTAAAAAAAAAGTTAGGAAGGCATATATACAAAATACAGGAGAATATGTATATTAATGAAGGGCTGAAACTTTTCCCCTGAAAATTCATTATGTTGAAGCCCTAATTCTCCCCTCCCTTGCCTTCTCCCATCCATTACCTCAGAATGTGACTATTTGGAAATCGGGCCTTTTCAGAAGTGATTAAGTTAAAGGGAGTCCTTTAGGGTGGGTCCTAATCTAATTGATTGGGGTCCTTATAAAAGAGGAAATTTGGGCACACTGAGACACTAACAGCAAATGCACACAGAGAAAAGACCATGTGACGACAACAGGGAGGAGGAGGCCATCCGTAAGCCAAGGAGAAAGGTTTCGACACAGTTGCCAGCATCTTGATCTTGGACTTCCAGTCTTCAGAGCTATGAGAAAATAAATGTCTATTGTTTAAGTCACCCAGTCTGTGGTACTCTTTGTTCTGGCAGTCCTAGCAAACTAACACAGTAACTTTATATTTAATATATACCAAGAATGTTTACTGAAAAACGATGTATAAAATTTGGAGATAACGATTTCATTTACCCAGGACATATTGTTTTCTCATCAGCAGGCAAAAGGAATTCACAACTCCTGCTGTAAAGTGACAAGTGATTTTCTTCATATTTTCCCTTTAACATAAATTCCCATTCAATAAAAAAATTCATTTCTGATTTACTGTTTAAAAAAAAAAGACTTCTATTGTGTTTCCACAAAGACAACGGATTATTACTATCTTGATAACTTAAAGCATTTTTAACATAAGCTTTGAAATATATGAATTTATTTTTTGGATACACTGGAATGTATTTCTTGATAAACTAGAGGGTATTAGCAGAATCTCAACTGCAAAGTATACTTCAATTAGAGAAAAATTTAAGTGGCAGAGCCAAGGATAACAAAATATATAACCTACAGCTTTATTTACATAGGCAGTGCCATTTTTTATAAGCTTTTGCCATCTGCAGGAATAGTACTTCTTTAATGGGAGAAACTGAGTAATACAAAAAGCATAGCAAATAGAACCAAGTAGCAAATAAAATACTGCCATAGTAAAAGAATACTAAGTAAGAGATCAGCCTCAAACATAGTGGCATATTCTAATGCTGAATGAGTCTCAACTATTTACAGGAAGTTTTACAAATTCAGTTCAGTCCAGTTGCTCCGTTTTGCGACCCCATAGACTACAGCATGCCAGGCTTCCCTGCTGCTGCTGCATCACTTCAGTCATGTCCGACTCTGTGCGACCCCATAGATGGCAGCCCACCAGGCTCCCCCATCCCTGGGATTCTCCAGGCAAGAACACTGGAGTGGGTTGCCATTTCCTTCTCCAATGCATGAACGTGAAAAGTGAAAGTGAAGTCGCTCAGTCATGTCTGACTCTTCGCAACCCCATGGACTGCAGCCTACCAGGCTCCTCCGTCCATGGGATTTTTCAGGTAAGAGTACTGGAGTGGGGTGCCATCGCCTTCTCCAGCCAGGCTTCCCTATCCATCACCAATTCCTGGAACTTGTCAAACTCATGTCCATTGAGCCAGTAATGCCATCCAACCATCTCGTCCTGGGTTGTTGTTCCCTTCTCTTCCTGCCTTCAATCATTCCCAGCATCAGGGTCTTTTCTAATGAGTCAGCTCTTCGCATCAGGTGGCCAAAATATTGGAGCTTCAGCTTCATCATCAGTCCTTCCAATGAATATTCAGGACTGATTTCCTTTAGGATGGACTGGCTGGATCTCCTTGCAGTCCAAGAGACCCTCAAGAGTCTTCGCTAACACCACAGTTCAAAAGTATAAATCCTTCGGCGCTCAGCTTTCTTGATAGTTCAACTTTCACATCCATACATGACTACTGGAAAAACCATAGCTTTGACTGGATGGACCTTTGTTGGCAAAGTAATGTCTCTACTTTTTAATGTGCTGTCTAGGTTTGTCATAGCTTTTCTCCCAAGGAGCATCTTTTAATTTCATGGCTGCGTGCAATGTTTACAAATTAGGTGAATTCTACTCCATAATTTGGCACTTAAAAAGCATTTAATCTTAAACCTGCAGAAAACATGGCATTTAATTTTTACAAAATTATGAATTTGCTTCCTCCATTATAAAAGACAAGTTAAAAAAACCTAGTTTGAAAAACTGAGGAAAACACAAACAATAGCTAAAATAGTTTAGCATTTTTCAACATTTCCTTCTACTGTTGTTTCTAGAAATAGTATAAAAAACTATTTTATACTCATAGCAATGACATACAAAATTGTATATATGTTACATATTTTACACATAAAGGTATACAGAATTATCCTCCAAATAAGTGAAGCTGTATCTTTTGGATAATAGTTTTATCTCAAGAGACAGATCTTGAAATATGAGTCATCTAGAATCATAAGGCAGTTTTTGTTTTTCAGTCTTTAAAATAATGTTTGTTTCACATATATAAAAATGTATGCAGAGGAAAAAGTTTTTAATGAAAAACAACAAAAATGTATTATTTTAATTTCTCAACTTAAAATATCAACAATCATATTTTAAAAAATCCTTTATTACCAAAAAGTAATCATTTAAGTTTCTCGAATGAAAAACAAAACAACGTACTGATACAAGCTATTTTTATTGTGTGAAAATGTAATAATTCATAGTGATTAAGAATGAAAAGGCAGCATATAACAAAATAGGCATTTTACTTGTTAAAAGCCACGTAGATTTACAAAACTAAAAATATTTTTAGAATGTGTTAAGAATACAAATTAATTTTTGAGATATATAAAACATTCTATTTTACCATATATTTAATTTCAAAATCTTAAAAATGATTTTATTAAATGAACTCAGTAATTATTGTACACTAATCACTGGTAGGATACAAAAATTTTAAAGATATATGTATTCCCAAACAAGATGAATAGTAAAAATGCAAAAGTATGAGTTCATCAGGTTTTAAAAAATGAACTAATGTAAATTTTACAACAAGGAACCAAGAAGATATACAAGCCAGTTTTTTCTCTAATGCCAATACAAAATGTACATTTGTCTTCTTGTGTTACTTTTCCTTACACTTCAGTCACCTATCAAATTTGTTATGAATTTTGTATCTGAAATAGAATGCTTTCTACTCAGTGCGCTAGGTAAGTTCCATGTACAAAACTCCAAAAAATTGTATATGATGCTCAAAACGAAAATTTTTAAAGTAAATAATTGTATTAAACTGCCTTAGACATGCTTAATCGTGTTATTGTCAGATATCAGTGTGTGTATATATATATATATATCTGTTATCGGTACAAGTTGCCAAACTGACTTACCAATTTTAACAAGGTGATTTCTGTTTAGAGTATTTTCACCTTGATGTATATGGATGTTTTTAATTAAACATTTTAATCTATTATTCAAAATATATATCTAAGAGTTTCTCTAAATGCCAGTTGGAAGACAGAATATATAGATGCCATTCTTCAGTGCAAGGGAAGTACTATTATTTTAAATTAATTATTTTGGAATTGTTTCTTTATAAATGTAATTTAAACTAACATTTTATTCTTATTTTGGTAGTACCCAAGCATTTCCCACTTATAAAATAAAGTTTTGGACTATAGTAGCTTTCTCAGTCTTTTTGCCTTTAATTTCAAGGCACAAAAGAGGTATAATAACCTACAAGAGTTACTGAAACTTCTGACAGAACAAGAGAGTGAGAAGGAGTACCTTGATTTCTGAAAAGATCTAACCTTTGAAAGAGGGGTTTACTTGGACTTTTAATAGTATCTCATAAAACATTTCTACTAACTTAAAAAACATTTAAGTCAAAAGGAATTGCAAGTGTCTTTCATTTATTGGGAATGTCATCGAAGAAAACAAACAGCAACAAACATTCAATTAATTAGTGCTTTCAAATAATATAATTTGGTAAAATGTGAGAATCTATTTTAAAAATATCCTAAGGTCAAATTAAGATGTATAACTAAAGAACAATACTGTTATAAAACATAACTTCAAACCATATAAATATATCTCCTTTGTATAGTTCATGTCTGTCAAGTAAATCTATTCCATTTTCCAGACACAGTTGAAACAAAGTATCTATAGAAAAGTGCACAGTCAATATCATAGTAATTAAAATCCTTAAACAAAATTTTAGAAAAATATGAAAAGTTAAAAATTGAGGTTATAAATTCCCAAGAATCCCCTTTCCATGCACATATATCTTACAAACATTTAAAATAAAGAAATAAAGACTATTAAATAGTAAAGGAAGTATACAGAGTCCATTGGCTCTTTTTTTGAACAGGTTTTCCTTCAGGAATACACCCATGAGTGAGGATGTATAAACCAGAGTCAACACTAACTCTTGCTAACTTTTTCCAAATGCTCATCCTATTTGCTGGTCTTTTTTTTTTTTAAACCATGAAGGCCATGGATAAGCAATTAATTATCAGAACAGTCAGGTCTTTGGCTCACTGATATTGCTATGGTTATCTTGCCCCAGTCATCGACATTCAAGGTTTTCCTCTATTGAGAAAGAAGGTCCTCCAGTTCATCTTGCTGATGTAAAGAGAGCACATCCATATGACTTGGTTATGAGATGACATCGTGAGCATCACTGTTAGGTCTCTGTCGCACAGCCACGGGAGGTAGTGGCTTTCCATAGAAATCTATGTAAACAAAGTATACCAACAATATGTAATTGTTATGGTAAATCAAGATTTCTGACACAATTCATTTATTTCCAACCAACACCTTTAAAAGACTAAGAAACTCTGACCTTGTAAGTGAAGCATTGCATAGGGCAGACTGGGGAAAAAAGTCTGAATTGGAAAAAAGTTGAATAAATTCAAAAAACAACCACTAGGGTAAATTTTTAACTCAAGGTTATAAATTAATCTCTACTGATTTAATATAAAGCTGCACCTAATATATATATTATTATTATTTTCAAGTAAGTGTTCACATCAGAACAAAACCAATAACAAACATCCAAAACTAATAGAACCTGTTGCCAAAGCCCTGATAAAATCAGTATTTGTACAATCCATGTTCTTATCCAATGTCTATTATTTCTAAGAATTTGGTAAGAAAAATTAATTATCTTAGTGTTCTGGTATTAGGAATATTTTACAATGATACTTCAGTATAGTTCATTGATATAGGGCAGATCTGATACAAAGACAGTCTTAATTTTTATTTCATAATAAGTTCCCAACCCTTAATTATCATAAATTGGTTTATAAACTTATTAGCATATGGAAACTTCAGTTTTTCTGGCCTATTACTCAAAAATTATTCTAGAAGCAAAGGTGTTCAAGGTCACCTGAAATAAATATATTAAAAATGTATTTAGGGGCCCATTTCCAATTTGGCACATGCCAGAGTTCAGCTAAGTGGCTCCATGATATTGCTGCCTCAGCATCCATTTTGTCTGGCCAAGTGGCCTAAGGGGGTCTTAAGTAGATACTAGCACCTCATGCAAGAACATGCCCTAGAAAACAGCTTGCAAAATTAGATGAGTTGTAAATGTATATTGCAAACTCTAAGGCTGCCACTAACAAAAGTCTATGACAAAGGAGGAAAGAATATACAGTGGAGAAAAGACAGCTTCTTCAATAAATGGTACTGGGAAAACTGGAGAGTCACATGCAAAATAATCAGACTGGATTACTTTCTCACACCATATATGAAAATAAACTTTAAATGACTAAACATAAAATCCAAAACCATAAAACTCCTATAAGAAAACATAGGCAGTACACACTTTGACATTGGTCTTAATATTTGTTAGGTATGTCTCCTCAATCAAGAGAAACAAAGGAAAAATAAAAAATGGGGCTATATCAAACTAAAATGCTTCCACACAGCAAAGAAACTATCAACAAAATAGCCTACTGAATGGGAGGAGATACTTGCAAATAATACATCCAATAAGGAGTTAATATCCAAACCACACAAAGAACTCATACAACGCAATATCCAAAAACAAACAAAAAAAATTTTTAAAGTGGGCTAGAAGATCTGAAAAGACTTTATTGCAAAGAAAACAGATAGATGGCCAACAGACACATGAAAAGATGTTCAACATTACTAATAATCAAGGAAATGCAAATCAAAACCACAATGAGATATCACCTCACACCTGTTAGAATACCTATCATCAAAAACAACACAAATAACAAAAGAAAAGGAAACCTCATGCACTGTTGGTAGGAATGTAAACAGCACAGCAGCCACTATGCAAAACTGTATGGCGATTCCTCCAAAAATTAAAAATAGAACTACCATACAATCCAGCAATTCCACTTCTGGGTATTTTTCCAAAGAAAACAAAAATACTAATTCAAAAAGATATATGCACTCCTATATTCATTACAGCATTATTCACAGTAGCCAAGATACGGAAGCAAACTAAGTGCCCTTCAACGGATGAACGGATAAAGATGTGATACACACACACACACAATAATAAGCCATAAAAAAAAGGAAATCTTACTATTTTTGACAACATGAATGGACTTAGAGAGTATTACGCTAAGTGAAATAAGTCAAAGAAAGACAAATAGCGTATAATTTTACTTATGTGTGGAATCTAAAAAACATACAAAAAAACAAAGGAACAAACAAAACAGAAACAGTCATAGATACAGAGAACAAACGGATGGTTGCTGGACAAAGGAGAGGGACAGCAAAGCAGCAGGTGGGGTGCAGGAATGAGGGAAACAGGTGAGGGAAATTAAGAGGCACAAACTTCCAGTTACAAAATAAATAAGCCACAGGGATGAAATGTACAGAGTAGGGAATACAGTCAGTAATAACATAGTATCTTTGTATGGTGATTAAGGTGGTCAAAAGATACAAACTTCCAGTTAGAAAATAAGTACTAGGAATGTAATGTAAAACATTATTAATATAATTATATAATTAACACTGCTGTATGTTACATATGAAAGTTAAAAGAATAAATCCTAAGAGTTTTCATCATAAGGAAAAAATTTTTTTTCTTTTTTTTTTTCCTTTTTAATCTGTATGAGATGATGCGTATTCACTAAATTTACTGTGGCAACCATTTCATGATGTACGTAAGTCAAAACATTATGCTATACACTTTAAACTTATACAATGCTTTAGATTAATCATATTTGAATAAAACTGGAAGGAAAAAATATAAATAAAATAATGAAATTGAATAAATTTCAATGAAAGAAAGAGTAACAGAAAATTACAATTAGGCAAATACCACAGTAAAAATTATTGCACACACAATCCAATGACAGATACTAAAACAGAAGCTAAAGTTTGTGGAGAACAGAATATTTGCATATCCCAAAGTATCACTTCTATGATATTTACTAATTACAAAGAAAATAGTAACATTTTACAATGTGGCAATTATCACCTTATTCAAATGATGAAGGTTAGCACCACCAATAATGAGATTTATCAACATCATGTACACCCCTATTTCAAACATTTTGAGCATCAATTCAGTTCATCAATGAGAGGTGCTCTTATGTCATCAGTTTGCAGCCTCTACCAGAGTGTACCATAGACAATACTATATTTGCCACAATTATGTCATTACTTAAAAAAATTTTTAAATAAACTGTATATTCTCTCCTTAAAAAAAAATTGGAGGAGAAAATGATTGTTCAAGCAACTATAAATTTAAAGCGAATACTAAGCTGCCATGATGCTCTAAGAAATCTTAATATAACAATGTTAATAAAATGAATTAAAAATATGGATTTCAAAGCTGGACAGACCTAACTTCAAATTCTGTGTCATTTATAGCTGTGTGAGCTTGGGTGTAGGTTTCTCACACACAAACTGCCCATCTTTCAAGGCTATTAGAGGAATTAAAATGAGATAATGTACTTAAAAGTGCTTAGCAATATGCCAGGGACATAGTATACAGTTATTATACTGCTATTAATAAAATTATAAGATACAATTATTTTGATAAATTTAAAGTATGCCTTTTCTAATTTCTTGCTTTCAAAATTAACGAGAATTTTAACATATCACAGAACTCATGATTAAACCAGAATGAATAGTTTCTATTATGTTTTACTTCTAGAACTGAAAAGAACCCAAATCACATACACATGACAAGAAGTATCAATTGCAGTTGATTCTGTATTATTTCATTGCCAGAAAATTATAAAATTCTATACAAAACAGGTTTCTTATTCCCTTAACTGTAGGGGATATAAGTTGACCATACTGACCAACTGATATGACCAAATTAATTGATACCCATTTTAATAAAGGGCTTCAAACTTAACATACAAAATATAATCTTCATTCATATTTTAAGATTTGAAAATATTCTTTAGTTTTATACTTGGCACTTTTGGCCAACAATGTTTATTTCTCATAATGCATAACGTTTATGAAGTATGGATTAAGAGTGTCTACAAAGTGAATATAGATTCAGTTTTTAAGTCTATTCTCTGAATGTATGTCTTATGTATTACCCAGAGTGAGGTTTAGAGAAAATAAAGCAATTAGAAAAGTAAAATTGAACTGCCATCAAGGAATCAATGTCTATAATCAAAGAATAAATAAGAATCTGCCTTAATTCCTATTTGACTATAAAAAATTAGTTTTCATCTCAATAATTTTAAGTGCCAAACCCAAATGCAGTTAACTTAATTATTTCCCTTTCCCTTAATTATTTCCCATTATATGTCTGTTGTCTACTTCCCATCAACCACATTCAAATAAATATATATTAATAGTTAGGAAAGAGAAGAGGATGCGATGATAAAATTGGCAACTATCAGCATCTCAAACAAAAATCTCACAATAAATATTAAAAATTAATTTAAACTTAATTAAAATTTTAAATTTATTATACCTACTTTCTTCTCCATAATGAAAACAGAGTTGATTATACTTTTTTTTAGCTATACAAGGTATACTTTGACTTAAAATTTATGGAAAAAAAATAATGAAGATATTTTAAAACTTGTGAAGTTAGAATGTTTAATTTTCTGCTTTGAGAAGTTAATTTATTGATCTACTTAAAATTAACTGATATATTAGAATAACAGTGGTCTTAAATTTAACTAATTCATTATAATTATTTTCTAGGAGTTCTAATTTAAAAATATAGGACAGCAAAGAAAAACAAAACCAACAAAAAACAACCTTCTTATTAGCCTATTTTCAATCTCTTTTTTAGTTGCGTTTATCTAATGTTCCCCCAGATACTACCCTTCTTTTCTCCTTATTCTACATACTTTCCCTCAGAAACAGGAAACTATCATTCCTTCAACTGCATTCATTCAATAAGCAAATATATAACATCTATTAGGGACAAAGCATTTCTATTACGTGATGACAACTGAAAAACAAAACAAAAACTACCTACATGCCCTTCCACCCACCTGAGTCCCCTTTCTCCAGAGTTCCAGAATCTTATTTGCACTGATTTATAGACATTTCCAAATAGATAAGCCTACAGACACCTCCAAAGTAAGTTTCCGTTCTCCTCATGTATTGTCAGTATTAGAGATAGCACCAAACTTCTAGCCCCTTCAGCCAAATAATTCTGTTCCTCTTTTCTTTCATCCCATACATTCATTCTTCATATAGAATTTATGACTGTTCAAATATTCTCTCAACAGATTTTTTATTCTCCATTGCCATTCCCATTCTTCACTTCTCACTCTCACTACTGCAACAGCTTCTAACTGGGATCCTAACCTTAGTGTGGGCACAATCTAGTCTATGCTGCTGCTGCTGCTAAGTCACTTCAGTCGTGTCTGACTCTGTGAGACCCCATAGACGGCAGACCACCAGGCTCAGCCGTCCCTGGGATTCTCCAGGTAAGAACACTGGAGTGGGTTGCCATTTCCTTCTCCAATGCATGAAAGTGAAAAATGAAAGTGAAGTCGCTCAGCTGTGTCCGACTCTTTGCGACCCCATAGACTGCAGCCTACCAGGCTCCACCGTGCATGGGATTTTCCAGGCAAGAGTACTGGAGTGAGTTGCCACTGCCTTCTCCAATCTAGTCTATACATACATAGTGACAAAAATTACTTTCCTAAACAATAACTCTTGTAATACTATTTCCCTGTTAAAAATGTATATTGTCTCTTGTAAAATTATAGTGAGTCTAGACATCTTAAATATATTTGTGAGGCCCTAAACAATCTGGCTATAAGCTGTAATTCTAGTTTAAATATCTTTCTGTAACTTTAAACTTCCTATTTCTTACCTATTCCACCTACATGAACCTAAGCTCTAGTCACAAGTAACTTCATACTGTTTTCCAAATTAAGCAATGTGTTTTCCCACCTCTCCATCTTTGAACAGTTTATTTCTTCTGCTTATTAACTCTTCTCACACATGTATGCATGTATATATATTTATATACACATACATTAGCACTACCTAATTGTTTCTAACAACATATTGAATATTTAAGCTGATAATATATTCTAACACAAACAATTTCAAAATATAAATAAATAGGAACTAATCTATTATAGTCAACAAAAACATCATGATGTAAAGTTAGCACCAAAAGACATGTGACTTCACTGTTATTCTGAAGTTGAAGGACAAACCTTCTGTCTTTAGAAATTAACAAAATCTTTTAATTTTCACTGCAAAGCAATCAAACCAGTCAATCATAAAAGAAATCAGTTCTGAATATTCATTGGAAGAACTAAAGTTGAAGATCCAATTCTTTGGCCACCTGATGCAAAGAACTGACTTATTGGAAAAGACCCTGATGCTGGGAAAGACTGAAGGCAGGAGAAGGGGGTGACAGAGGACGAGATGGTTGGATAGCATCACCAACCTGACAGACATGAGCTTGCGCAAGCTCCGGGAGTTAGCAATGGACGGGGAAGCCTGGCCATGCTGCAGGCCATGAGATAGCAGAGTAGGACATGACTGAGCGACTGAACTGAACGATTATGAAGAAATATTTCATTATTGATACAGTATTCAGAAAAAGAAAGCAACCAGCACATTTAAATTTAAATACTTTTTGAATAAAATATTTTATATAGTCTGAGGTAATTTCAAATTATATATGTTTTTCAAAAGATTAAGCTTCAGAATTTTTCGTTTCTAGTAAATGGATCTTCTTAGGAAACCAAGTTCAAGATTAGGTAAACAGAATTATCAAAAAGGAAATGAGATGTTCTTGATGAATTTTATTGAGCTACAATTCTATATGTATAAATCATCCTTTTGCATGTTAGAAATCAGAACTTCTGCCTGTTGTAAAGGGCAGTTCTGTATTCCCCACTGTCCTTTTTCAAGTTTCCAGGTGGAGCTCTTATACCCTATACTGGCTATACTATACCTTATGTTAATTTCATCCACAAAAGTGTTTTCTTGATTCAGTGAAGACTTTAGTAATTTTCTTTCTAGTAAGCTGAATTTCCCTGGTGGTTCAGATGGTAAAGTGTCTGCCTACAATGTGGGAGACGTGGGTTCAATCCCTGGGTCAGGAAGATCTCCTGGAGAAGGAAATAGCAACCCACTCCAGTATTCCTGCCTGGAAAATCCCATGGACGGAGGAGCCTGGTAGGCTACAGTCCATGGGGTCGCAGAGTTGGACACGACCATGCATGCATCATTGAGTATACTGAGCATATATAGGACAATGAAGTTTTTAACACCATAATTGTACTGTCTCATATTTAAGCTGCCTTAAAATCTTTCTCTTTTACAACTATTTACATTAATATATAATGGATAAACACAAGCTATGATGGTCTTTACCTCTGTTTTCTAAGATAAATGTTAAATTATATTGAGGCAAAGGACACTTAAGAATAAAAAATTAAATAAATGAAAGTGAAGTATAATGAAAAAGGATGGTTGTGGATTTGAAAGGCTCCCCAAAGTAAAAGTTTATTGAAGTAATGAGGTAAAGAAAAATGAATGTGACATGTATAGATATTTGAAAACTGATCCTTTTGCATTACCATTATGACGTGTTTCACCAAGAGGCTCAAGTTTTGGAAGTCTAGTGACTTTGGGGGTTCCCCAGCCAACTGAAGAAAAAGAAAGACATTTAAAAACACTGTTATACAGTATCTCTTTAGGTCTGTTAAGAGGATCCCTCTCTTGACAGCAATGTATACAACTTCAATGTCAATTCATACATATTGAATGATATAGTACCAAATAACCATAAACCCATTTTAAATGGTTTCTGTTTTAAAATGTAATTTTAGGTTGGTAATACTTGCTTTACGTTTTTGTTTCCCTTTAGATAAAAATATAAGCATCCTCACCACCATCATAAATAACCTTAGGCTACTAATCTAAGTCCCAACAGAAGCTAAAAGAAATATATAATTATTAAGTGGAATATCAGAAATAAGTCCTAAAATGGGGCTCAAAGGAAAATGTTACCATCTTATGCCTTCTAGTAAGACTAAAAGGAAACTACAAATATATACATTGTAAGGTATTTACTGAATATGTGAGGTACAATGCTTAGTGATGAAAAATTTCTCAAAATTACTATGTCCCAGTGCTTTATATACAGTATTTCATTTAATATCCATAACATAGTTAGAAGGTCAGGATGTATGTTGGAAATACAATGGAAACATTAAAACATCTTGGCTTCAAACATTAATTTTCAGGATGAAAGATCCAATTTTTTAAAAGGTCATACTAACCATCCATTCATTACAATTACATTCCCTTTAGCAATCTGGGTACTGATATTCCAAACAGGACCTGAATCCATTATAGGAGGTACTTAAGTAAAGATGTCTTATTAATTTTTACTATTTTTTTTACTTTATTAAAGCATTTTTTATGAATAAAAAAATCAATATTTATGTTGATATATTCTGAACTAAGTAGACGGAACAAATAATTCTACCTTTCTCACAAATTCACAAGATTATGAATACGCCGAATAACTGCATAATTTTTTTGTATTTTTCTTTACTGTTTAAGGCAGTATTTCTAAATTCAGTATCAATTTCAATTTACTCACCAGGAGGAGGAGGTGGGGGTGGTGTTGGACTCTTAGGAACAGAATCATCTGTATTAACAGGTTCTACACGGTGGCTCCTTTTCATCCTTAGTTTCTTAGCTTTCTTTTTACTGTTATCTATAAGAACATAAACATGAAACTTTATTCCTTTTGGGAAAAGTTACTTCTATAATAAAAAAAAAAGAACAGAATTAGAATATTGATATTATTATTACCATAGAAATATAACTTCAACTTAAAAATTGTTACCAGTAATGAACTGTGAACTTGCCTTTTCTAAGAATAAATTTATAAGTGCTTATTGAATGAATGATTAAAAAATATGAGCAAGTGGCAAAAGTCGTATTTTAAGTTCTGAGAAGTGATTTAGAATACAAAAAAAATCCATATTTCCAAAAGTAACATTTTTTTTTCAAGTGTCATAATAAATAAATAGAATCATCTAATTACAGAGACTTCTACAAAGCTACGGATGACCTGGGGGAAAAAGAGAGGTATCGGTTTATCTCAGTAGGATATACAGAATGATTCCAGATCTAAGCCCCAAAATAATCCTTTTAAATGTGAAAAAAGACCCTAATCAAACCAAAGCACATTATCTATGAAAATAATGCCCAAGATGCTCAATATAAACGTAACCAAAATTCATATTAGATCTTACAGAACTGAATCTTAATTTTTCTAAAAATATTTACAAATTCTCGCTTAAGCACATATAGACATTTTAAGTGAATCTATGTTGTTATTCAAAAGCAGAGACATTACTTTGCCAACAAAGGTTCATCTAGTCAAGGCTATGGTTTTTCCTGTGGTCATGTATGGATGTGAGAGTTGGACTGTGAAGAAGGCTGAGCGCCGAAGAATTGATGCTTTGAACTGTGGTGTTGGAGAAGACTCTTGAGAGTCCCTTGGACTGCAAGGAGATCCAACCAGTCCTGATCCAACCAGAAGGAGATCAGCCCTGGGATTTCTTTGGAAGGAATGATGCTAAAGCTGAAACTCCAGTACTTTGGCCACCTCATGTGAAGAGTTGACTCATTGGAAAAGACTGATGCTGGGAGGGATTGGGGGCAGGAGGAGAAGGGGACGACAGAGGATGAGATGGCTGGATGGCATCACTGACTCAATGGACGTGAGTCTCACTGAACTCCGGGAGTTGGTGATGGACAGGGAGGCCTGGCGTGCTGCGATTCATGGGGTTGCAAAGAGTCGGACACGACTGAGCGACTGATCTGATCTGATCTGATGTTGTTAACATGTAAACTTTAACAACATAAATCAGGATGTCACAGTAGCTAAATAATCAAACAGCAGAGCCACTGAAATATTTTAATTGATAATCCCAAATCACTAAATTTATACATATAATACATTTTCTAAAATGGAAATTATGTTACACAAGAAACAGCCAACATCTATGAAACCTATAAAGCAGTAAGAAATACAAATATATTTAGAAACTCATTTTTCTAAATAAATTAGTGTCACTTGAGAACATTTTATTCTAGATATAAACAGAGACATCCTTTTACAATTAAAGCTATAAGCTTTGCATCTGGGAAAAAGGAAAGAGAGTTTCCAGAATCATATGGAACTTTAGCATGGGCAATAAGTCAGGGTCATGGAAGAGCACAGGCTATGCAACAGAGGATTGAAAGTTGAGGGAAGTGAATCTCAGCACAGCCACAGGTGAGCTGTGTGATCTCAAATTACTCAACCTTTCCAAGTCCCTGGTGTCCTACTCTACATAATGGGAAAAATATACCCCAGGATTGATATGTGAAATAACAATTTTGTGTTAAATAATATTTTCAAATCATCTACCAAACCATTTTGTTCTTTAACAATGTATTAGTGTTATTAGAAAGAGTTGTTCCAATATATTTAGAGGCCACTTAAAGTCTACAGTCTACATTTTGTTTTACTCTGTTAACAGAGTGATATGGGTACAAATGTGGATACCCTAACTTCCCAAATTACAAAAAGTATAACTTTCAAATCTTTGTATTTTTATATAAGCAAAACATCCATGCTTGGTACTCTGCATCTCAGGGACTGAGATCTTGTTTTCATAAACTCTTTGAAAGTGAAAGTGAAAGTGAAGTCGTGTACGACTCTTTGCGACCCTGGTGGACTGTAGCCCACCAGGCTCCTCCATCCGTGGGATTCTCCAGGCAAGAATACTGGAGTGGGTTGCCATTTCCTTCTCCAGGGGATCTTCCCAACCCAGGGATCGAACCTGGGTCTCCCGCATTCCAGGCAGACACTTTAACCTCTGAGCCACCAGGGCAGACTCCATATTAAATTCTTTAATACTATACAAAAATTATTATATACCATCCCTATAAATACATCATATACCTAGTTATTGTATCACCAACTAAGAATGGCAAGGAAGCAATGGTTACTGGGTATCTCTCATGTATCGGCCCTGTGCTAGGAACATTGTAGAGTTACTTTTATTATAAGGAAACCTAAAAGCCTGATGGAAAAAAATAAAAGATGAAAACTCCATTTTTGAGATGAGAAAAACAAGGACTGAAGAACACCACATAATATAACATACATCTAGTAGATGAGAAAGTCTGGATGCTACCTCAGGTTGCGTGAGTCCAAAGGGTCTCTCTCTATGACACCAAAAGACATAAATTTCCTGTTAAATCACATAACTAGTTTAAAAAAAGAAAAGTAACTATAAAGATTTCATATAATATTAAAATAAGAGGAAAATGGATATTTGATAATAAAATAGCTTTTAAATTATATTTTTAATTTATTTTAATATAAGGATAATTGCTTTACAATATTGTGTTGGTTGCTGCCATAAAGCTTTCAAAATGTTCAATTATGTTGCATCCCCTAAAAATCACAAGTAAATAAAGAAAATGACACTGACTATAACTTTATGAAGATTAAAAACAAAACAAACCCTCCAAGAATTTTAAAAGTTTTAAATACACTCTAAGGATTTCTGGGGCTATGCAATATTCCTAATTACTGAAAATGGAATTTTCAGCTGAAATTTTCTTCAGTTACAAAGGTCTAGGTTTTAAGACATCATGAATAAAAACATAAATTAGCAAAATAATGAACTAAAATTCATGAAAAAACATAATAAACACTGCATTTGGAGATGAAAAAATCTTATATTTCTTTGTGAAAATAACCATGACAAATGAAAGAGTATTTTTAAGTTTTATATAATGTTATTTATATGTCACATATAATACATAAAACTTAAAAATAAACACAATGACCATAAAAATAAATACTTTATATATTTTTAATAACTAGATTTATCACCTGATTCTGATGATCTCCAGTCTGTCTCATCTTCATTTTCCAACTGCTGTGTTAATGCCTCCTTATAATTTTCTACTACTCCAAACTCACTGTTTTTTTGGCTACTGTCACTGATCTGGCTCTGTGTCTCTATTTGCTCATGCTCCATTTTATGTTTCAGGGGGCAGCCATCACTGTCTTCTGTATTTTGCCTCTTTTTCTCTCTTTCAAGTTTTTTTTCATTCTGACAAAAATGAAATGTATCATTCTTAATATAATGGTCATATCTAAGATAGCTTAAAGGAGAAATCAAATAATTCATGAGCATTATGTAACTTCAGGGCACTTTGATATTTCCATTAAAAATTATTTGAGTGTATCATTAAAACATGCTAATTGCCAAACATTCAGAAAACAGAGATAGTATAAAGAAAGAACACTTATATTACTAGTAATTCCACAGTCTAGAGATGATCACTATTTGATGTACAAATCACACAGAGGTGCTTTTTTTTGCCTATCCCACACATACAGACATACACATCCTCAAACATACACAAATGTGACTGTCTCTCTCTATATACATATTTATGTATATTTTTGGAGAAGGAAATGGCAACCCACTCCAGTATTCTTGCCAGGAAAATCCAAGGGATCGAGGAGCCTGGAAGGCTGTAGTTCATGGGGTCACAAAGAGTCAGGACTGAGCAGCTAAGCACAAGCACATGTATATTTTTAAACAGAAAAGAATCAAAAATTTAAGAATATATATTTCTTTCTATGTCATTCAATTTATGAAGTGCTTCAATATTACATGACACATACATAGTAGTGTTAGCTATGAAAGTATTATATTATGCTATGGTTTAGTTGCATGCTACAGTTTAGTATATCTGATTCTTGCGACCCCATGGACTGTAGCCCACCAGGCTCCTCTGTCCATGGGATTTCCCAGGCAACAATACTGGAGTGGGTTGCCATATCCTTCTCCAGGGAATCTTCCTGACCCAGGGATGGAACCAACATGTCCTGCATTGCAGGCGATCTACTGCATTGCAGGTGGATTCTTCACCACTGAGCCACCAGGGATTCCCTATATTATAATGTATGTGTAAGCTATTACTACTTTCATCAATTACACTATTATTTTGAATAATTCTATCATAACTTATTTTACCAACTCCCACTCAATGGACAAAGACATGATTTTCAATTTTTCATTATTACAAGAAATATAATTATTGAATTAGTTCTCCAGAATAAATTCCTAACAGTCATGCTGCTGGATCAATGGGTAAAGCCTTTAAAATGTGACATACTACAAACTTTACTTCATAAAAACTAATGTCAAATTACACCACTGGAAAAGGATTGAAAGAGTGATATTTTCCCACATCTTTCCTTTTTTTGATTGCACAACGCAGCATGTAGGATCTTACTTCCCCACCAGGAATCAAACCTGTACCCCCTGTACTGGAAGTGTGCAGTCTTAACCACTGGACTGCCAGGAAAGTCCCCCACCCCGCATCTTTTTTAGTGCTTTTTTAATCATCATGCTCAGTTATTCAGCTGTGTCTGACTCTTGGTGACCCTTCGGACTACAGCCTGCCAGCCTCCTCTGTCCATGGGATTTTTCAGGCAGGAATACAGGAGTGGGTTGCCATTGTCCCCTCCAGGTTTTAATCATTATCAATCTTTTATATCTACACCAAACTAATAAATACTTTTTTAACTCAGTGTTGATTTATTATTTGTATTACTACTGAAGATAAGTTATAAAATATCCTTATTGCCATTTAAATTTTTTCTATAAGGAACTACCCATCATAACCCAATGCCCTTTTTTCTATTAGAGTCTTATTATTTACACAGTAATTTTTTAAGGATTCTTTTTTTCTTTTGGTCCCATGTTTCTCAAATATTTTTCATTACGATTAGTTTTTTTTTTTTTTTTTTGTCCTTAACTTTGTAGAACATCTCTTTAAAAACTGACTATAATAAGATCTACTTTATTTTTCCCATTTTGTGATTTTTCACTCTGTGATTTGTGGCCTCATTGTCCTGCTTTGAAAGTTTCTCCTCCTCCAAGTTTACAAATGTCTAACTGTATTATATCCAAGTGTTTCTAAGGCATCTTTTTTTTATATTTAAATCTTTTAAAATTTATTTTGGTATACAGTGTTCAATAATTTTGCTTTTTTTCCAAATGACTCTTCAGTTGTTTCAATATCTTTTTTCTCCCAGATTTGAAATGCCACTTTTCTCTTATACTAAATGCTTATATATAACTCTGTTTGTTACTATTGTTTCATTGTGTATTCTGGAACCAACATCTCACCATTTTCATCATCTGTGATAAAAATCAAAGGAAAAAAATGTCAGGTAACATTTTAAAGGAGAAGTTTGGGGGGAAGAAAACTTGCTTGATAAAAAGGGTCATTTATTTCCATTTATTTCATTTCTTAAGTAACTTAAAACCAAATATCTCATATTACCAACTATTTTGCAAAAATAAAACAACCAAAAACTATACAATCAATTTCTTACCTGTGGAGCTGCCTCCCTCCTCAGCAGCAGCCCCAAGGAAGAAATAATCATCCACCTTTCCAGATGAATACCTGTGTGGAAGGAGGCAGTGATAGGGGAAGAGGGATGGAGCATACAGGTGGGTCATGCGAGCCACCTGCCACATTAAACTCTGAGTGAATGAAGAGGCGGTTTAGGAAGCTCTGCCACTGAGGAAGCATAGCTGCTGGGAGTGATTAAAGCAGGACCAATGCAAACTCTGAACATGAGTAGAAAATGAAAACAAAGACACAGATACACAGACGGACAGATACAGAAACACACACACATACACATACACTCTCTTTCACCCTTAATTTATGATTAAAATCTACAAATTAATTTTAGTTAAACTTCTGACATTTAAAATTAAAATAAATGATATTCAGATATAAAAGAACATATCATAGTTTCAAACATTAAGTATCCTGGGAAAATAGCTAGAAAGCCATTTACATACTCTAATACGTCATAAACATGTAAATATTACTGTAAAAGGACAGTAATAGCAATATACAGGGATAAAGACAATGTAAATAAGAGTAAACACTACTATCATAGGATATGTGACAAAATGTATTTATCAGAACAATAAGATAGTTGTACATCCTATCTTCATTTTCATTCTCAGTGAATTCTGCAGCCATCCTTCCTTTTTACACGAGATCAGAAGAGAAGATTGAAGAGGAAGAAAAAGCAGCAAACCTTTAGCCGGTCTCCCCCTTTAATTTCTTTTACAAATAATTCCCTGGTGAAATACTTCTATCTCCCTGCCTCCTTTCCCTACTCCTCACCTCCTTTCTGAACTTCCAACTTTATAAAATATAAAAATTAATTCGCCACTATCCATACCTCAATGATTACAGATGCTATTGGCTGGAAAGGATTAACAATAACTGGTTCTGGGTCCAACTCAGCCATACCACTGGTTCCATGGAGTTCAGCCTGTTCTTGCTCTCTTTGTTCTCTATATTTTGAAGGAAAAAATTTGGAATTCCTTATGAGAAAATGATAAACCATGTTTAAGAACACTTGCAATAGGTTTATGGCTATTAAATTCAGTATTTAAACATATGGATATGGCTTTGAACTACTGATTTTCAGATATCCTTATGCAGGTAACAGGCCGCTATCTCCATGTAAAGATTAATCGTTTGAATTTTAAAAGAAATGCTGATAAAAATGACATTCTCTATGACTGACTTCTTAATGTCTGCAGTACAGATTATTTTTCTATGTAATAAAGATTTATATTTATCAATTTATTAATTACCCTCCAAACCAATGCTATCCTCTTCTCTAATGGTAACTAGATAAGTTCTACTGTTAAACCTCTTAAGAACTGTGTACAGTTCTATATCATAAATGAACTAGATAACAATTATTGCTTTGCATAAGTAGAAAAGTCTATAAAAATAAATTGCCCTTTGTCACTCAAATCAAATAAATATTTCTATATTAGTTACTACTGAGACTTTTATTACCTCTGTGACTTAAAATTAATGTTGCCCCAGAGATAAAGGTAATAAATTATTAAAAGAAGCAGCTATAGACAGAAACATGACTATTTTAGATCTGCAAGTAGACTAAGTATAGTAGAACAACGTCAGTGTTCATTACTACGGCATTTATTAAGTTCTATGATGGAAAGATATATTCTCTCATCCTAAACCTAGAAAGCCAAGATTTAGTGAGCAGCAATTTACTAATTTTGTGACCTTGGTCATTTATCTGCATACTTGAGCCTCAGCTTTCCCATAAATGTGGACAAAATACCTATTTCATAGAGCTATTTCAGGTAAATTACTGTATGTGAAAGCTTTCTGTATATAAACATATATACAGGACACTTATTCATTATTAATGTTATTCATTTATTAATAAGTAATTTCGGGTATCTGGTTTTAACATACTATTTTCAGATACCAATAATAGCTGTTTTACTTTTTTTTCAAAATTATCTAAACCTATAAAAATCTAAAAACCTATTAAATTGTATTTAACAATAAAAAGTTCTTTTTTTTTTTTTAACACTCTCATCTAAATTTAATTATGGATTCTGTTAGGAGAGGATTCAGACCACAAGCGGCATGGCTAAGAGAAAGGAGAAAAGGGGAGAGGGGTACCAGAAAAGCCAGCCATAACATGATCTGGAATATCTATATGGAAAAAGCTAAAACTGAAAAAAAAAAAAAAGACTAAATTTCTTTTATTCAATCTTTTTTTTTCCCTTTTTGCTTGTTTTCTAAGTGGAGGAAAACCAAAGAAGCCTTTAGAAAACTATGGCCATATATTTTGTTTTCATAAATACATAGAAGGTATATTTACATGAATGGTTGGGTGTACTTAGCTTTATATCATGAAAATATACACTAGAATAGAAAATCAAAGATTCTCACAGGAATTAAAACCTCTTATTGGTTCAAGAGAGACCCATGTCACTGATCTGCTCATGTTATTGAGCACTTGAGGATAGAAAAGTTCTCTCTCCAGGAGGTAAGTCCTGATTCTGAATTAAATGAAAGATACCAGTAATCAGAGGATTTCCTTGACAGTGTGAAGGAGCACCTCACAAAGGCATCACCAAGGCCAGTTAGTGGGTTCTTGTCTACCAGGCTGCAACTGTTAAAGCACACAGAAGGCCAATATTACTTAGGTAGATGGAAGACAACTTTGGATGCCACAAGGGCTCACTTGGAAATCTTTTTGTTTCTTTCCTCCCCTGACATGTAACAATCAAATGAAGAAAGAAAGAGAAATCTTGGGATTAAGAACTAAATTCAACATCTAATCAAATCTGAGAAGCCCATTAGATCTCTCTGGCAGGAAGATCCCCTGGAAAAGGGCATGGCAACCCACTCCAGTATTCTTACCTGGAGAATCCCATAGACAGAGGAGCCTGGCAGGCTATGGACCATGGGATCACACATAGTTGGATACAACTGAAGTGACTTAGCATGCATGCATGTAATCAAATCTGAGTATTATTTTATTCCAGCATGAATATTATTATAACTGATTCTGTGGTAGAATTTATGTAAACATTTTTTTTTAATTTAGAGTTTGCTAAACATTTTAAAAATTTCCATTTAGGCAACACATTTTTAAAATAGTTTTAAAAACATGTTTTTAAAACCTGAGATAGTGCAATTCATTTTTTCAGACAAAAACTAGTGCTGAAGATCACATTTTGCTTCAGCTGGTTGATCCACACTAACAGCTTACCTTCTATCTTCACTGACACTATGAGGAGTATCTCAGTCTACGACACGTTTTTTCCTATGGGAGACTGTCCTGTGCATCACAGAACGTTTAGCAACATCCCTGGCCTCCACCCTCTAGATGCCAATTGCACTCCACCTCCCAGCCACAACAAGCAAAAATGTTCCTAGACATTGCCAAATGTCTTCTGAGGAGCAAAATCACCCTGTGGATTGAGAACCACTGCACTAAAGGTTGTCATAAGAAATAAAGAAAGAAAAATTGTAAAACTGTGAGGGATAAATACCTCAGCAATATTTATAACTACTATACCACCATTAGGAAAATTAGAACTCTATCAACCAAACCTGTTAAGTCTACAGAAATAAAAAAAATTTACCAAGAAAAACCTGAATAGGCAAACTAAAAAACTATTCATAAAAGTGAGGTGTTTCTGGCTTTTCATATGCACTGTGCTATATAATTAATCTACTTACCTTTCTTCTCGTAATTTCTGTACACGTTCAGCCCTTTCTCGCTTCTCTTGCTCCTCAAGAGCACGTTGTTCTGCTGTGTCTTTTTGGATGCGTTCATTTAAGGCATCAAAGTCCCTTGCAATGATATGTAGTAGCCAATAAAGGCCCTTTTTAATGGACTTGTCAATTTTCTTTCCATATCCCAAGACTGCTGAACAAGGTTCCTTAAAAATAGAAGTTTATTTGACTTAAAGATTAAAACTAAAAGTTCTCTACAAATATTTATTCATAAACCATTAGTATAATTACTGGAGAATCAAAATCAATAAACTCGTTAAATTAATGATATAAAGCCCCTGCTTCTTTCGCTTATAAAATACATCTCTGCAATGATTACTACATTAGTATGTACGTATGAGTTGAACGTTCTATGGATTATGCCTGTAAGCTTTGCGAGTGATTATGACACTAGTAGTTGGCAGTGCTAGATAATTTTAAACAAAATCACCGACTGACAAAACTGAACTTACAGAAGAAAACTACCTATTAAAAATACTATTAATACTACTACTATTTAACACTACATAATAAAAATAGCAGAAAATTTTAATTTCTTACACCAAGGAATGTATGGCACTAAGCATCTTTTAAGATCAATGGCCTAACAATCATTTTCTGAAACCAAGAATAAATGATTAAATCCTCAGTTCATCTTTAAGACTGTAGGATAACTCTAATATAATCTTTCAAAATTCATTATGAACTTTTCCTAAGTATAAACTGTGTATTTATACTTCCACCATTTTACAATATTTATAGAATAACATGTTTGTATAGCTTACATATTTGTCAGCAATGTTGAAACAAAATCAAATCTAAAGTCTTTGAAATGATGGAAGATATTTTAAAGAAGTCAGTAACAACTAAACAGAAAACAAATATCACTGTATCAAGTAATTTCAAATGAACAGTGAGATCATGTATTTCCTGGGTAAAATATTTTAAAAAGAAACACTAATAAATTATTTTGTTAGCTGCCTACCCTCTTATTGCTTATCACCTTTACAAAAACTAAGTTATACCAAATATAATTTATAGGGCAAAAGAAGCCTCAACACTTACTATCTGACACAAGCACTTGTGCTCATTGACCAGCTTTTCCAGAGAAAGACACTCAATCACATCAGCTTCTCCTAGAGCCCCTTCCTTATCCTGTTTATTTGCCAACCTAGAAAGACATAGGTGAAGTGGATTTACAGCAAATATACAATCAGACAGCTGCTTAAAAACATTCTCACCAAGTTCCTACTCCAAAGTTTTAACCCTGCTGATTACAGAACATGCTGGCTTTACAGAACAATGTACTATCTTTTATTCCATCATTTTTCCTTTAAGTTTGTAAACATTTTTCAAGATTTGGCCTGTAAAAGGGAAATCAAATAAAGAGAAATGTCAAGAAAACAAGCAATAGGTCAACAGGCCAACAACAAAGTACAAACAGAAAAAGAAGTGGACTAGTTTCCACAACACTCAGCCATCAGTTACCCCTTTCACCTTAGAGCCTTATCTTCTTAAAATATGCTGCATCGTGATGCAAAGGCCCTTATCCCAAGTCTTTTTTCTTCTTTAAAATACAAACTGCATCATTTTTCACATATCTAAATATTCATTCAAAGCTTGTATTATTTGAGCTAACCTGTATTTCCACGGTGTGGATGTGTTCACATAAAAGTACAATTTACTGAAGAAATGAGGTCACTTTTATCTAATTTATCTAGCACAGCACTGGACATAGAAAACCTTATACTCAATTAGGAACAAACTGGGGAACAAGTGAAAAAACCAAAACAAGTTCTAAAAAGAGTTAGGAATTACCACAAAATACTGTTTTCCTGGAAGCCTGGCGTGCTGCAGTCCATGGGGTCGCAAAGAGTTGGGCGCAACTGAGCGACTGAACAACAACAACTATTTTCCAATCAGATGGCAGAGGTCAAAAGGTAATAAAACACTGTCTTAGAAATGGTTTGGTAGTATTTCAGGAAAATATATATTATATCATAAGTATGTAGAATAATCAATCTAATGAACCCTATCACCTATCTTTAAAAATTTATACCGTGTTTGCTCATCTATTTATCTTCCATGTTCCCATCAGTCATATCACTTCACCCCAAAATTTAAAAATATTCTAATACCACTGTCACACTTAAGCTCTGAAAAAAATTAATAATCTTCAATATCTTTTTTAAGTGTAATGTCCAAATTCAGATCCAAACCATATATACATTACAATTTATTCTTTTAAGTGTTTCTGAATCAGTATCACCCCCAATGACAACACTGCTTACTCCTGCAACATCACTACCAATATCTCTGAAAAGACTACACAAAAATGGCAGTATCATCAATTTTACTTATAACATCTAACTATAAAAACAAGTCAGGGAGGGTACAGTGGAAGGATGAATGAACTTTCAACATGGAAAAAATGGTATTTTAAAGACCACAATTTGGGCACCTTGACTATTCACTGGTAGTGATTGGTTAACAGGTGTTTATATGTGTTTCTATACCCTCCCTTTCTTCCTCAAAAGTTAGCATACTATATACACTTCTGTGAATCACTATGCTTTTTTCTTCAAACAGTAAATCCTAAAATTACTCTGAAGCAGTATAAAGAAATCATCTTTATTACTATATTCTTTACTAATAAACAAAATGTTCATTATATGCATGTTTCATCATTTACTCAGCCACTAAAGAACTACATGCAGTGTTTATGGGTAGTTCTCAATGTTTTGCTTTTACAAAAAGGGCCGTGAGGAATAAGTGTATGAAGGTATTATTCCTTATTGTGGGAACAGACTTCAGGAAATGGGATTACTAAACCAAAGAATAAATACAAATGATATTTTGATAGATATTATAGCAATGTCTCGCCTCTCATCCTCAAATCATAACACCTTAGGCAGAAAAAAGTGTAAGAAAAGTTAGTCATGCAAGAGAAATTTCATGTCTGATTTTTCCTACAAATATTTCACTCTGTAAAACTTAATTTTGAATTTTTGATATAATAAACAGCATAACAGCGCTGTGCAATTTCAGTCTGTGCATGTGGAAAATTATGAAAGAAACTTAAAAATAGCAGGCATACCAAAAAGAAAAGTAAAATTGCACGTTTAAAGATACTATCTCTTTTCTGGCTGTTGTAGTTCTGAAATTTGGTAATTTTCTGAGTTAAGAAAATAAGATGGAATTCAACTATTTAATTCCCTAAGTGAAAGTTGCTCAGTCATGTCTGACTTTGCAGCCCCATGGATTACACAGACCATGGAATTTTCCAGGGCAGAATACTAGAGTGGGTAGCTGTTCCCTTCTCCAGGGATTCTTCCCAACCTAGGGATTGAACCCAGGTCACCTGCATCGCGGGAGGATTCTTTACCAGCTAAGCCACCAGCAAAGCAAATTCCCTAAAATAAGATGGAATTCAATTATTTTAAAGTAAACTGAACAAAAGCCTTCATCCAAGGTTCTTTTCATTCCTATTTATTCCAAATTCCATCAATTTAGCAAGGTTTCACACCTTTAGAAAACAAAGTAATCTTTGTTTAATTACAAACGCCCTTTTCTGTGAGTAATGTATTTTATATATACTATAGGACAGGAATTTCAGAGTCTGTGCCAAGTTTTCTATAGCAGACAGTTTAACAAGGACTTCCTGTTACCAGCTAGCTCCAGTGAAAACAATCTTCCTTTAATCTAAAGAATAGGCAGCTAACAGGCAGAACCGGATTCTCCAGGTGTGAGGTAAGCAATTTGTTCTCACTTGATACGAACTGCAAAACAACTTAATATCTAACTTATTTGACTTCAGTATGTGGCTTTCAATTAAGTTAACTAAATGAAAACCATACAGAGATTAGCCTGTGAACTATAAGACAGAGATGTAAATAATATATGAATAAAATGTTACAGATGGTACTCAAGATTTTCTCTCACAGGCAAGACTCCAACTACGCAGGTGGAAAAGCAACAAAAACAAGCCAAAGGAACAAGACAAAGGTAAACAAACCACTCTTTTCTGTACTTTTATTTATTTATTTTTTTGCAGGGTTAGGAAAGGTTTTATTTATTTTTTTTTTAATTTTATTTTATTTTTAAACTTTACGTAATTGTATTAGTTTTGCCAAATATCAAAATGAATCCGCCACAGTTGTACATGTGTTCCCCATCCTGAACCCTCCTCCCTCCTCCCTCCCCATTCCATGAGACATCCAGAGATTGAAACCTGTGACATTTAAAAACAACTCAACAGATAATTGAAGATATCTGTTTTGTTCAGATTTGGACCAGGCTACAGGCAGCTGATCCGTTCACATATACTATCGATAGGCTGAATGAGATAGGAGTTTAGAGTCCCTAGAAATAGACTGGAGAAGGCAATGGCAACCCACTCCAGTGTTCTTGCCTCGAGAATTCCAGGGACAGGGGAGCTTGGTGGGCTGCCGTTTATGGGGGTCGCACAGAGTCGGACACGACTGAAGCGACTTAGCAGCAGCAGCAGCAGAAATAGACCACTACAAACAAAATCAACTTTTCCTTTTAAGTCCTTTAAAAAATATCTTTCCATTTTGGAAACACTAGAAGGTCAGAACCTATAAAAACAAACCTCAAACTCTTTCCTCTATAAACAGACTATATAAATTACACTGTGCTTGCTTTAGAGAACATTTTTCCACTTAATTCCGAAAAGAAGTTTATACCCAACTTGCCACATATGTAGAATGTTTAAAAATTCAAGAAAATTTTCTATAAGGCCTTAATTTCTTCATTGTTGTTTCCCAGAATCTTTAAAATTAATTTGAGGAAATTAAAAAATAATCGTGTTGTAAAAGAACTACTGTAAAATATTGACATACTCAATTTTTTTTAAGTACTCAATTTTTAGATGTTTCAGTTAGTACTTAAATTATAAAATTTAATATCAATATTATATTTGATGTGATAATTTTAAAAACTTAAGTCACCATCACTTAAATGCAAACTACACAGGTAGTTTCATATTTAAGTTTAGAGGCTTAATCAAAACATGTTTTATTTTTTGATATTTCTTCAAAGTTATTTTAAAATTGTTATGTGAGATTTTAATAGATAATATTTCAAATCAAAATAATATTTGCATTAGTAAATGCTTTAAGGGTAAACGTGAAAGCTGACTATGTAATACCCAGAACATATTACCTCTGTGACAATGCAGTTTTAAATTTAATATAAAAATAATGTTATATGTGTACAGCTTACTTTAGTCAGATATGAGAGAGTTCAAAATTACATGAATCTTAATATTTAAACAAAATAGTCTTATTGTTAAAGAGTTAATTTTACAGTTATTTACACTAAACAAAAAGTAGAATTTAAAAAGCACTCAAAGGTTGCATTACTAAAAAATGTATAATAATTTAAACTGATATAATCAACATAAGTCGCAATATTTTTTTTAGTTTCTTTTCTTCCTGTAAGCAGCCAAACAGGTAAACATTCCAATAATAGCTGCTTTCACCTTGAACTAGGGAAATGCTGCAAGCTGTCTTCATACACAAAAGCAAAAAAACATTCCATTTTATGTTAAATAAACATTTGTTACATTTCTTGAAATGTTTATTCAATGTGAAAAGTTAAAGTGTAGTCACTCAGTTGTGTCCGACTCTTTGAGACCCCGTGGACTGTAGCTAACCAGGCTTCTCCATCCATGGAATTCTTTAGGCAAGAATACGGAGTGGATTGCCATTTCGTTCTCCAAGGGATATTCCCAATCCAGGGATCAAACCTGGGTCTTCCGCATTGCAGGCAGATAATAGTAACTATAAAAAGAAATGTCTCACTTTTAAAAACTCTATAAATTATATAAAGTATCGACCCAGGGCATATTTCCTAAAGCATTAGAAAAATTTTATTCATATTTCTGTTCCTAGAAATGTTCCCTATCTGCAATAGGGTGGAGAAACTTTTTAGTCATACAAGTTTGCTTTTGTATTTCAGAGAACAAATAGTCAATTTAATTACTGTATTTATAAATCAGTGTTCTAACTTTCTTTTTGCAAATATTACATTTAAGCTCAAAGATACAATCAGCTATTAACAGTAAAATTCAAAATTGTATAGCAAAGAAGTGCATTAAACATGCTGAAAGATGACATATTTGGATAGAGCTCTTCCGATATTAAAAAAATAAATTTAAGGTAAAGATTGCATAAAATGGTAGTATCATCAATTTCACTAACCTAAACAATTAAATGATGTCACAACTATGTGCTTAATATTTTATGCCTTCATGAACTTGGTCTCTTCCAACTTTAAATTCTAATACACTTAGATATCTTACTTTGCTTATATTATAATTTATGAAGATAGAAGAAGATCGTAAGATAAATTAGAAATAGTTATACATATAGTTATGAGTATGCAACTACTGGAAAACGCAATTTATCTATAGAATGAAAGGATACCTGAATACCTACATTAAGTTAGTATCTACAGAGATGAATATAAGGATTTAAGGAACATCTGAATTATGTAAACTCTTTAAAGTAATCACCTATGACTTTCAGTGAAGATGCACAGATAAAGAAATTCCTCCTCTTGCTAGAAACCTAGAGAAGTGCTTGATATAATCTTATGGGGAAAAAGAAAAGAAAGACAAATTTCTAAACTACATCATTATATCTGAAATAAGAAAGGGAAATTTCCAAGTGCCAGAAATGAAGAGCAAAAACACCCAGAGCCAAAGTGGAGAGCAGGAGTTAAAGCTAACTCCACTGGTTACTGGGTCAGTGGTAAAGAATCCACCTGTCAGTGCAGAAGACTCTGGCTCGATCCCTGGGTCAGGAAGATCCCCTGGAGAAGAGAATGGCAACCCACTCCAGCATTCTTGCCTGGGACATCCTATGGACAGGGGAGCCTGGTGGGCTACAGTCCATGGGATCACAAGAGTCAGACATGACTTAGTGACTAAACAACAACAACCAACCACTGGCTACTACGGGAAAATACTTTTATCTTAGAAGCTGGGGTTTAGAATGTGCATAATTGGGAACTAAAGTCAAGTTTCCTGTAAAAAGTATTGAACCAGAAAAAAAATAGAACACAGTCTGCATTCAGAAAAAGGAAAATCTCTGTTGGTTTGTCCAGGACTACAGCAAGGAGTGATGTATTCGCCCAGGCTACAAAATCACTACAGAAAAATCAGGCCTATACTTATACTACCTGAGCTATAGAAATCCCTAGAGAAAGGTCAGGCCCACACACTCAGTATCTGCAGGTCCTATGTCCATGGATTCAACCAACATCAGATGGACAATATTTAGGAAAAAATCCAGAAGGTTCTCAAAAGCAAAATTTGAAATTTCCATGCACCAGCAACTATTTACATAGCATTAAAAGACTCTGATGCTGGGAGGGATTGGGGGCAGAAGGAGAAGGGGATGACAGAGGATGAGATGGCTGGATGGCATCACTGACTCGATGGACGTGAGTCTGAGTAAACTCCGGGAGTTGGTGATGGGACAGGGAGGCCTGGCGTGCTGCGATTCATGGGGTCGCAAAGAGTCGGACACGACTGAGCGACTGAACTGAACTGAACATTTTATTTACAAACATTTATATACCAGTTACATCGTATAGGTATTATAAGTAATCTATAAATGAGCTGAAGTATATTTTTAAAGTAAAAATATACAAGAGGATATATATGTTATATGCAAATATTACATCATTTTATACAAGAGACCTAAGTATCCATGGAGTTTGGCATCTGTGGGCATCATGGAACCAATCCCCCACAATATGCAGGGACAACTGTATACTAACTGGGCTATTATAGTTTGAGTATGTCAAATTCATAGTTGTGACAATCATAAAAATGAGGTAAGAATATATCCATAATGCAAGGCACTTGGGGCATTCCTATGTAATTCCCTACTGAAGATAAACTGCTGATGAAGTTTACTAAATACATTTGTCCATCACCAAGAAAAAAAGTTGGTGACCACAATAAACAAAGGAACTATTTATAAGTAATGGCAACCCACTCCAGTATTCTTTCCTGGAGAATCCTGAGGACAGAGGAGTCTGGTGCGACGCTATCCATAGGGTCGCACAGAGTAGGACATGACTGAAGCGACTTAGCATGTATGCATGCATTGGAAAAGGAAATGGCAACCCACTCCAGTATTCTTGCCTGGAGAATCCCAGGGACAGAGGAGCCTGGTGGGCTGCCATCTATGGGGTCGCACAGAGTCGGACACGACTGAAGTGACTTAGCAGCAACAGCAGCAGCCGAAATAGCCTAACAATGTAAAAGGATCCTGAACATAAACATATTTTAAATGTTCAAAAGAAATAAATGAAGACACACACAAGATGAACACAGTAAAACTTTAGTTGATTTTATATAAATATCATTTACTATAACATGCATGCACTGAAAGGGAATCTGTTTTTCCTTTAATATCAGTAACATATATAGATTTATAGAAAAAGAGATTAAAAATACTTTCTTTTGCTAGTAAATTTACTATGATTAATGAATATGAAATACATATTGATATATTTTTAAGAGTTGTTTAAAGTATCTTTTATTCAAATATGAAGCTGTGGTATTCCTTCAGGAAACTATTCTTCCAAAAACACAGAAACCCAGGATAAGATCACCTTTAGAAGGGTCAGAGTCAAATATCTTCATTTCCAAAATCAGTGACAGTAAAATTTACCTCCTCAAAAGCACTTTGCAAAAGTATACTGTGCTACTATATTTGAAATACCCTATTTCTTTTTTTTTTAAAAATAAGTTAAACTATGATGCTTCAAAAAGAGGCTTTTGATGGCACGATGGCACTGTTCATTCATCGATTCATTGATAGCTAAAACAAAAAATAAAATAACCTAACTTGCCATAAGTATATTAGAGTTTATTTCGGGATTTTTTTCAAGCCATGCAATCAAAGAGAAAATTATACACACTGCAGTTCTTCACAACTGTGAAATTAAAAAAAAATTTTAGGCTACTTAGCACATGAATAAAAAAATTAAAATCTGTTTTGGTTTGATACCCACTGCCCTTATTTCTCATCTAAGCCTCAAATACTCTTTTCTTTTCCCCATATTATGAGGAACAGCAGTCAATTAAAAAAACAGTGCAACAAACATCATACCTGCTATGTACAATGTAGTTATAAAAATCATAGTAAGTTATATGTATGTATGTACATACATGTATGTATGAATAGGATACATAAGTCTGTGTACATAAATAGGAATGCAATACACCTCACTTCCTGTCTTATCTCATACTATGACTATGAGGTACAGCAGAAGAAAATATAAGAATGCCAATTTCTTCATGGTGCCAAGACTAGAATTCAAAAATTTTTAGTAGATTTCCCATGACACAGGTATATGAGATCAGAACAAATTATTTTTCTTTTTCTAAATTATAAAGTACTTAATTTGAAAAATTCTAATATGCAAAATCCTAACTAATACAAATGCTAACATAATTATTTTAGATCTAATATGCTACACTACTTCCTGCAATAACTTTTTTCTTTTAAACACAGCATTTATATTAAAAACATAATACAATATCTGATACAATTCAACTTCACTTATAACATGTTTCATTTAGGATAATCTATTTCTATTTACTATGAAATAAAGAAAAATAACAGATATACAATCAAGGGAGGAAGGGAGGAAGGGAAGGCGGGAAGAAGAAAGAAAAGAGCTTATGACTGTTTCAAAAGCAACATGACATCCTAAACACTTTGGGAAGGAATTAATTTTCAGCATCAATATGGTAATACCAGAGGAAGCATATAGATAAGTAAGTGATAAACCCTAAAGCAAAGAACAGTATGGAACTATTCAAGATAATTCACTAAACTAACCAACTTTAGTGAATTACTTCCCTCTATACTGGAAAGATTAGTCTTTATCAGACACATATAATAAATCATGTGTGATAACTCTGCTTCCTCAAAGTTATTACATGATAAAAATTTCTACAATCGCTTACCAATAGTTTTTAGTTCTTTTTAAAAATCTTCACTAGCATAATCATCAAACATTTATAAAATACTGAATATAAAAGAGCATATAGACGATGACAGCTTTATATAACATATACATTCTAGGAAATTTATATTAAACATCTTATAATGTAAAAAAGCACTGGCCTAGCAGCCAGAAAGTTTGCATTATTATACCAGTACTACTAACAAGCTCTGGTTAAGACATTTAATTTCTCTGATTTTCAATTTCCCCATAAGAAAAATCAATTAGTCAACTCTAAGGATTAGTTAAATATTGATTAGTTAACTCTAAGGGTTCATTTTGGAAATTCCAATATTCAATAGATGTGGAAAAAACCAGGTCATCACCTCTCCTCCAGAGAACAGGTAAGGACCACACATCACTACCATCCTCCTTCAGTTGGTTGAGGAGTTGCAAAGCAAAGTAACATGCTTTGTTTCATTTCAGGGCTACATCATGTTAATGTCTATGAGAACTCTCCAGTACTTCCAACTGCCCTACCAACCTACCACATTCAGAAAGGTGGAGCTTAGGTCTCTGAAAGACCAAGATGGGAATGAGAGCCCCTGCTTACCCAACATGGACATGAAACATGAATGAGAAATACATCTTTGTGGTTGTAATACACCAAGATTTGGTGACTGGATATTACTGTGACATAATTATGCAAATCTTGACTGATAAAATGGGACCACAAGAAAGTTCTCATAAACTGAATTATTTAAAACTCACAAGAAGTTCCAACCTAAATTAGTTTATAAAGCTAAAAATCTTTACAATTTATCTTTTAAAACTGAATTTTTATATTAAGAATTATATTAGGTTAACCACAATTAATCGTAATTCTAAATAACTATGAAGTTATATGTATAAATTAATTTCAAACATGGATCTCCTGCACTGCAGGAAGATTCTTTACCCCCAAACCACCAGAGAATCCCAAAAAGAGTCTAAAAGATGTGAAAAATACAAAAAATGATAACGTCAAACTTTCTGCACATTTAATTGGCTGCTCTAGTAATGAAATCTTTCTCAATTAAAATCAGTTTGTTTTTACTTTAATAAAGGACTTAAAAAATAGTATGCTCACATACTATTAAATAAATTTCCTCTATTTAGTTTATTTCCTACCTGTAAAGGCAAAGGCCAGTAAATACATTCCTAGAAGACATGCTTAACACTATGGACAGATAACTGTTTTATATTGATCTACTTTCCTAACACCCAAGTCTGCAATCTATATTGCCACCTTCTCATCGTCTCCCTTAACTAATCTTTTCACAAATTTTCCAGGCTTAATGTTATAGCTTCTTATTTTTTTCCCACAGATCTTAGTAAGCCACTAGATTTGGTTAGCTCTATTTCTAAAGTAGAGAAATTATTCCTAGCAAGTAAGGTAGAATACAGACAATGGAAAGGTGGAGAGACAGGGAGAATAAAATCCTTTCCCTACATAGAAGTGTCTTATTTGCATAAATTACACAGACTGAAACTTTTTAAACTTTTAATATAGCAAATCAGTGGCAAAATAAAAGACCTAAAGCTATTTGAATTAAATATTTAGATAATTTAAAATAAATAGCAGAAAATTATAAGTGCATTTCAGGAAACAAAACTTGCTGTTAAATATTTCCAACCAATACTTCAAATGCTCAGCAATTCCGGTACACAGAAATGTCTCTGAGTAAACTGTTAATATATATAAAAGACTTATTCCATCAAGAACAGATTTCAATGTCTTATCCCTTGTGATCTGCCTTCTTTCTCAACCACTTCATTTAAATAGCTGCCTCTTCTGAAAACTTACCTGAGCCGATCTCTATAGAGCATCTGACACCATTGAAAAAGGCTTTATATTATAGCAAAGAAGGAGTCATTCACACTAGACTGCCTGAATTTGAATCCCGACTCTACAAGCTGACATCTCAGTTAAGTTCCCTAAGATGGGGTCCTAATGTTATTATCTGTAAAACAGAGACTATGGTAATACTTAATTCAGAGTTCTTAAACATGCAACACACTTAGAACAGTGCCTGTCAAATATTAAGAACTCAAGAAAACACAAGGTATAAAGAGCTCAGTATGAGAACTTGAATAAACATAAGACTTGCCAAGGTGCTAGAAATACAGAATGAATAAACATCCTTGCCCTCATGAAGCTTATATTTAGGGGATAGAGCAGCCAATAAAGCAAGATAAATAAGTAAAATATAGTGAAAAGTGCTAGGAAGAAAACTAAAGCTGGGGATGCTGGTTGCAGTTCCTGATAGGGTGCCCAAGGACAGCCTTACTGAGAGTGGTGTTATTTCAGTAAGATTTCAGATAATAAGTGCTAAAGCCCTAAGGCAGGATCCTGCCAGGTTTGTGTTAGGAATGACAAGGAGAGCAGTATGGCTGAAGCAGAGGAAGTGAAGAGTTGTGGAGGCAGGGTCAGAGAGGCAAAAAGAGAGGTGGAGAAGTCATATAGGACCTTGTGGTGGTGGTTGGGTCACCAAGCCCTGTCTGACTCTTGTGACTCCATGGACTGTAGCCCAGCCTCTGTCCATGAGAATTCCCAGGCAAGAATACTGGAGTGGGCTGCTGCTGCTGCTGCTAAGTCGCTTCAGTCATCTCCGACTCTATGCGACCCCATAGACAGCAGCCCACCAGGCTCCCCCATCCCTGGGATTCTCCAGGCAAGAACACTGGAGTGGGTTGCCATTTCCTTCTCCAATGCATGAAAGTGAAGAGTGAAAGTAAAGTCCATTTCCTTTTCCAGGGGATCTTCCTGACCCAGGGATCAAACCTGGATATCCTACATTGCAGGCAGACTCTTTACAGACTGAGGGAAAGAGACCTAAGGGAAGCCTTACAGGACCTTGTAGGTTCTGGCTTTTCCTCTGAGAGATCATGTTATAGGAGGACTTTAGACATAGGAATGATGTGATCTGACTTACATGTTAACTCTGATGTCTATATTAAGAAAAGACCAAAGGGGCAAAGGAGAAGGGGATACAAAGGAAGAAACAAAGAGACAATTGCAATAATCCAGGTGAGAAAGGATGGTGGTGACTTGAGCCAGGGAGGTAGTTCGCCAAAGAGATTGGCAAGATTCACTATTAGTTTAAATATAAGGTGTGGGGGGATGCCGGGGCAGGGAGGGAGGACACAAAACAGAATATTCAGAATTACTCCAAATTTTTTGGTCAAGTGACCTGGATGAAGACTGCAAGAAGAGACCAGAAGAGATGCCACTTACTGAACTGGAGCAGCAGTTTGGGAGTTGGGAGGAAGATCAGACATTGTCTTTAGACACAGACATTCAAATGGAGCTGTTGAGTTGACAGATGTTATGAGAGCAGTCTATACATGAGATATAATTTTGAGTCATCAGCTAACAGACAGTATTTAATGCTGTGAGGCTTGAAAACAATGGTGGATAAAAAGAGAACTGCATGTGGAAGCATTCCAGTATTCAGAGGTGGGAAGACAAGGAGAAATCAGAGAGGAGAAAAAGACGAAGGAAGAGCCAAAGAGGCAAGAGGAAAGTCAGGAGAAACACTTGAAAGCATTTCAAGACGTAATGGTGGTTACATGCTGCTGAAACGTTAAAATCACCAATAAGTCCTATTGCTTCCACCTCCAAAATATATCCCAAATGGTTCCCATTTACTCCATCTAGTTTCATCATCCAGATCTCTCCTGGAGGTCATCAGACAACTATTTTCTATACAGTGATGTAATTCCAGTTGAGCAATTCAAATCCTAAAAGATGATGCTGTGAAAGTGCTGCACTCAATATGCCAGCAAATTTGGAAAACTCAGCAGTGGCCACAGGACTAGAAAAGGTCAGTTTTCATTCCAATCTCAAAGAAAGGCAATGCCAAAGAATACTCAAACTACCGCACAACTGCACTCATCTCAAATGCTAGCAAACTAATGCTCAAAATTCTCCAAGCCAGGCTTTAGCAATACGTGAACTGTGAACTTCCAGATGTTCAAGCTGCTTTTAGAAAAGGCAGAGGAACCAGAGATTAAATTGCCAATAACCACTGGATCAGAAAAAAAGCAAGAGAGTTCCAGAAAAACATTTATTTCTGCTTTATTGACTACGCCAAAGCCTTTGACTGTGTGGATCACAATAAGCTGTGGAAAATTCTGAAAGAGATGGGAATACCAGACCACCTGACCTGCCTCTGTCAGAAATGGACAGGGAACAACAGACTGGCTCCAAATAGGAAAAGGAGTACGTCAAGGCTGTATATTGTCACCCTGCTTACTTAACTTATATGCAGAGTACATCATGAGAAACGCTGGGCTGGATGAAGCACAAGCTGGAATCAAGATTGCCGGGAGACATATCATTCACCTCAGATATGCAGATGACACCACCCTTATGGCACAAAGTGAAGAAGAACTAAAGGGCCTCTTGATAAAAGTAAAAGAGAAAGAGTGAAAAAGTTGGCTTAAAACTCAAAATTCAGAAAACTAAGATCATGGAATTGGGTCCCATCACTTCATGGCAAATAGATGGGAAAACAGTGGAAACAGTGTCAGACTTTATTTTTGTGGGCTCCAAAATCACTGCAGATGGTGACTGCAGCCATGAAATTAAAAGACAGTTACTCCTTGGAAGGAAAGTTATAACCAACCTAGACAGCATATTAAAAAGCAGAGACATTACTTCGCCAACAAAGGTCTGTCTAGTCAAGGCTATGGTTTTTCCAGTAGTCACGTATACATGTGAGAGTTGGACTGTGAAGAAAGCTGAGCACTGAAGAATTGGTGCTTTTGAACTGTGGTGTTGGACAAGACTCTTGACAGTCCCTTGGACATCAAGGAGATCCGACCAGTACATCCTAAAGGAGATCATTCCTGGGTGTTCATTGGAAAGACTGATGTTGAAGCTGAAACTCCAGTACTTTGGCCACCTGATGCAAAGAACTGATTCATCTGAAAAGACCCTGAGACTGGGAAAGATTGAAGGCGAGAGAAGGGGATGACAGAGGATGAGATGGTTGAATGGCATCACCAACTCAATGAACATGAGTTTGGGTAAACTCTGGGAGTTGGTGATGGACAGGGAGGCCTGGCGTGCTGCAGTCCATGGGGTCGCAAGGAGTCGGACACGACTGAGCAACTGAACTGAAATGAATATAGTGATCTATTAAAAACATAAACCTCAGGTCAATATCCTATTTCTCTTTTAATTGTCATCCCCTGTATCTAAAATAAAATCTAAACTCCTTACTTTGACCCACAAGGCCATTTGTCATCTGATCCTTGCCTACCGTCCTGATTTCACTCCTTCGGTGTTACTGCTCATATTAATTTCTACCTCTCTCTAAAGCTCTAAAGTAGCTACATCGTGTCCGACTGTTTGCAACCCCATGGTCTGTAACCCACAAGGTTCTTTTGTCCACAGGACTTTCCAGGCAAGAATACTGGAGTGGGTTGCCATGCCCTCCTCCAGGGGATCTACCCAGGCATCAAACCCAAGTCTCTTAAGTCTCCTGCATCAGTAGGCAGGTTCTTTATCACTAGTGCCACCTGTGAAGCCTGATTTCTATTTACACAGGCATTAATTTTGTCCTTAAAACACAGCAGTCCAATTCACTGCTCTGGCACCACGTGTCTAATTCTCAGGATACACTTCCTTGGCTCTTCATCTTCTTGATATTTAGGTCTTACAGTTCAAATAGCTCTTTAGAGAGGCCTTGCCTAATTGATCTATCAAGATCTAAAGTTATCTCATTTATCTGTTTAATTGTATATTGTCCACCCCCTTTCAGAGAGTAATTACTCAAGGACAGGTATTATTGAATATACAATGCAGCATTTAAAACTTTGCATAAAGTAAGCTTCAAAAATTATCTGACAGAATGTCAATTTCTTAAAAGCAAAGGAATATTAGTTTAACTTTTTATATAATAAAGGTATCATTTCTACAATATACTTGATTGAATCATCATTCAATAATATCTTGAACATCTCTAGAGATGGCAAGGTTTTTATGTCATGAATCAGTTCATTCCATGTTCAGAGAGCTCTACTTATGTGAAAAGCCTTCTTTATATTAAATCAAACCTCACTGCATGTAATTTCCACCTGCTGCTTTTTGGAGTTATGCCAAGTAAAGCCTAATAAAGTCTAATCCCTCTTATATATACAGACCTACACATTTTAGAAAACAGTTGCAGATATTCCCTACACCTTCTTTTTTTCAGAATAAATATCTCTTTGTCTTTCAACAACTCTCCATATAGTACAGCCTTCCAATGTCATCCTTTCCATGACAGTTCAAAAAAACACCCCATTTATGAATTTTCATCTCATACTTAACATAGTCCCTTTCCTATCTGCTTTAACTAGCACAGAATCAGTGAAACAAATATCTTTCTTAGTCAGTCTAAACATAACACTATCACTCATGAAAGCACAATAATTATTCTGATACTTTTGATTAAAAGCTCAAAATTAACTAAATCTCTAGTGATTTTCATAGGCCCTGCTATGAACTCAAGGGTATTCCATTTTATAGATGTAAAGGTGTTTTCTAAACAACTAGGTGAAACATTTTACACCTATTCAATTAAATATATTTTTTTATTTCAGTATAGTGTTCTATGATATTTTAATTTTCAAATCCCAATTCTGTACTTCAACATACTAAAGAGCTCTCTAAATTTTGCACCATCAAAATTTTGAAAAGAATGCCTTCTATGACATCCAAATAACTGATAAAAACTATTTGCATAAATGTATCAAACACTGAGTTGATAGTATAACAGCATAATACTAGAGACCTTTTCTCCTTGTTGATACTGATATCACATGTGGTTCAATGAGCTACTTGTAACTCCCTAATGACTTCTTATCCACAAAAATATCATGAAAGGTATTCTGAATGCCTTTCTAAAGTCAAGATTACCTACGGAAATAAAGTATTTTATTAACAAGGGATTTCCTTTTATTCACTTCATTCACATATGCATATTATTATACATGTATATGCATATCACCATATATAACTATGTACACCAACTGATTCCCTGAATAACTACCAACACAGGATATAGTAAATGTCAATATCATCAGTGTCTCTCAAATAAGATTTTTGTATATCCTATAAAAAATACCACTTATTATGAATTTATGTAAACAAAGCTATGTCAAATAATGTGTTAGTCAATTCCAGAAGACTGAGAAATTTTAAGACAAATTCAACATTATCTATATTGCTTAAGGCTTTCATATGGAATCTCCCGTCACTATACTGGTTTTAGTTGAATTACACATATGGGCTTCCCTGGTGGCTCAGCCAGTAAGAATCCACCTGCAATGAGGGAGACCTGGGTTCAATCACTGGGTCAGGAAGATCCCCTGGAGGAGGAAATGGCACTCCAGTATTCCTGCTTGGAGAATCCCCATGGACAGAGGAGCCTGATGGGCTACAGTCCATGGGGTAGCAAAGAGTCGGACATGACTGAGTGACTAAGCACAGCATGGCAAAATGAGAATGTTTTTAACATTACATAGACCAAATTAACTGGGAATCATATCTTCAGTAATAAGGACACATTCAGAGTGACCTTTAAGTCCTAAAAAGATCTGGTCAAATCATCCCTTCTAAGATAAATCTTCCTAAATCAAGAAAAAAACTATTCTGTGGCAGTATCATGATACTGAAGAACTTACTTTGGGGCAATTATTTCTCTATCACTGCTTATTCAGCTACTTTACACAACTGAATAGGACTCACAGAAGCCCTGAATTACGCAAAGTAATTTATTAAGACATTTTACATTACTTTTCCTAGTTGAGTAATCTTTATGAGAAAATTCTTATCAATTTTTCTTATTTTTAACCATCTTCTCAGAAAACCATGAGGATTTTTCCCGTGAGATAGATGTAGCTATGTGAAACCAACTCCTACTGGGGGAAAACACCAATTTTTCCTTTGTTCAACACAATCATTTTTGCTTTTAGGAGAAAAAAGAAGATGAAAGACCGACTTCAAGAACTGAGGCAACGAACAAAGGAAACTGAGCTCTCTAAAGACAAGGATGTGTCGACTACAGAAGCAGAGGAACAAGGGGTGTTTCTGCAGCAAGCTGTTATTTATGAAAGAGAGCCTGTAGCTGAGAGACACCTACATGAGATACAGAAACTACAGGAGAGTATTAACAATTTGACAGATAATGTTCAAAAATTTGGGCAGCAACAGAAAAGTCTGGTGGCTTCAATGAGAAGGTTTAGTCTACTTAAGAAAGAGTCTAGCATTGCAAAAGAGATAAAAATCCAAGCAGAACACATTAACAGAGGTTTGGATGATTTAGTAAAAGAAGTTAAAAAGTCAGAGGATGAAAGTGGTCCCTCATCGGTGGTCACAAGGATACTTAAATTTCAGCACGCTGCAATGTTCCGCCATTTTCAGCAAACTATGTTTACATACAATGACACAATAGCAGCAAAACAAGAGAAGTGCAGGACATTTATTTTCCGTCAGCTTGAAGTTGCAGGAAAAGAACTACCTGAAGAAGAAGTAAATGATATGCTTCATCAAGGAAAATGGGAAGTTTTTAATGAAAGCTTACTCACAGAAATCAGTATCACTAAAGCACAACTCTCAGAGATAGAGCAGAGACACAAAGAACTGGTTAATCTGGAAAACCAAATAAAGGATTTAAGGGATCTTTTCATTCAGATATCTCTTTTGGTAGAGGAACAGGGAGAAAGTGTCAACAGTATTGAAATGATAGTGAATGGCACAAAAGAATATATTAACACTACTAAAGAAAAATTTGGACTAGCTGTAAAATACAAAAAAAGAAATCCTTGCAAGATATTGTGTTGTTGGTGTTGTCCATGCTGTGGCTCAAAATAAAGAAGCTATTTTAGAAATTTTTCCAGTTTAGAATGAAGGATGTCCTATAATTTACTCTCTCATATCACTCTTCTTCATTTCATAGAGCCACTCATAAACTTTGATCACTATTAAGTTATAATTTTCCCCTTTCATTCTTACCTACTAGAATGACAGAAATTTCTCAAGCTAGAAACATAAAACAAGTCTTTGATTATTAAACTAAATATAGTATATTAGCTTCAAACTCATGGGTTAACTATTAAAAATGAGATGAATCATCTTAAGTTTCTAGACAGATAACAAGCTCTATCACGTATTTTTTGTAACTTTCAATGCCTAAACAAAATAAATGTCAATAAATGAAAACTACTTAATCCTTCAGGTTCATTTAAGAGCATTTTGGTAGTTAAGAATTGTATAAAACAAGACTTCAAGGAGTGCTATATTGAAGCAAAATCAAACTGGAAGCTGTATAAAACCTTTTATGTTCAGATAGGTCAGTTAACTCAGTGGTCAACAAATCCTAGGAAAACGCAACTATTAATATGTACTCAATGAAGAGCCTAGTTGGTAACTAGGAGCTGATTCTAGCTTAAGGCCTAAAAATCTAAGTGAAGGCACTGTTTTCCTGCACTTGGATCCATTCAGGACACTGTATTACAGATTAAGAAAATTGGCAAATAAAGTAAAAAATAAAGGTAACTGTATTATTCTTGGAAGTTTCTCAATCACTTTATTGTGAAGCCAGGCAGTAGACTAGGGACTAGGGATACACTCTGAACTAATGTGGGGATAGAGTTTTGGAACTAGCATTCTAGTAGGGAAGGGATATAATACAAATATTAGAAAATGTTAAGCTCTTGGCAGAGATTTAAAATAAGGATGATAAAATAGACACTGTCAGAGCGGCTTCTTTTGACTGGGTGGTCAATATAGGCCTCTCTAAAAGGTAATGAAGATCTATGTGGTGAAGACAAGGGAAACATTTACTCTAGGCATGTGAAACAAACAGTACAAAGACCCTGAGAAGACTATAATTCACTCCATTCAAAGAAGAATGAGCAATACAGCTGTATCAGTGGGGAAAGAGCAGTGAGGTAAGAGATGAGGTTAAGAAAGGTCAGCAGGGGTTAGATGTAAAGCTCTGGAAGTCAGAAGTTTCCAGCAAGTGTAATGAGTGCAAAGCCCTCATGATGTTTCTGGCCTGGGAATAATGTTATGTAATTTATGTTCAAGAAAAATCATCCTATCTACTGTAGGAGAATGGGTTAGAATGGAATTTAGGGCAGGTGAATAGAGGACTAGCACATACATATAGAAAACAATTATAAGGCTAATGCAATAGTCCCAGTTAAGAGATGATGGAGGTTTGGGCTAGGATGGGAGGGCAGGTGGTGATGGTGGAATCAGCAATACTAATACTCAAGACTGATAAACAACATACTTCCTATGTCCCAGCATTGTTCTAATAATTTTACAATTTTACCAATAAGAACACTGAAGCACAGCAAGGTTAAGTAACCTAACTTGGGCCACAGAAACTGTACAGAGACCTGGGATTTGAACCTAAGCAATATGATTCCAGGAAACAGTTCTTAATTACTATATACCATGTTGCAGTGATGGGGAAAAAATTAGACTAAAATGTGATAAATTTAAAAGCTATAATCCAATCTGATTGGATTATAATACCATTTATAATCAGAAAAGACAGAGATGAAGGTTTCAAAACTATGGGTGAGGAAGAAATCAAGAAATTCTATCTTGGCCAAGAAAGTCTGAAATGACCATAAAATGTCTTAAGTGAAGGTTTCTAAGATACCAGTTACATCAGGAAGAACTTTTGGGAGATGTCAAAGCTATAGATTTGGGTCATCTGAGTAAGTAAAATAAGGTCTGTAAAGTATCTAGATGCAAAAAACTGGAAGCCCAGAAAAGAGCCTGAAGTATTCTAAAATTTATATGTAAAGGAGAAAAGGAGTTTATGAAGGAGACTAAGAAGAGACCATCAAAGAAGTAGGAGGAAAACCAAGAAAAGGATGCTATAATGCAAAAGTATTTAAAGAAAAACAAAGTTATAGTACATGTACTTCTGCTCAATGTTATATGGCAGCCTGGATGGAGGTGAGTTTGGGAGAGAATAGTTGTAGTGTTAATTGCTCGTTTGTGTCTGACTCTTTGAGACCCTATAGACTATAGCCAACCAGGCTCCCCTGTCCATGGAGATTTTCCAGGCAAAAATACTGGAGTGGGTAGCCATGCCCTCCTCCAGGGGATCTTCCTGACCCAGGATCAAACCCCGGTCTCCTGCATTGCAGGCAGATTCTTTACCATCTGAGCCACCAGGCAAACCCTGGGGGAGAATGGATACATGTGTATGTATGGCTGAGTCCCTTGCTGTTCACCTGAATCTATCACAACATTGTTAATCAGCTATACCCCGATACAAAATAAAGAGTTTTAATTTAAAAAAAAAGGAAAAACAAAGTTGAGGAAATAAAAAGCTTAAAAAAAAACCCAAAGTTGAGGAAATAGTCAATTTTAAGTAAAATAAGAATAGCAAAGTAACAATGGACTTGGCAACATAAGAGATAATTTGTTGACTCCAACAAGACCAGTTTCAAGGAACTGTAGGGAAGGAAGCACAAATGGAGTATGCTGACGAAAGAATGTGATATAAAAATGTACAGATTCACTACAGGCAATTCTTTCCAGAATTTTGAATAGAATCCTATAAAAATGAGAAAACAGGTAGGCAGAGATGTAGAGTCAAAAAATTCCATAATACACCACAAAACACCAGAGCACATTCTGCTGATGGAAATGGTCCAGGGAGAGAAACTCAGTATAAGAAAGGGAAGGAATAACATACAATAGTAGAAAGGGGTGGGATCTAGAGTAAGAATGGAGAAGCTAACCTTAGACAGGAGTAGCAACACATCTTCCATGTTACAGGAGGGAAGGTAAGGTTAGGAATAAAAGCAGATAACTGAGCAAATTTTGTTGTGGGAAAAATGAGACAATTCTTATATGATAGTTTTTATTTCCTTAGAAAACCACGGGGCAAAATTATAAACTAAAAGCCTGATGGGATTAAGGAAGAAGAGAAATATCAATATGTATGTGTGTGTATATGTATCTCCTAACACTATAAAATAATTTTAATTTATAAAATATAAAGAAATTGAAGAGTTTTATACATTGCTAGTTACCATAATTACCAGTGGAGAAGACAATGGCAACCTACTCCAGTATTCTGGCCTGGAAAATCCCATGGACGGAGGAGCCTGGTGGGCTGCAGTCCATGGGGTTGTGAAGAGTCGGACACGACTGAGCGACTTCACTTTCACTTTTCACTTTCATGCACTGGAGAAGGAAATGGCAATCCACTCCAGTGTTCTTGCCTGGAGAATCCCAGGGACAGCGGGAGCCTTGTGGGCTGCTGTCTAAGGGGTTACACAGAGTCGGACACGACTGAAGTGACTTAGCAGGAGCAGCATAAGCAGAAACAAAAATGTTTCCTATAGATCAGCTTCAAATGTTTCAGTTCAGTTCAGTCGTGTCCGACTCACTGTGACACCATGGATTGCAACACGACAGGCTTCTGTGTCCATCACCAACTCCTGGAGCCTACTCAAACTCGTGTCCCTTGAGTCGATGATGCCATCCAACCATCTCATCCTCTGTCATCCCCTTCTCCTCCTGCCTTCAATCTTTCCCAACATCAGGGTCTTTTCAAATGAGTCAGTTCTTCGCATCAGGTAGCCAAAGTATTGAAGTTTCAGCTTCAACATCAGTCCTTCCAATGAACACCCAGGACTAATCTCCTTTAGGATGGACTGGTTGGATCTCCTTGCAGTCCAAGGGACTCTCACGAGTCTTCTCCAACACCACAGTTCAAAAGCATCAATTCTTCAGCACTCAGCTTTCTTTATAGTCCAACTCTGACATCCATACATGACTACTGGAAAAACCATAGCCTTGACTAGAAGGAACTTTGTTGACAAAATAATGTCTCTGCTTTTTAATATGCTATCTAAGTTGGTCATAACTTTTCTTCTAAGGAGTAAGCATCTTTTAATTTCAAATGTTGAAGGAACATATATAAAAGATAAATTTAGGGCTTCCCTGCTGGCTCAGATGGTTAAAAAAAAAAAAAAAAAAAAAGATAAATTTAATGATAAACTCCTCAGCTAATCAGGTGGTGAGACATATTTCTTCTGTCCCTTCTAAAGCTGTGTTATATCCTTTTATGTAGTGCCTTACTGACACTTGTTTATAATTGGTCCTAAATTGTTTATCATGAAAACTAAGAAAATCAAGTACTATTTATTATTCACTAGCATAATTATATACAGATGGTTTCAGAAAATAGCAATTTTCTATAGTAATATTTATATTTGAACATACTCCTTTTAATACAAGACAACCACAGAAAGATTCATAGGACAGCGATATAGCACATATATCACAGGCTTCAGCAATATGTGAACCGTGAGCTTCCAGATGTTCAAGTTGGATTTAGAAAAGGCAGAGGAACCAGGGATCAAATTGCCAACATCCTCTGGATCATCGAAAAAGCAAGAATGTTCCAGAAAAACATCTATTTCTGCTTTAATGATTATGCCAAAGCCTTTGACTGTGTGAATCACAATAAACTGTGGGAAATTCTGAAAGAGATGGGAAATACCAGACCACCTGACCTGCCTCTTGAGAAACCTGTATGCAGGTCAGGAAGCAACAGTTAGAACTGGACATGGAACAAAAGACTGGTTCCAAATAGGAAAAGGAGTACGTCAAGGCTGTATATTGTCACCCTGCTTATTTAACTTATATGCAGAGTATATCATGAGAAACACTAGGCTGGAGGAAGCACAAGCTGGAATCAAGACTGCCAGGAGAAATATCAATAACCTCAGATATGCAGATGACACCACCCTTATGGAAGAAAGTGAAGAAGAACTAAAAAGCCTCTTGATGAAAGTGCAAGTGGAGAGGGAAAAAGTTGTATTAAACCTCAACATTCAGAAAACGAAGTTCATGGCATCTGGTCCCATCACTTCATAGGAAATAGATGGGGAAACAGTGGAAACAGTGGCTGACTTTATTTTGGGGGGCTTCAAAATCACTGCAAATAGTGACTGCAGCCATGAAATTAAAAGATGCTTGCTTCTTGGAAGGAAAGTTATGACCAACCTAGACAGCATATTTTAAAGCAGAGACATTACTTTGCCAACAAAGGTCCATAAAGTCAAGACTATGGCTTTTCCAGTAGTCATGTATGGATGTGAGAGTTGGACCGTAAAGAAAGCTGAGCACCGAAGAATTGATGCTTTTGAACTGTGGTGTTGGAGAAGACTCTTGAGAGTCCCTTGGACTGCAAGGAGATCCAACCAGTCCATCCTAAAGGAGATTAGTTCTGGGTGTTCATTGGAAGGACTGATGTTGAAGCTGAAACTCCAGTATATTGTTTATATACCACACACCTGATGCGAAGAGCTGACTCATTTGAAAAGACCCTGATGCTGGGAAAGATTGAAGGCAGGAGGAGAAGGGGATGACAGAGGATGAGATGGTTGGATGGCATCACCGACTCAATGGACATGAGTTTGTGTAAACTCCAGGAGGTGGTGATGGACAGGGATGTCTGGCGTGCTGCAGTCCATGGGATTGCAAAGAGTCAGACACGACTGAGCAACTGAACTGAACTGATATACCACATACAATGTCATTGTTATACTTCAAAAGCATCCTATTAAGCCACAAAAACAATATATTTAACTAATTAGCTGCTGAATATATTGTTTATTCACATACAACACATATTAAAAGTAGCCATTTTTTCCTTAAAATTACTTTAATAGAAAAAATTCTTAAGCATTAGAAGCATAATATTAGGAAGCTACTGGCTCAGAAAGTATGTAATAACAAAAACAGTGAAAACTACTTTGAGCACTTGGACTCATTCTTACTAAGCCATGTCAGTTTCTGTAAATCAAAAGCTTCATGTAGCCTTAAATCACACAAGATACTTTAAAACTAGCTCTCCTAATTCAATCTACCTGGGCACCCCATATCAGCAATCAACAGCAACTATTCATTTCCACAATCACATGCACTGAACACTAGTAAAGAACTGCACTATATGCTTTAAATACATTATTTCAGAATTCATGTAATCAGATCAGATCAGTTGCTCAGTCGTGTCCGACTCTTGCGACCCCATGAATCGCAGCACGCCAGGCCTCCCTGTCCATCACCAGCTCCCGGAGTTCACTCAGACTCACGTCCATCAAGTCAGCGATGCCATCCAGCCATCTCATCCTCTGTCGTCCCCTTCTCCTCTTGCCCCCAATCCCTCCCAGCATCAGAGTCTTTTCCAATGAGTCAACTCTTCGCATGAAGTGGCCAAAGTACTGGAGTTTCAGCTTTAGCATCATTCCTTCCAAAGAAATCCCAGGGCTGATCTCCTTCAGAATTCATGTAATACAAATATTAAAATGTTTATTTACAAGTGGAAACATAGAAACTCAGGATGATTAAGTAACCTACTCAAGGCCTGGCTGACTCCAGAGCCTATGCTTTCCCCTATACCAGTAGATCCCAATTTCTGTTGTGCATCAGAGAGATCTGGAGAACTTGTGGAAAAAATAGAAGCATCCTTGGCCCCGCTCTAAAAAAATATAGCCTGGTCTGATGCTGACACAGGTGATTCCTAGATAACATCTTGCTGCTTAACAACAAGCAACAGGTTTTTCTTCATTGTTTTGTTTTATAATACAGTGTGTTGGGACAGGGAAAGGAAAGGATAGGAAACTCTACGGGTTCTTGGAGCATAAATTACTTGGGAAGTCAACCAGCTAAGCAGCTTTACTGTAAACTACAGCTGCTACTAGTGAAGCTGGATGCCCTAAGAGATGAAAGGTGGCCCTCAGCAAGGTAATGCAGAGGTAAGTCTACAGTGTAACTAAATAAGGTTGGTGAAGATGACCGCTTGGTAAGTTTCCACTGAAAGAAAAGAAATCTTAAGCCAATGGGCCCTATAAAGTGAGTAGAGGTTTCAGCAGTAAATTAAGGGACTCACCACTACAACTAAAGATCAAGTGATTAAATGATATAGGTTGTCCCCACTCCCATACTTAAGGGTTTCCAGAATTTGACAAAGGAGCCAGGTTCTCCTATTTCTCATTGAAAGGTGTAACTCTGTAAAAGTACATTTGACTTAAATTCTAAGGACAGTATTAGGATAACCCACAACCTAATTAACTTCTCTTGGGCACTTACAAGAAAAAAAATATCACTCAAACTAACAGTCTTCCGTAATATTGTCTAGAAGAAAGCTGAGTCAAGTAGGTATATAGAAGCTGGTATATAGAAGTTGAAAAATCCCCTTATCAAAAAATGATAAAATCCTGGTTATTGTTTCTCCTAATATAAAAACTCACTGCCATTTTTTTTAACCTCTTTGGTAATGAAATCCTTCAGGAATTTGAAGAGAGCTAGAATCTGCTCTCAAGAAAAATGCACAAGCACTCAGAACTGTGTGCGTGATTACAGAGGATCTGGGAAGCCATCCATGGTACAAAGACCTCTAGGTCAAAATATTCTTTTTCCCTGAAATGTTCATAACATCTAATCAGATTATAAAAGAGATATTATGTTTTCTTCCCTGAGTGAAACTCCTATACATTTAACACTTTTGTTGTGAAGTATCTAATTTACGAGGTTTGACTAAAAGTTAGGTTATATAACTCCACAGAAAAGCAGACAGTACCTAAGGAGACAGTGGTACCATTCCAAGAGTTCAAGTGTGCCTACACAAGTAAGAGTTGTTATTACTCTGGGAGGAAATTTTAGGCAGTGGATCTCCAGAGTTATTTCAGTCGGCAGTATTAGGAGATTCAACCACAAAAAGTGAAGGGTAATTTACATTCGCTCTGCTACATTTAAAACTATATTAGAAAGAAGAGATACAGAAAGAACATGCCTCTTCTTATAACATTAGTGTAACCTTGGGTTGCTGAAAATTTCAACTTAAGATGTTTAAAATATCTCCCAGTTCAGTCGCAAGGAATCAACAAACAGTGCCTTGTTTTATTGACAGAAAACTTCTATGGTGGATGTTCAGCTTAAATTTTGAAATTACTTCTGATTTCAGTGTTATTTATACAACTGCATAAGTTGTTTACTTTTTCTCTTGGAAAGGTCTTCTTTATCTGACTATGTAGTATTAGGGCTTTTCATAAAATAATTAAGTTATAAATGGTTAAAGCAAGCATGTGTATGTGGAGGGGAATGTGAGGGTAGATAATATATTTCAAACCTTATTTAATTTGAGTACACTGTTTTTGTTTAGTCCCTAAGTTGTGTCTGACTCTTTGTGACCCCATGGACTGACTGTAGCTCCCCAGGCTTCTCTGTCTATGGGCTTTCCTAGTCAAGAATACTGTTGTGGGTTGCCATTTCCTTCTCTGAGGGATGTTCCCAACCCAGGGATTGAACTCACATCTCCTGCATTGGCAGGCAGATTCTTTACTGATGAGCCACAAAGGAAACCCAATCAGAGTGTAGGTTCAAATTAATCTCTATAATAGTAGATATGAGAGAAAAGCAGCTTTCTATTCTAGGTAAATACACAGCTTAACATGGTAACATGATAACATTTAATATCTGAGAGCAGATATTTACATCAAATCTGTTTTTAATTTCTTTAGAAGAAATACAAATCACTTCTACCTTTTTACCGAAATGGATTCTTTGCATAGACTATACTATGGTTCACATTATAATATACAGCTGAATACAATATTTTACAGATACTTTTATTAAAGAAGAGGTATTTAACCATTAGGGCTTCCCTGGTAGCTCAGCTGGTAAAGAATCCACCTGCAATGCAAGAGACCTGGGTTCGATCCCTGGGTTAAGATTCCATGGAGGAGGGCATGAGAACCCACTACAGTATTCTTCCCTGGAGAATCTTCATGGAGAGAGGAGCCTGGTGGGCTACAGTCTATGAGGTCACAAAGAGTCGAACACAACACAGTGAGTAAGCACAGCACAGCATTTAACCACTAAGCCCAAAAAAGTAAAGTGACTTGCCAGGGTCATAAACAAATTCACAATAGCCTTTAGAATCCAGGTTCTAGACTCTCCATCTTCTCTCTAAACCCATGTTTTTTCAACTTTTCACCACTTATTTCAGAGATCTGACTAGAATATTATGCTGATTAAGAAGTAAATACTATATAACTGCCAAACTGAACTTCCAAGCTAATAAAGCACAGAAGCCTAGTGATCTATGATTCTGATCTTTCCCAAAAACCCTCAAGTCTGTGACATGAAACGTGACTGAGACTTTATGTGCAACAACACACGCTGTCAGACCAGTATGCAGAATCATCAGGCAGAGCTGGAGAAGTGTCCAGGACCTGCTGTCACTGTCATCTACTCTGCTTCTCACAGCATGAATGAATCCTGCTCTACCAGTCTGTAATTTTGTTTTTACTGATAATTATTCCGGTTTATTTCCTTCTGTTGAAGGACTGAATCTTTTTGAGGTCTGTTGTTCTCTGCTCATTATTAGAGGATGGGAAGAAAAAATTATCAAGGGGTTGAACTGAGTTCTGAGAGGCTTTGCAGATCCTAAATCCACTAGTTGAGGCTAAGAAAAGTGGCAAGCAGAGACATTAGATGCCATAACTGCATTTTTCAGCTAAGAAGTCCAGATGTCCATGGGCAGGAAGGAAGCAGCTGTGTGCAACAAGGAGCACTGTAGCCAGCCTCTTAATTTAGGTAGCCTTTCCTCCATCTCCATACCCACTAGCCCAGAGCATGGACTTTAGTAGGGCTCTACTGGAGGCCCTTTCCACTTACTAGCTACTTACGACCCTTTCCACTTACTTTGCAATGCCATATCTATTATATGCTAGAGTTATTATCAGTTAAAACACAGACTTTCCCATCTGCAAGGAGCTATGAAGGCAACCTGGACTCTAAGGAAAAGTAAAATGATCAAATCTGCATTTAAAAAGGAGCTCTTAAGTACTTTATTCTTGCATTGTTCCACTTATGAAAGCATGTACCAGTTCCGTGATTTGAAAAATATCAAATAAAAGGGCTCCTGCCTTCAGTGTAGACGAGAGCTTAGAGAACAGGCAAGATGCTAGCAGGGAGACTGGTCTGGAGAGTAATCAGTAACACAAGGGAGAAGTGAACAAAGGTTGAAAGGAGTTAACATCAAACAGAATAGAGAGGAGTAAAGAGACTCAAATATTAAAACAGTAACATCAATAAGACAAACATTGTAGGCCAGAGACAAAAAGGTAAACAGGAGGACCTTCAAATATGGGACTTAGGTGGATATTAAAGAGGGATTTATAAACAGAAAAAAGGGTGGGATAGAAAATTGTATATATTATATGAACACTGCATACATTACATGTTTTACAAAAATATGCACAAACTCATCAAAATGATAGCAGTGCTTGGCTTTGCATGATAGGCCAATCATTTTTTATCCTCATTCTTTCTTACATCTTCTAAATTTACTAAGAATATGTACTTTCTGGTAAACTGTGTACATTTTTGAAGCACACACATCTCAAAACTTTAGCCTAATTAACAAAAATTCTACAGTTGTAAAACTCCCTTAAGAAAAACAGTTCAGATGGTGAACTATTCTATGTTTCATAAACATATTATATGATCTATAACTAATTCTCATGTCTTTTTGAGATCTCACTGACAGTGAAATTGTAATTCTGAGCAATCATTCTAGTTGTGAATTGTTTCTTTTCCAATTCTGCAAATTTACTAGCTAAGAGAAGTGACAGAGCTGAAAGCAGGTATCTTGCTGACAGTTATCAAACCATACAGTAAACACTGCAGACATTTACCAATTGCATGCCTCTGCCTCAGGGCTTTGCCACATACATCTGCAGGACTGACTTACTTCCAGTGTCATCTTCTCAATAAGACCTACTATGATTATTTTAAGAGTAACATGCCCGTCACCACCACCACTACAGGACTGCTGATCTTCTTTTACTTGTTTTGTTTTCAATATACTTATCACCTAATATACAATTTATTTATTACATTTATTGTGTGTCTCACCTCCAAGAATGTAAGCTCCTGAGATTACACATGGAGTTTTATTGTTGCTGTTCTCAAATGTATCCCTATACCTAAATGGATCCCTGTACCAGAACAATGCCTAGCATATAGTGGATGCTTAACAAATATTTGTTGAATTAGTACTTGTATGAGTGAATAAAGGCATGAAAGAATACATGAAAAAAAAAAGAATAAATAAATGACTACTGGGTTAAAAAGCACACTCAATTATTTTACAAATGAACATCAGTTGTTAGTACTCTTTATAAGTCACTGCTTCAACATTTGTAGAGACTAATTTAGCCTATAGGGTTCAACAAAGTTTACTCTTTGTATACACGTCTATTAAAGTTTCTTTCAGATTCAATAAAACAATTGTATATATCAAATAACTTCTCTAATTAGTTAAAAGTATAAAAATTAAATAGTATAAGCTTAACAATAAATGGCACAATAACATTTTATTTTTTGTAATCAGAGTTTTCAGACTGCCTCATTTAAAAATGTTCACTTATTACTGAGGACCACAGAGACAGTTCGCTTATACTTTCCCATTTAACCATGTTCATAGGTTGCTTGGTTTTTTGTTTTTTGTTTTTTTCTTTTTCAATCATTAGTTATGAATTGCAAGAGAACGAGAAAAAGGACAAGAAGGCAAGAGCACACATACCACTTACCCCAATTTTAAGAGTAATTTCAACTACTTTTCACTTGACTGTGTCTCAAAGTCATAGCACCACCTTGTGTTTACTCTTCGGAAATGCTATGAGGGCAGACGGTGCAAAAAGGCTTTGTCGTTTAATTTTGTTTTAATGTTTAAGCAGCTGAAGAAAATGATGCTAAGCCTATGACTAAGTTGATAACAACACAGATCACACGCTGATAACGACACAGATCACATGCTCAGTTTGGAAATACAAAAGTAAAAACTGAGAAATCAATGTGGCATTAGAAAAATAAACCACCTAAGTAAGTTTCAAACAAGAATACGCAAGAAAAAAAAAGAGGCAAAACCTAAATGTTACTAAAAGAGGAAAATAAATTGAAAAACATTTTACAACCTCATTAGTAGACCATCTGCAAAATTTGACAAGAGTAAATTATCAAAGAAAACAAAGAGTTCACATTTGAAAATCCAGGAGATCTAATTATAAGATTTTTTCATTACATAGCCTCTGCCCTTAATCCCTACAGACAGCATTATAACAAAGCCTTGGTATATTAACAACTCCCAGTAAATTACATACATTTGATTATGTGAGAGTGTGACAACACTTTTTCAGTGTTTTATAACTTAGGGAGATTTCTTTAGTGACTAATGCTGCTGCTTCTATGTTTACAATAACATCGGGCGCAAGCTCAGTCGCTCAGTCGTGTCCACTCTTTGTAACCACATGGACCCACCAGGCTCCTCTGTCCATGGGGATTCTCCAGGCAAGAATACAGGAGTAGATTGCCATGCCCCCCTCCAGGGGATCTTCCCAATCCAGGAATCAAACCCAGGTTTCCCCCAACTGCAGGTGGATTCTTTACTGTCTGAGCCACCATGGAAGTTCAACACCAACATTACTTACACCAATATAGGCTTTCCGGATATCCTAGGGTGTCTCAGCACTTCTGACATTGTCTCTTTTGTTTCCTCCATTCTTTCTTCATCACTTGAATCCACAACAAATATTACCCCATAGGACTCAGCATAGTAATTCTTCCAGATTCCTCGAATTCTTTTTCCACCTCCCAAGTCAAAGATGGTGACTTCAAACTTTCCTTGTCTAAGGTCAATTTTGGAAAATCCAACAGTAGGAGCTACATCTTCAGGATATTCTGTTTCAAATGATATAAAGAAAAAGAATCTTGAGACTTCAAATTAATAACATTAATTTAACTTCACAACTTAAAATGGCATAAGTGTATTATTCATCATATATTAGTACTAAATAGAATGTTTATTACTTGTTTACATAATAAGCATTACATCTAAGCACACTGGTTTGGAGGAAAGGTAGATACTATAAAATATCCAACTAGAATTTACACTCCTTGCAGACAGGGCTTTTTGTTTGCTTGTTTGTTGTTATTGCTATAATCCCAGGTCCTATTAATGACTACAATATAACAGGTACTTAATAAGTATTTGTAGAATGAATAAACAAATGAACCTTTGCCTAAGGTTACAGATTCTCCAAGTTACAAAAAATAAAAATTTCAACTTTCAACACCACGGCCATCCCCAGGGACCATTACAACCCACGTAGAGTTATAAAGAAAAACTAAACATTTAAAGAATAGTTTAAAACAACCAAACAATGGGAGAAGCTATGAAGAGCATGGCAGAAAGCAAAGAAGAACCAAAGAGCCTCTGGATGAAAGTGAGAGGAGTATGAAAAAGCTGGCTTGAAACTCAACATTCAAAAAACTAAAATCATGGCATCCGGTCCCATCACTTAATGGCAAATAGATGGGAAAACAACGGAAACAGTGACAAACTATTTTCTTGGGCTCCAAAATCACTGCAGACGGTGACTGCAGCCACGAAATTAAGACGCTTGCTCCTTGGAAGGAAAGCTATGACAAACCTAGTGTTTGGGTGTTAAGTCACTTCAGTCATGTCTGACTCTTTGCGATCCCATGGACTTGAACTCGCCAGGCTCCTCTGTCCATGACAAACTTAGACATCATATTAAAAAGCAGACATCACTTTGACCACAAAGGTCCATATAGTCAAAGCTATGATTTTTACAGTAGTCATGTATGGAGGTGAGAGTTGGACCATAAAGAAAGCTGAGCACTAAAGAACTGATGCTTTGGAACTGAGGTGTTGGAGAAGACTCTTGCAAGTCCCTTGGTCTGCAAGGAGACCAGACCAGTCCATCCTAAAGGAAATAAACCCTGATCATTCATTGGGAGGACTGATGCTGAAGCAGAAGCTCCAATACTTTAGCTACCTGATGCAAACAGCCAACTCAGGGGACAGCATCCTGATGCTGGAAAAGATTGAGGGCAGGAGGAGAAGGGGGCAACAGAGGATGAGATAGTTGGATGGCATCACTGACTCAATGGACATGAGTTTGAGCAATCTGTGGGAGATAGTGAAGGACAGGGAAGCCTGGCATGCTGCAGTTGATGGGGTCACAAAGAGTTAGACACAACTTAGCAACTGACAACAATGAATAGTATGGGACCATTCTTTTTTAATTAACTGAATAAAAGCTATAATTGGAATAAAGAAACTTTCAAGAACAGCTTGTAAATGTAAAGAGTAGATTTTATTTTTTTCTATAAGAAAAGAATACAGGATATTTTCATAAATTATAACTGAATTGCTTTGCACGTCTGCATATGACAGCACAAAGAAGTACAGGATATATACAATTATAACTGCCAAGGAATGGTAATGACAGTAAGAGATTAAAAAGATCACTAAGGTTCAAGCCTTGACCTAGGAGGTGAAACCTAGACCTTAAAGCTACGTTGAATTTAAACAGTCAGATCGGTGATCTAAGTAATGGAAATGGAAAAGGCAAGACGTACAAACAAGTTAAACATTGTAGTTGGAGCAGATCTTTAATACTGAATGTACACTGAAGGGGGTTCTGAAGACAGAGAACTGGGAGCCACGGAAGGCATTTCAGCAGACCAATAACATAATTGAGATGACTAAAAAGGAAAAAGGAAAGAGAAGTCGGTCAGTCTTTGCGACCCCACGGACTATAGCCTACCAGGCTACTCCATCCATGGGATTTTCCAGGCAAGAGTACTGGAGTGGGGTGCCATTTCCTTCTCCAGGGGATCTTCCCGACCCAGGATCGACCCTGGGTTTCCCGCACTGCAGCAGACTTTTTACCCTCTAAGCCATAAGATGACTAAAGTAGTCCTTTACTGAGATTCATCTTTGCAAAAGTCTCTAGAACTGACTGAAAATGAGATTGACAGTCACTTTTTAGAGAGGTAGGAAAACAAAACAAAAATAGAAGCAAGGCAAGAGAGAATGCATGAGCAATTAACAGATGCAAGTAACTCAGTGGTTACAGAAAAGAGTTCAGACTTCATGTCTGTCTCCTCCATTGGCTCACCACTGTGGTTGTTATTCTTTAGTTGCTAAGTTGTATCCAACTCTTTGTGACCCCATGGCCTACAGCCTGCCAGGGCTTCACTGTCCATGAGATGTCTCAGGCAAGAATACTGGAGTGGGTTACCATTTCCTTCTCCACATCATCATGGAATTCACAACAAATATTACTCCCCTGAACTTTGTTTATAAAGTCAATACAGTGACCACAAACTACATGAGGATTTCAAAGTTAAATAAAACTTAAATAAAAAGTTCAGTTTCTCAGTTGTACTAGCTGCATTTAAGGTACTCAAGAGTCACATGTGACTGGTGGCCCACCCTACTGAACAGAGCCAATGTAGAACATGTCCATCATTGCAAACAGCTCTACTGGACAACACTGGTTTAGAGGGTATTATCATTCCCACATTCAGCAAAACATTTGCTACTACAAAAATAAATTTGAAAGGCATTTGCTTTTAGGCTTAGGTATGACTGAGAAACAGACTTGCAATGTACCACTGCCTCTCAGCAAGAATCTTACTACAGTTTAGACAGCTCCCTAGAAAGTTAATTAAGACAATCACAAGTCACATTTTTAAAAGACCTGCCTTATCTAGAGGGAGAAAAAAAGCAAGTTTAGAAACAATATAAGCAGACATATATTCCAAAAACAGAATTATACTAGACATTTAAAAATGTGGATCTAGTCCAGACCAGAACTGGTTTCACAGTTAAAACAGAAAGCTATCTTTAAGTACAAATTGAAAGGTACTCCCCCACCCTCACCCTGAAATTATCAGTGAAAATAAGTCAACTGTCCTGAGGAACAAATAAGAGAAATAACATATTCAGAATACCTACTCAGTACCAGAACCTTGTTAGGTATTAAAATGTAAAGATGAATAAAATAGGGTTGCTACCCTCAAAGAATATCCAGTACACTTTAGAGAGACATAATATTAATGGAAATAATACAAGAATCTATATGTTCTGTGAATAAGTCTGGAGGGGACAGTGTGAAGGTGTAATAAACTACATGGTTATGTCCTAGCCAAATTCACCTGCTGAAACCCTAATTCCCAATGGTGATGGTATAAGGAGGTGGGGTCTTTGGGAATTAATCAGGTTTCAGTTCAGTTGCTCAGTTGTGTCCGACTCTTTGTGACCCCGTGTACTGCAGCATGCCAGGCTTCCCTGTCCATCACCAACTCCTGGGACCTATTCAAACTCATGTCCATTGAGTTGGTGATGCCATCCAGCCATCTCATCCTCTGTTGTCCCCTCTCATTCTTCCTTCAACCTTTCCCAGCATCAGGGTCTTTTCCAATGAGTTAGTTCTTCACATCAGGTTCCCATGTTTCAGCTTCAGCATCAGTCCTTCTAATGAATATTCAGGACTGACTTCCTTTAGGATTGACTGGTTGGATCTCCTTGCACTCCAAGGGACTCTCAAGAGTCTTCTCCAACACCATAGTTCAAAAGCATCAATTCTTTGGTGCTCAGCTTTCTTTATGGTCCAGCTCTCACATCCATACATGACTACTGGAAAAATCATAGCCTTGACTACACAGACCTTTGTTAACAAAGTAATGTCTCTACTTTTAATATGCTGTCTAGGGTTGGTCATTGGAGAAGGCAATGGCACCCCACTCCAGTACTCTGGCCTGGCAAATCCCATGGACGGAGGAGCCTGGTAGGCTGCAGTCCATGAGGTCGCTAGGAGTCAGACACCACTGAACGACTTCCCTTTCACTTTTCACTTTTATGCATTGGAGAAGGAAATGGCAACCCACTCCAGTGTTCTTGCCTGGAGAATCAGAGGGACGGGGGAGCCTGGTGGGGTGCTGTCTCTGGGGTCGCACAGAGTCAGACAAGACTGAAGCAACTTAGCAGCAGCAGCAGCAGGTTGGTCATAACTTTTCTTCCAAGGAGTAAGCGTCTTTTAATTTCGTGGCTGTCATCACTATCTGCAGTGATTTTGGAGCCCCAAAAAAATAAAGTCTGCCACTGTTTCCACTGTTTCCCCATCTATTTGCCATGAAATTCTGGGACTGGGTGCCATGATCTTAGTTTTCTGAACGCTGACCTTTAAGCCAACTTTTTCACTCTCCTCTTTCACTTTCATCAAGAGGTGCTTTAGTTCTTCTTCACTTTCTGCCATAAGGATGGTGTCATCTGCATATCTGAGGTTATTGATATTTCTCCCAGCAATCTTGATTCCAACTTGTGCTTCATCCAGCCCAGTGTTTGTCATGATGTACTCTGCATATAAGTTAAATAAGCAGGATGACAATATACAGCCTTGACGTTCTGCTTTCCCAATTTGGAACCAGTCTGTTGTTCCATGTCCAGTTCTAACTGTTGCTTCCTGACCTGCATACAGATTTCTCAGGAGGCAGGTCAGGTGGTCTGGTATTCCCATCTCTTGAAGAAGTTTCCACAGTTTGTTGTGATCCACACAGTCAAAGGCTTTGGCATAGTCAATAAAACAGAAGTAGATGTTTTTCTGGAACTCTCTTGCTTTTTTGATGATCCAGCAGATGTTGGCAATTTGATCTCTGGTTTAGGTTTAGATGAGATCAAAAGGATGGAGCCCCCATGATGGAATTAGTTCCCTTATAAGAAGAGACACAAGAGAGCTTGTTTCCTCTCTCTCTTTGCACCACATGAAGATACAAGTGAGAAGATGGTTGCATACCAAGAAGAGGGCCTTCACTAAGTATCTGACCACATAAGCACCCTGACCTCAGACTCCAGAACTGTGAGAAATACCTCTTGTTTAAGCCATCATGCCTATGGTATTCTGTTATAACACCCCAAATAAGTGCATTCAAGAGCAAAAAGATAAGGAGGGACCGAAGGCAATAGCACCCCACTCCAGTACTCTTGCCTGGAAAATCCCATGGACGGAGGAGCCTGGTGGGCTGCAGTCCATGGGGTCGCTAACAGTCGAACACGACTGAGCGACTTCACTTTCACCTTTCACTTTCATGCGTTGGAGAAGGAAATGGCAACCCACTCCAGTGTTCTTGCCTGGAGAATCCCAGGGACGGGGAAGCCTGGTAGGCTGTCGTCTATGGGGTCGCACAGAGTCGGACACGACTAAAGTGACTTAGCAGCAGCAGCAATAAGCTGTGGCCTAGAAAGGCTTCAGAGAGAAAGTGAAATAGGACTGAAGTCTTAGAAGATAAATAAATAAATTATAATAAAGAAGGGAGGAGAACATTCCAGACAAGAGAGCAATGTAAGCACAGATAAAATAATGGCAATATTCCCAGGAGGCCAATTCATATTAAGTAATTTTTTCAAGGTTCTATGGTAGACAGAGTCAAGACTCAAATTCAGGTATACAGAACTTTAAAAGCCTGTTTGTTCTGATACATGGAACACCCTCCCTAACTTCTCTCTTCTTTTCTGTAGTTCTTATTCATGACTCCATGTTTTAAGACTCAAGACTAAATGTTCAGGTTACAACCTTTTCTATAAATCCTTGTCTGATGATTCCTTCCTACTTTCAGTATTACCTACACCATCTATCATAACATTCTGTCTTCTTGCTGGCTTTCACAATAGCCCTTACCTTCCCAATACCTGGGAACAACCTTTGTATCCTTAGCACTTGGCACAAAGCATACAGTTGCTCAATACTACAACACCAGACTGCTAAGACAGCTGAAGCCGCTGTACTTACGTCCGTCCTTCCATATATTTAACCATCCATCCATGTCTGTAACTATTTGAGGGCCTATTACAAATCAGGCACCATATAAGAACCAGGTGTCCAAAGACATATGGTCCCCAATCCTGAGGATTTCAGTAAAGTATATGTGTTAAGACAATGCCTAAAAAGTTCAAGATAAAATGAAAATACATAATCAATAAATGTTTATGGAGCTTATGTTATATGGTAAGTACAATGCAAAGTCCTAGATATACAAAGATTAATATCTATTTTTTGTTCTAATAGACTCCTTACATAAAGGGAAAAAGAAGAAATATATACATAAATAACTAAAATATAATAAAGATATGGTAATAGCAACAATGCTAGGCATCAATTTACACAAAGAATTTTCCCACCCAAAATATTGCTTTAAACTATTTGGAAATAATACTGGAAAATCAGAAAATCCTGGATTTTTAGCTAAGCCCATAGCTGTTTAGGATAAAAAAGGTAATCCCCAGTCTTCATGACACCTAGGGGTGGCCGTGAGAGCAGGTTCTAGATAGTGTGCTTGTGGTCAATATTGTTGAGAGAGTCAACTCCCAGTCCAGGCTCCTTGAAGAGGAGAACGGGTCTGCTGCTCTTGAAGTGGAGAGAGGGGTTTGAGGTTCTCAAGGAGGAGGAAAGGACAAACTTTTTTTTTCTCTCCATTCTTTAGTCTTAGTCACATAAAATGGTTTTTTTTCTTTAAGCCAGGAACTGGTGATTACACAACAAACAACTCAGTTTAAACTCTGTACTAGGAATTACATAACAACAATGTAACCTGCTTGAGGACAGTTTCTCCTTCTGGAAAACCTTCTGACTAATCCTGATATCTTAGAATGTATATTATGGGAGTGGGTCTGGTAGGTTCTTTCTACTATTAAATTCTAATCCTGTTATCCTAAAATGTAACTTGTGGGAGTGGGTCTGGTAAAATTTTACAACCTTGAGACATTCTTTTGATTTGCTGTAATAATTAATTAAAAAGTATATAATTCCCTTGCTAAAGACTTGATCAGTCCTGGGTGTTCATTGGAAGGACTGATGCTAAAGCTGAAACTCCACCTCAATCGAAGAGTTCACTCATTGGAAAAGACCCTGATGCTGGGAGGGATTGGGGGCAGGAGGAGAAGGGGACGACAGAGGATGAGATGGCTGGATGGCATCACCGACTTGATGGACATGAGTCTGAGTAGGCTCTGGGAGTTGGTGATGGACAGGGAGGCCTGGCGTGCTGCAATTCATGAGGTCGCAACGAGTCGGACACGACTGAGCGATGGAACTGAACTGAACTGAAAGACTAGTGAGGGGGACACACTCCGACCCCTTCTGATGTCTGTGTCAGAAGCTTTCTCTGTCCCTTTTTCACACTTTAATAAAACTCTGCCACACAAAAGCTCTTGACTGATCAAGCCCAAAGCTAAATCTTCTTCGGAGATCAAGAATCTGACACCATTCACCATAAGCTATCACTATTAAATGTTTAATTGGCTTTGGAGTCTGTGGAACTCTGATATATAGTCTGATATATAGTATTTCTCAGTTTTCATGCTGTAAATACTACCACTATGGCCAATTTGAAATTATCAATATGAGGCACCTGACCATAAAGTTGGGGGAAGAGGTACCTAATTGGCTTTCACTGACTATATGAGCCAATATGAGCAAGTAGGAGCCAGCTAGGGAAAATACTAGGAATGGCAAAGCAAATAGGAAAAGGAACTTGAGTCCCTAATACCATACAGCTGCTATGCCAGCCCTAAACTACTTCTGCCTGTGCTCTTACATGAGAGAGAAATAAATTTCTATTTTGTTAAGCCACTGTTATTTTAGGCTTTTTAGTACAATCGAACCTATATCCTATTAATGCGATCACTTTGACAGCCATGAAGAAGAGAAGATGAATGAATGAAATGACGATAGGGAAAATACTTTTAGATTAGGAAACTATAATAAAATCATAGATGAAACACTAGGGTTTGGACTTAGCTGATCACAATACAGTTAAGAGAGGAAAATTATCTCAAAAGAAAGGAGGAAATATACAATAAAATTTGCTTTTAATTAAAAAAACAAAACAAAACAAAAACGAGAAGAGCCATAAGTAAGCTAAAGAGTAGAAGCCATGGGAGAAATGTTTTAGGAAAACGGCTTACTATACCCTAAGGCGCGACTGACCTGGGACACCAAAACCAGTAAAACTGCCCTTGGGAATTTATAGTCTGGAAGGTAGAGAAATACATAAATAGAGGAGCAATTAAGCACTGATACAGGTATTATATACAAACAGGAGTAGACAAAAATAGTAGTAGTCAACTGTATTCATGGTGGTGATAAGGGGTGAGGGCAGTAGGAGACCAGAAGGGACTCCGTAAAGGAGACTACATGACAAACGAAGGTCTTTAGAGATAAGCAGACATTCTGTCTTTAAGGAGAAGTTTATTTCTCTTTAATAAGGCAAACAGGAACAGTATAAGCAAAAAACAAAGGCATCAAAAGGCTCAATCAAACCTATATCCTAGGAAAACTCCCAAGTAGTTCTATATAACTGGATTCTTTAGAAAAGAAAAATAAGGTAAGAAATCAGTCACTGGAGTAGGCTGAAGAGTAAATAAAAATGAAGAACAAAAACAGTTAGAAGGCAGCTCAAAGCTGAAGGCAGCTTTGACTTTTTTGTTCATGACATGACACCTTGAACATTTTCTAAACTCAGAAAATGCACTGATGGATATATAGAGGTGGGATTTAGGGAAAAAAAAAAAAAAAAGACCTGATGGAAAGAGGATAGTCTAAGTACATCCAAATAATCAGATGGATTTATTAGCAAGTTTCTAGATCCTGTTCCCTTGAACCTAAGGTTTTGAAGGACTAAAAGAGAGGATGTTTGGATAAGGCTTCATGGACTGCAGGCCAAATCTGGATAGCCACCTGTTTTTACATGGTCCTCAAGCTAAGAACATGTTTTACATTTTAAAATAATTCCAAAACAATTCCCAAGGATATTTCATAACATATCAAATTTTAGTGTCCATAAGGAGAGTTTCATTGTAATATGGCCATGTTCATTTTTTACATACTGCCTATGGCTCCTATCAAACCACTGTGTCAGAACTATGTAGCTGGGAATGGGACCCTAAGACTCTCAGAGTCTAAAATATTAGTATTTACTATCTGGGATTCCCCTGGTGGTCCAGTGGTTAAGACTCCATGGATTCAATCCCTGATTAGGGAACTGAGATCCAACATGCCATGCAGTTTGGCCAAAAAAATAAATAAATTTAAAAAAATAAAATATTTACTATCTGGATCTTTACAGAAGAAACTTGCAAACCCCTGATTTCAATTCAGTTCAGTTCAGTCACTCAGTCATGTCCGACTCTTGCGACCTTATGAATCACAGCATGACAGGCCTCCCTGTCCATCACCAACTCCCAGAGTTTACCCAACTCATGTCCATTGAGTCGGTGATGTCATCTACCCATCTCATCCTCTGTCATCCCCTTCTCCTCCTGCCCTCAATCTTTCCCAGCATCAGGGTCTTCTCAAATGAGTCAGTACGTCGCATCAGGTGGACAAAGTATTAGAGTTTCAGCTTCAACATCAGTCCTTCCAATGAACACCCAGGACTAATCTCCTTCAGAATGGACTGGTTGGATCTCCTTGCAGTCCAAGGGACCCTTAAGAGTCTCCTCCAACACCATAGTTCAAAAGCATCAATGCTTCAGCACTCAGCTTTCTTTATAGTCCAACTCTCACATCCATACATGACCACTGGAAAAACCATAGCCTTGACTAGACAGACCTTTGTTGACAAAGTAATGTCTCTGCTTTTTAATATGCTGTCTAGGTTGGTCATAACTTTCCTTCCAAGGAGTAAGCGTCTTTTAATTTCATGCCTGTAATCACCACCTGCAGTGATTTTGGAGCCCCAAAAAATAAAAGTCTTACACTGTTTCCACTGTTTTCCCATCTATTTGCCATGAAGTGATGGGACCCAATTCCATGATCTTAGTTTTCTGAATGCTGAGTTTTAAGCCAACTTTTTCACTCTCCTCTTTGACTTTCATCAAGAAGCTCTTTAGTTCTTCTTCACTTTCTGCCATAAGGATGGTGTCATCTGCATATCTAAGGTTATTGATATTTCTCCCAGCAATCTTGATTCTAGCTTGTGCTTCCTCCAGTCCAGCATTTCTCATGATATACTCTACATATAAGTTAAATAAGCAGGGTGGCAATATACAGCCTTGACGAACTCCTTTTCCTATTTGGAACCAGTCTGTTGTTCCCTTTCAAGTTCTAACTGTTGCTTCCTGACCTGCATACGGGTTTCTCAAGAGGCAGGTCAGGTGGTCTGCTATTCCCATCTCTTTCAGAATTTTCCACAGTTTATTGTGATCCACACAGTCAAAGGCTTTGGCATAAGAAGAAATAGATGTTTTTCTGGAACTCTCTTGCTTTTTCGATGATTTAGCAGATGTTGGCAATTTGATCTCTCGTTCCTCTGCCTTTTCTAAAACCAGCTTGAACAGCTGGTCACAGTTCACGTATTGCTGAAGCCTGGCTTGGGAGAATTTTGAGCATTACTTTACTAGTGTGTGAGATGAGTACAACTGTGCAGTAATTTAAGCATTCTTTGGCATTGCCTTTCTTTGGGATTGGAAGGAAAACTGACCTTTTCCAGTCCTGTGACCACTGCTGAGTTTTCCCAAATTTGCTTACATATATTGAGCACCCCTGATTCAGACGGTGATAGTTCTTCAAGGATATAACCTAAGTGACCACATGAGGGGTACAAAAAGCCTTTAGAAGACTGCTTCAAACAATAATATATAGTTTGTTGGACTTCCCTGGTGGTCCAAAGTTTAGGATCCTGTACTTTCAATGTAGGGGGCACAGGTTCAATCCCTGGTTGGGAGACTAAAAATCCCACACATCACAAAGTGCAGCCAAAAAAAAAAGAAATTAATATAGTTTGTATCTAACATTATAAAACAGAATTGGGGGTGACAGAACATTTTTTTCCAACAGTAAGTTTTGCAAGGTGTCAATTTTCTTTCATAAACTTCCCCAAGTAAAAATTCCCTATTTGTCATGCATATCTTGTTGCAACATTTATTTTCAGGAACAAATATATGTTAGGTGTTTTCCCAATTCATACCCTTAAGATGCATGGCTCATGCTCCATCTTCTGGGTACACAACAAACTCACTAGTACAGCAACTTCTATATTATAGTTACAAAGCATTAAATTAACACTAAATAAATACATTCAATGAGATATAACATAAATGACATAAAACCCTTCAATGTATCTTTAACATAAATGTAAAAGTTACACATCATATTGGGAAAAAAAATCAAGAGATACAAAGAGAGCTGTCCTGGCTATCTGTATTTCTACCTCTCTTTTAATGAGTTGTAGCTCTTTAAATTCTGGCCAAAAGAATGTAGATGATATGCATCCTTAATAGCAGGGGCATGTCCTTTTTACACTTTTTCATTCCTACTAGCTAGAATACTGGAGAAGGCAATGGCACCCCACTCCAGTACTCTTGCCTGGAAAATCCCATGGATGGAGGAGCCTGGTAGGCTGCATGCAGTCTATGGGGTCGCGAAGAGTCGGACACGACTGAAGCGACTTAGCAGCAGCAGTAGCAGCAGCTAGAAGACAGCTATGACTCCTCCTAGCTGATCAAAGACCTCAAGGAGCCTCCATATCTTTGCATTCATTCAAATCTGAAACAGAACAGGCTAGTACTATTAAGCCAGAGTCTATTCACCATATTAGACCCAAGTACGCTAAGAATATAAAGTAATAGAGTACACAATATCTCTACCCAACAAATATGTAATAAAGCAATTTAAATAAATAAATCAGAATAATTTAATAATAATTTTTTTTCAGCTTACCTCCTTGGATTCCCTTCGCTGTCGCCGTTTTACCAGCATTATCAAGTCCCACCATCACAAGAGTCACCTTTCTTAAAATAATAAAAATTAAAAAAAATCACCTTCTGAGTGAATTAAACATTGGCGGTGGGGGGTCGGGGGGAGAATAAAGGCAAATACATTCATCCAAGCAATACTTAAGAAGCAACTACTATGTACAAGTCAATATGCTGAATGCTAAGGGGTACAATGATGAACAAAATATATATTCAAAAAGCAAAATTCTTGAAAAATACCTGTAAAGTGCCATCCTTTTGCTAAGCACAAAAAAACAGAAACTGTACAGCAGATAACCTGAAGGGTAGAGAAGAAATAAAGGGAAGAAGAGAGAAAGGGAGAGAGAGAGATGGATTCTAGAACATGAGTTATTTATCACATCTAAAGACTCAATTTTCTAGTTAACTGAATTCTAACCATTAGCAAAAGTTTGTTTTTTCCAGTGAAATTATGTAAGAAAAGAATTAGGTTAGGTTCTATACACTACTAGTACACTCGATTGTTTTTATATATATAACACCTTACCAAATACAAATCTTACAGTACAGTAACATGATTGTTAACCTAAGAGCTAATGTATTTTAAAAGAGGGTTCCTAAATTAGAGAACTTAAAATGTTTCTGATGACATAGCTAAACTTCACAGAGTAAGGGGAAAAAACACAATCCAGTTCAATTTTACAACTGAAGAAACATAAGCCTAGAGTCATAAGCTAAGACAATGAATTGGTTACAGTCAGAACCAGAACCTAACTGACCTACCTTCTAGGAACTTCTTAACCCTGGGACAGGTTACAAAGGAACAAACCTACCACACAGTTCCTACTATCCTGGGAATTCAGTCCAGCTCTAAAGCCCATTTCTGTTCCAGGCTTAACTACTGCTTAGTATAGCAAGGGCTGAGACCGCTTATTAATACCACACACTTGGGAATAGAGAGAGAAAATTCACAGTATAATTGGGCCACATTCCCATGGAGTGGAGTCAGGGTTTCTGCCAAGTACAGTACACTGGCAATCATTCCAGAAAGTCAAAGTGAAAGTGAAGTCACTCAGTCGTGTCCGACTCTTTGTGACCCCATGTACTGTAGCCTACCAGGCTCCTCTGTCCATGGGATTTTCCAGGCAATAGTTCTGGAGTGGGGTGCCATTTCCTTCTCCAGGGGATCTTCCTGACCCAGGGATCGAACCCGGGTCTCCTGCATTGTAGACAGATGCTTTACCGTCTGAGCCATTCCAAGAAAGGTTAAAAAAACAGAACTTGGATGCCAAGAAGGGTGTTTTCCATCTGGCTAAGCCTGGCTTTCTTGGAGCTGGACTTTATTGAACAAATAGTTACTAAACATTTTCTGTATATCATACACCAATGTTCTAGGTACTGAGACACCTGCTTATTAAAATAACAACAACAATGAAAAACAAAAAATGATAAACTCTTCCCTTATTAAACTTATACTTTAGTTGCAGGAGACAAATAATAAATGTAAGAAATAAATAAATTACAGGTTATATCCTATATTAGAGGTGATTAAGTACTACAGAAAAAAGAATAGAGAGGAATAAAGGGGAGCAGGAGTGGGGGTGGAGGTGGACAGAAGTGATCAGGGCAGGACGCACTGAGAAAGGAGCGGAAGTCTGAGCAAGGTCTTGAAGGAAGGAAAGAGAGCACAGTTGGGGCCAAGGCACTAAGGCGGTGGGCGTGGTACGTGTGTTGGGAGGTGTTGACATAGGAATGTTCCAGAATCAGCAAGGAAGCCAGTGTGGTAAAACCCAGACAGGGCAGCACAGGGAAGAAAGACAGGAGGTTAGAAACACATCAGAAGCCAGATCAAGTGGGCCTTGCAGGCCATGGTGAGGACTGTGGATTTTGTGAGTGAAATTAACTAACTCTTCTTTCCTGGTGGTTCAGAGGTTAAAGGGTCTGCCTGGAATGAGGAAGACCCGGGTTCAATCCCTAGGTCGGGAAGAACCCCTGGAGAAGGAAATGGCAACCCATTCCAGTACTCTTGTCTGGAGAATCCCATGGAGGGAAGAGCCTGGTAGGCTACAGTCCATGGCGTCGCAAAGAGTCAGACACGACTGAGCGACTTCACTTCTTCATTACAATTAATTCTGAAAGAGATGGGCATACCAGACCACCTGACCTGCCTCTTGAGAAACCTGTGTGCAGGTCAGGAGGCAAAAGTTAGAACTGGACATGGAACAAGATTGGTTCCAAATAGGAAAAGGAGTATGTCAAGGCTGTATATTGTCACCCTGCTTATTCAACTTATATGCAGAGTACATCATGAGAAACACTGGGCTGGATGAAGCACAAGCTGGAATCAAGATCACCAGGAGACATATCAATAACCTCAGATATGCACATGGTACCACCCTTATGGCAGAAAGTGAAGAAGAACTAAAGAGCCTCTTGATGAAAGTCAAAGAGGAGAGTGAAAAAGTTGGCTTAAAGGTCAACATTCAGAAAACTAAGATCATGGCATCCAGTCCCATCACTTCATGGCAGATAGATGGAGAAACAGTGGCTGACTTTATTTTTCTGAGCTCCAAAATCACTGTAGATGCTGATTGCAGCCATAAAATTAAAAGACACTTACTCCTTGGAAGGAAAGTTATGACCAACCTAAACAGCATATTAAAAAGCAGAGACATTACTTTGCCAACAAATGTCCGTCTAGTCAAGGCTATGGTTTTTCCAGTGGTCATGTATGGATGTGAGAGTTGGACTATAAAGAAAGCTGAGCGATGAAGCATTGATGCTTTTGAACTATGGTGTTGGAGAAGACTCTTGAGAGTCCCTTGGACTGCAAGGAGATCCAACCAGTCCCTCCTAAAGCAGATCAGTCCTGGGTGTTCACTGGAAGAACTGATGTTGAAGCTGAAACTCCAATACTTTGGCCACCTGATGCGAAGAGCTGACTCATTAGAAAAGACCCTGATGCTAGGAAGGATTGAGGGCAGGAGGAGAAGGGGACAACAGAGGATGAGGTGGTTGGATGGCATCATCGACTTGACGGACATGAGTATGAGTGAACTCCAGGAGTTGGTGATGGACAGGGAGGCCTGGCATGCTGTTGTTCATGGGGTCGCAAAGAGTCGGACACGACTAAGCGACTGAACTGAACATGTAATTTCCTTTGTTATCCAGGAGCCTCAGTCTTTTCTAAATGCTTCAACCATCCTTATATCCACCATGAGGAATAAACAAAAGTATGTCTACACTTGAGTCAGTGGTAAGTCAGTTAGCAGCCTTCTCATACCCCGTTCCCAGTCAGCCAGAGATGGAGTCGGCGGAAATGTCAGAGGCACACAGCAAACTATGAATTTATGGAGCTGAGGGAGTATGTGAAGTCTAGGTACTTCTATCCATGTGAAAGTTTTACCTGCATCACTAACTGAAAACTATGTTTACTTCTTAAAGAAGCTTTGAGATACATAGAGTATAATTTTACTACTTTGTCTGAAGAATTTATAATTTCTGAATATCAAAGTACAAGATTAAATTACAAAATAATTTCCTAAACAAAATACAATAAATGACTATCCAAAAATATGGATGATATAGCACAAACAATATTTTGGATAATTCAAGTTACTAAATACATAATGAATTAGACCATAATATTAAAGTTAATTCAATTGCTCTTGAATAATTTATTCCAAGATCTACAGTGCTTCAAACATCACCATAACGAAAACAATTACTTTGGGGGACAAATCCCCATTTTCTGTTGGTTTTCTTTATTCTGTAAATCTTTAATCCAGGTTTCTGCTGACAGGTGGGGCCTTGTTTCCTCCTGGTAGTCTGGCCTCAGGCCAAACTATGGTAGGGGTAATGGCTACTTCCTTCAAAAGGACTTATGCCAGCACAGCACAGCCCCCAAGACTGCTGTAGTCAGTGCCCCGACCTTGCAGCAGGCCACTGTCAACCCATGCCTCTGCCAGAGGCTCCTGGACACTCACAGGCAAGTCTGGCTCAGTCTCTGGTGCAGTCACTGCTCCTTTCTCCTGGGTCCTGGTGTGCACAAGGTTTTGTTTGTGCCCTCCAAGAGTCTGTTTCCCCAGTCCTGTGCAATTTCTGTAATCAAATCACACTGGTCTTCAAAGTCAAATTCCCTGGGGTTCTCAGTCTTTTTGCCAGATTCCCAAGTTGGGAAATCTGTTGTGGGCCCTAGAACTTTTACAACAGTGTGAGAACTTCTTTGGTATAATTGTTCTCCAGTTTGTGGGTTGTCTGCTCAGCGACTAAATGGAGCTAATGGCAACCTCCTCCAACAGGACTTATGCCACACCAGGCTTCAACAGTATGTGAACTGAGAACTTCCAGATGTTCAAGCTGGATTTCGAAAAGGCAGAGGAACCAGAGGCCAAATGGCCAACATCTGTTGGATCACAGAAAAAGCAAGAGAATTCCAGAAAAACATCTACTTCTGCTTCACTGACTACACTAAAACCTTTGTGGATCACAACAAACTGTGGAAAATTCTTAAAGAGATAGGAACACCAGACCACCTGACCTGCCTTTTGAGAAATCTGTATGCAGGTCAGGAAGCAACGCTAGAACTGGACATGGAAAAACAGATTCGTTCCAAATCAGGAAAGCAGTACATCAAGGCTGTATATTGTCATCCTGCTTATTTAACTTATATGCAGAGTACTTCATGAGAAATGCCAGGCTGGATGAAGCTCAAGCTGGAGTCAAGATTGTTGGGAGAAATATCAATAACCTCATATATGCACATGATACCACCCTTATAGCAGAAAGTGAAGAAGAACTAAAGAGCCTCTTGATGAAAGTAAAAGAGAAGAGTGAAAAAGTCGGCTTAAAAATCAACATTCGGAAAGCTAAGATCATGACATCTGGTCTCATCACTTCAAGGCAAACAGATGGGGAAACAGTGGAAACAGTGACAGACTTTATTTTCTTGGGCTCCAAAATCACTGCACATGGTGACTCCAGCCATGAAATTAAAAGACGCTTACTCCTTGGAAGAAAAGCTATGACCAACCTAGACAGCATATTAAAAAGCAGAGACGTTACTTTGACAACAAAGGTCTGTGTGGTCAAAGTTATGTTTTTTCCAGTAGTCGTGCACGAATGTGAGAGTTGGACTATAAAGAAAGCTGAGTGCCGAAGAACTGATGTTTTTGAACTGTGGTGTTGGAGAAGACTCTTGAGAGTCCCTTGGACTGCAAGGAGATCCAGCCAGTCAATCCTAAAGGAAATCAGTCCTGAATATTCAATGGAAGGACTGATGTTGAAGCTGAAAATCCAATACTTTGGGCACCTGATGGGAAGAAATGCCTCATTTGAAAAGACCCTGATGCTGGTAAAGATTGAAGGCAGGAGAAGGGGATGACAGAGGATAAGATAGTTAGATGGCATCACCAACTTGACGGACATGAGTTTGAGCAAGCTTCAGGAGATTGGTGATGGAGAGGGAAGCCTAGCGTGCTGCAGTCTGTGGGGTGGCAAAGAGTGGACACCACTGAGCTAGTAAACTGAAATGAACTAATACGTTTCAAAACATTGTTCTTAAAGCAGTTACCAAGGAAAGTTGTTAGATTTTATCTTAAATGCTTCCTTTTTTAAAACAGAATATTAGATTCAAACAAAAAACATTCTTCAAACATGAAAATCATGCTGAAAGTCTTTCTGGATTTTTATTTTTATGTTGACTATCCCTCCAAGTACATAGTCAATATTTAAGATCATTATGCCATATACTTGAAAACATGGCTTTAATTAAATATCTGAGGTAACTAAAGCCTTAATGAAAAAATATAACACTAGCAGGACAAATGAAAATCACAGCATGAATTACTGCCATGCCTGATAACAATGCATTAAACATATATTTTCAGAATAGAATGGGTTTAAAAGGCTAACAATCAACTATCACTCAAAATTCTATGGAACTCTTAAACACTGAATATGTTCAATCTAACATGTAACATTTGTACATGTCATTATAGCTTTTTAAAATATGAGACATTATCATTGATTGGGAACAATTTGGCCGTGATGCTATGTAACAACAGAGAAATAAAAGACTATGTCTTCTGATTATTGATCAAATACATTAGCTCTTCAATTGAAAACATAATATACAGTGTTCTTAGGTTTATAACGTCTTGAAAGTTGACAGCAGCAATAAAAGCAAACATTTTGTCACTGAGCTAGACAGTCATAATTAATAAAAGTAGACTAGGCATTTGAGTACTACAGACACAAAAAGGCCTGAGCAAATGCCTGAGACATGGTTTCTATCCCAGAGTGCTTCTCTTCTAATAACAGTGACTAAAATGTGAACAAATATGTGTACATTGTGACAGTATGAAAGTTTAAAATCCTTACACACGATGCTCAGGGAATACAGAGCAGAAAACTTCATTCAGCCTAGAGAAACAGGAGAAGGTCTGGGAAACTTCTTACACAAGGTGATGATGCCTCAGCTAAGTTCTTAAAATACTGAAGTTTGCCAAGGAACAGGAAGGTGAGAACAGGAACAAGAATGAAGAGGTTCTAGACTAAGAACACTGCCTGAGACACCACACCGCGAAGGTGAGAACTGGGTGCTCAGTTGCTAAATCCAGGCAATTAAGATCCAGCCTTAAACAAAAGGAGAACATGCATACACACCACAACTCAATACAACCATGTATTGAATCTAAAGGGAACCTGACATACTTCTAGTTAAGAAACAAGTACCATTAAATAGTTAATAACGTGAACCTTCCCAGAAGCTGGAACTGATCACTTTGCTCTTATTACAGTTATCATTGAGTCTTGAATTATATACCAAACCAGAAAGGCTGATAAGGAAAGGACTCTATTTTAAGAAGTGCGGTATGCTTGTACTAGTAATAAGTATCACAATAGGGATAATGGGTATTCTGATATATAGTCATAAACTTGGTGCTAGAGCAACCTCTGTTCAAGCCCCAGAAGTATCATTTCCAAGCTATATGACCTGGACACATTATTTAACCTATCAAAATTTTATCAGTAAAATGGGATAATAAAAATATCCATGCCATAGGATATGGTGAAATTACATAGGACATGCAAGTAAAGTGCACAATGCCTGGGGCACACAGTAAGTGCTCAACCTATAGCTCAACCTATTACTACATAAAATTCAAGACACGGAGTCTACAAAATGAGACCAGAGAGATGGAAAGGGATTAAGTAACGGAGGAGGATTAATGGGTTCAGTTTTGCACATGTTGACAGAAGTGCATGTCTCACATTGAAGTCTGAAGCTGGAGGAGAGACACGGACCAAGATTATGAGATTATTACACATGCTAATTAAAACTACAGGAATAGATGGAAGAGCACAGAAGGAAGAGCTAGGGGTCAGGGGACACGGAACCCTAAGAACCTTTGAAGGAACTCTTACAATTGCAGCCAGAAAGAATTGAGACCAGTAATGATGTTGGGATGGAAACAGTTTCCTAAAGGGTTAAGAGAACAATATGAAACACTACAGAGTTTTGCAAAATAAAGGAATCTTTTTGGTAACTGCCATCAATTAAGTACCTCAGAAATAAATGCTCTCAGCTTTTTACAAACCCTACAATACCAATGCTTTGAATTTATTTCATAATGTGTCTTGATAGTTCAAAGCTATTTTACCCTACCATCTATTTTCACGCCATCCCTGAAAGTAGGGAAGATCAAAGTTACCCAAAGTTACAGTGCTAGTTAGTTAACAGCAGTTTCTATGGGAAGTTTAAATACAGTGATTCGTAAAAACAATTATTATTAATTTAAAGGGCAACTGGAATCATCTTGTTAATCCTAAAATTTACCCACATTTATATGTATACACACACACACAGAGATATACACCAGATAGCCAGGTTGTCTGGCTCATTTTCATCAAATATTTTTTCCCCACGTTTCAGTGTATCACAACCATAACCTACTTGTTAGAGCTAAGACAAGGTAGATTACCTAGTAACAGGTAGATTAACTAAGGTAATGAGCTGCATGCTGTTAATAAAACCTAACTACGATGTTAATGAAAAAGCTAAGAATGACATTTTTCTGTTTAAAATCCTTAAACAGAATCAAGTCCAAACTCTTGCAGCTTCGTCTTCTGTCACTCCCCAGCAAGCCTTTAAGGCTGGGAACTTCCTAGGTCTTCTTGACCAGGCATGTTATCACAGCAAACAAACCTTAACTTTTTCATGTAACTTTTAATTCAGTCTTCTCAACCAGAACTTGTCTTAACTGTGCAGCCCCAGGATCAAATGTGCTGAGCATACACCTTGTACTTTTACTGAATGAAACAATATAAATGTATTTTGTGATCCCTGGGCTTCTGATCCCTCTCTTCCCTGGGCTCAGTTGGTAAAGAATCCACCTGTAACACAGGAGACCCTAGTTTGATTCCTGGGTCGGGAAGATCCGCTGGAGAAGGGATAGGCTGCCCACTCCAGTATTCTTGGGCTTCCCTTGTGGCTCACCTGATACAGAATCCACCTGCAATGCAAGCGACATGGGTTCAATCCCTGGGTTGGGAAGATCCCTGGAGAAGAGAAAGGCTACCCACTCCAGTATTCTGGTCTGGAGAATTCCATGGACTAGTCCATGGGATCACAAAGAGTCAGACAGGACTGAGCGACTTTCACTTTATTTGCTAAGTAAACATAAGTAAAATTAAAATATACGACTTTAAGTTGAGACTGTACTGTAATGGATTCAATTTATATAAATCTTCAAATCAAAGTAACAGCTCAATATTAGAGAATGTAATTAAAATTACCTATTTTCTTACATTAAATCAAAATTTTCTGAGTAGATCTACATGTTGTGGTTTCACGCACAATAATTAACAGTGAGAAATACTTTCAAAACTAAAATAATTCTGAGTAAAAAAAAGTAGGGATTAAGAGAGCCAAAAACTTTTGTATACATAATATCTCAGGGTCCTTTTTTATATAAAAGATAAACAAATTAATATGCCAGAAATATAAGTCATATTATATTAGCATTTTGAACTTAGACTCAGAACACATGTGAATTCTGAATCTTTTCTGAATGGTATTATTACAATTTTTTGAACATTTTTTTGAACATGTACAACTCTAAACTTCCTCATCTGTCAACTAAGGAATACAATACTTCAAACGAGATAATTATATAAAAGATATTTCTAACTTCAAAAATGTCATGCAAGTTAAAATAGAACACTGAGAAAACTAAAGCAAAATTTAACACAACAGAACTGATATTTATTACTTAAAATATTTAAAACTACATGGAACAATTAGCAAATAACAAATACATATGAAAAAGGACTTGGAAATACTGCCTTATGATGTATGTGTGAGAAAACAAAAAACCTACCACAAAAAGAATTAATGAAATGAAAAAACTTACCAAACCATTTATGCTGTGATTTTATTTTTCTATTATTTTATAATTACTATTTTCTAGTATTTTAATTCAGATTGTACAGGTCAAGATAATACTGCACCAAAATCGCTATCTAAATTTATGAAGTACTAAAAAGGGGACCAATCTTAGGGTCATATGCTACCTTTGAAGCTTGATCAAATGAAATTCTTATTGTCTGCTTGTTTATTTCTAAAATATCAATATAAAAAAATAAAACAAAACCTCAACATAAAGGAATAGTGTAAACTGTGGACTTTAGTTCATGATATGTCACTATCTGTTCATCAATTGTAACAAATATACCCCACTAATGCAAGATGTTAGTAACAGCAGAAACTAGGAGGAGGGAGGGTATATGGGAACTCACTGCACTTTCTGCTCGGTTTTTCTATAAACCAAAATTGATCTAAAAATAAAGACTACTTTTTAAAATAAAAACTAAAAATACAAAGAGGTAGAATCAGAATATCTCTAGATCCCTTTCTCTCCTAAAATTCTGAGATTCCTACTATGAATAAACAAGAAGCTCTAAGGGGATAAAAAAGAAATGTAAGAAGTTCCAGTTCTGCCATGACACATCAGATAATCCTTGCTAATCTGCACGTACAGCTTACTTAAGAAGTAAGAATCAGCAATTTCCATAAATAGTCTAGGATTTACAGTTATATTAACTTAAGACCAAGAAAGATGGTTTATAGGGTACTGCTTCCCCTAGCAGAGATAACATACCACATCGTGGCATGTTTTACCAGATACCACACTGATACACAGAAAGCAACAAGTCACATTGCTTAGTGTGACATTTGAGTCTCTTCTTTTAGACATGGCCATGATGAATAACAATTTACTAATAAATTTGAAGTAAAGCTTTGGTAGGCTGAATTGTGACAAGGAAAAACACAGATGAGTAAGAAACTAGTTGTAGCTAGTGGGAAGTTGTAGGAGACAAATAGAGTGCAGAGAGCTTCAAAGATTTATCCATTTCTTAAGGAAAAAAAACTTAAATCTGATGACCAAAGGTTAATATCAGTAAAACCTAGGGAGGCAAGCACATGAGTACTGATTACATTTTTCTTTTCATTTAAATATTGGCAAAATTTTTTTTACTATTTTAAATTATATTACATAATTCTTGCGCCAAAATTCCTTCCATTAAACTGATGCTAATTTTCTGCCTCTCTAGGTGGGCTATTCCTGAAATCATGTTCAGGGAAAATACAGGAATCACAAATTTCTTCAAGACCCAAATAAAATTACACCCTTTCCAAAATTCTGCTTGCAATCCTTGCTAGGAATCTTAGAAATCATCTTTAAACTCTCAAATATTCTATCACAGGGCTTCCCAGGTAGTGCAGTGGTAAAGAATCCACCTGCCAATGCAGGTTTGATCCCTGGATCAGGAAAATCCCCTGGAATACAAAAATGGTAACCCAAACTAGTATTCTCACCTGGAAAATTCCATGGAGAGTATCTGGTGGGCTAAAATCCAGGGAGCTGCAAACAGAACCCACTGAGCAACTGAGCACGTGGCATATTTTATCATATTATATGTAATACTTCAGCAACTAGATGCTACTTGGTATAAATAATTGGAGTTCTGAATATGTAGATGACAATATGTAAGAGTGAGGACCTGCTGACAGGGTCCAGATGTTTACTGAGAATCATGGAGAAGGAAATGGCAACCCACTCCAGTGTTCTTGCCTGGAGAATCCCATGGATGGAGAAGCCTGGTAGGCTGCAGTCCATGGGGTCGCAGAGTCGGACACGACTGAAGTGACTTAGTAGTAGTCTGGAAGTGGCCACAGGACTGGAAAAGGTCAGTTTTCATTCCAATCCCAAAGAAAGGCAATGCCAAAGAATGTTCAAATTACCGTACAACTGCACTCATTTCACATGCTAGCAAGATTATGCTCAAAATCCTTAAAGATAGGCTTCAGCAGTATATGAATCAAGAATTTCCAGATATACAAGCTGAATTTAAAAAAGGCAGAGGAACCAGAGATCAAATTGCCAACATTCTCTGAATCACAGAAAAAGCAAAGGGAATTCCAAAAAAAATCTGCTTTATTGACTACGCTAAAGCCTTTGACTGTGTGGTTCATGGCAAACTGTGGAAAATTCTTTAAGAGATGGGAATACCAGATCACCTTACCTGCCTCCTGAGAAACCTGTATGCAGGACGAGAAGCAACAGTTAGTACTGGATATGGGACAACAGACTGCTTCAATATTGGGAAAGGGGTATATCAAGGCTGTATACTGTCACTCTGCTTATTTAACTTCTATGCAGAGTACATCATGTGAAATGCTGGGCTGGATGAATCACAAGCTGGAATCAAGATTGCCAGGAGAAATATCATAAATTCAGACATGCAAATAGTACCACTTTAATGGCAAAAAGCTAAGAGGAACTAAAGAACCTCTCAATTAAGGTGAGAGAGAAGAGTGAAAAAGCTGGCTTCAAACTCAACATCAAAAAACGAAGATGGTGGCATCCAATTCCACCACTTCATGCCAAATAGATGGGGAAACAATGGAAACAGTGACAGATTTTATTTTCTTGGGCTCCAAAATCACTGCAGATGGTGACTGCAACCATGAAATTAAAAGACGTTTGCTTCTTAGAAGAAAAGCTATGACAAACCTAGACAGGGTATTAAAAAGAGAGAATACTTTGCCAACAAAGGTCCGTCTAGTCAAAGCTTCAGTTTTTTCCAGTAGTCATGTATGGATGTGAGACAAAGAAGGGTGAATGCCGAAGAACTGATGCTTTTGAACTGTGGTGTTGGAGAACTCTTGAGAGTCCCGTGGACTATAAGGAGATCAAACCAGTCAATCCTAAAGGAAATTAACCTGAATATACATTGGAGGGACTGATGCTGAAGCTCTAATACTTTGGCTGCCAACTCACTGGAAAAGACCTTGATGCTGGGAAAGATTGATGGCAAGAGGAGAAGGAGAAGACAGGATAAGAAGGTCAGATGGCATCACTGACTCAATGCACATGAGTTTGAGCAAGCTCAAGGAGAAGGTGAAGGACAGGGAAGCCTGCAGTGCTGTCGTTCACTGGGGTCACAGAGTCAGACACAACCTGGTGTCTGAGTAACAACAGTGGCTTGTGTTCCGAATAAACGCTGCTCCCTATACACAAAATAAATTTCAAGAGAGTCAAACGTTAAAAATTAAATTAAAACATAAAGTACTAGAAAAAAGTATAAGTGGATATAATCTTGGACAGATGATGAATTTTCTATATATTACACTGAAAGAATGATACATTGGAATTTAAAAAGTTTAATTTTTATACTTCAAAAACCACCAAAAAATTTTAAAACATAACAAAAGAAAAATATCCATGACATGTATTAGAGAGAAAGGGTTACTAGTAATAAACACTTAAAATCTCCCATAGAAATAGCAATAAGAAAATGAACCTCTCCCAATAGTAAAAAAGCAAAGGGAACCTCTGGGAAATTCTCAAAAGAAGTACAAATATCCAAGGGGAAACAATCTTATCAGTAATCAAGAAAATAGAAACTAACATATCCACCTTAACCTAGAAAAATGAAGAAGTGACAGCTCCTATTTTTTTGAGGAAAACAGCACTCTTACTTACACCCTGCTGGTAGGAATAGAAATTGGTTAAAAAAAAAAAAAAAAGAAGCCTGTCTGAAGAGTAATTGGGCAATATATAAGATATACCTTAAACTTTTTCATATAATTTGATCTAGAATCCCAATCCAAAAACATTTATATAAGGATGCTCACCAAGGCATTTTTGAAATAGTAAAACATTTTAAACATTCTAAATATTTAATGACTGGAATGATTAAACACACGTTGGTGAATTAATGCAACACATTACTCTGCTATTCTTAACAAAAAGATGTTGAACAAAAAATATGCAATGATACAAAATGATGTTAACTATGCATTAAGGCAAGATAAATACATAAAAAGCTGTGAAACAGCACTCCATTATCTCACTATGGTTTAAAAATATTTACATGTATATAAGAAATTCTACACCAAAATGCAAAAAGTGGTAATCTCTGGCAGATGAGATTGTGAGTTAACTTAAATTTGCCCCATTCTGCTTAACTGTGCCTTCAAGGTTCTACAATAAACTACAATAAAGTAATACTTTCAAAAACAATAAACACACATTACTTTTAGATGTTTTTAAATAACACCACCTCCTGTCCAAGAGACATCCTAGATGACTAGGGAAGCTGAATAAACATTACAATACATGGATACGTAGAGATCAATACAAGGAGGGTACTGAGCAAACACAATACAAGGTAAAGAATCTAGCTGGAATGCAAAGAAAATTTCCTGAAGGAAAGAATCTCCCAAGTGAGATTTAAGCATGAAGAGGAATAGTCAAAAAAATTAAAAAGAAGACCATTCAGGCAGGAATGTAGGAACTAAAGAATTTAAATACTCCAAATCTGGAATGACAGAAAGAAAAAGAATGGCTTATGATGAGTTCATACAGCCAGGATCAGGTCAAGTCACAAGTATCCTCTAAGTAATAAGTTTGGATGTGATCTTGAAGGCAACTAGTAAAAGACCCAATATTTAAAATCAGTTGCATACTAAAAAGACTACTGACAGTGGGGAGGATAAATCTGAGGGGAATAGTGGAAAGTCTGTCAAAGAGATCTGGGAGAGAAATAATGGAAGCCTTATTTAAAATGGAGCGATGGTATGGAAAGGCTGAAAGAGTGCAAAACACACAAGTAGTATTCAGTAAGAAGAAACCAAAGGACTTGACGATTTGAGATAACAAAGCACAAAGAGGTATCCAAGATTATTCTCAGCTTCTGAGCTGGGTAAGAGGAAGGCAGAAGCGATTCAACATGAAAGACATAAAGTTCAGTTTTGGATGTGCTGCTATTGAAGATTCTATGGTAACTGGATATGTAAGTCTTCAAGTGGTGGTTAAGTCTTTGGGTTGGAAATAAGGACTTGGGAGTCAATGGTGACGTGGTAGGTAGCTGAAGTCCTATCTTGTGAGACTGACCATAAAGAGAGAATATGTAGAAGAGAGTCGAAGACAGAACCTGGAGGAAACTCAGGAATCACGTGAAGAAAGACTAACTGGCAAAAAGAGACAGAAAAGGAAATAGGTTAAATAGAAAGGTTAAAAAAAGAAAATTAAGAAAAATAAATCAGAGAATTCCCAAGAAGAGAGTGATCTTAAGTGTTATTTGATGTCAAAAGATTGAAAAATATCCACTGGATTTAATAACCAGACAGCACCTAACGTAGCAAGAAAAACTGAAGGGTCTGGGTAATGCAGGAAGTTTAGGAATGCTTGAGAGGGGAGGAAACTGAGAAAGTACCAGTCATATGAGGTCAGGTGTTAAGTCTGAAGTAAAGGGAAGGAGTAAAGGAGTGAAGTAAAGGATCGTGGCTGCAGGCACAAGATTGTTAATGTCAGACACAGAACAACAAGCTCCTAAAGATGTCCACATTATAATTCCCCAAGCCTGTGACGGTGCTAACTTACCTGGTAAAAGCAACTCTGTAGATGTGATTAAGCTAAGGATCTCAGATGAGGAGCCTATCTTGGAATATCCAGGTAGGCCTGATGTAATTACAAGTCTCCTTACTCCAAAATCACTGCAGATGGTGATAGCAGCCATGAAATTAAAAGACACTTGCTCCTTGGAAGAAAAGCTATGACCAACTAGACAGCATATTGAAAAGCAGAGACATTACTTTGCCAACAAAGGTCCGTCTAGTCAAGGCTATGGTTTTTCCTGTGGTCATGTATGGATGTGAGAGTTGGACTGTGAAGAAAGCTGAGTGCCGAAGAACTGATGCTTTTGAACTGTGATGTTGGAGAAGACTCTTGAGAGGCCCTTGGACTGCAAGGAGATCCAACCAGTCCATCCTAAAGGAGATCAGTCCTGGGTGTTCATTGGAAGGACAGATGCTGAAGCTGAAACTCCAGTACTTTGGCCACCTCATGCGAAGAGTTGACTCATTGGAAAAGACTCTGATGCTGGGAGGGATTGGGGACAGGAGGAGAAGGGGACGACAGAGGATGAGATGGCTGGATGGCATCACCGACTCGATGAATGTGAGTTTGAGTGAACTCCAGGAGGTGGTGATGGACAGGGAGGCCTGGCGTGCTGCAATTCATGGGGTCGCAAAGAGTCGGACATGACTGAGCGACTGAACTTTGAACTTTACTTATAAGAAGGAAGAGGAGATCACAGATGACAGAAGATGTTATGATGTTGGCTTTGAAGATAGCGGAAGGGCGTCACAAGCCAAGAATGTAGGCAGTCTTTCTTGGCTAGAAAAGGCAAAGAAAAATATTCTCCCCTAGAGCCTCCAGAAGGTAAACAAGCAACCCTGCTGATCTATTTTAGAGCTTTGATCTCAGAACTGCAGGCTAATAAGCTTAAGTCACTAAGTTAACGGCAATTTTTATAGCAACATTAGGAAACATTTCATTTGGTTTATTTTTTAGGTAAGAGAGGCTTACGTATGTTTACATACTAAGCAAAGAACAGAAGCGGAGCTCTGAAGACAAAAGAAAGATTTTGTATTTTTGATGATCAAACTGGACAATAAATCTTGGGATAAAAATTTAGGTTTAATCTTACACCCAAGTTCTTTCTGTGATCTCTGGCTGAATGCTGAATGACTGAGGTTCACCAGGAAATGGGAAGAAATGGAATAAACAGATTTATTCCTAGAACTAGCCTTGGAAAAAGAACCCTTCTACTAACAGAAAGAGAGGAAGGGAAGGGTGTTTATGCTGACAAGTGCAAAATGAATTGAGAAAGTGGTAGTTTCGTCGCTAAGCCATGTCCAACTCTTGCAACCTCATGGACTGTAGCCCACAGACTCCTCTGTCCATGGGATTTCCCAAGCAAGAGTACTGGAGTGGGTTGCCATCTCCTCCTCCAGAATTAAGGAAATTAACCTACTAATCAGCACTTGTCTCCTAAGATCAGAGTTATTATTTACTGAGTAACTACTATGTGCAAAGCATCAAGTACTTGCATAAATTTTCTTTCTCAAAATGTTGCAAGACAAAAATTATGCACACTTGACTAGGGGGAAGTGCCAAACTCCTAGGACTCAGATGAAAACCTGCGTGACTCAAACACTACACTGAGAGACCTGGTAGACACTACCAGAACCCAGTGATTAAGGTCAACAGTGCCAGTAATCAGACATACCAAAATCAGGTACCCTTGATATGATGTACTGAAAAGGACATTTCACCTCCATGGTATTCCTTTACCCAATTATGCAGCAACACTTTTATCAAATTACAAGAAAATAACGTGAGGGATATTTTACACAACAACTGACAACTACTCTTCAAAGTCTCAAGGCAATAAAAGACAAGAAAAAACAGAGGAACTATTACAGACTGAGAGAGAACAGAGACACAACAGAACAACGCAGAATCCTTGATTAGATCCTGGACAGGAGAAAAAAAAAAAGAAAGCACTAGGTGTTAAAACAAGTGAACTCAGAATAAAACCTATAATTTAGTTAATAGCACTGTACCAATGTTAATCTCTTAGCTCTGATCACTGTATCACGAACTCAAAAAGTTAAAAAAAAAAAAAAAAAAAAAAACCCACTGATTCTACAGGAGAAAGTCACTTATCTATGAGTCTAGCTTTCAGTCTATTCAAGGTTAACTTTATGGAGCTGCAGAGCCTACGTTTAGGTTCTCTCTGGTGGTTAACAATAGCACATATGGTATTCCTGAATTCCCTGGCATTCTGGTCTGACTCCTATCCTAGACTGGTGCTTGAACACTTGACCTCTGACTCCTGCCTTGGTCCTATCCACACATTCTGACTATGCAATCTAATCCCTGATTCCAATCTCCAGAATAATATGCTTGTTGGGAGAGTATCTAAGTAAGGACAAATAGGTAAATACAAAGGATGCAGTGTAAAGTCAGCAAAGAAACCTCAGAATAGAGTGTATTAGTGATCATCATCTCTCTTACACACACTCACTCCTCACATTTGCAAACGTATCTTCATAAAATATAAACAGAAAGGGGAATCTCAATAAGGACCAGTATAGCCTAAAATGTAAAAACTACAGAGCAATATATCATAAAGCCACAAAATTGGATATATTTTTACAATCAGCTTGCTCATTTTCCATTTGTTCCGGCAAATGGACTACCTGCTAGTATTGTTTCCTTACGGATTTGCAAAGGAGTAATCAAACTACACACAATACTTTGCAAATATTTACTCAGCCATTATTATGAACCAGGTATCAACAAACAGGGTACTTAAAACATAGGTATAACTCATTTATTTTTAAGTTATATGACAGTTAGCTCTATGCAACATTGAGAGATTTTATCCATGTCCTTCATATTAGGCCATGATCTAGATTAATGAAGTCCAATAAAAAAATATAGTGCAAGCCATATATATAAGGCTAAATTTTCTAGTAACTGCGTTTTAAAAAATGAAAATAAAATGTGAAAGGTCATGTAATCACACTGAAAAAAAAAAAGGACTGATATTTACCTTTTTCCTTCCTGTATAATAAATCTTCAAAATCTACTTTGTATTATATACTTTGCATGCATGTGTGCTCCGTGGTGTCTAACTCTTTTGCAACCCCATTGGCTACAGCCCCCAGGCTCCTCTGTCCATGAGATTTCCCAGGCAAGAGTACTGGAGCAGGTGGTCATTTCCTTCTCAAGGGATCTTCCCCACCCAGGAACTGAACCGGTGTCTCCTGCTTGGGCAGGCAGATTCTTTACCACTGAGCCACCTGGGAAGCCCTACAGCATCTCAATTCCGACTAGCCACATTTCAAATGCTCAACAGTCATATGCAGCCATCACTATCCTATTGGACAGCACAGATCTTGATACTTCTATTTATTAAACAAAATAAAAATAAACTGAGTTATAGGGTTAAATTTCAATTTGCTTTATCAATCAAATCCAATCCAATTATCTTTTCTACTCAGAAATCAATACATTCTCTGTTCTCGGAACTCTGTATTTTCTTTAATCATCCCAAAGATTATTACACTACAGCTACTGAGAGAAGCAAAAACAAAGAATAATGAATTAAATTGAAAACTTATTTGCAGTGAAAGGTTTTTGAATGTTTTTAGTTAAAAGGACACACGCTACTACTGTGCTTTCTTAGAAAAATAAAATATATTTTTAAAAAACCAGACACATCCTCCAGGCTTAGTAGAGACTGCAATCAGACCAGAATATGTTGAAAACAAATTAAATCAGTCTACACACCCAACACATCTTTGATTCTTGAAAGTTGATCATATCACTTATAAGATTCACATTCATTTAAGAGTTAATAACGGGAGAATTCAAAAGTTCCATTTAAGGAAAATTTCCAAATACACACATTTATTTTTCCTTATACGTATAGCTTTTCATTCTTTAAAGAATAGTTCATCCTTTTTAATTACTGTTTTAATTAATGTTTTAACATTAATGTTACTGTTTTTTAAAAAACCCAAACTTTTGCTATAAATTACCCTTGGCTTAATTCTAAAGTAGAATTATTTAAAAAACATTATTTATAAAGACAAACAAACTCAAGGTTTCTTTATAGGTTGAGTAGCTCAATTTTAAAAACATCATTTTCACTGACTCCTTCCTAGCACAGTGCCTGGAACGTGGTATTTCCTCAATAAATGAATGAATACCAAGTAGCGGGCTCTAAATATTAATATATTTAGCATTTAAAACGAAATATTAAAAAGCGGACTTTTTCAACTAAAGGGCTTAACTAGATTTCATGTAAAAACTGAAGCTACACTACAGTTAAGAACACCTTCCATCAGTTATTCTCATTTAATTCAACACTCCTAGAGCACAGATATTATCACCCTCTTTTAACACGAGGAGGGTGGAGCCAAAAGTGGGAAGATAAAGTAGTGGAGAAAGATTTCAAGTCCAAGTCCTCAAACAAAACAGTGTGTGTAGTAGGAAGGTGTTTGTGGACTTGATGAAAAACATCTCATAATGCCCTATTTTTTTAAAAATAAATCCCACAATGGATAGACTCCAATTCCAAACACACACACACACACAACCCACAACTTTTTAAGAAATTAGGACCCATTTAAATTATAACAACAGTAACTATTACGGATTAGAACTTAACTGCAACTAAACAGAAAGGCTACGTCCTCCTATCGCTCCCTGAGGAGATAAATCAAACTGGAGGCGAAAGCATCCCTAGCGGCCTGTAAGAGACTCTAGCTGGAGGCCGAGAGGAGAGGCGGCGCCCCTTCCTTGGGGCGCAGCTGGCCCCCTCCCCTAGGAAGGCACCTGGCCAACTGGCTCCAGCCTACCTGACGGGCTCCCGCCACCGCTTGAACCAGTTGCAGCAATTGGCCATCAGACTGAACATCCCAGGCCGCTCCTCCCGCCGCCTCCCATCCGAGCCCGGAGCGGAGATGGGCCGCTAGTCCTCCTGAGCCGAGTCCTCGGGGACGCCGCCGCCGCTCCGAGGCGGCCCAGAGGAGAATGCGCCGGGAGGAGGGTGAGGGCAGTCACTCTCAAAACCAACCCCAACAAACCACGCCTGCAGGCGAGCGGAAAACCTCGCTCCTCGCCCACGTAGTGGGGACCAAAGGCGCAGTTACACAAATCCCGACAGGGTTCTGCAGCCGCCAGAGAAAACCCCCGCGTCAACGTGCTGACGTTACCCCCAGGCGCGGAAAGCCCGCCCCAAGCACCGCCCTAACACTTCTCCAATCACCGTTGGATGGCCCGTCGCGAGGCGCTCTCAGTGGCTGAAGAGTCCCGGCTCCCCGCCCCCACCGGGGGTGGGAGGGAGAAGGGGAAGTGGCTTGAAGAGAGAAGAGGAGGGGAAGGGGGCAGGCGGTTCTCGTAGCTAGGCAACGGAAGCTTCCAGAGATGAGTTGAGGGATTTCCGACAGTTCTTAGGCTAAGAGGGATCTGTATATACTTATCTAAACTGTGTGATTGTGCTGCTCCTTGTCTGTCTCCAATCCCAACTGAGATCCGGAGATCTCAGGTCTTGTGCGTGTTTTGTTTTGTTTCTTAAAGCAAGGAGTGGATCCTGCGGGATGCCAGCGGACACTGGCTGCACAACTACAGAAACAATACACTGAGACAATCAAGTTAGAATGAGGGGAAAACTCGTTCGCTAACTATCCAATAGTTTAGATGAGAGTGACGTTTTAGTTTGTTGTTGTTGTTCAGTCGTTCAGTCGTGTCTGACTCTTTGCGACCCCATGGATTGCAGCAAGCCAGGCTTCCCTGTCCTTCATCTCCCGAAGTTTGCTCAAATTCATCTACATTTGCTCAGCTCAATTGCCATTGAGTTGGTCTTTTCCAATGAGTCGGCTCTTCGCATCAGGTGGCAAAAGTATTGGAACTTCAACTTTAGTATCAGTCCTTCCAATGAATATTCAGGGTTGATTTCCTTTAGGAATTGTTTATTGTTACATAGAATGTGAAATGGAATTGTATCATATATATTGTGTGGAGGTTATGCTTACAAAAGAATATGTTCATTTTGGAAAGTATGAAAAAGGAAAAAGATGAAGAAAATAAGATCTCATAAAGGAAAGTGAAGTTACCCAGTCGTGTCCGACTCCTTGCGACCCCATGGACTGTAGCCTACCATGCTCCTCTGTCCATGGGATTTTCCAGGCAAGAGTACTGGAGTGGGCTGCTATTTCCTTCTCCAGAGGATCTTCCCGACCCAGGGATTGAACCTGGGTCTCCCGCATTGTAGGCAGACGCATTACCGTCTGAGCCACCAGGGAAGTCCCCACTTAAAGGTAACCAGTATTAAATTTTGATGTATGCACTTTCAGGATTCTTAGAGATGTGGATTGTAGCTATTTAGTTTCTCGAAGATGTAGATCATGTCGTTGTTGTTCAGTTGCTTAGTCATATCCGACTCTCTTCCACCCATGGACTACAGGACCCCTGACTTTCCTGTCCTTCACTATCTTCCTGAGTTTGTTCAAACTCATGTCCATTGATTTGGTGATGCCATCCAAACATCTCATCCTCTGTCGTCCCCTTCTCTTCCTGACTTGAATCTCTCCCAGCATCAAGGTCTTTTCCAACAAGTCAGCTTATTCACATCAGGTGCCAAAGTATCGGAGCTTCAGCTTCAGCATCAGTCATGCCAGTGAATATTCAGGATCGATTCCCTTTAAGACTGATTGGTTTAATCTCCTGGCAGTTCAAGGGATTCTCAAGAGTCTTCTACAGCACCACAGTTCAAAAGCATCAATTCTTTGAATCTCAACTTTCTTTATGGTCCAAATCTCACATCCGTACATCACTATTTGAAAAACCGTAGCTTTGACTAGACAGACCTTTCTCAGCAAAGTGACATCTCTGCTTTTTAATACGCTATCTAGGTTTTTGCTGCACTCAATATGCCAGCAAATTTGGAAAACTCAGCAGTGGCCACAGGACTGGAAAAGGTCAGTTTTCATTCCAATCCCAAAGATAGGTAATGCCAAAGAATGTTCAAACTACTGCACAATTGCACTCATCTCACACACTAGTAAAGTAATGCTTAAAATTCTCCAAGCCAGGCTTCAGCAATATGTGAACCGTGAACTTCCTGATGTTCAAGCTGGTTTTAGAAAAGGCAGAGGAACCAGAGATCAAATTGCCAACATCTGCTGGATCATTGAAAAAGCAAGAGAGTTCCAGAAAAACATCTATTTCTGCTTTATTGACTATGCCAAAGCCTTTGACTGTGTGGATCACAATAAACTGTGGGAAATTCTGAAAGAGATGGGAATACCAGACCACCTGACCTGCCTCTTGAGAAACCTGTATACAGATCAGGAAGGAACAGTTAGAACTGGACAAAGAGCAACAGACTGGTTTCAAATAGGAAGGGAGTATGCCAAAGCTGTATATTGTCACCCTGCTTATTTAATTTATATGCAGAGTACATCATGAGAAATGCTGGGCTGGAAGAAGCACAAGCTGGAATCAAAATTGCCAGGAGAAATATCAATAACCTCAGATATGCAGATGACACCACCCTTATGGCAGAAAGTGAAGAAGAACTAAAGAGCCTCTTGATGAACGTGAAAGAGGAGAATGAAAAAATTGGCTTAAAGCTCAACATTCAGAAAACTAAGATCATGGCAACCGGTCCATTACTTCACGGCAAATAGATTGGGAAACAGTGGCTGACTTTATTTTGGGGGACTCCAAAATCACTGGAGATGGTGACTGCAGCCATGAAATTAAAAGACGCTTACTCCTTGGAAGGAAAGTTATAACCAACCTAGATAGCATATTGAAAAGCAGAGACATTTCTTTGCCAACAAAGGTCCATCTAGTCAAGGCTATGGTTTTTCCAGTGGTCATGTATGGATGTGAGAGTTGGACTATAAAGAAAGCTGAGTGCTGAAGAATTGATGCTTTTGAACTGTGGTGTTGGAGAAGACTCTTGAGAGTCCCTTGGACTTCAAGGAGATCCAACCAGTCCATCCTAAAGCAGATCAGTCCTGGTTGTTCATTGGAAGGACCGATGTTGAAGCTGAAACTCCAATACTTTGGCCACCTGATGCGAAGAGCTGACTCATTAGAAAAGACCCTGATGCTGGGAAGGATTGAGGGCAGGAGGAGAAGGAGACAACAGAGGATGAGTTGGTTGGATGGCGTCACCGACTCGATGGACTCCGGGAGTTGGTGATGGACAGAAAGTCCTGGCGTGCTGCAGTTCATGGGGTCGCAGAGTCAGACATGACTGAGAGACTGAACTGAACTGAACTAGGTTTGTCATAGCTTTTCTTCCAAGGAGCAAGCATCTTTTAATTTCATGGCTGCAGTCACTGTCTGCAGTGATTTAGGAGTCCCCTAAAATAAAGTCTGTCAATGTTTCCATTGTTTCCCCATCCATTTGCCATGAAGTGATGGGACTAGGTGCCATGATCTTAGTTTTTTGAGTGTTGAGTTTTAAACCAGCTCTTTCACTCTCCTCTTTCACCTTCATCAACAGGCTACTGCTATTTTGTGACATTGTATTTTATTTAAAGAAATATGTAATATCTACTTTTCTGTTATATTCTTTGGAAATAAGTAAATGGCAGGTACATTTCTATAGAAAGAAATGAATGCATTATATGTAGGGATCCATGTGTCCATTCAGTCTCCAGTTACATATACTTATTTTCAAATTCTAGTAAAAGAAAGAAAGGGCCCTAGGAAGTTCAGTGTATCCAAGAGAAAATAATGATTTGGGATTAAGGTACCTCTAGTTTTAAAATTAACTTCTGTCTTTTACTCATTGATGAAACCCTAATCCCAACTCATATAGCTTACTGGCTCTGAACTCAAATAACCTCATCTGTGAAATGGGAATCACAATACCCACTTTGCAGGGCTGCTAAGATGATGAAATGAGAAAAATAAAGCTCAGGTGCAACTTTTAGCAAATAACAGCAGATGTCTGAAGTTGGTGATAACTGTCCCATAAATATTTACAATATATCTCCTCCTAGCTCTGTCTCCAAACTGTTAGGTATCTTGTTCTCTGTTCACATTGTCCTATTTTAATAACTTCAGTTTTCTTTCCAGTTTCTCCAGAGTGTATGACCTCTACTGGCTTTCCTAACTGAACCAGCCATTCCTCCTCAGTGCTAGACTGCCTCTGCCCAGAGTGCCCTTCCAGATACTGTAACACATCTGTAACTACAATTAATATGGTTAGCACTTCTAAAATTCCTACCTTCCTCAGTTTCCACAATTGTATACTATTTTGGTTATCTTCTGATTTCACTGATTATTCCTGTATCAGCTTCCTATTTATATTCCTTAAAATCTGACTTTGTTCCTCTACTTTTTCTTAAAAAATATGTTCTCTTGGAGAATCTAATAACTATTAGACTTCTGTACCTGAAGAGCTGTACTATACTTACTGTCCTTGAGCATTTCTGGAACTATGCTTAACCCCTGCTGTACTTCATGTCAGGCTAATTCTGGTAGTGGTACATTACCAAACATTTCTGATACCAATATACAGTTGGTCAGTTAGTTAACTAGCTGACTGTTAGTTTTTCATTATATTAAATGGTTTGGTGGACATGTGCTGCTCACTATTTCTAGTTCTCTTTTACTTTTACAAGCACATGAGATAGATACTCCCACTGTCTTGAAGACATAAGACCTCCTTTGTTCAGTGAAATATGAGTGTGGAGGATGTATTACCTTTTGGTGAAGGCATTTAAGAGCTGGTCCACAATTCTTCATGTTCTATCTTCTTGTGCAATGCTAACTATGGAAGCCTACTTTACCTCTGAAGTACTACAACATAAAAATAGCATGGAATGATGAGGCAACACATGGAAGACAGCTGCCTACAAAGTCCTGTAGTAGACTGCCTGTAACCAAGAAATAAACACTTATTTTAAGCCACTGTAATTTTGTGGCTGTTTTGCCACAGTACAAACCTATTTGTTCTAAGTGAAAAAACAGTCTTGCTGTCATCACTCTAATTAAGACTCTTGCTTCATTTTCCAGACACTGTTGAATTTGCATCCTAAATGTTACCTGGTTTCTTTTATTTCTCTCCAGTTTTACTGAGCTAAAATTAACAAATAAACCTGTAATATATGTGATGTGTACAATCTGATGATTTGATGTATGTATACATTGTGAAATGACTTCCACAATCAAGTTAATTAACACATCCACAGCCTCACATTCCTTCTTTTTTTTTTTTTTTCTTTCTTCTTTCTTTTGGGGGAGGGGTAAGACTTTGCTACAGTCTTAGCAAATTTCAAGTATACAATACAGCACAATTAACTTTAGTCACCATGCCGTAAGTTAGATCCTCAAAATGTATTCATCCTATAACTGAAAGTTCGTACCCTTTATCAGCTTCTCCTCATTTCCCCACCTCAAAACCACCATTTGACTCTCTATTTCAATGAATTTAACTTTTTAAAAATTGTACACGTAAGTGATTACATCCAGCATTTGTCTTTCTCTGTCTGGTTAATTTAACTTCACATAATACCCAGGTATAAATGTGAAATATACATAGATAGGTAGATTTGGGTATAAATGTTACCAGACTTATACTGTTAAATTGAATTTAGGTGAATATTTATGTACCAGTCACTGTTCTAGGCACTAGGAAAATAGTTGTGAACAAAACATTTAAAAATTCCTGGCCCTGTGGTTGTATTTTACATTCTAGTAGTTGTGGACTAAAAAAAATGAACAACATGAGAGTTGCAAGTTAGATTTTTATTGGGGGCAAAATGAGGACTACAGTTGGGGAGAGAACATCTCAAATAACGCTAATAAACTCTTCTAAAGAGGTAGCAGAAAGGTCAGTATTGTATGATTTTTGTCAAGGGAGGGTATATGCAAGCAAGCACAAATTTTGGCAGAGGCTTACTGCTAGTAACACAGAGCGTCTATCACTGTTAACAGTTTTAGTGGTTTTCTAGATATGAGAAGATGCAAGAATTTGGCATCATAAAATCTGAAAATATGTAACTTTCTGAAGGTCCATTCTGTCAATTTTTCCCAGAGCACAGAGTGCCTCATTCCTGATCTCCACCCTGAACTCTGTTCAGGGTGTGTTGAAGGTCAGCAGCTTCAGTGGCTAATGACTTAATCTTTGTAGAGGCAGATGACCAGTACCAACTTTTAGTAGACATGGTAGAGAGTAAAGAGGATGTAGATAATAGATATAATAAGTGGGAAAATATATTAGTAGAAGATTATATGGAGAAATGTAAAACTGGGTGAGGGAATGGGATTAGAACCAGGAAAAGGGATTAGTTTGCCAGTCAAATTTTGGATAAGATTTAATTACAAATTTAGAAGTGTACTGAAAACAAATTTTGACTAATTGAAATTGACCAAATGCTAATCAATATCGAGCTAAAGGTGAAATTATCCTCACAGAGTGAATTCATGCAATAAATTAAAAACCTGAAAAATTTCTCCAAAGATGTATTATTAAATTTTAAAGCATTTCAGGATATAATTTTTCAAAATTCAACATTACAGTGTAGGTAGGACACACAATTTTTCACCATTGACAACCAATCCTAGGACTGTGATGTACATTTGTGGTCTTAAAATGACTTAAAAGTTTCACATTCGGTTGAACTTTTTTAAAGATCAAGATTTTTTTTAGGTCCCTTGCATTTCGCTAACATTTCTTTCTTCATACTCTATATTTTTTAATGTCTATATGGGTGATGCTTTGTTATGATTGCTGTTGATTCATGATATTTGAAGTCTTCCCTTCTGAAATATTGATATCTCAAAGCCGATATTCTACTCTTAATTCTTCCTCACGAATGAGCAATGCTGTGGCTTAAATGCATTTAAATATTCAGTAATTAAATATAATACTTAAAGGTCATTTTGTTTTATGTTCTGATTGTTAGCACACCAAACAATTCTACAGAGATTATACATATTTTTAATTAAATCGCCTGGGTTTGGAATAAATCTTTATAGACTGACATGGTAGAGTCAGACATAGCAAGAAGGAAGTTAAAAGAGGGAAGAATATGGATATGTTCAACAACTCCTTTGCACATTTTCAGAAATAGTGACACATATAAACTTCCATCCAGCTGGATCACAGAACCACAGAAAGCTAGAGCTGGGAAACACCCTTGGGAGAGCATAAGCCTACTGACTTTGACACACATAGAAAATCAGTTGATATATTCACTAGGTAGAAATACTGGAAGTGATACTAGGAAGTGTGCCTTAAGTACGTGCTACCTTTTAACACACTAATTGCCTCACGTGTTCTCTCTCTAAATTCTTTCCTCAAAACTGTAAAAACTTACTATTATCTCCATTTTACAGATACTACAACTAGTAAACCACAGAGCATGGCCACTCTAATCTAGGCGGTTCAGCTCTAAACGCAGTCTTAAATATTAATAACATGTTTCAAATGTGCATGCCTAAACACAAAAAGCAGAGGTAATATGCAAAAACCGATAGAATGATATATAATAGAATATATGATATGATAGATATGATAGAATATGATAAAATATGATAGAATCCGATACATTCTTTTCTCCTCAGAACATTTTTTTTTTTGCTATACTTTCTTTACACTATAAATGCAAGAACAAAATTAAAACGTAGATGACCAAAACTATCACTCTAGCTTTCATTAGCTCTGTTCTCCGTAGCCAACTTAGAATTCTCATTTGCTTCCAGATTTTGGTTACCATCTTCACCGCCAACATCAGATTTTTTCCTTTTAAGTTTTAAGCCTGTATACTCCGATCTTTAAGAGTCAGACACGATGAGCGACTGAACTGAACTGACTGAACCCTGATCTTTGAGTCCTCAGTTTTCTGGGCGACTCAGTCTTCCACTCCAGCTCGCTGGAGGTGCTGGAGATGGTCGTTTTAAACGCTTTTGCTTCCCCTTCTTGGCAAACTTCATATTCCGGAGACTGGAACAAAGCGCTGGAGTCTGGAAAGGGCCAGGAAGAATGTCTCAACAGTGTTTACCAGGCCTCCAGTTCTCTCCCTGAGCCCTGCCCCCAGCTCTGAAACGAAAAGCTTCCAGGAAATGTCCCTGTTATCACTTCCCCGCCTGCTGGGGGGCTGGGAGCGGGCGGTCCCCTCCGCCCCCGGCTCCGCTGCTCCGCTGGCGCGCTGGCTCGCAGGCGCCCCCGCGCCGCAGTCCTTAACTAGCGGCGCCCGGGTGGTAGCTCCGCCGCGCGCCGGGCGCAGGGGTCCCCGCCGCGACGCGCCGCCGCTTCTGCCCGCGCCTCCGCCCGTTTCGCCATGAGGGTCCTGGGTGGGCGCACGGGGACGCTGCTGGCGTGCCTCGCCCTAGTGCTTCCCGTCTTGGAGGCGAACTGTAAGTAATCAATAGCGTCTTGTCTTCTTTCCTCAGCGGTGCCAACTGAACTACGAGCCCTGTTGGACGGGTTTTCTTTTCTGGGGCTGCAGCCTCCCAGAAAGTTTCCAGTAAATGCTTCCATCAGCAGTGTATCTAGCGGGCGTTGTAATGGTGGGGCAGGGTCAATTGGGAGTCGTGTTGCCTACGGGACAGATTTCTAAAACAAGAGTGATACTAAACATCAATGAAGGAGTTAGAACACCTACCTACCAATTGCCCCTAACAGTTGAAGTTCTCAGTCAGATGACAAGGATGAGCACACTGCAGTATAAAAGAAGGGAGGAAAGGCAACCCACTCTGTCTTCCATTTGTACAAGCGCCTGACCCCAACCGGCACCCCCTGGCTGCAGCCTACCTCCCTTCTGCAATTTCTGGACTTTGATCTTGCTTTGCTTATCTCAACATTGACAAACGAATTGTTAGGAGATGACTGCGCGTTTGCATAGCAGATGTCATTTTTTTTAACCTTGAAGTTAAAAGGACTATTAAATAATGTAGTTTTCAGATCGTTTTTTACTGACAGTTTTTGGCACTGAGTGCCACTCTTCCGAGATCATCGCAGGAATTCTTTTTAGTTTATCTTCGTGTGTCCTGTTCTTTATGTGTCCATGCCTCGATTCAAGGCAGGATGTTGAGTTTTCTCTAAAAGAATATAGTCATATCAAGGTATTTAGTACGTTTTAGTTGCCACTTAGTTTGTTCTCTAAAGTTTAAGCACATTCACTGGTCAAAAATGCTTTCTTGTGATATGTTTTATTCTCAGGAAATGGCATGATAAACTGAATTACACCATAAATGGTTAAAGCTCCATTGTAAGCTTCACAAAGATATAATTTCAGGAGAATTAAATAGGAATTTACTGACATTCCTTGGTGTTTCAGCGGTAAAGAATCTGCCTGCCAGCGCAGGAAACACGGGTTCCATCTCTGGGTTAAGAAGATCCCTTGGAGGAGAGAAGGACAACCTTCTTCATTTAAAAAGTGCCCTAACTAGTCAGCCAGTCACCAAGTAACTGATTGGATTTTGTAATCTGTCCCATTTCCAACAGCTGAATGAATAGCAATTCTGCTAACAGATTTGGTGGGTCTTTTTTAGGAGCAAGAGTCTGGTCTGGTGGCCCTCTGTGAAGGAAAATCTATGTAATTGAGTCTATATGTAGTCTTCACCCTTGCCACCATGGCTGCTTTTTTTATGAGTATTGAACAGACCACTAACCTGAGAGAACAAAGCAACAGCCAGAAGCCCATATGTACCCACAGATTCTCCAGGCTGGAGGGACAAGTGGAATAAGGGTGATTTACCCACATAGATTCTGAACCTTTAACCTTTCTACAATGGAGTGAAGCAATAGGGACAGGCTCTTACTGGTTCTAGTCTATTAGCATAATTCTTGTTAGTCCTCTGGTCCATTTTTTGGAATGGACTTTAAAAGGACACATTCAAGAACACTGGCTTTTAAATCTTCATAGAAGTGGTAAAACTGTAACTTTCTGCAATTATATGATATTTTCCATCTTTCAAAATAGCCTACTTGGCATTTTCTCATGAGTTTCACAGCGATTCCGTGATGCACTTTCCCAACTTGAGGAAAACATTACGCTTCCTCTCCGCCTCTATTAAAGTTATTAGCCATTCTTTCACTTCCTATTCTCACTTGATCTTCTTGAAGAAACAGTTGGTTCCGTAGGTCCCCTCTCTTCTCACCATCCCATGGGTATTGGGGACAGAAAATGTTAATGGTGATCCTATTGTTAAGCCAACTGTATACATTTTGACACTGTTGAAACTTATCCTTTTGAAATTGACCTCCTTTTATGTCTAGAAGCATTATCTTCAAATTTTCTTTCTCTCTCTACATAAGTGTTACTAGTTCTGTTTCTGTTGTTTTGATGATTTCTGCTTTTCTTTAAATGTTAGAGTTTCCTGGGGTTCCATTTTGACCTTCTGTCCCTATTGGACATCTTTTCCCAACTTAAACCACTGGCTATATCCTACTATCTCTTTATATTTTTAAACCATGCTTAATATAATGTGCTTAAAAAAATACACCTATAGCTTCACTAGCAAGAGACCATATTTTGCTTTATATTTTTCTAATCCCTTTTTTCTATAGGTACATTCTTAGAAATTAAAATATGTAAGTGAAAGAATGGAATTTTGCCCTTAAGAGTATTTGTAACATGTTATTTCACCTAAGAATGATGATTGTTTTTATATCAATAAATTAAAATCTATGTCACACTTTAAAACAGATTTACAATTTTCCTTTACAAATGTTCATCATAATATATTTAAACAAAATCATATTTTTGGACATTTATATTATTTCCAGTGTTTTGCTTATATCAACAGTATTATGAGGAACATATTCATATATATTTCTTTACATATGTCCATGTTCATTTTCTCAGTTTAATGTCCTAGAAATGGAATTGTTAGTTGAATATCCAAAGAGTGCACCTTTTTTTTTTTTTACTGGTGGAAAATCTTACTCTCTAATGTAATGAAAAATTCTGAAAATATCTACCCAGGGGAAAAGCAGAATAATGATAACAAAGTACAGAAAACAACCAAAGGGAAAAGTTAGTTTGGCCTGTGGTAGACAGCCTCCAAGGTGGCCCCCAATTACTCTTTTTTTTTTTAATTGTATTGGAGTATAGTTGATTCACAGTGGTATGTTGGTTTCTGGTGTACAGCAGAGTGGTTGGGCTATATATACATTTACAATATTCTTTTTCATTTTGGTTTATTACAGGATATTGAATATAGTTCCCTGTGCTATATAGTAGGACCTTGTTGTTTATCCATCCTATATATATTAGTTTAAGAGTGTGACTATTAAATGGTTTTAGACACATATTGTTATTATTTTGGTTGGTGCAAAAGTAATTACATTTCAGACTCTGAATTTTAATCATTGTAACTAGAAGGCAATGGCACCCCACTCCAGTACTCTTGCCTGGAAAATCCCACGGACGGAGAAGCTTGGTGGGCTGCAGTCCATGGGGTCGCTAAGAGTCGGACACAACTGAGCGACTTCACTTTCACTTTTCACTTTCATGCATTGGAGAAGGAAATGACAACCCGCTCCAGTGTTCTTGCCTGGAGAATCCCAGGGACAGGGCAGCCTGGTGGACTGCCGTCTATGGGGTTGCATAGAGTCGGACACGACTGAAGCGACTTAGCACCTTAGGCTCAAGCATATCTTCATTAATCAAAATAGGAGCGATTACAATCAATACAATATTGCCAATGAGAAATAAGTTTGTTTATTCCTGTAGCATAAAAATCCGGGCTTCAGGATTCAATGAACTCTTGGAAAGCAATTTCTGTGTCCTTCTGGTTGTGGAAGCATTTTTCCTGCCAAATGTTGTTGAGATGCTTGAAGAAGTGGTAGTCGGTTGGCGAGAGGCCAGGCGAACATGGCAGATGAGGTAAAGCTTCGTAGCCCAATTCGTTCAACTTCTGAAGCATTGGTTGTGAGATGTGTGGTGGGTATTGTCACTGAGAAGAATTGGCACTTTCTGTTGACCCGTGCTGGCTTCAGGCATTTCAGTTTTTGGTGCATCTCATCAATTTGCTGAGCATACTTCTCTGATGTAATGGTTTCATAGGGATTCAGAAAACTGTAGGGGGTTGGACCAGCAGCAGACCACCAAAGAGTGATCGTGACCTTTTTGGGGGGGTGCAAGTTTGGCTTTGGAAAGTGTTTTGGAGTGTTTTCTTGGTCCAGCCACTGAGCTGGTTGTCCCTGGTTGTATAAAATCCACTTTACGTCACAGGCCACAATCTCATTGAGAAATGCTTTGTTGTTGTTGGGTAGTATAAGACACTTCAAAATGATTTTTTTTTAATTTGATTTCAGCTCATGAGGCAGTCACTTATCAAGTTTTTTCACCTTTCCAGTTTGCTTCAAATACCAAATGACCGTAGAATGGTTGACATTGAGTTCTTTGTAGCTTCTCATTTAGTTGTAAGAGGAACAGCTTCAGTGATGGCTTGCAACTGATTATTGTCAACACCCAATGGCCATCCATTGTGCTCCTCATCTTCAAGGCTCTGGTCTCCTTTGCAAAACTTCACTGCACTGCATGTTCATTAGCAGTTCCTGGGCCAATTGCATTATTGATGTTGAGAATGGCTCTGCTGCTTTATGGACCATTTTGAACTCAAATAAGAAAATGGCTTGATTTTGCTTTTTATCTAACATCATTTCCATAATGTAAAATATATATAAAATAAACAAGTAATAATTCATTAGCAAAAAGTATAAAGCAAGAAATGCACATTAAAATGATGTAAAACATAACTACATTGATTTCAGAATTTATTCCAATATCAAATGGCAAAGTTCAATAATGCAAAACTGCAATTACTTAATAATAGATATCCTTTGGAAATCTGATTTCAAAAGTAGATTTTAAGAGTACCTAATTCCTTTCATCTTTGCCAACATCGGATTTTAACTTCTTTTAAAATCTTTGTCAAAGCAATAGGTATAAAAAACGACTGACTTTTTGAGGTGTGAGGAGTAGTCCATACTATTTTTTAATTCATCCTTTAACTTTTTTGGTTGGGAAGATCCCCTGGAGAAGGGAAAGTCTACCCACTCCAGTATTCTGGCCTGGAGAATTGCAAAGAGTCGGACATGACTGAGCGAATTTCACTTTCACTTTTTTATTTCTATATCATATTTTAGTTCTCTACTTCTTTATCATGACATACTTTCATTTTATAGATGCCAGATTTTCTCAATTTATTTAGGATATTATTTATAGATTTTTGGAAGTTATCTACTATGTCTTCAGTTACCTCTATTTCCTTTTGGGTCTATTATGTTCCTCTTGCCCTTCTCTTTCATGCTACTAATTTTATGCAATTATCTAGTGATTTTTAGCTGTTATTTCATAATTTTTGAAGACAGTCCTAAGTTGATTACATTGACTAGGTAGCTGGTTTAGAGTTCTTCTATGGTTGTTCAGTTCAGTTCAGTCATTCAGTTGTGTCCTTCTCTGCGACTCCATGTACACCAGGCTTCCCTGTTCATCACCAACTCCGAAAGCTTGCTCAAATTCATGTCCATTGAGTCGGTGATGCCATCCAACCATCTCATTCTCTATCGTCCCATTCTCCTCCTGCCTTCAATCTTTCCCAGCATCAGGGTCTTTTCAAAAGAGTCAGCGCTTTGCATCAGGTGGCCAAAATATTGGAGTTTCAGCTTCAACATCAGTCCTTCCAATGAATTTTCCGGACTGATGTCCTTTAGGATGGACTGGTTAGATCTCCTTGCAGTCCAGGGGACTCTTAACAGTCTTCTCCAACACCACAGTTCAAAAGCATCAATTCTTTAGCAGTCAGCTTTCTTTATAGTCCAACTCTTACATCCATACATGACTACTGGAAAAACCATAGCTTTGACTAGACAGACCTTTGTCAGCAAAGTAATGTCTCTGCTTTTTAATACGCTGTCTAGGTTGGTCATAACTTTTCTTCCAAGGAGCAAGCATCTTTTAATTTCAAGGCTGCAGTCACCGTCTGCAGTGATTTTGGAGCCCCACGAAATAGTCTGCCACTGTTTCCATTGTTTCCCCATCTATTTGCCGTGAAATGATGGAACTGGATGCCATGATCTTAGTTTTCTGAATGTTAAGTATTAAGCCAACTTTTCGATTCTCTTCTTTCACTTTCATCAAGAGGCTCTTTAGTTCTTTGCTTTCTGCCATAAGGGTGGTGTCATCTGCATATCTGAAGTTATTGATATTTCTCCCGGCAATCTTGATACAGCTTGTGCTTCATCCAGACCAGCATTTCTCATGATGTACTCTGCATATAAGTTAAATAAGCAGGGTGACAATATACAGCCTCTGTGGTTGTTGAAGGAAATGGCAACCCACTCCAGTGTTCTTGCCTGGAGAATCCCAGGGACGGGGAAGCCTGGTGGGCTGCCGTCTATGGTGTTGCACAGAGTCAAACACGACTGAAGCAACTTAGCAGCAGCAGCAGCAGCAGTTGTTAAGGTCTATGTTTCTAAAGGGACAATGTTTTTGGGAAATTTATGAGTTCTAGGTACTTGGGCAGGCTTCTGTTTAAGCCTTTGTGGGTATTGGTCGAGGGTGAATTGATGCTTTTGAACTGTGGTGTTGGAGAAGACTCTTGAGAGTCCCTTAGACTGCAAGGAGATCCAACCAGTCCATTCTGAAGGAGATCAGCCCTGGGATTTCTTTGGAAGGAATGATGCTAAAGCTGAAACTCCAGTACTTTGGCCACCTCATGCGAAGAGCTGACTCATTGGAAAAGACTCTGATGCTGGGAGGGATTGGGGGCAGGAGGAGAAGGGGACGGCAGAGGATGAGATGGCTGGATGGCATCACTGACTCAATGGACGTGAGTCTGAGTGAACTCCGGCAGTTGGTGATGGACAGGGAGGCCTGGCGTGCTGCGATTCATGGGGTTGCAAAGAGTTGGACGCGACTGAGCGACTGAACTGGACTGAACTGAATTGTCAAGGTAAAGAGGACATTACTCTTTGAAATAACTCTTTCTAGTTGCACTACTTGATCCCACACAATATATGTTAAATGTATCTTTCCTTATTACTTGTTTTATTTTCCTTCTTTTCCTCGATTTCTTATCCCAATCATTTTTTCTCCTTTCCAAGGTTATCATTTTACTCCACTATTATTTAGACTGTGTCTTACAGCCTTTTAGAAAGTCCACAGGGAGTTCTGAAAGGTTGGCAGAAATTATGTTGAATTATAAACATAGTCAATGCTAGTCAATGCTTTACCAACATTCCAAATAATCTTATTTCTACATCAGCACTTAAAAAATAGTAATATCCTAAGAGTCTCCCTGGTGGGACTCCCTGGTGGCTCAGATGGTAAAGAATTCACCTGCAATGTGGGAGATCTGGGTTCTATCCCTGAGTTGGGTAGACCCCTGGAGGAAGGCATGGCAACTCACTCCAGTATTCTTGCCTGGAGAATCCCATGGACAGAGGAGCCTGGTGGGCAATAGTCCGTGGGGTTGCAAAATGTCGACACTACTGAGTGACTAAGCACAGCACAAGAGTCAAAATGGAAGCCTTGAGATCTAGTCTTCCTCAAGCTTCTAAGCATGAGGAATACTTATTGCTTATTGGGGAGGTCTGGGAGATGGTGCAGGAAGAGGGGTATTGCAGAATTAGGCCAGCTCTCTTATTGTTGCCTTTTGCTTTTCCAAACATAAATACAGACACAGGCCACTGAACTAATAATATTAAATGACGCCACCCTAACAAAATAGGTCAAATAGAACAAAAACAAAACATTTACTGGACTGTAACCTCTTGTTACATGACATCAAATCAGATGGTGTTTTGGTGCCCTAATGTGTAGGAGGTAAAAAAGACAAAGCAAGCTGACTACATAAATATCTTGCTGCACATCCTAAAAAGAGACCTCTTGTTGTAGCCTCAGAAAGTATAACCAATTTACAGTATAGTTGTTTAGAGGAGAAAAGAGAAGGCTATAGAAATTTCCTCTTTAGACCTTGCCAAACTCTAAATTCTGAGTTCCTTCAAAAATACCTTAATTTATCACTTGCTGAGAGCAAACACATGAAAAATAGCAGAAATGGACAATATATTTTATTTCAAGGTAATAAGCTGCCTGTTCTGTCTTTTGGGTAGTTTTGGAAGGAGTAACTAATATGTACCCCTGTCTTTGTCTAGGGCTAAAGCAAAGGTTTAATCTTGGGGATAATTGGCAGAGTGTTCGATTTACTCTTTTTTCCTAGACTAGGGGCTGTAAATTAGTTACAATTAAATCTTCAAGTAAGGAGAGGTTCATTTCACTTCTGTTGTGACTAAACAGTTCAAGCATTGTTTTCCTACTCATTTGATCTGTTCTAGAAGGCGGGGTGGGGGGGTAGTCGATGATCACATTTTTTAAAATGCCACTGCTTTCCTACTTCTAAATGCCAACCCTCATTTCTCCTAATCCAAATGTTATAAAACTCACCTTTATATGTATACTATATATTTCACAGGTTGTCTCCTCTTCTTTCCTAGATTTAAACCTTATCCAGACCTACCTCTTATGGTTTCCCTTATAGCTCAGTTGGTAAAGAATCCACCTGCAATGCAGGAGACCCCCGGTTCGATTCCGGGTCGGGAAGATATGCTGGAGAAGGGATAGGCTACCCTCTTCAGTCATTCTTGGGCTTCCCTTGTGACTCAGATGGTAAAGAATCCACCCGCAATGCAGGAGACCTAGGTTCGATCCCTCGGTTGGGAATATCCCTTGGAGATGGGAAAGGATACCCACTCCAGTATTCTGGCCTGGAGAATCCATGGACTGTATAGTCCATGGGGTCGCAAAGAGTCGGACATACCTGAGTGACTTTCACTTGCTCACAGACCTACCTCTTACAGTATTTGATTCTCTTAAATTGTTTCTTGTCAGCCTTTTCATTGCTTAGTCCTCTTGAAAGACAGAGGCATCGTTCACCTTTACAGAATACTTTTTAAAATGTTTTCCCAATCCTTAATGTAATAAATGAGAAGAATCAGTTGCTCAGCAGTGTAGTCAAGGCTATGGTTTTTCTGGTAGTGGTGTACAGATATGGGAGTTGGACCTCAATAAGAAACAAATGTGAAATGTAGAGAAGTGTATTAGCTAGTATTTTAGCTCTCTTTTAAAAAAAATAAACTTTACTTTAAAAGAATGGATGTATAACATATGTACAGACATAACATTTGTTTCTTAAGGCTAACACAAGCTTTTCTGAAGTTGTAATAATGATGTAGCCTGATGAATGCCTAATTAAAAATATATCTTTGGTTTTTTTCTTAGTCCTTGCAACCTTCATATTTTTTAATACCCCTCCTCAACTGTAAATATTCTATTGTATAAATCTTTATAATAAAAATCAAAGATTTTTACATTTAATACGTGATGATTAATTTTTTCAGTCTTTAAACTTTTTATGTTGTATTGGAGTATTGGCCACCTCATGCGAAGAGTTGACTCATTGGAAAAGACTCTGATGCTGGGAGGGATTGGGGGCAGGAGGAGAAGGGGACGACAGAGGATGAGATGGCTGGATGGCATCACTGACTCAATGGATGTGAGTCTGGGTAAACTCCGGGAGTTGGTGTTGGACAGGGAGGCCTGGCGTGCTGTGATTCATGGGGTTGCAAAGAGTCGGACACGACTGAGCGACTGATCTGATCTGATCCGATCTGATAGCTGATTAACAATGTTGCAGTAGTTTCAGGTGAACAGCAAAGGGACTCAGCCATACATATACATGTATCCTTTCTCCCTCAAATATGTGATTATTTAAAATAAAATTTGTAAAATAAAATTTCCAATTATTATTAACTAATGATTTTTCTATATCATTTGGAAAATAACAATAGTAACTTCCTATATCAATCAAAAATAGCAATTCTATTTTTACCAGTCTTTGTGTAAGCAAAGGATGCCATTTCAGCAGTTGAAAGATAGGAGAAGGCAATGGCACCCCACTTCAGTACTCTTGCCTGGAAAATGTCATGGACAGAGGAGTCTGGAAGGCTGCAGTCCATGGGGTCGCTGAGGGTCGGACACGACTGAGCGACTTCACTTTCACTTTCACTTTTCACTTCCATGCATTGGAGAAGGAAATGGCAACCCACTCCAGTGTTCTTGCCTGGAGAATCCTAGGGACGGTGGAGCCTGGTGGGCTGCCGTCTATGGGGTCGCACAGAGTTGGACACGACTGAAGCGACTTAGCAGCAGCAGTGGCAGAGAGATAAGAAGCACAATTACATCTCAAAGTGTTATCTAATTGTTCTGTTTATGCATTGGATGTGCCATTTCCCTGACCCTGTCCCACACTGAAGAAGAAACAAAGATTCAAACACTCTGCGAAACCAAACACTAGCCTAAAATTCCCTTCTCACATACATTCTTTTAGGGACAGTTTTTCATTCTTGGGATGCCAAGAGGGGCTAAAAGAAGAGACAGAAAGCAGAATTTAAAAAGATGAGTTTTAGGAGGGAGAAATGTGAGAACTATCTCTGCAAAGGTAAGAGATTCAGAGGATGAACTAGCCTAAAGTTTGGGTCTCCTCCATCTGCTACCTCACCTGCATCTGACTGATTGGTTTTGGACAACCTGCAGTTCTGACCCCTCTGAACAGAACATAGCAGGCTTGAACACCTAAGTGGGAAAGGGGCTTTTAACGTTTTTCTTTAACTCTTGATGGAGGTCAAACTGAATTGAACAGTGAGGGAATTTTCCTGTGAGAAGAGTCAATGATGAGCTTCCCTGATGGCTCAGCTGTGAAAGAATTTGCCTGCACTGCAGGAGATGCAGTTCTGTGGGTGTGACCCCTGGGTGGGGAAGATCCCGTGGAGAAGCAAATGGCAACCCACTCCAATATTCTTATCCCATGGACAGAGGAGCCTGGTGGGCTATGATCCATGGGGTCACAAAGAACTGGACATGGCTTAGAAACTAAACCACCACCACCACAGAAGCAATGCTAACTCCACTATCCTTATGACAGGTGTTAAATGAAGTATGTACCAACAACAATAAATTATTTTTTGTTGTTTAATCAAATTTATGCTGAAAAAAATTTTTGCTCCCACAGAAAACATTGAGGGAGTCAGTGGTTATGTTATTGACATAATTGTTCAGCTTTTGTGGTCGTTATTTGGAAGAAGGGATAACTCAGATAAGGTAAAAAAATCAAGCAAATTCAGTCATGTTTCCAATCTCGGACTACTCATAACTAAATATAACCTAAATTTTTTAATCTGAATGTAACACTTTTCAAGCATGTTAGTTGGCTTTTCACAAGGATTTTTCTTGAAAAACTTCTTAATCTAAAAGAAGTGAAACAAATGATTAGAGACAATGTGATGATGCCAAAAGAGAATGGGTTTTGGAGCCAGGCTTGATGAACTTTGTTCTCAGTTATGTGAATTTGGTAAGATTAAACTCTACTTCTCTTGAGTTGTAGTTTGTTATGTGTTTAACAGCGAGATAAGGTTAATAGGAGATAATACAAAAAGAGCATGTATGTGCTTACGGTGCCATATTTAATATTATGATAAATAATGAAATTTTTTAGACACTCGTACATGCCAGCAGGATAGATATTTGGGGACAGATAGACCCTGAGCCAGTGATAAGAACACTTCAGAACATATATTTGTCTCATCCTACAGTTCTGTAGTTTTAGTTTAGATCTGTGATGTCACATTTATATGTTTTTGACAAGGAATGGTAGATAACTTTGAAAACACATTCTGTTAGATGAGTGGGTTTATTTTATAACAGACAATACGTGTCTTATTTAAGATACCAAGTATGTCCACTACACAACCACATAATTTATATTTTTTAATCAAGTACATTGTGGCATTTAAGTGGTAGAATACATAGAAGAAAGAGCACTGGAGGATAGGTATATTTAAATTCTTGTCCCCATGTCCATCAACAGATGAGTGGATAAATAAACTGTGGGACATATATACAATGAAATGTTACTCAGCCATAAAAAGGAACACATTTGAGTCCATTTTGATGAGGTGGATAAACCTAAAGCCTACTATGCAGAATGAAGTCAGAGAGAGAAAAACAAATATCATATATTAATGCATATGTATGGAATCTAGAGAGATTGTATTGATGAACCTATTTGCAGAGCAGCAGTGGAGATGCAGACAGAACAGACTTATGGACACAGTGGGGAAAGGAGCTGCTGCTGCTGCTGCTAAGTCACTTCAGTTGTGTCCAACTCTGTGTGATCCCACAGACGGCAGCCACCAGGCTCCCCCGTCCCTGGGATTCTCCAGGCAAGAACACTGGAGCGGGTTGCCATTTCCTTCTCCAATGCATGAAAGTGAAAAGTCAAAGTGAAGTCGCTCAGTCATGTCCGACCCTCAGCGACCCCATGGACTGCAGCCTACCAGGCTCCTCCATCCACGGGACCCTCCAGGCAAAGTACTGGAGTGGGGTGCCATTGCCTTCTCCGAGGGGAAGGAGAGGGTATGACAAATGGAAAGCGTAGCATGGAAACATGTGTACCACCATATGTAAAACAGTGGGAATTTGCTGTATGATTCAGGGAACTCAAACTGAGGCTCTGTGACAACCTAGAGGGGTGGCTTGGAGTGGGAGGGTGATTCAAGACGGAGGTTCAAGAGGGAAGGGATGTATGTGTACTTAAGGCTGATGCACGTTGATGTATGGTATTAACAAACACAATATTGTAAAGTAATTATCCTCCAATTAAAAATAAATAAATTAAAAAAATTCCTGTCTCCTTAGCACCACTTTGTAGTTCTATGATCTTGAAAAATACATGTAACTTCTTTCAGCTCCAATTTCTTCAATAAGAAAATGGAAATGATAATTCTATCCTGTAGCATATTTCGTTATTTGTGTAGGATCAAATGAAATCATTAATATGCACTTTGAAAGTTGTTATACACCATCCCAGTTGAAAGTAGTATTGGGTTGAACCTAGGTAAACTAAAACAAACTTTCAAATTCACACAAAATTTATTTAGACAGAATCATTTTTTAAATTATTAGCTTTGTTATCCTTTAGGTCAGAGGTGTAACAATTTTCATTTTTAATATTCCTCTCATTATCAGAGATAATGACACTTTTCCCTCTTTTCTGAGAAGCAGTAGCAAATAGTAGTGGATGGTTGCAGGTCTGAGCATTGGGGTGCCTGTGATCTAAGTTGTGCTTTTGTTGTTTATAAACTTAATAACTTAGAGCAAATATCTTGTATGCTCTGGATTTTCATCATCTCTGTAGTAATGGAGTTTACTGTGTTTTCTTCTGATTTTATAAATTTATGTGAGCATTTTTTAAAACTATCACTTTAGTTCTCCCTGACAATTGACAACTTCCCCAAAGATAAGTATAATATGTGTTACTACACAAGGTCTGTGTCATGCAATGAGGCTCTTATAGGGAAAGAGATATACTTAAATATCAATATTAACCTCTGAATTCTAAAGTTTGATATTCTGTAAGGAAGAAATGCTAAGGAGTGATGTTTATGGTTTGTTTTCTAATTGCATCTGACCTTGATTATTCTGTTATTACATCAGTATATTCATCTTTAATACAAAGTGTTACTGTTTTCCTCAGAAAGGCTAACATATTTTCTTCGACATTCAGAAAGGCTTCCCTGGTGGCTCAGATGGTAAAGAATCTGTCTGCAATGCAGGAGACCTGGGTTTGATCCCTGGGTTGGGAAGATCCCCTGGAGAAGGAAATGGCAACCCGCTCTAGTATTCTTGCCTGGAGAATCCCCATGGACAGGGGAACCTGGTGGGCTATAGTCCATGGGGCCACAAAGAGTCAGATATGACTGAATGACTAAAACTTTCTTCTTTTCAGAAGGGCCAAGTTTTTGCTATATTTATTATCAGGTAGCATGCTTAAAACTATTTCAAATAAATGAGATAATTTTAATCTCAGACCCTTTCATTGTTGGTCGGGCTGCCCTTTTTCAGTTAGCAATGCACTTGGTGGCTGGCATGCTCACAGAATAGCATCTTTTAGATGCACACAGCCTTAATTTATCTTGAGCTCGAGCAGCAATAAAAATGGTGAGTGATATATGGGAAATAGATGGGGAAACAGTGTCAGACTTTATTTTGGGGGGCTCCAAAATCACTGCAGATGGTGATTGCAGCCATGAAATTAAAAGACACTTACTCCTTGGAAGGAAAGTTAAGACCAACCTAGATAGCATATTCAAAAGCAGAGGCATTACTTTGCCAACAAAGGTCTGTCTAGTCAAGGCTATGGTTTTTCCAGTGGTCATGTATGGATGTGAGAGTTGGATTATAAAGAAAGCTGAGCACTGACGAATTGATGCTTTTGAACTGTGGTGTTGGCAAAGACTCTTGTCTTCTTGTAATACTCATGTAAGGTATTACATGTACACTGTACACATACCTGTATTGGTTGCCATATTGTATTATTTTTTATTTAATTTGCAAAAGTTGTTTATAAATTCTAGATGTCAACCTGTTGCTTGATTTTGAACTTTGTTATTTTTATCATTATTTGTCAACTGCTTAAAATTTTTTATATACTCAAAGTTACCATTTTTTTTTCTCTTTGCCTTCTGTATTTTGTGCTTTGCATATGGTCTTCCTTCTGCCATGGGTTTTTATTTTCTCATTTGTATAGATAACCAGGTGTTTTAGCCTATCAAGTATCTTTGAAATAGCTGATTGAACTGTACTCCTACATTTCTCAGAGATCACACAAGTTTTCCATTAAAACTGAGAAAGTTTGTTACTCTAAAGATGCTGTGGCTATGACTTTTGACAATCATTTCAGCATGATGTTTTTCCCAACATTGTCATAATGAGGTAAACGTTGAATTTTCGTTAGTTATGTTTGACCTCAAGCACAAAGTTGAATACTTTGTGCAAATCATTAGACAAGTGCTATAGCTATACACCAAACTGCTCTTTGGGTTGTTAACCAAGGGGCATATGTATCTGCATTCCCCCCCACCTCAGTTTAACACTACTTTGAATGCCATGCAATTTACAGACAAAAAATGATTTAAATTCTCACGTTTAAAAAATATTTTAGGTGGAGAAATGAAAGATTTGTTCATGTAAACATATTTTTTTCCTTCAGTTTTGTCGAGGCAACATGCTTCACAAGTCCTGATTAGGAGACGCCGTGCAAATACATTGCTTGAAGAAACGAAAAAGGGCAATCTTGAAAGAGAATGCATTGAAGAACTGTGCAATAAAGAAGAAGCCAGGGAAATCTTTGAAAATAACCCAGAAACGGTAAGAACTCATGAAAAGTGGTCAGTTAGTATACCTAGACATATAGTTACAGACAGAACATTTCTAGCTTTAGTCTCTGTTCCCTCGTGTTCCTTTTTAAAGTTAATGATTGTGTATATCACTTTCTGTGGGCTCAATCCACCCACCAGTGCAGGAGACACAGGAGATGCGGGTTTGATCCCTGGTTCGGGAAGATCCCCTGGAGAAGAAAATGGCAACCACTTCAGTAATCTTGCCTGGAAAATCACATGGACAGAGGAGCCTGGTGGGCTGCAGTCCATGGGCTCCCAAAGAGTTGAACACAGCTTAGCAACTGAACAATGACAACAGTATCACCTTCTGCATTTTCCCACTGAAGCATTTCAGGAGGAAGTGCCTTCAAGGGTGGGCATGTTAGGGAAATATTATTTGCCGAAAGCAATGTGCTCTGACCAAACTATAATTCAGTTATACCTAATTATCACAAATAGTATGAATTTCATGGTTTGTAACTACTTTCTCTCAACCAGTATTTTGTACTGTTGGGTGAGGGGAAGGCATCTCTAGTGTGCGTGTGTGTGTGTGTGTGTGTGTGTGTGTATGACTACATTGTTATCACTATGCCTTATTAATTCTCTCCATTGGCATTTTTAACTAAGCTTTAGAAAACAGGACCTCTAATTCAAAGCTTGGTACATAATAGGTATTCAGTGAATGCTTACTGAAGAATTCATTTCAATACCGTGTTTCCTAAGAACACTTTTAATTTATTCCATAAACTCTTGGGAAGTTTCCTAAGGCCACTTTAAATCATCGATAATCCCAGGGGGTAGAATGTATATCTTTAGTGCATACATTTTTCCAAGTTAGTCTAGAAAACTATAAAGATATTTGTCTTACAGAAATAAGAGACCCTTAGAGCTGATCTTTAGCCCCCCAATTCTCCTAGAGAAGCCTTTCTCTAACTTGTTCTGTGGGTAGCAAGAATATAAATAGTGCCTCTAAGAATCAGGATGAGGGTGACTTTGAGAATTAAAATTTGATGACCTTTGGGGTTACCCTAGATTTTTTCCTGGATGAACTGTATATCCAAAAGGAAACGAGGGAAGCATATGTATCTGCATATGTATCTTCAAAATACCTCCTTTACTTCTGACTTAGCTCCTGGGACCATGAAACTAGATAAGCAGTAACAAGCAGGAACCATTTGTCTATAGTGAGAGAACTTGTCCAGGACAGCAATAACTTGTGTTTTCTGGAATTACCCTTTAATCCTCTTACCTCCACATACTCTAATAGGTTCAAAGGGAGTTTTTCCCAAGGTACCCATTTTTAACACTCTCCAAGATTAAAACCAAATGTTTCTCTTAGTTTTGCTGTCTTTTGTGGAAAAACAATTGACAAGGCAAAAATACTTTATTTCATACAAGGTAACAGTGTACTCTTATTGTGTAAGAAGCAAATACACACACCACACACATATACATAAATGTTTCTTTTTATTATGGAAATTGAAACTATATCCCAAAGTAGAGACTCCTCTTTTCAGTGATTATCAACCACCTGCTATTCTTGTTCTGCCTATTCTGTACCCCATTCACTCTAATTTTTGTTTTGTTTTGCCGGAATATTTTAAGACAAGCCTGCATGCACAAGATTTCATTTTATTATATCCCCCATCAGTACTTAAGCATGTATTTCTAACACTAAATGTATTCTCATAGTTTAGCCTCTGAGTAGCAAATGGGGAATGAGACAGAAGACATGTGGAGGGGAGGGGAAGAGTGGAGAAAAGAAACTCATTTATGTGCTTCCTCTCCTCCACTCATTCTGATAATGGTGTTATGGATCAAAGAAAAAGAGATGATGGTGAGAGTGAGGAAGAAGTGGGAGAAATGAAAGAAAAAGCATTTGTTATTGTTTCCCACTTTCTTTCCTTTCCCAAACACTCCTTGTCTACATCCCTCATACCCTGATCCACACTCCCAGTCACCACCTTATTGCTTATCTCCCCATTGTCCCTAATACAGTCCTTTCTCCATTACATTATCTCGTGTTGAACCCATTCATCATTACCTATGTCCTGGCTTTTGTTCTGTAGAACAGGGGTTCCCCAACCTCTGGGATCTAATGCCTGATGATCTGAGGTAGAACTGAAGTAATGATAATGGAAATAAAACGCACAATACACATAATACATTTGAATCATCCTGAAACTATCCCCATTCCCTTGGTCTGGAAGAAAAATTGTCTTCCATGAAACCAGTCCCTGGTGCCAAAAAGATTGGGGACCGCTGCTATAGAGGACAATATCAATGTCTGAATTGCCTAGTGGTTGGATCTCATTCTTAGAAATTAGTAGATAAGTGTTGTGTAGGTTTACATGTGAGAGGAGGAAGGAATAAGGACTTTAATTGTATCCTGGATGAAAGTTATGCTCTGTACTTGAGGTTGTTTTTGTGTAGAAATGTTGGTTTCTCATGAGGAGTTCTTATGCTATTAGTGCTGCGCATTAGATATTTTATGGCTTAAAAAGGCTTTTGTGAACCAGCCTGGGGACCTTTCCATCAGAAAATCATTGTTAACGTTTTTCTCTTTTTGGTAGTGTGTTCCTTAGTCCAAATTACTGATTAACAGAAAAATTTCTTGGTACATCACCAGTTTATAAGTAAGGTATTACATGTACATAAGATGCTAAAAGATAAATGTCCACTTCAAATTATGTTATTCAGCAGTTAATCTAGTGTGTGTGTAATCAACATGATGTCAAATATATCAAATGGGTATCTAATCATCATGGAAAAATGAAAGGATTTACAAAAAGGGGGCATATGTAGTCACATTTAACATCTTCAATGGAATCTGTTTTCAGTTTAGAAGTCTTTGAAGCATGATTTAATTGATCAGTATTGCTTTAAGCCTAAAAACATTTTATTGGCTTAATGCTTCTGGTGTACCTTTTACTATAGAAAAAATGTTATATTGTAATGTGAAAATGACAGTTATATGTAATTTATTGCATCTTTAATATAAAAACATGTTTTAAAATTAAATGTTAACTTTATAGTGAAATTTACCTTTGTTAAGATATATTTTTTCTTTTCTTTTTTTCTAGGAATATTTTTATCCAAAATATTTAGGTAAGTTTAAAGGATCTCAATCATATAATCTTAGAAATGATAGAAACTTAAATATGATGAAGTCCAATCCTCTGTTTATATATATTCCACCCCATACAATTTCATTAGCCTTGGGAGTAAGATCTCATTCTGTATGCAGATTTGCTATCCTTGCTGTCCTTTTATTTAAAGACATGTTCCCAACTTTCACTTTTCTTTGCCAATCTTATTTGGCAGTGTAATAGAAAAGCTGAAGTCCTAAGAAAAATAATAATATGGTGTGGGCTCTAGTCTCAGACCTAAAAGTTCCTGCTATGTCAGATTAGGCAACTTATTTAACTGTTTAGTTTCTGTATTATATTATGTTATAACTTTATTTTCTATCTTCAGAGCTATTGGGAATATCAAATAAACACATGAATTAGATAGATTTTTAAAAATTATGTCGAACTTTCTTCAAATGTAAAGTATAATTCAACTGATTTATATAGTTGAAAAAAAAGTATGACCTTTTTTATTATGACTTATTTTTGATTCACATTTTATATTTTGGTCTTTATTTAGTTATATGTGATGAATTCCACTGTTGAGTACAGAAATGCTCTACCTTAATTAAAACCTTTTTGTCATTTGATGTGTATATTTTGTAGGCCAGTGTTCCTAACTGGGAAAAAGAAATGTTTATAATCCTGTCTCTGGTAAACTTAATAGTAATTTCACTAATTACCACAGCTCATGCTGGGGGCTCCTTACAGTGAGATAATGTTACCCAAGAAATTAGATCACTATTACATATTTTTTGGACAGTGTTTGGATTTAGAGTTGTAAGAGTTCAGGAAACATGTTAGTCTATCCACATCCTCCGTGCAGTGCACTGAAAACATGAAATTTGGGCAAAAATACTCAGGGCTTCATTATATAAAGGTAAGTTTTTAAATTGTGTTCTTTTCCTTAGAAAATAGAGTAAACAACTCTGCCATCTGTGTAGGCCTGTAAAATATCACCGGATAAAATGGATGATTAAATTTATGAGAGGAAAACTTCTTGGGAAGAATGCTACATTCTGAGCCAAGATGTAAACATCAGAAATAGCTTTTAGTTTTTAGTTCTTGCCCAACTGGTGGATTAGTTCAGACTGCTGACTTCTCTTAAAATCATCTCAGAAGAAGCAATAGCTATTCCAGGTGCTAATAATAACAAAATATAATGAAAAAAAAGGTCAAGGAATGTGAGCAGTCCACAGATAGACTGAAGGCGGCCTGACCCACTGTGTGTGTGGAGACCTGGGGTGCTGACTTCTGAGGCAGCAGTAAGAAGACACATTGGGTATTTTTAAAATACTGAGCATTCAAATCGAGCAAATTTTTAAAAGTACTATAGAGAAAACCCTGAGCAACAAAATAAGGAAGTAACAAAAATAGGGATAGAAGTAAATGGAAAACAAACAGAGGATTAACAGTAGAAAATCTCACTTTAAAAATGAAATGTAAGGAAAGTAAGTTAGATGAACCTCTGGCAAGAATAAACAAGGAAAAAGAAAAAAAGGGAAAGAAGGAATACCAAAACACAAAACGTAGGTTAAAGGGAGGAACTACTATAAACCCAACATAGATTGGATTTATAATCATTAAATAAAAATTATAAAATAAAATATAATCATAATATGTTACAAAAGATAATCGTATGGCAATATGGGTATAGTAGCGTCATATTCTAGAACCAAGATTTCTTTCTAGTGTGTTCTGTCCTGACCACTGGAACTTCTCCTGAAAGTGCCTCTCTCTCCGGCTTTCTTCCATGATGGTCCAAGTTTCTATTCCTAATTCCAATTCTTGGGAGAGCTTCTGCTTCAGGCTACAAAAGCTAAGATCTCTCTCTAGTTCTCCCCTTTGTACTCATTCATTCTCTCCCACTTCCTGCATTCCTGTTGGACAACAAGAAAGAGAATTGGGAAAGTAAGGGATAGGATTACACTGCTTTGAGTAACCATGCAGCTCACTCTTCACAGTGTACTTCTAAAAAAATTAGAAAAAAAATTCCAAAAAAATGTTTTCAGTGTATTAGTATGGACTCGTATATAAGGTGGTTTATGGGTTAAGCGTACTTTGTAGTCTAGCCTGGGGTCATAATCACCATATGAAGCATTTCACCTGAACCTCTAGCTTAAGGGTTTTGAATTTTGGCTGTCAGATTTGTCCAGAACTGCAAACGAGGCTTTCTTACAAGCCAGAATCCTGATGAAACGTTCACACTAGAGTAAGATAATTCTGGGAGTGGGAGATTCAAGAGGAGGAACAAATGAATTCAGGGAAAGAATACTCAAGACCTAAGATTGCCTAGGTCTCATTGGGTCTCCAGGAAGAGTACAGTGTAAGTATAAACTATTGTTTTTGTGGGAAAATATTATACCCTACCTTGGTAGGCTAAATAGTGACCACCCCCCTCCAAAGATGTTCATGTCCTATCCTTAGAACCTCTGAATGTTACCTTAATTGTTGTCTTTGAAGATTTAAGTTAAGGATTTTGAGATGAGAACATTATTCAGTGTAGTTATAAATGTTCTTATGTAAGGGAGGCAGGAGATCAGAGTTTGTAGTAAGATATATGACAATAAAGCAAGACTTGAGAATGATACGAGGTTGGAGCCATGAGCCAAGGAATACTGGTAGCTTGTGAAATCTGAAGAAACAGAGGAAATAGATTCTCCGTTAGAGTCTTTAGAAGGAACGCAGCCCTACTAACACGTTAATTTTAGACTTCTGATCCCTGTAACTGTAAGAGAATAAATTTGGGTTATTTTGAGCTGGTGAGATTGTGATGATTTGTCACAGAAGCAGTAGGGAAGGAATATACACACAGACTTCAAATGAGCCTTTGCACCCATCTGTAATAAACTGTGTTCTCCAAAGATGACTGCAAAAATATTTCCTATCTCACATATTCTTCTGCAATGTCATCTTGCCACTTTCCGTCACTAAGTGGAGTCTATCCTTTTCCCCCTCCCCCAAATCTGAGTGGACCCTGAGACTGCTTTGATTAATAGACTATGATAGAAGTGACACGGTGCCTCTTAATTGGCCTGGCAGCTTCTTTCTTCTTCCTCTTGGAAGCTAAATACCACGAAAGCAGTGCCACTTTAGGACTCTGTACTCAGGGAAACACAAACATGTGGAGAAGCCCTGAAGCATGGCATATACTGCGTGGAGACAGATGCCAAGAAGCCTGCGCTGTTAAACATGTGAGTGAAAAGTCATCCAGAAAGTGGATCTTTGAGCCCCAGCCACCCTGACTGGTCCCGAGTGCAGCAGAGACAAACAGTTTAAATAAACCCTTTCTAAATATTTGATACATAGATCATAAGTAATATAAAATGATTATTTTATAAGCCACTAATTTTAGGAGTCTTTACTCAGCAAAAGATAACCAAAACACCTCCTTTTTAGTGGGTTAGTGACTGTCCCGGGAAATCCTATGGACAGGAGGCTGGTGGGCAACAGTCCATGTGGTTGCAAAGAGTTAGACGCAACTTAGCAACTAAGCACTTACAACTGTCTGTACAATGAACTGATATATACAATGTTGTCTTCAGTGGCTGTTAAGACATGTTATGTTGTTGGTCTTAAATGACCTTTGGTTAAAGTCCATACGTATTTTATTTCTGTTTTTCATCTTATTTCTGCCAGATTGCTGAATCTAATTTCACAAAGTTGTGTTGAGAAATAAAATGAATAAAGTAAACCTGCTTTGTAATATTGAGGCATTATACAAACATTATTTTATTAATCTCTATGCAACATTGGAAGAATTGGAAGTTGCCTACAACAACCAGAAACACTAACTTTCTATTCACTTAATAATAGACAGTTTCTAAATTAGGCTCTGGTCTACAGATTTAAGGGTACTTTAGGTTTCTGCTACAGAATTAAGAACATAGATTTATGTGGCAATAAATTTCTTTTTGCTAATCTAAGATATTTTCCCCTTCTGGCTTTAAGGCTCTTTTCCAAAGAGAAGCTTCTATAAATATGTTTTTCATGATTGTGTATATATTGCAATCTTGCTTGTAGATTTTTGATTTTTCAAAAAGGTGGATGGAGACATTTAGGGTTGACATTTTGATTGCTGAATCATGTCAATACATAGAAGCATAAATACCCTACTGCTCTGGATAATTTCTACCATGATTTCAGATCAAGTTTAGTGTATCAGCTCTAAGATGACACTTGTTTGTGTTTTACAGCTTGTCTTGGCTCTTTCAGAGCTGGATTATTCACTACTGCTCGTCTGTCAACTAATGCTTACCCTGACCTGAGGAGCTGTGTCAATGGTAAACACCTCTACCATCAGTTTAAAAAACAAAACGACAAAAGCCTGCAAGTAAAGTACACCCATATAAATATAACTACTGTTTAAAAATCAACAAATGAGCCCTTGAAGGGCTGGCTGTAGGCCAAGTTAGGGAGTTTTCTCAAAATACATTTGAGGAATAGTGTTTTTTGGGGGTAGGGGGTATGCCACATGGTTCTAGCACTGGATCAAATTGGCCAAATAATTATTTCTTTCAGCGTTTGTTTATTATTTACTTAGTTTAAACTTTTAAGTATCATATAACGTTTGTATGTATCAGAAATGTACAAGATGAGTTCTTCTTTTTGGCCATGTTGCACAGCTTGTGGGATCTGAGTTCCCCCATCAGGGATTGAACCCAGGCCACAGTAAGGAAGATCCCTAACCACTGGACTGCCAGGGAACTCCCTGAAGGAATGTGTTTTTAGATGTAAAGACTGCTTAAAATGAATTTTCTAGCTAACTTTTAAATTGAAGTTGTCCTTATTTGCCAAGCTTTACATCGTTGGCTCCAGAATTTTATTCCCAAGAGCTTTTTGACTGTTGTTACATAATCATGTACTTATGAGCAAATGTTACAGTTGACTAATAGATTACAGGGGAGCCACATTTATTTTTCTGACTTTTGGTATAAATGTGGAAATGTGGAATTATTGGTATATTATTGGTGTACCACATTTGGTATAAATGTGGATATAAATGTGTAAAATATTGTGATATCAAATTAGCCTTTTCCCTCTGAAGTTCACATAAGGCCTAGTGATAAATCTGGTAGATTATTTGTCTCTAGTTTATCAGTTTCCTGACATGCAGAGACAAAGGTGAAATTGAAACATGTAAATTGGAATGTTTGTCCAGTGACTATTTTACATGCAGCATTGGTACTATTGAGATATTCACTTATCTGCACTTTCTATAATTCAAAATTAGCTGTAACTTCACAAGTAAAACAGTTTGCTTGAACATGTATATTTAATTCATACTTTATTTTTTTAATTTACCCAAGGACAGAAAAATAATTTTATAATTTCTTGATTAACCTGTTTTCTATTCTTTTAACTAGTATCTGGACTTCCTAGATATCCCAGTGGTACAGAATCCGCCTGCCTATGCAGGAGATGCAAGAGATGTGGGTTTGATCCCTGGGTTGGGAAGATCCCCTGGAGTAGGAAATGGCAATGCACTCCAGTATTCTTGCCTGGAGAATTCCCATGGACAGAGAAGCCTGGTAGGCTATAATCCATGGGGTCACAAAGAATCAGACACGACTGAGCAGCTGAGCACACACACATAACTGCTGCTGCTAAGTCGCTTCAGTTGTGTCCGACTCTGTGCAACCACATAGACGGCAACCCATCAGGCTCCCCTGTCCCTGGGATTCTCCAGGCAAGAACACTGGAGTGGGTACACACATAACCAATACCTAATAAATTGCTAATTTTCAGAAAACTTGCTTTTAGGAGGACATTTTTTGAAAAGTTCAGTGATTAGATTTTAGTTAAATTTTAAAAAAGTTGTTTTTTTGCAGTTAACAGTTTGCTTTGCTAACTTAAGGAAAATGTCAAGGAAAGATGAAAGGAATTTTCAGAGTTGGCTAGGAAGGCTGGAAAAACAGGTGTGGGAATACGCAGGAGCCAGGAACCATTGCAGTGTCTAGTGAGGCAAGAGAGACCCTAAATAAATCAAGAAATAAATGGGCATATCATTTAAGATAGTGATAAAGTGCTGTGACATTTTATGAAAGAAATATCCTTGCCTTAAAAATCACAGTATTCTGCTGCCTGTTGCCCAATGTCTGAAAACCATTTGACTAGAGTTCTGTTTATTTAAAGCAGGAGAATAAATCTGGTCCCTGTTATTCCGTGCTGTGCTTAGTCGCTCAGTTGTGTCTGACTCTTTGAGACCCCATGGTCTGTAGCCCACCAGGCTCCTCTTTCCATGGAGATTCTCCAGACAAGAATACTGGCGTGGGTTACCATTCCCTCCTCCAGGAGATCTTCCCAACCCAAGGATCAAACCCAGGTCTCCTGCATTGCGGATGGATTCTTTACAGTCTGAGCCATCAGGGAAGGCCCTCTGTTATTCTATGTTATCCCAAATTGGAAGTCTCAAATTTTTCTGTTGGTACTGAATAATTTCATTGTTCTGCCTACTTCATGAAATTGTATTAAGACTCAAATAAGGTAATATATAAAAAGAATATTAAATTGCAATTATTGACTATTGTGTATATTTGCAAGCATAAAAGTAGTTGTGGGGCTTCCCTGGTGGCTCGGTGGTAAAGAATCCGCCTGCCAATGCTAGAAATAAAGGTTCGATCCCTGATCCAGAAGGATCCCACATGCAAGAAGCAGCTAAGCCTGGGCACCACAACTATTGAGTTTGTGCTCTAGAGCCTGGGAACTGCAACTGCTGAAGCCCACAGTAGTCTGTGCCCTGCAGCTAGAGAAGCCACTGCAATGAGAAGCCCGGGCGGCACAACTAGAGACTAGCCGCTGCTCCCAGCAACTAGAAAAAGGTCCGAGCTCAGCACGAAGATCCAGCAGAACCAAAAATAAATAAATAAAATTATTTAAAAAAAGAGTGGATTTAAACAAAAAGTAGCTTCCTTTTTCAGAAATAATTATAAAAGTTTAATAGATCCACTTTTCTTCTTGAAAAAGTATTTGAAGGACTCAGTAGTATTTTTTCCCATATACCATAGACTTTGTTCATGAGATTTCTATTAAAGGACATAATTTCTATTGTACTGTGGTGTGTTATAAAAATTAAATAGATATGTATTTCCTTTAGCCATTCCGGACCAGTGTAATCCTCTGCCATGCAGTGAAGATGGATTTATGACCTGCAAAGATGGCCAAGCGACATTCACTTGCATTTGTAAATCAGGTTGGCAAGGAGAAATGTGTGAATCTGGTGCGTATAACATACCCAGCTGGTATGGGTATGTATAACATACCCAATCTGAATTGACTTCCTGAAAAGTTCTCAGAAGGCTTTATTACTTTGAAAGTACTCTGTTTTTTCCCTTTAGATATAAATGAATGCAAAGATCCTGTAAATATAAATGGAGGTTGCAGCCAGATTTGTGAAAACACACCTGGAAGTTACCACTGTTCCTGTAAAAATGGTTTTGTTATGCTTTCAAATAAAAAGGACTGCAAAGGTAAGAGTAAAAAAAGGCATTTACTGTGTAAGTGCAAAAATTCAGTTAGAGGAATTTCCCCAGGAAATTCATGGAAAACTCTTGAGTTTTAAGTGTTTATAATAAGTATGCATTATTATCCACCTTGAAGCCTGTGATTCTGTGGGACTGCCTTTAGTTTATTGTTGATTGGGTATTTTTTATTTCAGAGTATTTTGTTGTTTTCTTATTGTGTATGTATGTGTGTATTGATACATGCACATGCATATGTTCTAATGAAGAATTTCATTATATGGTGATAAAGTGAAGTTTTAATTCAAGTCTTCGCATATTACAGTATTTGCAAAATCATTGTTGATCCTATTTCTTGTTATTATATTCTTTATTTCAATAAGATCTACAGTTTACAAATAAATCACCACAATCCTTAGTAACTTCTTTCATTGTATTTTATATTTCCTTGTCAGAAATAGCTTTCTAATTTCCAATATAAACCCTCCATCCTGCACCTCATTTCCTGTTTTGTTTCTGAAAAAGATGAAACTCTGGTTTTTCTTTTTCTTTATACATTTAAGATCACATCACTGGTCATAACTTTTTTTTTTTAATTTAAAACTTAAATAATTCCTGTCAGTTAATTTAGCTTTTTAAGTCATTTTGCTAGTGTGTTTCTTTTTAAATTTATTTATAGGGCAACAATGGAGAAACAGACATAGAGAATAGACTTATGGACATGGGGAGAGGGGAGGAGAGGGTAAGATGTATGGAAAGAATTACATGGAAACTTACATTACGATATGTAAAATAGATAGCCAATGGGAATTTGCTGTTTGGCTCAGGAAACTCAAACAAGGGCTCTGTATCAATCTAGAGGGGTGGGATGGGGAGGGAGATGGCAGGGAGTTTCAGAAGGGAGGGGATATATGTATACCTATGTCTGATTCATGTTGAGGTTTGACAGAAAACAGCAAAATTCTATAAAGTAATTATCCTTCAATAAAAAGTAGATAAATTAAAAAAAAAAACAACTAAAAAAAACCAAGAAATATTTTTCCCCCAAATTTTGCCTTTCTTTTTTCTGCATGATATCTTTTCCATTAGGTTGCTTAACTGTCTTTTACTAAATCTTCAGATATAAGTGCTAGGTATGCGGGTAACTAAACATGACATTTTCCAGCCTGGAGTTGCTTTTAGAAAATGGGAGCAAGTTTTTCTCTCTTCTTTCTTCCTTCCCTTTTTTTCTTCTTTCCTTTCTTTTCTCTCTTCATCCCTCTCTTCCTCCCTACCCCTTCCCCATCGTCTTCTCTTTTTGTGATGAGGTGAAAAAATTTAGTAAGTTAAAATGTAAAGTTGTCTTGTTCAGCTCTATTCATAGTCTGCTTTCATAAATCCTTAAATTGAATTCATATTCAATGAGTGGTCTGTCCTTCACTGCACTGCAGTGTTTGGCATAGTTCACTATTGTTCTTCAGTCGCTCAGTCATGGCCGACATTTTGCGACCCCATGGACTGCAGCACACTTGCAGTCCTAGACAGGCTTCCCTGTCTGTTACCTCCCAGAGTGTGCTCAAACTCATGTCCATTGAGTCGATGATGCCATCCAACCACCTCATCCTCTGTCACCCTCTTCTCCTCCTGCCCTCAGTCTTTCCCAGCATCAGGGTCTTTTCCAATGAATTGGATTTTCACATCAGGTAGCCAAAGTATTGGAGCTTCAGCTTCACCATCAGTTCTTCCAGTGAATATTCAGGATTGATTTCCTTTAGGATTTACTGGTGTGATCACCTTGCAGTCCAAGGGACTCTCAAGAGTCTTCTCCAACACCAGAGTTCAAAAACATCATTTCTTCAATGCTCAGCCTTCATGGTCCAACTCTCACATCCATTCATGACTACTGGGAAAACCATAACTTTGACTAGACGACCTTTGTCAGCAAAGTGATGTCTCTGCTTTTTAATACACTGTCTAGGTTTGTCATAGCTTTCCTTCCAAGGAGCAAGTGTCTTTTAACTTCATGGCTACAGTCACCATCCGAAGTGATTTTGGAGCACAAGAAAATAAAGCCTGTCACTGTTTCCATCGTTTCCCCATCTGTTGGCCATGAGTGTTGGGAATGCATGCCATAATCTTTATTTTTTGAATGTTGAGTTTTAAGCCGGTTTTTTCACTCTCCTCTTTCACCTTCATCAAGTAGTAGTAGTAGTTTAGTCACTAACTCGTGTCCAACTCTTTGGACCCCACAGACTCTAGCCTGCCAGGCTCCTCTGTCCATGGGATTCTCTAGGCAGGAATCCTGGAGTGGGTTGCCATTTCCTTCTCCAGGGGATCTTCCCAACCCAGGAATCAGACCCAGGTCTCCTGCATTGCAGGCAGATTCTTTACTGACAAAGCTATGAGGGAAGCCCAGTGAAAATCACTCAGGCGTGTCTGACTCTTTGGGACCCCATGGACTGACTATACAGTACAAGGAATTCTCCAGGCCAGAATACTGGAGTGGGTAGCCTTTCCCTTCTCCAGGGGATCTTCCCAACCCAGCGATCGAATCCAGGTCTCTTGCATCACAGGCAGATTCTTTACCACCAGAGCCACAAGGGAAGCCCCACCTTCATCAGGAGACTCTTTAATTCCTCTTGGCTTTCTGCCATTAGAGTGGTGTCATTTGCATATCTGAGGTTGATATTTTCCCCTGTTATCTTGATCCAGCTTGAGCTTCATCCAGCCCAGCATTTCCTATGATGTACTCTGCATGTAAGTTAAGTAAGCAGGGTGACAATATATAGCCTTAATGTACTCCTTTCCCAATTTGGAACCAGTCTGTTGTCCTATGTCTGATTCTGATTGTTGCTTCTTGACTTGCATACAGGTTTCTCAAGAGGCAACTAAGATGATCTGGTATTCCCATTTCTTTAAGAATTTTCCACAGTTTGTTGTGATCCACACAGTCAAAGGCTTTAGCATAGTCAATGAAGCAGAAATAGATGTTTTTCTGGAATTCCTTTGTTTTTTCTATGATTCAGTGGATGTTGGCAACTTGATCTCTGGTTCCTCCAAATGGTGGTTTAGTCACTGAGTTGTGTCCGACTCTCTGTGACCCCGTGGATGTCAGGGAATGTTTAACAGGAGGATTCCTACATGCTGTTTCTCATAAATCTTCCGTTTCTTATTAGTTTCTGTTATCAGAAGCCAGTGGAGGGGCACGCTGCTCCCAGGACTGAGGTCATAGGATGAAACAGGCTTGAATCTCCTTCAGTAAACATTCTCCTTTGGACAAAACTGCTTAGTCTCGATCCTCTTTCTTGAGATATGGATTGTCTCCTGACCTTGTGACCATTATTAATCCCTTGTTCCCTTGGTAACGGTTGCTGTAGGTTTGGTTTTGAAAGGTTGTTGCTGAATCACGCAAAGATGCCGGGATTCTTGGCCCCCGGAGGAGAAGAATTCAATCCGGGGCCAGAGACGAGGCTTGATCGCTCAGAGCTTGTGTAATAAAGTTTTATTAAAGTATAAAGGAGATAGAGAAATCTTCTGACATAGGCATCAGAAGAGGGCAAAAAGAGTACCCCCTGCTAGTCTTCAGCTGGATGTTATATAGTCACTAGCAGTCTGTTAATGAAAGAAAGGAATGTCTTAAAACTCAGAATGGCACCAGGCCCCTCACCCATAAGATGCATTTTGGGATAATCTTGGCACCAAATGGTTCATCCTGGGCCATAAAATGATTAACTTGAATCTTGTAGAAGGACAGATTACCATACAAATAGTTTTGTTTACATAGATCAGAGCAACAATATCTAAGTATAACATACTGGTTTTTCAAGTAGGTTCTGAGCCATTAGGCAGGACCCACTTGAAGACAGAGTTTGGGGTAAATGCATAGTGTATTAGCATAGCTTAAGACAAACATTTCCATAAAAAATGCATTGGTTATCTCAAAGTTTGAGAATAGTTAACTTCAGGTGAAACCAGGTGTCATGGCAACACAGTATTTTAAGAGAAACCTCCTTTTACATTTGTATAGAGAAGGAAAAAAATCGCTAGTTTGTTTCCTCCTGCTGCTTAAGAGAGATAAAAATGTCTAACACTTGCAGGCTATTTCCTCTTTTTGGAGACCCCTGGCCTTCCTGCCTGTTACCCTCTCAGTTTTCTGATCTTTATCATTGTCAAAAGAAATTTCTTGTACAACAGCCTATATATACTCACAGAAAGATCATTAAAGCACCTTTGCTCCATCAGAGCTTGGATCCCCGTGTCTGTCTGTCTTTCTTTCTCTCTCTCCCTCCGGCTCTCTCTTTCACTTTCTTATCGTCAGCTCCGGACCGCCAGGTCCTAGTCCATTAAAGGACCCCAACACATGGACTGTAACCCACCAGGCTCTTCTGTCTATAGGATTCTCCAGGCAAGAAAACTGGAGTGAGCTGCCATTCAAGAAAACTGGAGTGAGCTGCCATTTCCTCCTCCATGGGGTCGTCCGACCCAGGGATTGAACCCAGGTCTCCTGCATTGTAGGCAGATTCTTTATCAACTGAGCTACAAGGGAAGCCCTCTGGTTCTTCTGCCTTTTCTAAATCCAGCTTGTACATCTGGAAGTTCTCAGTTCATATTCTGTTGGAGCCTAGCTTGAAGGATTTTGAGCATTACCTCGCTAGCAAGTACAATGAGTGCAGTTGTGTACAGTTTGAACATTCTTTGGCATTTCCCTTTTTGGGGATGAAATGAAAGCTAACCTTTTCCAATCCTATGGCCACTGCCAAGTTTCCCAAATTTGCTGGCATACTGAGTGCAGCACTTTCACAGCATCATCTTTTAGGATTTGAAATAGCTCAGCCGGAGTTCCATCACCTCCACTAGCTTTGTTCGTAGTAATGCTTCCCAAGGCCCACTTGACTTCACTGTCCCAGATGCCTGGCTCTAGGTGAGTTGATCACCCTATCATGGTTATCCTGGTAATTAAGACCTTTCTTGTACAGTTCTTCTGTGTATTCTTGCCACCTCTTCTTAATATATTTTGCTTTTGTTAGGTCCATACTGTTTCTGTCCTTTATTGTGCCCATCTTTGCATGAAATATTCCCAAGGTATCTCTAATTTTCTTGAAGAGATCTCTTGTCTTTCCCATTCTATTGTTTTCCTCTATTTCTTTAAATTGTTCACTTAAGAAGGCTTTTTTAAAAATCTCTCCTTGCTATTCTTTGGAGCTCTGCAATCAGATAGGTATATTTTTCCTTTTTTCCTTTTCCTTTCACTTCTCTTCTTTGCTCAGCTACTTGTAAGGCCTCCTCAGACAACCATTTTGTCTTTTTGCCTTTCTTTTTCTTGAGGATGCTTTTGATCACTACATCCTGTATAGTGTTACAAACCTCCATCCATAGTACTTCAGGCACTCTGTCTATCAAATCTAATCCCTTGAATCTATTTGTCACTTCCACTGTATAATCAAATGGAATTTGATTTAGGCCATACCTGAATGGCCATGGGGTTTTCCCTACTTTTTTCAATTTAAGTCTGAATTTTGCAATAAGGAGTTCATGGTCATTTGCTGGCCTTGTTTTTGCTGACCGTATAGAGCTTCTTCATCTTCAGCTGCAAAGAATATGACCAGTCTGATTTTTGTATTGACCTTCTGGTTATGTCCACCTGTAGAGTCATCTCTTGGGTTGTTGGCAAAGGGTGTTTGCTATTACCAGTGAGTTCTCTTGGTAAACCTCTGTTAACTTTTGCACTGATTCATTTTGTGCTCAAGGCCATACTTGCCTGTTACTCCAGATATCGCTTGACTTCCTACTTTTGCATTCTTGTCCACTATGATGAAAAGGACATATTTTTTTTTTTTTTGCTGTTAGTTCTAAAAGGTCTTGTAGGTCTTCATAGAACTGTTCAACTTCATCTACTTCAGTATTAGTGGTTGGAGCATAGACCTGGATTACTGTGATTTGAATGGTTTGCCTTGGAAATGAACCAAGATCATTCTGTCATTTACTATGATATCAGTTAAAGTGTAGTTAAGTGACTTTAGGGTGAACTGCATAAACTTACAATTTCTTATCAGCAATTATACAGTTTTAGATTATATATCTTTCTTGTTTGCCTATTTGGAGGTGTTTGAGGGTAGATAATTAGAATACCACTATCATTAGAACACTAGTTACAGAAAATCATCATAATGAAAGGATACCATGTGCATTCCATAAGCAAATAATACCCATTTGTACTTGAACATCTAAATACTTGAAAGAATTTGTGCTGCTAAAGAATTTATGATTTACATTTAATTAAGAGCAATTTAATCCTTAGCCATTGAGTTAATACACATTAACCAAAAGTTCTCTTAGAAATGAGTGTCTCTGTTGATCAGTACATATGTTTTTGTATGGTTCATTTACATAGTGTTTTGTTCACAATGCATAAGCAATAAAGTACAAAATTAGTAGAAGAATATATATACAATTGTTACAACAGGGCCTTTACTTAAAATGTGAATTTGGTTGGGATTAAGTTGCCAGTAAATTTCCAAAAATGCAAGAATAAAACTTTTCATCAGACATTAGAAGTCAGTGTAGAGTCATAAAATATATATACTATAACCCACACTCATATAATTTAAAGGAGTTCTTGTAATATGCCTCAAATCAAATAAATTTAGTCATGTTTTTACATCCTGTTGAAAATATGGATTTTATAGCTCTTTTTTAAAAATTAAGTATTTTTTGAAGTAATTATAGATTCACATGCGGTTGTAAGGAGTAATAAAAGACATCCCATGTACCCTTTACCCAATTTCCCCAGACAAGAATACTTGCAAAACTATAGTACCTCATAACATACAGAATATTGACATTGATACAAGCAAGATACAGGAAAATTTACTTGCCACAGTAAATTGATTCATTTATTTTTTGTGCAGGTTATTTATTTAATTTTTTTGTGTGTGCAGGTTATTTTAAATAGAGAAATGTCTGAAAATTTGGCCAATTTTTGGAAAAATTAAACTATCAGCTTTTTAGAGTAGAAAATCTAGATTTTATTCTGAGCTTGTCTTTCCTCAGAGAGTACAGATGAGAAAGTTCGTTCAGTCACTCAGTCCTGTCCAACTCTTTGCTACCCCGTGGACTGCAGCACGCCAGGCCTCCCTGTCAATCACCAGCTCCCAGAGTTTGCTCAAACTCATGTCCATTGAGTCGGTGATGCCCCACAACCATCTCCTCCTCTGTCGTCCCCTTCTCCTCTCACCTTCAATCTTTCCCAGCTTCAGGGTCTTTTCAAATGAGTCAGTTTTTCAAATCAGGGTGGCCAAAGTATTGGAGTTTCAGCTTCAGCATCAGTCCTTCCAATGAATATTCAGGACTGATATCCTTTAGGATGGACTGGTTGGATCTCCTTGCTGTCCAAGAGACTCTCAAGTCTTCTCCAACACTGCAGTTCAAAAGCATCAATTCTTCAGTGCTCAGCTTTCTTTACAGATGAGAAAATTTCACTATAATAATTATATCACTATTGAACTATTTCTATCACTTGTTTTTTTCACAGGCACTTATTCAGTAACTAGTTGCAATTTGAAATTTCTGAAATATTAATTTAATGTTAAAATTTATCCTGGATTAGCTGTGGCTTCATAAATAGTTTAAGACCTTACCCAATCCCATTTTAAATTTGAATCACTTGAATAATTTACGCCGTAATAGTAGTATGCAGATTTAGCTATTGTCCATTTCCAAAGGAAAGGTGTAAGAGTGATGAGCTATCTCATTTTTATCCCATTTTTTATATTTGTGATAATACAGAGTAAGTAAGCTTTTTTTTTTTTCAGTGTAGATAAGCTTTTAAGACTGTATTTCAGAAACATGTGTTTAGGAATATATGTTAAGAATATGATGAGTCTCTTCAATTTATTTTCATACTGTAACCTGGTAGATAAGAAAATAACTAAAGCCTTTTTTTTCTTTTACGTGATTACAAGGAAATAGCAGACACCAATCAAACTCCCTATGCATTTGTGGAAAGAAACTGTATTAACTGAACTAAAATGTGATGATAGATTTAATATTTTGCTATTTCCAGTCCACTTTGTTGTCTTAGATATATGAAACTAGAACCAGGAAACACAAATCAAGTGTTCTTTGCTAGTGTCTAATGGTATGGAAAAAAATTTTTTTAATACACTTGTTTCATTTGTAGATGTGGATGAATGCGTTTTAAAGCCAAGCATTTGTGGCACAGCTGTGTGCAAGAACATCCCAGGAGACTTTGAATGTGAATGTGCTGAAGGCTACAAATACAATCCCGTATCAAAGTCTTGTGACGGTAAAGTTCTGTTGGTATTATTGGTGGTGGAGGGGGTGAGTTGGCACCCTGATTTGAAATGAGAAGCATTGGTTCTCCTTGATATCAGTAATCAGATGTTCTCAGCTGGTAAAATCCATGCTATAATTTGATCAGTGGGGTAGTGATGACTTCCTTCCAGATTAAAAGTATGGACCCATGCATGATCTTCAGTGCTATGCAATCTGATGGCCCTCTAAGCTGTATTTGAATTGCAGACCTCCCATATATGATAGAAGCAAAAGAAACACATAATATTCAAAAATAAAAAGAAACTGAAAGGAAACACACACACACACACACACACACAGAAAGGAAGACAAGTTTAAAACAAGGTGGTTAGAAATGTTTGGTTTTATGCCAGGCTTTTCAGTGATTTTCTCTGTGTGTTTAAGTGTGTCATTTTATTGTAAAATAGTAAATGATCTAATTCCATTATAATTAAATGTATGTAAAAAGAAAATCTCATCATAACCAGATGAGAGCCAAGCTCTAAAACCATAAGAAGCAGTGATTAGTGATGTCTGGATTTGGGAGAGCTCCTTGAAGCTTGTGATTATTTCATTTCACTCCAGTGCTGCTGCCCAGGTAGCTTAGATGTGTCATAGGGTTATTTTTTTTTTTAATCATGGATATGTACAAATTATCTCACATCCTCCTCTGATTTTTTAAAAAATTTTAAAGTGAGTTTAATATCATGACTGAAAGTGAAAGTGAAAATTTCTCAGTCATGTCAGACTCTTTGCAACCCCATGGACTATACGGCCCATGGAATTCTCCAGGCCAGAATACTGAAGTGGGTATCCTTTCCCTTCTCCAGGGAACATTCCCAACCCAGGGATCGAACCCAGGTCTTCCCCATTGCAGGTGGATTCTTTACCACCAGGGAAACCCAATATCATGACTAAAACTAATCAAATTAATAGTAATTTTAAGTGTACAATTCAGTGGTATTAATTACAGTCACACAGTTATGCAGCCATTACCATTATCTGTTCCAAAATTTTTCCAAACAGAACTCTGTAGCTGTCAAGCAATAAATTCCCCCTCCTCCCTTTCCCAATCACTAACAACCTCCAAACCCTACTTATCTCTCTGTGAATTTGCTTAAATTGATAATAGTCTTAGAATAGACTTTTTTCAACTATTTATACTCCTTTTGAGATTTTGATGTCTTATATCCTCACGTACTCAATAAACAATATCTCCTCCCACACACCATTTCTACTCTCCCACCCTTCCAGATAGAAATTACCATGGTCAGCCCTAAGCATTTGCAGATTTATTATTAGCCAACTTCATCACATTGTATTGTATTGTAGTTATATTCATTGTATATGTTGAATAACTACAAATTGTCATGAGGTGGCCAAAGTATTGGAGTTTCAGCTTCAACATCAGTCCTTCCAAAGAACACCCAGGACTGATCTCCTTTAAGATGGACCGGTTGGATGTCCTTGCAGTCCAAGGAACTCTCAAAAGTCTTCTCCAACACCACAGTTCAAAAGCATCAATTCTTTGGCACTCAGCTTTCTTCACAGTCCAACTCTCACATCCATACATGACCACTGGAAAAACCATAGCCTTGACTAGACAGACCTTTGTTGACAAAGTAATGTCTCTGCTTTTTAATATGCTATCTAGGTTGGTCATACCTTTCCTGCCAAGGAGTAAGCGTCTTTCAATTTCATGGCTGCAGTCACCATCTGCAGTGATTTTTTGGAGCCCCCCAAAATAAAGTTTGCCACTGTTTCCACGTTTCCCCATCTAGTTGCCATGAAGTGATGGGACCAGATGCCATGATCTTAGTTTTCTGAATGTTGAGCTTTAAGCCAGCTTTTTCACTGTCCTCTTTCACTTTGATCAAGAGGCTCTTTAGTTCTTCACTTTCTGCCATAAGGTTGGTGTCATCTGCATATCTGAGGTTATTGATATTTTTCTTGGCAATCTTGATTCCAGCTTGTATTTCATCCAGCCCAGCATTTCTCATAATGTACTGTGCATATAAGTTAAATAATCAGGGTGGCAATAAACATTCTTGACGTACTCCTTTTCCTATTTGGAACCAGTGTGTTGTTCCATGTCCATTTCTAACTGTTGCTTCCTGACCTGCATACAGATTTCTCAAGAGGCAGGTCAGGTGGTCTGGTATTCCCATCTCTTTCAGAATTTTCCACAGTTTATTGTGATCCACACAGTCAAAGTCTTTGGCATAGTCAATAAAGCAGAAATAGATGTGACATACATTTATACAATATTTTATTACTTTAGTCATGCTATTCAATTTCAATAGTACTGAGGGCTCACTAATTTTGGGGTTCTATTTTAAGACATTCAAAGGGGTTCTCATTTTAAGGGGAAACTATGCTATAGCAGTGTTTGAGTTTGGGAATTTTCAAAGATCACAGGGTATATTCATCTAAAAGTTCAAGGATCTTACATATTTCTAAAGTGTATCTAAGCTGAAGCATCTTATTACAACTTTTCAAGAATGATTTTCTTAAAGTATGGATTGGGACAGGGACCATAGAGAAGATTTCACGAAATGGGAGGTAGTAGCACAGTGATATTTTTTGTTTTTTTATATATTTGATAAGTTAAGAAATAAATGTATGCCCTTAAATTTATTGCCACCATAAATCATTGCATTATGGAAAGTGATATTTTCTTGATATAGTCATTTAATCTCCAACTACATTGTTGTTTAGTTGCTAAGTTGCATCCAGCTCTTTTGTGACTCCATGGACTATAGCCAACCAGGGTCCTCTGTCCCTGGGATTTCCCAGACAAGAATACTGGAGTAAGTTGCCATTTCCTTCTCCAGGGGATCCTCCAGACTCAGGAACTGAACCCACATCTCTGGCTTGGCAGGTGGATTCTGTCTCTGTGAATCACATTAACCTTCATTTAAAAGGGATCTTTTCTTCCCTTCCTTCCTTGTCTTCCTGTCCTCACCTCCAACTCCTTCTTTTCCCCTTCCTTTTCTTTTCTTCAAAGCAAAGAGTTAAGAAGAAAGTGTCAATGGAATTTATATGATCAGATTCGACAGTTACATTGAGATTCTTGTTTTTTTCTTCAAAATCAGAAAATTGGCATAGTTGTTATATCTTTATTAATTATTAATTACTGAAAGTTAATCATTAAATTTGTTGATTCAGGTATATAAACAAATTGAAACTATATTTGTGACTCATTTAAATTTCTGTGGCAAGTGTATAAAGGTGATTTGATGTCAAAGAATTTCTTTCACTGAGGATTTATTATCACTGATTATCTTATACTAAAATCAGAATAGTCCTTCTTCTGTTGGGTTGAACATTTAGAAGATATTAAAATTTATTTTCTCTTTTCCCCCAGATGTGGATGAATGCGCTGAGAACTTGTGTGCTCAACTTTGTGTCAATTACCCTGGAGGTTACTCTTGTTACTGTGACGGAAAGAAAGGATTCAAACTTGCCCAAGATCAGAAGAGCTGTGAGGTAACACTTTGCAATACTAACCTTCACATCTCTTTTTAAAATTGAGATCCAGTTACTTATTTCCACATAGTTGAGGTAAATAAGAAGACAGATTTCTACTATAGTTGCTATAGTTCAAAACAGGCTATGAGTCACAATCTATATACTAATTTTGACCACGTAATTTGGTAAACATTGTGAGGGACTTCCCAGGTGGTGCTAGTGGTAAAGAACCTGCCTGCAAAAACAGGAGACATAAGAGATGCAGGCTCATTCCCTTGGTCAGGAAGATCCCCTGGAGGAGGGCATGGCAATCCACTCCAGTAATCTTGCCTGGAGAATCCCAGGGACAGCGGAGACTGATGGGCTGCAGTCCACAGTGGGTGACAAAGAGTTGGGCACAACTGAAGCGACATAGCATGCATGTGGATAATTAGTGACTGGATTAAGAAAAAGCTGCAGGGCCACAGTTCAGAGAGTGCTCATCTGTATAGCCTGTACTTTTATAAAATGCAATGTGTATGTTTACTTAAAAAACTATAAAAAGCTAAGGGTTACACTTCTCTTTGTGAGAAAAAAATCTTCCATAGAAATTTCAGTGGAAACACTTTTCAGTGTCTACTTTTGTTTATCACACTCTGACAAGTTTGATCATGGCTTAGACATGTTAGTACTTGCAAGAGTGTGCATAAAATCTCAGGTGGAAACAATTTTGTCAGAGTAGGATTTAGTTGAGGTTTAAGTATATCGAAATTCAGAGGGGTCAATTTTGTTATTATCTCTCCAACTTCTAGGTTACTCAAATTCAATTCATAATTGATCCAGAAATTGAATGTTGCGGGGTAGGTTCTAATATTTCTTCCACTGAAGAAATTTTAAGCTCTTTTTTTTTCCCCCTAAGTAAGGATCACATTAGTGATCTTTAGTCCAATTCATGAATCTCTTTTAATTTTTAAAAGTGAAAGTGAAATGTCATGCTTATGAAGTAGACATTAAAAAAAAGAAATACCCTTAACTGATTATTTAATAGTCATTGATTTACACGTACTCTCTATCTGCTACCAAGAGAAGCTGTATGTGTTTTAAAAATGTCAACATTTCATATTATGCTACCTATTTGGTAAAGGAAGGTAAGGAAAGCTAGTTGGTATATGTAGTAACTCTGTTAGTGCTTCATTGAAATGTATTATGTACATGTCTATTTTGTAATTTGATATCCTATTATTTCAGTATTTTTTGTAGTTACACATTGCCATCCTCCTTGGAATAGATTTACTGAAGTTCTAAGAGGAAATGAGATATTATTTTAGGACCTAGATTTAATACAGTGCTGTTTGCACCGTTCTCCCCAGAATATCCCTAGAAATATGCCCAAGAACTTCTCCTTAAAAAACTTTACGTTTAAATGTTTGTTTTTACTCTTAAAAGAAAAAAACCCTAATAATAGTTCATTCATGTGTGCTAAGTCACTGACAGATGGGTTCTTTACCACCAGAGCCACCTGGGCTTCTTCCTTGAAGATTATGATGATCTCTTACTTTATATTTATCCTGTTCAGGTTTTTCAGCATTTCCTTTGATATCTAGAGAGCACACTTTTGCTCAGAAAAAATTTGGCTTAATAAGACTTTTAAAACAAATGGAGGGTGCGTGGGAGGGAGGCTCAAGAGGGAGGAGATTTATGTATAGATATAGCTTATTCTGCTATAAAGAAGATGCCTGCAATGCAGGAGACTTGAGTTCACTCCCTGGGTAGGGAAGATCCCCTGGAGAAGGGCATAGCAACCCACTCCAGGATTCTTGCCTGGAGAATTCCATGGGCAGAGGAGCCTGGTGAGCTACAGTCCATGGGGTCACAAAGAGTCAAATGCGACTGAGCGACTAACAACATCATAGCTTATTCACTCTATTTTACAGCAGAAACTAACACAACATTGTAAAGCAATGGTACTCCAAAGAAAAACAAATAAGCTAGGTACAAATAAATAAAACTGGCTCAGTGGTAGGGAATCCACCTGCCATGCAAGAGCCCACAGGAGACACAGGTTTGATCCCTGGGTCAGGAAAATCTCCTGGAGGAGGGCATGGCAACCCACTCCAGTATTCTTGCCTGGAGAATCCCATGGACAGAGGAGGCTGGCGGGCTACAGTCCATAGGGTCAGAAAGAATCAGACATGACTAAAGTGACTTAGTATGCATTCTTGGAGATTACACTGATGGACTATACAAGGAAGTAAAAGATATTGCTTTGTTATTACCGTGGGTATTCTGCATTTATTTTATTGTATCAGAGAGGATATGTTTGACAAGAACACTGCTGCTGCTGCTTCTGCTAAGTCGCTTCAGTCGTGTCTGACTCTGTGCGACCGACCGCATAGACGGCGGCCCACCAGGCTCCCCCATCCCTGGGATTCTCCAGGCAAGAACACTGGAGTGGGTTGCCATTTCCTTCTCCAATTCATGAAAGTGAAAAGCGAAAAGTGAAAGTGAAGTCGCTCAGTTGTGTCCAACTCCTAGCGACCCCGTGGACTGCAGCCTACCAGGTTCCCCCTTGCGTGGGATTTTCCAGGCAAGAGTACTGGAGTGGGTTGCCATTGCCTTCTCCAGACAAGAACACTAGGAACCAGAGAAAGCATGATATCCTGACACATACACCAAGCAGTAACCAATGCTTTTTCTTATTTTTTTGCCTTTTCTCTAGGCTGTTCCAGTGTGCCTTCCTTTGGACCTTGACAAAAATTATGAATTGCTTTACTTGGCGGAGCAGTTTGTAGGGGTCGTTTTGTATTTAAAATTTCGTTTGCCAGAAACTACCAGGTGAGGTACCAATGTCAGTGATAATTATAGAAATAGGCAGGTCAGGACAGAAAGGAGTCACTGAAAGGTTTTAAATCCATGGAATTTTATTAACAATCATATAATTTAGGTGCATTATCAATCAGATGATATTGGGCACCCTAAATTTCTTTTTTTCCTTCACATATATTTTTCACGCTTGAATCATTTGGGGTTGTTCTAGGCTGATCTTCCCTAGTGATCATTTTACCTGAAGCCAGAGTTCTTCCTATTCTAATGAATACATATTTTTAAGAAGCTGGAAAAGAGGATTTAATGTATTTGTGAAATTTTCATTCTTTTTTATGCTTTCTAAGTAATGGGAATAATTCAAGAAACTGCTTTTAGAATATAATTATATTCATAATTATTAAGGAAACTATGATAAGATTGCTGAAGTAGTATATTAAAGAAATGTGTCACATGATTTTAGTTGACTGAGTACTTTATCTCCTCTTCCTGTAGTTGGGTTGACTTTGGAGAGTGAGTAATTGCTTCTGTTTTTGAGTCATGATGCTACTTTATCAAATTTTCTCAGAGCCATACATTGTTGGAACTAGGGGAAAAAAATTGGAATTTTGTTGGAATAATGGAAAGGAAACATTTGAGACTGATTATAGAATCCAAATTTTAAAATATTTTAATTAGATAAGCATGTATATTTAGAATTTAATCCATTAGATATATGAGTGAATACTCATGAAATAATTCAACTCAATTCATAGAAATTTTATTATTAAGGAACACTGAAATTTATTCACTGATATAATTGTGCCCTTTTAGCACTCTAATTTCCCCAAAAATGTGGTTTTCCCCTTTAACATCTGAGAGCAAAGAATATCTTCTAGTGATATAGATTGGAGACAGCCTTTCCTTGCTATGAGAATAATTATGAGAGAGAAGAATTAATTATCTCAGACACTTTCAGAGGTATTCATTTCTCACCGTTCACAAAAGCTTGGGCTGTAACATCAGATAAAATTGGTCAAACAATTGTTTTCTTTCAGTATTTATTATTTAGTTTAAACTTTTTATTGAGGTATTATATGTGTTTGTATATACACACACATATACACACAGAGAAATATATACATGTAATATACATATATCTTACATATACAGCTTGATGAACTTTTATAAGCTGCCACCTGTGTAAAAGACACAAAGAACAGCTAATGCTTTTTGCTTCTTTTTTCGCAAATTTCTTCAACTCTGTTTCCCAGGATCAAATACTTATGCTGCCCCAAAGTTAACAAGTTCACTTTTTTCACTCTACAATACTTCTGAAAGAGAATGAATTGTTCCCCAATGTACTGAATCAGTATGCTGATGTATTCCAGACAGAAAATATGCAGAACACAACTCTTTGAATTACTGGTTTAGCATGTTTTTACAAAGAGAAGGAAATTATCTCCATAATAGGATCAACTTCTAGAAGATCCTGACCATACACAGATTCAGGTTTTGGCAAGATAATATATGCTTCACATCAGCAAAATGTGATGAATATGAAAGAGAATAGAAGTCCTTACTCAGAGCAAAATGGTTCTTTTTAAATATAATTGGAGTTCCTTAAATTCCTAGTATATTGTGATCTACCCAACAAGCTTTACTCCACGTTTACCTCTTTATAATATTTCCTTGGAATTCTCAAGGCTAGAAAGTTCATTCTATCACTTTTTCTTTGTTCTATTTGAGGTAGGTTTGTGCCCGTTACAAATGATGCCTCTGTTACTATTACTATTGTATACAGAAAAGGAAAGAGTCTGGGATTCTTTCTTGCCATATTTGATAATTATCTGAAATCTTAATTTTTTAATTTAAATTACCTTTATTTTAACTTAACTCAGATGACTGGTAGTTATACAACTATTTTTCCTGTTTCCTGTTTACCTTTTTTCAGTCACTTTGCTTTACTGGTCCCTTGGAAACTTTAATGCTGATTTTCATTAAAGTATCGTAAGGCCATGAATTGATATATGTTATTTTTCAGTCCAGCATTCTTAAGATTTTTATCCTTCCCTGTAGTAGCTATATATATGTTCAATGTCTTAATAGCAGCAGGCATTGTCAGAGCTCAGTTCAGTTCAGTTCAGTCGCTCAGTCGTGTCCGACTCTTTGCGACCCCATGAATCGCAGCACGCCAGGCCTCCCTGTCCATCACCAACTCCCGGAGTTCACTCAGACTCACGTCCATCGAGTCAGTGATGCCATCCAGCCATCTCATCCTCTGTCGTCCCCTTCTCCTCCTGCCCCCAATCCCTCCCAGCATCAGAGTCTTTTCCAATGAGTCAACTCTTCGCATGAGGTGGCCAGAGTACTGGAGTTTCAGCTTCAGCATCATTCCTTCCAAAGAAATCCCGGGGCTGATCTCCTTCAGAATGGACTGGTTGGATCTCCTTGCAGTCCAAGGGACCCTCAAGAGTCTTCTCCAACACCACAGTTCAAAAGCATCAATTCCTCAGCGCTCAGCCTTCTTCACAGTCCAACTCTCACATCCATACATGACCACAGGAAAAACCATAGCCTTGACTAGATGGACCTTTGTTGGCAAAGTAATGTCTCTGCTTTTGAATATGCTATCTAGGCTGGTCATAACTTTCCTTCCAAGGAGTAAGCGTCTTTTAATTTCATGGCTGCAGTCACCATCTGCAGTGATTTTGGAGCCCCCCAAAATAAAGTCTGACACTGTTTCCACTGTTTTCCCATCTATTTCCCATGAAGTGGTGGGACCGGATGCCATGATCTTCGTTTTCTGAATGTTGAGCTTTAAGCCAACTTTTTCACTCTCCACTTTCACTTTCATCAAGAGGCTTTTGAGTTCCTCTTCACTTTCTGCCATAAGGGTGGTGTCATCTGCATATCTGAGGTTATTGATATTTCTCCCAGCAATCTTGATTCCAGCTTGTGTTTCTTCCAGTCCAGCGTTTCTCAGATTGCCTCAAACACATGGCTATATCTTTTAAACTCTCCTTCTGTGTATTCCAGTATAGTGATTTGTGCAATTAGAGTTTTGGAGAGCTCTTAAAATTAAACTAACAGATACATTTAAAAGTTTTTGATTTTACCTTCCTTTACCACACATGAAGACTTAATTATGTTAGAAATCATTCAGATACTATCTTGTATATCTCTGTGAGTGATTCCTTCCTGACATATATGAAATCATAGGGAAAATTTGCTCTTTGATGGATGAACCAATCATGGATTAAACATCTTTTTTTATCATATATGGATCAGATCAGATCAGTCGTTCAGTCATGTCCGACTCTTTGCGACCCCATGAATCGCAGCACGGCAGGCCATACAGAAGAAAAAAAAAGAATCTTCATGTTAGATTATATAGTATATAAAAGGCTCTGAGACAATATGCCCAATATTTGTACATGTGTATTCCAGCATTTAAAAGAGTGTTCAAAACAAATGCCAAAAGATGAAAAATTTATCAAAGCATATGCTCATTTGGAAAAAAGTTTCCACGAATAAGCAAGAAAGTAAAACAGCTTGATTTTAAGTACACATGGAGCCAGAGATAACACAAGAAGAGCTTAATCCTGCCCTTTTTTATTTTTTCTAGTGAAAGAGTTGTCTCTTTCAACATACTGCTATTTGCCAGTTCAAGAGTAAAAGAAAAACATGATCTTCAATATTTCTCACTATTCAGGCTCTCTCTTTGTCCATTGTTCAGATTTTCAGCTGAATTTGATTTCCGGACATATGATTCAGAAGGTGTTATCCTGTATGCAGAATCTTCTGATCACTCAGCTTGGTTCCTGATTGCGCTTCGTGAGGGAAAGATTGAAATTCAGTTTAAGAATGAAAAGACAACCAAAATGACAACTGGAGGCAAAGTTATTAATGATGGTTTATGGCATATGGTACGTTTTGCAGAACTCATAAAGAATCATTCCATTCTGATGCAGTTTGTATAAAATCATTAATCATTACTTTAATAGTGATACCAAACCAAAATAAGTTTGGGTTTATCTGATGTTGTGTGAAGTGTATTCTACACACTGTAAATACCTGAAATGGTCTGAGAAGTTATTCTCTCTCAACAGTATGGATTTCCCATAACTGAAGTTGTTTTCAGTTATTAGCTTTGTTAAAAACAACTATTTTGTCTTTAACTTTTTACCTTTTTTAGTGGCTGTCACTGGTGAACTGTGATATTGCACCTATAAGGTCAAGGGTTGATCTGGGACAACTACACTGGATAGCCATCAATATTTTTAATGTAAAAGAGAAATACATGTAGTAACAAAATTAAAAATTTAATTTAATTTTAAATATTATCATATAGATTAATGGATTTGTACAAATAAGATGCACTAGCTGAAACCAATTAGAATGCTTAGAAACTAGCATTTTTAGATAATCCCTAAAAGTGAGTCTTTATTTGAATAATCAAGAATAGAACTTTAATCTACTATATTCAAATGGAACTTATCTTGGAGAAGGGATTACTGTTAGTCTACAGAGGGGAGAATGTCAATTAAATCAATGCTACTTTCAGTAGAGAAGATCTGAGAAGATCAGCTTCACCTTAGAATGTGGTGCCCCAAAGAGACACTTTCTTCTTTTTTTTTTTTAATTTTATTTTATTTTTAAACTTTACATAATTGTATTAGTTTTGCCAAATATCAAAATCAATCCGCCACAGGTATACGTGTGTTCCCCAACCTGAACCCTCCTCCCTCCTCCCTCCCCATTCCATCCCTCTGGGTCGTCCCAGTGCACCAGCCCCAAGCATCCAGTATCGTGCATTGAACCTGGACTGGCAATTCGTTTCATACATGCTATTTTACATGTTTCAATGCCATTCTCCCAAATCTTCCCACCCTCTCCCTCTCTCACAGAGTCCATAAGACTGTTCTATACATCAGTGTCTCTTTTGCTGTCTTGTACACAGGGTTATTGTTACCATCTTTCTAAATTCCATATATATAAGTCTATGGGAACTGACAAGAAAGGTCCATGTTAAGCAGCCATGTAAAGTCATCACTAAATTATTTCATTATATCTATTCACTCTTGCAATCATATATTCAATAAGGATTTAGTAAGCATGTTTAAAATGCTATATTCCTGAGTCCAAGGGGCTGAAACCATAGTAAGAGATTGTTCATGTTCTTTGAGGTTAGACTCTCACAGTTTAATAGTAGATGTGGCATTGTGAACCAATATGGTGTAATGTGAAATATGTTACAGGAAAGTGTAATAAATAGTTGGGTGCAGATGTGGTTCACCAAAAAGGGGGCTATCTATTGATTGGCAGCCATGGATTTTGGGCTCCTAACTTTGAAAGAATTGTGGCTTCACAGGATCAAATGCAACTGTCAGAGAAGTTGTTAAAATTCTTTGACTTATGTTGCTTATTACTATAGCTTTTTTACCACCTCTCCTACTACATCTGTATCTGTAATATTTCATGCATACAGCTATTCCTCCAGTATACACTTTCATGCCAGATGTCCCTAAATCACCTATCTAAAACCACTAAAATCACTTTTGCAGTAAAAGAGAGTAAACAGAACTCTTTTTCCAATGAGTTTATACAAATTGAAAATATCAGCTGTTTGAAGGTGAATTTAAATACATTTCTAGGTAGGATATAATGTCTATAAAGAAGGTAAATATTTGTCTGTGAAGTGATCATGAGTTGCAAGTAGTATTTATTGAAGAATTGTTCATGAGCTATATCCTGTTAAAGACAGAATACGGGTTGAATGGAAGGCAGCTGTTCAGTTTCATTCATCTCCTATATTTATTATTCTTATTAAAAAGAAACTATTATTTAATGATATGCCCATGTTTTAGCTAAGCATTTAAATTAAAATCTCCCTCTATAAACTGAATACAAGTTTTATAGAAAAAATAAAATTTAAGAACATTAGCAAGTCAGAGAGAAACTTTGGTAATAAATTTGGTGCTGTTGTTTTTTTCTTTAAATTGTAATTCAATATTTTAACAATTTTTGCATTTTCCACCCCACTGATAAATAGGATTTCTTTTTTCACTCCATACCGTTTATATTTAAAAGATAGTATGGTAGCATGGTAGTCCTACTAACTTATAATCCTGATGAATTGTTAATGAATTATACTGTTTCAAACAAATTTATGCAGCACAGGAATTATTTAAAATAAATATTTTAAATAAGTATTTTAATTTTAATTAATGACAAAGTGATTAAATTAAACTAACCTATAAACTGGACTATTCACTTATAGCAGTTGTTTCACTAATTTTAAATTATTTTAAAATTTTAAATAAAATATGTTAAAAATAAGAAATTAAAATGTATAACTTAGAATTGTTTTATAATTCAGGTAAATAAAATTGAATGTGTAATGATTGTCGTTAGAATGGCTATAACCTGTAGGAATATTTATTCTTATAAGTGATTATTGATAAGTGATTATTATATTTCATAGCTGGGTATAATCCTAATATTGGTGGAAAATGTATAATTTGTATAATTTCATTTATCCAACAAAATATTTTATGAGCACTTTCTGTGCTATTCCTTCTTCTAGGTGATGGGGATGCAATAGTGAATAAAACAAAAGTCCTTGCTCTTATGGAGCTTGCGTTTTGGTGATGAGATGAAAACCACAAATGTGTCAACAAATAGCTATGTCAGATAGTGATTAATGCTATGAGGAAAAAGAAAAGCAAGGCCAGGCAGTAGAGAATGATGATGGTGAGTTTGCATATGGAATCAGAAAAGCCATCTCTGATGGGATTACATTAAATCAGAGACTTGAGGGCACATGACATCAGACATTTTGGAAAGAAGATAATTCTGTGTCACATGAACAGCAAATACAGTCTTAGGCTAGAGGATGTGTTTATTTTTATTTGAGCAGCTACATGAAAGTGAGTGTAGATGCAGTGGAGTGAAAGAGGGAGAGAGTAGTAAAAACTGAGGTCAGAACTGTGGTCTGGAATAAGACCTTGAATTTTATGTTAAGTAGAAAGACCTTAGATGATTTTGAGAAGTGATATGATCTAATTTGCATGTTAAAAGATGATCCTGGTTAGGACCTAATGACTTTGTGGAAACTGTAGAGAGTAAAGATAGTGGCTCAGTGGTAAACAATCTGCCTGCCAATGCAGAAGACATGGGTTCAATCCCTCAGTTCAGTTCAGTCACTCAGTCATGTCTAACTCTTTGCAACCCCATGGACTGCAGCGCACCATGCTTCCCTGTCCATCACTAACTCCTGGAGTTTGCTCAAACTCATGTGCATTGAGCTGGTGATGCCATCCAACCCCCTTCTCCTCCTGCCTTCAATCTTTGCCAGCATCAAGGTCTTTTCCAAGAATCAGTTCTTCGCATCAGGTGGCCAAAGTATTGGAGCTTCAGCTTCAGCATCAGTCCTTTCAATGAATATTTAAGACTGATTTCCTTTAGGGTGAACTGGTTGGATCTCCTTGCTGTCCATGGGACTCTCAAGAGTCTTCTCCAAAACCACAATTCAAAAGCATCAATTCTTCAACGCTCCACTTTCGTTATAGTCCAACTCTCACATCCATACTTGACTACAGGAAAAACCACAGCTTTGACTAGACGGACCTTTGTTGGCAAAATAAGGTCTCTGCTTTATAATATGTTGGGGTTGATCATAGCTTTTCTTCCAAAGAGCAAGTGTCTTTTAATTTCATGGCTGCAGTCACCATCTGCAGTGATTTTGGAGCCCCAAAAAGTAAAGTCTGGCACTGTTTCCATTGTTTCCCCATCTGAAGTGATGGGACCAGATGCCATGATCTTAGTTTTCTGAATGTTAAGTTTTAAGCCTAGTTTTCCACTCTCCTCTTTAATTTTCATTAAGAGGCTCTTTAGTTCTTCTTTGCTTTCTGCCATAAGGGTGCTGTCAACTGCATATTTGAGGTTATTGATATCTGAGGTCCAGTCCCTGGTCTGGGAAGATCCCACGTGCCTCGGAACAGCTATGCCCGTGGGCCACAACTATGGGCTTCCCTGGTGGCTCAGACGGTAAAGAATCTGCCTGCAGACCCGGCTTATATACCTGGGTCAGGAAGATCCCCTGGAGAAGGGAATGACTACCCAGTCAGGTATTCTTGCCTGGAGAATTCCATAGACAGAGGAGGCTGGCAGGCTACAGTCTGTGGGGTTGCAGAGTCAGACGTGACTGGGTGACTAACACTTGCACTTTCACAAGGATAAAACAGGATATGGGATTAGGAGACTGTTGCAATAACACAGTGAAAAGATGACAGCTTTGACTGCGGTGTTGATAGTAGGAGTGCTGAGAAGTGGTCAGATTCGGGGTATATTTTTAAGATCCAGCCTTTAATTTAAGATAGACTGAAAGCTTTTGGAAATTCAGCATAAAGGGGGCCATAAAGACACCAAGATGAGTTATTGTCAGTCTGTGGTTTTAAACTCTATCACATCCAGTATACTGCTCTAAATATATATTAAAAAGAATATAATTTATTAAAAAATATGTTTCAATATGTAAATACTTAAATTCAAGTATAATATTTGTCAAAACTTGCTCCTATACATAGAATAACATAAAAGCTACAAATGAAGGCTTATGCTGGGGTGTTATTTTACTTTAGAGGATAATTTTTCCTTTCCTGTAGTAGTGCTTTGATATGCCTATTGTCTCGTTACCCCGATTGATAAGTAAATGCAGAGTTTGCATTTTGAGTCCTACGGTTTTACATGAGGAAATTGCAGCAATGGTTCTTCAAATTGCCTTTATAAGAAAAAAAATTTTATTGTTTACCACTACTTCCAATTTTTTTAGAAACCCAAACTACTTTCAAAATTGGAAAAGCCCAATTTAATTTAATGTATTATGCTTTCTTATGACCTCAACTACATTTGAATTTTGAAACAAAATATAATTTGTGTTTAATAAACATAATACTGAATGTACTAGCTTCTCTTAATTTATATTAAAATTTATTTACATTATTGATTTCATATTTATACTATCAGACAAATGCAAAATAAGGGCACTTAAAATTTTCCCAAGATTCTGTAGAGTGACTCTCTTTTTTTTAAACTGTTAATTTTATGGCACACTGGGATTGAAAGATATATATTATAAATGAATGTTTAAATGTGATAGAAAAATACTGATTTTTAAACTTTAAAATAAGGTGTTGATTTAGTTTTGATCAGGAATTATCACACTAAAATGCATTTTTATCACCTTTATACTAATTTGACATGTGAAATGTATTGGAACAAATTAACAAGTGCATTAAAATGATTACTTTGGAAATTTATGTACTGGAATAATAACAGGATTTTTCAGTCTTAGTGTTTCGTATGAAATGCAGTAATGTTTGGTTGTTTGATAATTTTTGTCTTTTTAATTGTAGGTCTCTGTGGAAGAATTAGAACAGAGTATTAGTGTAAAAATAGCTAAAGAAGCTGTAATGAATATAAATAAGCCTGGAAGCCTTTTTAAGCCCACCAATGGGTTTCTAGAAACCAAAGTATACTTTGCAGGAGTACCTCGGAAAATGGAAAATGCACTCATTAGACCGGTAATGATCCAAGCTTGTATCATTCATCATGGATGAAATCTTTCATCTGTAATAGATTTGAAAATGTATTTTTCTGAGAGTCAAATGAAGTTATTTTGTTGAACACACCAACTGTGAAAACTTGAATTGAACATGGAAAAATAACATTATCACCCTTTGAAATTATAGTAAGGAAATAAGAAAATGAATGTAGTGTTTTTGAGCCTGTTTAAATTCCCAGTATTACTCATGGAGAAGTAGATTTTTAAAAATTCTTCAAGCATCAGTTAAATATTACCATCATAATAGTCCATACTCAGCCATTAGACATATAAATGCATATATTTGAGTCCAAAAGTACATTATTTTCTAGAAGCCAGTCAAAGTAAGACTTCCTTAGGTCTGTTTTAGGACTAAAATTTGGGAGACAAGTATAGCATGTAAGGTGGAATTTTTAAAAGAAAATCTTTGATGGGAAATAAAACTGCCACCTGTCATAAATTGAAGCTAGATATAATAGATGATTTTTCTATATGTGTTGGAGAAGGAAATGGCAACCCACTCCAGTGTTCTTGCCTGGAGAATCCCAGGGACGGGAAGGCCTGGTGGGCTGCCATCTCAGGGGTCGCGCAGAGTTGGATACGACTGAAGTGACTTAGCAGGAGCAGCAGCAACCTCTGTGGAAAAGGTTTCATGAAGGAGACCGATCACTGACCTTGAGGAGTTTAAAATTTTTCATTTGAAGTCATGGATCTGCCAATTTCACACTTACTGATTTAATTTAAATATTTACTATTTTATATATATTTCAGTTGCCTTAGCTTTTAAAAGATTTGTGATATGATATAAAATCTGAGTTAGTTAACTCATGTTAGAGTGAATATATCTGTCCTTTGAAATTGATAAAATCAAGACATTTTAAAAGTAAAATAAATTATTCAAAAAGAATCAACTATTTATGAAATGGCTACATGTCTGAGTGTGGCAGGATGCTTTGGTGAGACTAAAGAATGCAAAACACTTTTGTTCCTGAAGAGGCTTCGTGTTTGACGGCAAAACAAACCTATGTTGTAAATACAGTTAATGAAAAACAAAAGCAGCTGAGAACCCAGAGCCACAGGTAAAAGTGTACATGGAACTAGAAAGCAGAAAAGTTAGTGCCAGATGATACAGGAGAGGCAGGTGGGGCTTAAAGGTGTTAAAAATCATTAAGATCCCAGTGAAGGTCTCTGATGTTATAAATGCACTTTTACTGGAAAAGATTATCATCTGCAGGAGACCTTGAAAAAAATTTAGATAAAATTCTAAATATTTTAAAATGTCATCAAAGAAAGAATTTTGCCCTTAAATGAAAACCTGTATCCAGTAATATAATCAATAAATATAGTAATATCAATAGATATAGTAATATAATCAATAAAGCCCCCCTTTTCTAAGTTTAAAATGCATTCATTGGTCTATATTTTATATTGTTAGATTAACCCTCGTCTAGATGGATGTATTCGAGGCTGGAATTTGATGAATCAAGGAACTTCAGGAGTAAAGGAAATCATTCAAGAAAAACAAAATAAGCATTGTCTTGTCAATGTGGAGAAGGGTTCCTACTATCCTGGTACTGGAGTTGCTCAGTTTAGCATAAATTATAGTAAGTGATCTCCTATTATATCTTTCTCTTCTCACTAATGTTTAAATTTATTCATTAACAAATAGCAAAAATTCCTTGCTGTTTTGAATTGAAACTAAATCTGCGTCATATCTAAAACTGGTCATATTAATTGCTTTTTCTCTTGACTATGGGTTATTTTTCTGCTGTATTTAATAATGTTTGGCTTAAATGTGGGTGTCAGATAAAACAGTAGAGACTGAGATAAATCATATTAACATTTGGAGATAAGCATATCTGTCCATTTGCTAGACTCTTAATGAGAGGGCTTGAATCAATCTAGTCAAGAGTTAAACTGCTTAGGTTTTCTTGTTTTCATGACTACCCTTCAAATTCCTTTAATATACATTGTGCTTAGGGTAATGGCTGGTTTGCCAGAGGACCTCTCTTTATCAATTTATACTTTTACCAACAGAAGAAAGTTTATGCTCAAGTTTTGTTTCTAATTAGAGAGTTGAAAAAGTAAATCTTGTAGTTTTAATTATCCCAGTTTCTATTGAAATTGAATATTTCACCATATTTTTACTAGGTATTTGTGTATCTTAATTATTTTGTTGGCTTCTGTGTCATTTTCTGTTTTATGAGTTCATTATTTGAGCTACTAACAGTATTTAATATGAATTTAGGGTTAATTTGAATATCTCTCATTTAAGAAAAAGTCATATTTTAACTTTATTTGCAGCCTTAAACGTATTGCTACAGTTTTAAGGAAGCATCTTACTATTGCTCTCTGTTTTCTTAATGTAAATTAATACAATGTCATTAACTTTAGCTCTGTTCTGAATATGAACATTTAAAAAAAATATGTTAATTGAGTTGATGATTGAATGTAGAAAAAAACTAGGCCCATGATAATTTGTTCCAATGGAAAAAAAGCCCTGAAAAGAAAATGAAGATAGTTTTATTGTACCTGAATTTACTTTCATAAGTAACTAACTAGTTGTTTCACAGATAACATAAACGTGGCCTACTTTATAATTAATATTTAATGCTACATTATAATTTCTCCGTATCTGCATGTTCATTTTGAGTTTGTTAATGTCCTACAGTAAATTTACTTACTTCAAAATGATTATACAGGGTTTTTTTTCCTCTTGGGTGGACTTTAAAGGATTATAGTGGAAAATGTAATAGTGTTAGATGTGGCTAAATGGAAGAATATCTTGTCAAAGGAGAATTATTTTCTCCATTCACATTCACCCTTTTAAAGCCTCAAAGTGGTATTTGGACTATTGTTATACATTTATTTGTATTAAATGGGGAAGACTTCATTCAGATCTTAAGCTAATATTTTCAGATTGTTAGTTTACAAATTATTTCAAATTATTAGAAATCAAAACTGTTTTGAAATCATATCAGTTCAGCAAATATTTGTTAAGTGACTACTGAGGAAAGCAGTAATGATAGAGACTTGCAGAGCTTGCCCTCTAGTTGTATTGACTATTGACCTAGTAATTAAGAAAAAGAATGTTAAGCATTATGATAAGAGAATGACAGAAGAGTTCCTATTAGAATTTCAAAGCTAACTGTTGACTTCAGAATATTTCTCTATTATCAAACCATCCCAGACCCCTATGTATAGAGATCAGACTTCTCTTTCCCACTGCTCTAACCTGACTCCTATAAGGAAGAGAAGTACTGGGCTGGGGTTGGCAGCTGCACTCAGGTGTTCCCTCAGAAATATTACAATAAATTTGTTGAACTTTCTTGTATTTTATAATACAACCACTCTGAGATTTGAGCATTGGAGAGTATGTAAGACAGAAGGGAGAGCTGTTAAAGAGCAACTGGAAAATTCATAATAATTCTAAACACCACAATTCAGTTAAGGAAGAACTAAAGGATGACGTTCCATCTGTGTGTTTCTTGCCTCTATTAAAAACTGTTTTCTTTTGCTCTGTTTTGCCTAGGTTATATAGATCATTGGGAAAGAACTAAATTCTTTAATATCACTCAAAGATGGCTTTGAATATTAATAAGATTAATTCCTCTGGTGCACTTAGGAGTACATTGATCCTGCTTCTGTTTCATTGTTTAAACAGAGAATGAATCCAATCCTGAGGCTTGGCAAATCAATGTGTCCTTGAATATTCGCCCATCAGCGGGCACCGGTGTTATGTTGGCCTTGGTTTCCGATAACACAGTGCCCTTTGCCTTGTCCTTGGTGGATTCCGCCACTGAAAAGCTTCAGGTAACTTTACTCTGAACCTTTACGATCCTTATTTTTTAGTTTTTAAAAAATCAGTAACATGAATAGAAAAACTGTGTTTACCTCGAAGTGGTGTTTTGAAAATGAAATAACTTACATAAATTATTTGGTATGTCATTAAAGATTGAATAAATATTCATTATTGTTAGTTTTTTGCTGGCTTATTTCCACAGTTTGAACTGAGTGGTTAAGGGGATAGGGGAGAATGGAAAAACCTATGTATTGTATCTATAGTTTAGATTAGGCAGACTCACACAAAGGCTGCTTGGCGCCTTCTCTGAGTACATAGAGATCCACCCTTATTCAGAATCTTTGAAGTATCATGGGGATTTATCTGTACTAACAGAATAGAAGTCAGTCCGATTGCAATCCACTCTGATATATTCAGTGTCTAATTATAATTTTTTGTGCTTTCTGGTACTCTTAATCTTTTCTCGCATAAGTAAATTAGGAAAGACTAGGGAAAACTAAAACCAGTCTGCTTGGCTTCCCACTGGCAACTCTGCCTTGAAATTAGAAGGAAGAGCAGGAAACACTCTCGGATAAAAGAAAACATGAGAGTTATCAGAAGTTCTGTATTATTCAGCCTTCTGTTAGAGGCTCATGATTCTGTCCTTGTGTCTTCCACAGTGGATTCCAGCAAGTTACAGCAAGTAGCTTTTGTGTGTGCCATGGTTGACTTGGATGTTCTCTGGGGCTTTTAGAAAGAGACATATAATTGAATAATGCCTGTAGTGATAAAAAGAGATGCTGTTTGCAACTTCAGGGATGGTTATGGAGAGTTTCTGATGGTTAACTGTAAGCAACCTGAACAAATCCTGTTAAGTTGTCTCCAGTTGACTACAGGAGCTTGCTACATGTGGGTTTCAGCTAATTTGTTTTTTTTTTAAAAGCAAAGCGGAAATCCTGCCTTCAACACTACATTCAGATAGTAGAGGAGGTTAACACGTGCCGTGTCCTTGATATTTATTTTATCTTGTCTATGTTTTCTGTGTTTCTGTAAATACTTCAGACTGTCTTTCTGCTATCTGGAAAGCATCATAACACCCATCTCCTTAGTTTTGATTTTATTTTCTCTCCCTTTTTATATTTCCTCTATATGCTAGTAAGCTATCTGCATAGATGACTCTTGGCAAGGTGGGTAATATAGTGTATCAGCAGTTTAAACATTCAGAAAGTAAATAAATAAACAAACACACATATATATGTATGTATATAATGCTCAAAATTCTCCAAGCCAGGCTTCAGCAATATGTGAACCGTGAACTTCCTGATGTTCAGGCTGGTTTTAGAAAAGGCAGAGGAACCAGAGATCAAATTGCCAACATCCACTGGATCATAGAAAAAGCAAGAGAGTTCCAGAAAAACATCTATTTCTGCTTTATTGACTATGCCAAAGCCTTTGACTGTGTGGATCACAATAAACTGTGGAAAATTCTTCAAGAGATGGGAATACCAGACCACCTGACCTGCCTCTTGAGAAATCTGTATGCAGGTCAGCAAGCAACAGTTAGAACTGGACATGGAACAACAGACTGGTTCCAAATAGGAAAAGGAGTTCGTCAAGGCTGTATATTGTCACCCTGTTTATTTAACTTATATGCAGAGTACATCATGAGAAATGCTGGACTGGAAGAAACACAAACTGGAATCAAGATTGCCGGGAGAAATATCAATAACCTCAGATATGCAGATGACACCACCCTTATGGCAGAAAGTGAAGAGGAACTAAAAAGCCTCTTGATGAAAGTGAAAGTGGAGAGTGAAAAAGTTGGCTTAAAGCTCAACATTCAGAAAACGAAGATCATGGCATCCGGTCCCACCACTTCATGGGAAATAGATGGGGAAACAGTGGAAACAGTGTCAGACTTTATTTTTCTGGGCTCCAAAATCACTACAGATGGTGACTGCAGCCATGAAATTAAAAGATGCTTACTCCTTGGAAGGAAAGTTATGACCAACCTAGATAGCATATTCAAAAGCAGAGACATTACTTTGCCAACAAAGGTTCGTCTAGTCAAGGCTATGGTTTTTCCTGTGATCATGTATGGATGTAAGAGTTGGACTGTGAAGAAGGCTGAGTGCTGAAGAATTGATGCTTTTGAACTGTGGTGTTGGAGAAGACTCTTGAGAGTCCCTTGGACTGCAAGGAGATCCAACCAGTCCATTCTGAAGGAGATCAGCCCTGGGATTTCTCTGGAAGGAATGATGCTAAAGCTGAAACTCCAGTACTTTGGCCACCTCATGTGAAGAGTTGACTCATTGGAAAAGACTCTGATGCTGGGAGGGATTGGGGGCAGGAGGAGAAGGGGACAACAGAGGATGAGATGGCTGGATGGCATCGCTGACTCGATGGACGTGAGTCTGAGTGAACTCCGGGAGTTGGTGATGGACAGGGAGGCCTGGCGTGCTGCGATTCATGGGGTCGCAAAGAGTCAGACACGACTGAGCGACTGATCTGATCTGATCTGATATATATTTGACAACCTCTGATAAATACTCTGTAACTTACAGTCCTGGTTTTTCTTTCTCAGAGACTTCACTCATTTTGTCCCAAGTCTGCAGGATTTCTTGTGTGGCACAAATAAACCTTTCAGTCTTGCTGGATGTGCTTACTATAAAGCACTTTAAGTTTTCTAAGTCTTTTTCCCAACAAAGAATAATTCAACTCCTTCCTTTTCCATATGTAAGTTTAAAAATTGGGAAGGCTCATAAAAAGAAGTTTATTGCTTAAGATACTACTTAAGTTCCCATTGGTTTCTTGAATTTTCAGAACCTGCTGTACATTCATTCACATCTTAGCTAAACCTGGAGTTTGTAAAACTAATGCATATTCAAAAATAATGATTATGATAATAGAAGTTTTTTCATTTAAACTTGAAGGCTCTATCATATTTTCCTCACCTCATTGAAATTCAGTTTTTTGAATTTTAAAAACCACAGTCTCTTTTATTTGGCATTACTGTTAGTATTTGTTTATAACGAGTCTTTGTTCTTCAGGATATCCTGGTATCTGTTGAAAGTATGGTAATAGCTCGGATAGAGGCCATAAGTCTGTGTTCTGATCAGCAAACCTTTCTGGAAGTCAGAGTCAACAGAAACAATTTGGAACTATCGACTCAACTTAGAAAGGATAGCTTCCACTCTGAAGACTTTCAAAGACAATTTGCCATCTTGGATGAAGCAATGAAAGGAACAGTGATCACTTACCTGGGTGGCCTTCCAGGTATCTTCTCACTTTGTCTTCAGTTTTAAAAAGTGTATTTTCAATGAAATTGATAGTATTTTAAATACACAATTTTAGTAAAACCGCATCTGTATATATAGAGCATATGTAATTGTAGTAAAGGGGCACCAGAAGGGAAGAGAAAATTCCAGTAACCATTATCCTTTTCCTGGGAGCTTTCATGAACACTTTATTGGTCATTTTTATTTAATTTTTTTAATGGTAAACTGAAACTAACAAAGTTTTGATGCATCTGACTATCCTAGCCAGAAATGATTTGCCATTTTTATTTTATACTCACAGTTGTCTTCTGAGTTTAATATTTATTCTTCAGTTCAACCATCACTCACCCAATATTTATTAAAACCCTATGTCTCAGGCAATAGAGACACATCAAGAAACAAATGGATACAATCTCTGCTGTTAAGACCTTTACCATCTAGTGACAGAGGCATATATTAAACAACTGATTATGAAAATATTAAAAAAATTAAAATTTTCATAACTTCTATGAAGGAAAAGTTGGGGTTGCTTTTACAGCCTGAAAAAATGAGGCCTTGATCTGGTTGTGGGGGCCAGGAACAAGCTCTCTGAGGAAGAGAATAAGATACAACTCTGATATTTGAAGGATTAAATGAAGTTTACCAGGTAATGAGGGTGGAGATTGGAGCTAGTATGCAAACTGTCCATGGCAGAATGGAAAGGGGTTGACATGCTTGAGGAATGTATAGATCAGTACCATGAGAGCACATTGAGCAAGGGGGATGGTCGTGCAGGAGGAGGCTGTGAAATGGGTGGTGGGTGGGATTATTATAGACCTGGTTCAGAGTTCTGTGTCTTATTGGAGCCGTAAGAATCATTAAAAGATTTTAGACAAGGAAGTGGTATATCAATGATGCAGTTCAAAAAAGTTCCCCTGCATGATGATAGATCGTGGGGGAGATATAAGTGGATGAGATGAGTTGGGGGCTAATGAAGCAGTTCAGATGAAGAAGCAGTTGCAATAACAGTGTTGACAACTATACTGCCTCAAATGCTGCATAACAAACAGTCTGGGCGCTGTTCAGAGTGCTTCAAGTGCATCATTTAATATTTAAAGTAGTCCTATGAGGAAAGTACTTTTGTTGTCTCCATTTTGCACTTGAGGAAGCTGAGGAAGCTATTGGACTAGGGTGATGTTAGTGGAGGTAGTATACAGTGAATAGGTTGGAGATATATGTGAGAAGCAAAGCTAATAGAAATTAATGATTGAAAGAATCTCTTAGGTATTTGGCATGAGCAGTTGCATAGGTGAAGATTCCATTTACCAAGATAGGGAAAACTGGAGGAAAAGCGGTTAATATGGGAAAATACGACATTGGCATCAACATTGTACTTTAAATGACAAAAAAATTGAGGCAGAAAGTTTTTTAGAAACATTTTTGAATAGTTTGGTGTCTGAACTTCTACTGATCTTTAAAATACTTGAACTGCTCAGTGTGTTCATTTCCCATGTATGGAAGTTTTCTCTAGGTTTTGGGGGAATATAAGTAAATAGACTGGAGCAGAATCCCCTGGTGGTCCAGCGGTTAGGATTTGGTGCTTTCATGGTTGCACGTGCCTGCATGCTAAGGGGCTTCAGTCTTGTCTGACTCTTTGGAACCCCATGGACTGTAACCCGCCAGGCTCCTCTGTCCATGGAATTCCCCAGACAAGACTACTGGAGTGGCTTACCGTTTCCTTCCCCAGGGGATCTTAGGTAGCCTTACCAGGGATCGAACCCACATCTCCTGCATTGGCAGGCACATTCTTTACCACTGATCCACCAGGAAAGCCCTTTCGTTGCAGTGGCCCAGGTTAATCCCTGGCAGGGGAACTGAAATTGCCAAGCCAAGTGGCACGGCCAAGATACATATATATATAAAAGATATAGTAAATAGGTTATAAAAGTTATAAATAGATCTGTTAGATAGATATATCCATTGATAGGTATACATGCATAGTTACATTAATGTGGTTAATTATTAGGAAGTATAATTATGGTTCAAATGAATAAATTTTAAATACATTGAAATCCACCTACTACCTCATTCACAAATTAGTTGAATGTAATTTTAAGAAATCAAACAAACAATGAAAGAGTTCAGAAGAACTAAAAATGTCAGAATTTCTGTGATTCCAGGACTTTGTCAACAGCACTGAGGACTACTTTTAAGCAAGATGTGTTTAGAAAGCATGAGGAAAAATTGAGGAAAAGTTGAAATTGAGACATTAAGAGTGTGAACGAAAAAGCAAGAGAGCTCCAGAAAAACATCTATTTCTGCTTTATTGCCTATGCCAAAGCCTTTGACTGTGTGGATCACAATAAACTGTGGAAAATTCTGAAAGAGATGGGAATACCAGACCACCTGACCTGCCTCTTGAGAAACCTGTATCCAGGTCAGGAAGCAACAGTTAGAACTGGACATGGAACAACAGATTGGTCCCAAATAGGAAAAGGAGTACATCAAGGCTGTATATTGTCACCCTGCTTATTTAACTTATATGCAGAGTACATCATGAGAAATGCTGGGCTGGAAGAAGCACAAGCTGGAATCAAGATTGCTGGGAGAAATATCAATAACGTCAGATATGCAGATGACACCACCCTTATGGCTGAAAGTGAAGAAGAGCTAAAGAGCCTCTTGATGAAAGTGAAAGAGGAGAGTGAAAAAGTTGGCTTAAAGCTCAGCATTCAGAAAACGAAGATCATGGCATCTGGTCCCATCACTTCATGGCAAATAGATGGGGAAACAGTGGCTGACTTTATTTTTGTGGGCTCCAAAATCACTGCAGATAGTGACTGCAGCCATGAAATTAAAGGCTTACTCCTTGGAAGGAAAGTTATGACCAACCTAGACAGCATATTAAAAAGCAGAGGCATTACTTTGCCAACAGAGGTCCATCTAGTCAAGGCTATGGTTTTTCCAGTAGTCATGTATGAATGTGAGAGTTGGACTATAAAGAAAGCTGAGTGCCGAAGAATTGATGCTTTTGAACTGTGGTGTTGAAGAAGACTCTTGAGAGTCTCTTGGAGTGCAAGGAGATCCAACCAGTCCATCCTAAAGGAGATCAGTCCTGAGTGTTCATTGGAAGGACTGATGTTGAAGCTGAAACTCCAATACTTTGGCTACCTGATGCGAAGAGCTGACCCATTGGAAAAGACCCTGATGCTGGGAGGGATTGGGGGCAGGAGGAGAAGGGGATGACAGAGGATGAGATGGTTCGATGGTATCACCGACTCAGTGACATGGGTTTGGGTGAACTCTGGGAGTTGGTGATGGACAGGGAGGCCTGGCATGCTGCAGTTCATGGGGTCGCAAAGAGTAGGATACGACTGAGCAACTGAACTGAACTGAAGAGTGTGAACTAGGGAATGGAAAATTTCTTAATTGATATGCAAAAGAGACATGTTAAGTCACATATTATGAATTAAAAATCAGGTGAAATAGATGATTCCAGGCATATTTATAACAATGGTATAGCCTATGCTAGTCAGCCAGACTTGAAACCATTTCTTAACAAATGATGAGCCCATAGAAAAGTATGGATTCATTCACTACATTGGCAAGTTAGAAGTGGGAAATTTGAAGTATATATATATATAAGTATATAGTATATATTTGTATAAGGTACTGAGGAGGAAGAATAAGAGCTGAAAAATATCCATTAGGAATTAAAATTTATGGAGATGAGATGCCAAGAAAAGAGGAAGCAAGTAGAGAGATGGCTGTTTTGAAGATGAACCATAGTTCTCAGGAATCCAAGGATGTTGCCTAAATATTGAGTTTGATAAGGAGAGTAAAGTATAGGAAAGCCTTGCGCCCTGTTCACTGAAGTATTATTAAAACTGTTATTTTTCCGAACACCAAACATTACATGACAGTGAATTCCCTATTATGACCTGCTACTGTATGCTCAGCAAGACACTATTTCTTTGGAAAATACAGAAATCTACTTATATTCCAGCAATTATAAAACAGACATATTTATCATGGCATTTTAAAAAAGATTTCCAAATAGCTATAATTTTGAGTTGAAAAAAAGTCTTAATAATGCTTAACCTATTGCTCAGATTTAAGGAGAAAATAAAATAGAACACCACAAGTAAGAATATGCTATTTTCTACTCTTTCTAAAGCATGTTTATTTATCTGAGGTTTGGCTGGAACTTTTACAAAATCAGAGGAACACAAGCTCTGCTGAATTCAGTACCAAACACAACACCTTATAACACAGAAGTCACCTAATATGAACTTATTGAACAGAATTACATTATTGACTTTTCCTTTAGGATTAGAATTTAATTGAAAATGAGCAGTCTGAATAATTCCTCTAACTATAAGCATGTAAGATGCTAAAAGTCTTGGGCTAATATTTTAATATTCTGTTTTAACAGATGTTCCATTCAGTGCCACACCAGTGAATGCCTTTTATCAAGGCTGTATGGAAGTGAACATTAATGGTGTACAGTTGGATTTGGATGAAGCCATTTCTAAACATAATGATATTAGAGCTCACTCGTGTCCATCAGTTTGGCAGAAGACAAAGCATACTTAAGGCATTTTTTCTCTGCTGATAATACCTTTTTCCTGTGTGTAATTATACTTATGTTTCAATAATAGCTGAAGTGTTTTACCTACAATGTGCATATCTTGATTATTTTGTGGTACTTTAACCTTCCTGGAATTTTAAAAAGGTCCTTTTTCAAGAAAACAAGATTCTCTTGTGATATGAATCATATTAAAAATATTCTTACCTCTGTTGCTGTCTAGACATTAATGAAACCTATAAAAAATTTTAATTTGAATTTTTTGTGACAAATGACATTTCTTCTTTTTTTATGTTTGTAAAAGTAAAGTTTAATTTTATCATCATGAACTATGGTTTAAATATCTGTTTTGTTTGTGGGGGGGGTGGGCGGGGGGAGGAGTCAAGGAAGTTAAACCTTTGTTAGAATCCAAACAAAAGTCCGTGTGACTAAATTCCATTGTTACCAGTCCTCCCAAGTCAGTCTTCAAATAAGGGACCTTCTGCCTGGTGTAACTCGAACCAATAGGAGACTGAGTTTGGTTCTTCAGAAGCAAAGGAAAGTTATCCTTGGATCAGAGAATGAGAGGTGGGAGTTCCAGCTCTAGAGTACACGGTCTTCTGACAGGCTGTGGGCTGGGCTGCCTTACAGGGATCTCCTTTGTAAAGTGGGAGGAGGGTAGGATGCGGTGGGAGGGGGTGGAGTTCTGGCAGAGCAGACAGCTTTGCTGCTCATGCTCCAGAACACAGTGTGGAGCGGAGCGTCTCTGCACAGGGCCCACCACCTCCGCCGTCTTGAATTGAGGGTCCTGCTTGGTGTTTCTGCGCACAGGCGCCTTACCTGAGGTGCTGGCACAGCCAGCTCACAGGAGGAACTCTGATCTGAAGGGCCATGTATGAGGCTGCTGTATGTGCCCCCTCTAAGCAGTCCCTTGTGAACAAGTGAAACGGGCACAAGTGAAACTTAAGCACAAAGGAAAAGAAAAAGGTTAGACTTTATTTTATTACCCAGATTCTGTTTTTATATCCCAGGAACTGTTAATGGGTTTTGCTGCTGACACTGTTGATCAGAGGAGATACTTTGTTTTCATTTTTTCGTAATGAAAGCAGAAGAGTTAAGTGTGAATTGTTAAGTGTGAATTGAGTGGAAGGCCTTAAAGCTTTATTCCAAAACAGTCCGTCAGGGAAACCAGCTTTGACTTCATCTTTCTTTCACCTGTTTTCACATTTGAATTAGATAATGAGTGGGCTATTACTGAATTACATAATGAGTGGAACAAATTTTCATAAGAGCAGCACATGAATTTTGCTGGTTAGTGACTGGATTTTATGAGGCTAATATATTGTGTTGGAATGGGTGTAGAAACCTGGCGTGGGTACATTCCTTAAATCTGGCTGTGTGAGTCACACAAGTGTAGATGAGGAAAGGCAGAACCTAATGATGGAAAGAACAAATGAGAGAATGAATAATATGAAACATGTTTCTGGTTTTCCCTGAATCAAACCTTAATTACCAGAGTACAATCCCAGAATGTGATTGTTGAAGAATAAAAGGAGCTATGAAAACTAGAACAAATTTTAATGAAAGGATAAACCACAGAGGGACACAGTTTATACTGTGTCTGTCTAATATCCTAGCTTTAAAGTAAGGAGGTAAGATTTATATATTTACTGTTAATGCATTTCAAGTGGCAGTTTTATTCTTCTCAAACCTACCATTCACATTGGGTATGTATTAGGTGTTTCACTGACAGTTTTAGAAAGTAAACTTTTTTCCACTATAGACATTTTACATTATGTAAGACGTAATTAACTGGTGCTATTTTGAAATTTTATATTAATAATATCTATATTCTATCAAATCTTTGAAGAGAACATAAAATTACATAATATTCATGTAACTCTCATGCAGTACAGTAGTTCTTTAAGATGGACAAATGAAGCTGTAATATTTGATTAGTAGTTATGGTTGAGTTGTGGACTGGAGCTCAGAAAGGAAAGAGAAGCAAAAGTAACATGCTGAGTGTTTGACACATACCAGAAATTGTGCTAGATCATTTTACTGGATGTAATTTCTCCCCTGGCTACCACCATGCATAGTGGATGGTGAATTGCAGTGAGCAACTATTGATAATTACAGTGGTGTAAATAAGTAAGGAAGTAGTAAAACTGGAAGTAAATGGAAATTCTTAAAAAAGAAGGAAGGAAAAAATGAATTTTCTTTCAGAAGGAGTTCTCTAATTCTCATTTAATCATGCCCAGAAACAAGGGTAGCTATGGGGGTCAATTTCACTTTTCCCACGAAAAACAGAAACTTTCCAACATGCAGTGATCTTCACAGAGGTTCCAGATACTCATTTATAAACAATATCTATCTTTGAGATGCACTTAAACAATGGCTTAGAAAGAGAAAGGGTCTAGATCTTTGATCTTGATCTTTACCAGGATACACAGACTCTTAAAGAGTGGTAGAGAACAGTGGTTTCATGAAGGACAAATAGGATATTTGGTGCTTTTTGAGCTGTGTATCATGAGAAAATCTAAGTGACAGGGTCATTACAGAGTCCCATACACCTTACCATTTGCAGAGATGGATTGTATATCAGTGAAATAATGGTTAATTTGTGAGAATAGAGTTATTCACCTTTTTCTCCTGTTGGAAATTGTAATTCAAGTCTCAGTCTCATATGTGTAATTCAAATCTCATATGTGACTTTTATAACGTATTTCAGATTTTTTATTTTTCATTCTGGAAGTGGTGCTATTGCTGGACAGAGGACTGTTTTCAAAAGTGTGTTTAATAATTGCCTTTATTTCTTTTAGAAATCCCTTAGACCTTTAATCTCTATGGTCAGTGTAGAAGAAGACTATTATTTAAAATAATTTCCTTCAGATGTCTTGATATTGTTACTGATAGTATGAGCTTGGGAGAAGACAGGGACTCTGGAAACTCCAAGGACAAGTGTTGTAAAAATCTAATTTGTTAATCAGCAAACATTCATCAAGCACCTAGTCTGTGCACGTGAAACTGAAGATGGTAAAATGTCTAAAGAGTTAATTTCAACTGAATAGAAAGTGACGGTACTCAATAGGCCCATGAAAGTTAAAGTGTTCATCTCTCAGTTGTAATCCAGCTCTTTGCAACCTCATGGACTGTAGCCCACCAGGTTCCTCTGTCCATGGGATTCTCCAGGCAAGAGTACTGGAGTGGATAGCCATCCCCTTCTCCAACCCAGGGACTGAACCTGGATCTCCTGCATTGCAGGCAGATTCTTTACTGCCTGAGCCACCAGGCCCATGGTAGGCCTCAAACTCGTGTTCCTTGAGCAGTCCTTTTAGACTGTCTCAGGAATTGAAGCAATGAAACTGAATCATTATTCCTATATAGGAGTAGTTTGTTTCTTACAAATAAAACTGGTTTGACAGTGATCTTGCACATGGGTTACTTGCCGTAGCAGGCTTCTAGCTTTCGCAGAGAACTTATATTTGAAAATTAGTTCTTCTCCTGCAGGAGAGGCATTGGTCAGAGGTTCATCCAGTGGTGGGCTTGGGTCCAGCTCAGCCCATGGTTATCTTGCAGTCATGTTTACAGAGTGTGAAGGTGAGGAGCAACTACATGGAACAGCATCCTATGAGGCCAGATTATCAAAACCAATTATTGAATCAAGGTATGTGAAGCGAAGAGGATCAGAAATAGAGGGGAACTGAGTTTAGAGCAGTTTGAAACAAGTAGCAGGGCATAGAGGCTGGGAGACATTTCCCGAGCCACAGTCTACTACTTCGTCAGTACTTTGGACCTGCAATTACCTTGTAGGTAAGAACAGCATCCAGAGAACTTACTGACTCAGTCTTCGCTGACCTACTTCCCACAAGAAGCCCTTTCCAAAAAGAATCCTAATTCTGTGAGAGAATAATGTGACAAAGTTTGAACTTTACTAGTGAGAAATCATCTTTCTTGATCAAGTTTTAAATGGTGGAGTCTGAAGTCTCATTCTGTAACTTGTCTCTAGGTGGGAGAACCACTTGTTTAACTGATTATTTCTCTAAACTGATTTGAAGAAAAGGAAGATGGGGATAGAGCTGATGTAGGAAGTATCTAACATTATTATCTGTGGTTCACAAAAATAAACACCTTACTTATTTAAATATAAACAATAAATATAAAATAAATAAAATGCAATGAGTATAAAACTTTAAACAAAGCATTTTGGACACTGGAGCTGAGGCTGGAGCCTTCAGAGGTGAGAGGATCTTCCTGAGCCAACTTGGCATGTATAAGATAGCCAAAGAAACTAAGAGCTGGCTGTTCTGAAAAACAGGCAGTCTCAGACTTCTTTATATATGTAGCAGGTTGGCAAGCTGAGATTCAAACCCAGGATGTCTGACTCAAGAGTCTACAGCCAAATTCAAAAGTTTGTATTTCACCGATATTCTTAACTAGTTATCCCATCATAATATATGTTAGTAAATAACTAGGTAGAGAAATATTATATTGTTATATAGTGAATGTTATATTGTTGAAGTGAAAAAATTTTGTCTCTAACTGTACATATAACCTGCTGTGTCAGTAGAGTCTTGGTAATAATATCAGCTTAACGGTTTTAAGACAAATGTATGTTATTTAATTCAGCTAAACAAATGCTGATGATGACTCTGAAAACTGACCTACAGTGGACCCTCTGTAGGTTCTGCATAGGCAGATTCAATCAGCCATGGATGGAAAATATTTGGGAAAAAAACTTATTCCAGAAAGCTCCCAAAAGCAAAACTTGAATTTGCCACACACTGGGTAACTATTTACATAGTATTTATATTGTATCAGGTACTATTAGGTTGGTATAAAAGTAACTGCGGTTTCAGACTGTGAATTTTCAATCATTATAACTAGGCTCACACACATCTTTATTAGTCAAAATAGGAACCATTTCAATCAACACATGTTTGCCAAAGAGAAATAAGTTTGTTTATTCCTGTAGCGTAAAAATCCATGCTTCAGATTTGATGAACTCTTGGAAAGCATTTTCTGCCTCCTGCTGGTTGTGGAAGCCTTTTCCCTGCAAGAAGTTGTTGAGATGCTTGAAGAAGTGAGAGGTTGTCATTTGGTGAGAGGTTGGGTGAATATGGCAGTTGGGCAAAATTCGTTCAACTTCTGAAGCATTGATTGTGCAACATGCAGTCGGGCATTGTCATGGAGAAGCATTGGGCCCTTTCTGTTAACCAACACAGGCTGCAGACGTTACAGTTTTCTGTACACCTCGTCAATTTGCCGAGCATACTTGTCAGATGTAATGATTTCTCTGGGATTCAGAAAGTTGTAGTGGATCAGACGGGCAGCATACCACCAACACAGATCATGACTTTTTTTTGGTGCAAGTTTGGCTTTGGGAAGTGCTTTGGAGCTTTTTCTTTGTCCAGCCACTGAGCTGGTCATCACCAATTGTCATATAAAATCCACTTTTCTTTTCACAAAAAATGGTTTGTTGTTGCGTACAGAAAGAGAAGACGACCCTTCAAAATGACAATTTTTTTGATTTGTGGACGTTCATGAGGCATCCACTTATCGAGCTTTTCCACCTTTCCAATTTCTTCAGATGGCAAAGGACCGTAGAATGTTCAATGTTGAATTCTTCAGCAACTTCTTGTGTAGTTTTAAGGGGATTGGCTTCAATGATTACTCTCAGTTGGTCATTGTCAACTTCTGATGGCTGGCCACTGCACTCCTCATCTTCAAGGTTCTCATCTCCTTTGGGAAACATCTGGAACCACCACTGCACCGTATGTTCATTAGCAGCTCCTGGGCTAAATGCATTGCTGATGTTGCAAGTTATCTCTGCTGCTTTATGACACATTTTGAACTTGAACAAAAAATCACTTGAATTTGCTTTTTGTCTAACATAATTTCTATAGTCTAAAATATATATAAACAGCAAATAACACGTCATAGCAAAAAGAATATAAAGCGAGAAATGCACATTAAAATGATATATAACATATAAATGGTAAAAGTATAAATGGTAAAGTTAAAAAATGTAAAACCGTAACTACTTTTGCACTAATCTAAATATAAGTAGTCTGGAAGTTATTTAAAGTATACGGGAGGATGTGAGCAAATACGATGTTACTTTATATAAGGGACTTGAGCATCCGTGGATTTTGATATCTGTAGGGAGCTTTTGGAACAGGTCTTCCTCAGATACCAAGGAATTACGGTAATTAGAACTCTAGGCTGGATACTGTCCTAGGAAAAAGTGGAGAAAGTGCCCTACTCCTGTTGTCAATATATTTACAGTTTAGGGGATACCAGACAAATGGAGAAGTAATTCAAATATGAGCCCAAGATTGGTAAGAGCTGCACCAGAGAAATAAACATTTGCAGAGGGTTATGAGGAGGCAGAAATGGATTTGAAATGGAAAACTAGTGAGGTGCTATTTTGAATTAGGCCCAGTAAAATAGAACTTTTCATTAGTTGCTCTGCCTCCAAGTCCTATTCCCCGCAATGTTTTCACATGATGTCTCACAGAGATCTTGTTTCACTATCATCCTCAACACCCAAAAGATTTTTCCTGTCAATCATTGCTAGAAGTACATATATTTAATCCTAAGCTTTCAAGGACTTTCATCTTTAAACCAGTGGATCTCAAACCCAAAAATGCTTATTAGATTCCCTGGCCCCATCCCTGGCAACTAAATCAGGATTACCATGGATAACCAGAGTAACAAGCCGTAAGTCCAGCCTCTGAGTACCACTGTAACCTCATGCACCTTCTTCCCCATTCTTATTTCTCCCATGTGCATGTGAATGTGTACATACACACTTAAACACACACACACTCACACACATGCATGCAAGCATGTGCACACAGATATAAAGCAAAAACAAAAATGAGAAAAATAGGAACAGGAGAAAAGGATAGAGAGGAACAGGGGTGTGTATGTGAACAAAACAAGTAGGGGAGAACAAGACAACAAAGAAAATGAGAGAAGGTACAAAGGAAACGAAAGCAGAGATTCGGTGAAACATTTGATAAGATACAAGATAAAAAATAAAGGAGAGGAAAGAGATGAAGCAAAGAGTACAAAAAGATAGTGGGTGAAGAGGATAAGGTAGACAGGGAAAAATACAAAAAGAAATATCTTCTTCCCTGTAAACACAGATCAAAGTAGGTAATGATAAGTTGAGATCTACAGAGAGATTAAAAAGAGAGATGATGAAGAAATTTAAAAGAAAAGGTGAAAGAAGAAAAGGTTAGGGAGAACAAAAGGAAAGAAGAAGAAAAAAAAAAAAGAGAAAAGACCAGGTAAATTTAGAGAAAAATAATTGGGTAACACAAAGGAAGATGAGCCAAGCACAGAGAAAGCCTGGGTTAAGTGCTAAATATACAGTCAACAACGGTGTGAAGGTAAAGTGGGCTTACATTAAACTTTTGCTGCTGCTAAGTCACTTCAGTCGTGTCTGACTCTGTGCGACCCCATAGACGGCAGCCCACCAGGCTCCCCCGTCCCTGGGATTCTCCAGGCAAGAACACTGGAGTGGGCTGCCATTTCCTTCTCCAATGCATGAAAGTGAAAAGTGAAAGTGAAGTCGCTCAGTCGTGTTGACTCTTAGCGACCCCAAGGACTGCAGCCTACCAGGCTCCTCCGTCCATGGGATTTTCCAGCAAGAGTACTGGAGTGGGGTGCCATTGCCTGCTCCGAACATTAAGCTAGTGATTCTCAAGCCGGCTGCATAGTAAAATCACCTGTGAACCTTTATTTTATTTTAAAAAATATTTAATTGGAGTATAATTGCTTTACAATGTTCTGTTAGTTTCTGCTATACAGCAGTGTGACTCAGCTGTAAGTATATGCATATCCTCGCCCTCTTGAACTTCCCTCCCTCCCACCCCACCCCCCGATCCCACCCCTTTAGGTAATCTAGGAGCACCGAACTGAGCTCCCTATGCTTTACAGCGGCTTCTCACTAGCTATTTCTTTTGCTCATGGTAGTGTGTATCTGTCAAGGCTACTCTCAATTCATCCCACCCTCTCCTTCCCTGGCAGTGTCCACAAGTCCATTCTTGTGTCTACCTGTGGACCTTTAACCACACTGACCACTCATGTCCTCTCTTCCAGTCCTGCTCCACCCTCCAGCCTCCAGGTTAGGATTCTCATTTAACTGGTTTGGTGTGCTATCTGGGCAACAGAGAGTTTTGACTCTGTAGGTGATTCTAAGGTGCCTCACAGAGATATGCATCTCCCAGGAAGCGCGGTGGGTGGGATGGGCATGAGAGTCGAGGCCACCTCAAAGAAGAGGTCCTGGTAACCCCTTGTACATACCCACCAGGAAATAAAATCACCTGCTATTTCTCAGGAGTGTTCTTATTTTAGTCATTTAGTAAAAGCTATATTGTACAACCCATTTTTAAAATGTGACTTATTTTGCCATGTTTTTGATAAAAAAGATTTTATTAACAACATACCAAAAAAGTCCCTCTTCTACTATAGGAAAAGTAACTTATTCTAATATGTAATATACTTTTTATACCTTTTGAAAAATAATGGAAGTATAAAAGAACTCACTTTAAGTGTACTTTTCATACAGAAAATAAAAGCCTGAAAATTTGTATGGTTCTAAAACAAACCACATTTTTGGCAGAAAACACACACTGGCAGATAACTCTTTTTCTAAATCTTCTTCCATTATTAGGAAAATATTGCTTTGGCAGTGGGTCTGCTGAGGCAAACTCTTCTACAAGTTTCATGCTGTGCTTGTTATGGCTCTTAAAAATGTTCTAAAAACAACCCCTTTTGGATTGAAACATCCAATTTTCTCTTGAATTTATATGAGTTTAGAGAGTTTTGGTAAAACTTACGTAGTTCTTTTGCAAATTATCACATTTTCTGATTTTATTGTTCAATTTGGTTATACCAGAAGTTTGGAATATAAACAAGTACTCTTGCATGGATATAACTACATGGATTTCTAGATGAACTGGACTACATTTATGTCAAAACTGTCATTTAAAAAAAAACTTAATGGAACCCAACAATCAGATTTCAAAAATTTTGACATGTAGATATGAACAGTTATCTCAAATCTGCCATTGACAAAGCTGCAATTGGAAACTAAATTATTTTAGTTAATCTCTACTGAGCACAAATATTCTAAAATTAGGGAAAAATAAACAAAACTCTATGCTTTCTACAGATGCTTTTGTTATAAATACAATACATGGTGACATATTGGTGGATGAGGTAATCAAGATGACGTGACCCCCGTTTGATCTGAGAGTTGGACCTGGGCAATTGAAGTTTCCTCCCCGCATCCCATGTGCTTAAAATATACACTCTCCACTGTTCCCACAGTGGGAGCCATTTTCAAGAATGCAGCCTTGAGAGACCAATGTGCTGTTGAGACTCTTTGGATGGTAGGTGTGATTGAACCCAGTTGGGGCCTCTTCCAAAACTTTTAAGATTCTGGCAGGTGGGTGCAGAAATCCACTTGTCTTGCAGCTGCCCAAGACAGCTCATTAAACCTCCCATCTGCCAATTGAGAGTAGCCTGCCAATTTCTTTGGTTTCTCCCTGCCCTCCACATATGGGGCCAGTTTCAGATTTCACCTGGGTTACTCTCTCCCAAGGAAGTTTCTAGCTAACAGTTGGCAAGCTAGCCAGGAGACCCAAGAACTGAGTGCTGGGAAAGAGCTTCTTTGGAGGAAATTCTGGATTAGCCGTTGACCTCCATATGGGAGAGTGGGAGTGGTCTTAGGTAGGATACTTGTGGACAGATGTCCTTGAAAACACCAGCTGGTCTAATGCGCTTGTTTGAGGAACTGTGCAGAGTGTACTGTGGCAGAGAAAGCAAACGAATGGCTGCCACAGTGGGCTGGTCTCTACTGCGGGCAAGTCACTGGATACCGACGCCCAACTACAGGCTGAAGCTCAAGTTAGAAAATTGGAAGAGCTGAGGTTAGAGAAGGACGTGTGGGTGTCCACTGCCCTGCTTACTTTGCACTGGCAGACAAGGTGGAACAACAGGATATGAAGGTGGAAACCTTAGTGTGTGTTTTGCAAAGCTTGGAGGATGCAAACTGCCATGAGTCAAGGTCTTTCCTTGTGACAAAGCCTGATTAGGACCCTAAGAGGCTGAATCCCTGGGAAAGTTAGGAGAGTGCAGAGGGGGGTGCTGTGGTAATAGTGAGATGGAAGAAATCTCCAATGCCCTGTCTGACCCCTGATATAAAAGAAAGGAAAAACACAGCAATAGGGACCCAAGCCAGTGGGGCAGCTCCTAACTCAAGAAACATTCATGATCAGAAAATATTTTGTCTCTGAGGTTATTGATACAGCTGCCAAGTTCCAGCAAAAGGCCAGGGAAAGCATCCAGGCTGGTTGGCATGGCTGCGGGATACAGAGGGTGATGGCATTTCTTTGACCCAGCAGGAGGCAGAGAAAATGAACATCATCACCAAACACACTCTGCCCTCCAGCAGCACCTGCATGGTGCTGTGGGGAGGGCAGTCAGGGACTCATTCCATTACAGTTGGATTATTCTATCCTGCAGAGAGGCTTGGTTAATGAGAGGGAACTCCTGGTCATGTGGAGTCCTGAAAATATATAGTGTGCCTTCCTTCTAAGTTACTTCAGTTGTGTCTGACTCTTTGTGACCCTATGGACTGTAGCCTGCCAGTCTCCCCTGTCCATGGGATTCTCCAGGAAAGAATGCCAGAGTGGGTTGCCATGCCCTCCTCCAGGGGATCTTCCCAACCCAGAGACTGAATGCAGGTCTCTTATGTCTTCTGCAGGTTCTTTATCACTAGCACCACCTGGGAAGCCCTGAAAATATATAGAGGAGACACAACAAATTCTTAGGGAGTTGGGAAGGAGATAGGCAGACCATCTACGTCCCTGTCTTTGCAGGCCTTGGTCAGGCCACATTCGCTTCAGGGGTGGAAGCTGAGATACACCAGTCCACCCCCAGCACCTGGTATGGGGTGCAGATATCCATACTGAGTCCAGGTGTGGGGCAGGACATTTAGGATGTTGGGCAGCCCATTGCTGATCTGGGGAAACAAAAATTTCAAGAATGGGCACAGGCTAGAGGAAAATCCTGAGACAGAGGGAACTAAGAGAGCCAATAGTCTGCCCTAATCAGCTATGAATAGTCTGGTAAAAGTAACCCAGAAGCAAATGTGGTTTGACTTCATTGCTCCAGGTCCCCAACTGAACAGAAAGACTGATAACCCAACACTGTGTTGGTCAGCCTACGGAAAGTCTTAAAATCTGAATAGTTCAGACCTGTCTCACCTGCCCCTAGCATCCCGTTGCTCTGGCCTGCTCCAGTAGCGGCCTCAGGGCTACAGTCCTGTTAGGGGTGGGTGTCACCCATAGTCTGAGCATATTATGATACAGACCAAGACTGCCTCCAGGTGAGGGCCACCGGAGGCAATCGGAGGCCTCCTGTTACACTCACTATATGCTGGCCCCCACCAGAAATAAACAAAAGGTGATGATTCTGTGGACACTAAAGCTGAGTGTAGTCTAATACATGGTCACCCTCAGACGTCTTCTGCACCCCGCCTCCAGTGCCATCAATGGTTACCAACGGCAAACAATCAGGAAGGACAGTCCCTTTGATAATGACAATCAGGCATTCTCCCACATGAGAATGCCCCAAACCAGAGAACATGGTGGACACTGATACCCTACAAGGTCTAACTCTGCAAACCTCTGTTGGTGAATTCTGCCTCTGAGTTAGAGCAATCAAACCAATGCCAAAGAAAGTGCCAGCTGGGAACATAAGGAATGAAAGAAGCTCTCCAGGCACTGCATTGAGGGGGCACTGTACACCTGCCCCGGGTGCCTTCAACAGCCTGGCGTGGATGGTAACAAGCCAGATGGCAGTGTTGGCTGGTTTGGTTCCTGCTAAGGGCAAGGAGGAGACGAGCTGCTCCAGGCCTCTCTCTCTGGCTTGTAGACAACCATCTCTCTTCTGTATCTTCTTGTTTCCCTTCTTACACATCTGCCTCCAAATTTTCCTGTCTTCTAAGGACAACAGTCATACTGGGTCAGGCCTCACTCTAATGACCCTGTTTTAACTTAATTACTTCTGTAAAGATCCTGCCTCCAAATAAGGGCAGATTCTGAGATAATAGAAACACAGGAATTTGGGGAGAGGACAGTTCAATTCATAACAGTTCTGTAGCTTTCGTAAAAGTTTTGATTTGGAAGGAGAAAGTATAGGGTAAATCAATAGACATTCAGGCAGTAGAGTCATGTTTATAGGTTTTATGTTGTCACCATAGCCCCCAAGTTTTGACTTAAAATGTCTTGGCTTGAGAATATCTGACCTCAGTAATTATTCTATAAAAATATAAAACTGATGTTAGAGTAAGAGTAAGTGTATGAGCTGGGTGGAGAGAAATGGTGTGTATGGGGGTTTGAATATGCCCTGCTTAACTAGTTTTTAGAATAGGTCTATTAATATTGTTATAAAAATCCTTTCCTCATTTTAGCAGCTGTTTATATTCCTGCCTTGCTTTATCCATACCTCTTCCTGTACCTATTGCTATTGCTAAGTCACTTCAGTCGTGTCCGACTCTATGTGACCCCATAGTCGGCAGCCCACCAGGCTCCCCCGTCCCTGGGATTCTCCAGGCAAGAACACTGGAGTGGGTTGCCATTTCCTTCTCCAATGCATGAAAGTGAAAAGTGAAAGTGAAGTCGCTCAGTCGTGTCCGACCCTCAGCGACCCCATGGACTGCAGCCTTCCAGGCTCCTCCATCCATGGGATTTTCCACTACCAATAACAATTAAACTGCTATAGGGTACAAGGTGCCTTTTCTAATGAAAGGAAGACATGTCCTATGGCTAGAGTCTAGAGGCTACTAGCTGCAGTGAATGAGAGCTGAAGAGCCTGGTGCTGTGTTTAGTCGCTGAGTTGTGTCTGACTCTTTGCAACCCCATGGACTAAAGCCCACCAGGCTCCTCTATCCATGGGGAATCTCCAGGCAAGAATACTAGAGTGGGTTGCCATGCCCTCCTCTAGGGGATCTTACCATCCCAGGGATTGAACCCAGGTCTCCCACATTGTAGATGGATTCTTTACCACCTGAGACACCAGGGAAACCCAAAGAACCTGGAGACCTGAGCTAAGAGTGAACCACCTTAGCTCCCCAAGACTGCTTAAAGTAGAGACAGTGCTGAAATGGCAAAATGACTTTGTTGGGTGAGGGGACCCCTGACTGGTAGCCATTTAACCACCAGTTTGCAATATTCTTCAATATTCAAAAACTAATTCTTGCCATCCTGTCTAAGCTGGCTCCAGCACATCACCCTTAAGTTTCCCAAAATGTGTTTTCAGTGTAGTCCTCCAAACCCAACTCATTATATACCATATTCATTTCTGGAGGCTGCTGTAACAAATTACCACAAACTTGCTGACTTGAAAGGACAGAAATGCATTCTCTCAGTTCTAGAGGCCAGAAGTCGGAAATCTCACAGGGCTGTGCTTCCTCTGGGGGCTCTAGAAGAGAATCTACTCCTTATCTCTTCCAACTTCTGGTGGTGTCAGAATTCCTTGGCTTTTTTGGCTGTGAACACATCACTGCAACCTGTCTTCCTCTTCATATTGCTTTGTTCTCAATGTGTATCTTATCCTCTGTGCATCAGTCTCTTTCAAGGATGTTTGCCATTAAATTTAGGGCCCATTGGGGTAAAATTGCCTCATCTCAAGATATTTAATTTCATCACATCTGCAAAGACCTTTTTTTGCCGAGTAAAGTAACACCCATAGGTTTAGGGGATTAAGATGTGGCCATATCTTTTTTTGAGGGAAGGGAGCACCAATCATCTCATTACATTTATTACATGTACAAAATTCATATTAAATTGGTGCTAAAATTTGAGAGAACAGAGAAGATGAGGGAATACAATATTATGAGTATGAATCCTGGAGTCACACTCTTTGGTTTAAATGCCAGTTCCATCACTAACTAGCTGTGTGAACCTGGGCAAGTCACTTAGTGTTTCTGTGTCTGTTTCCTTATCTGTACAATGGGATAATAATAAAGCCTAGCTTATTGAGTTGCTGTGAACATTAAATTGCCCATAGTAAGTGATATATCAGTTCAGTTCAGTCACTCAGTCATGTCCAACTCTTTGCAACCCCATGGACTGCAGCACACCAGGCCTCCCTGTCCATCACCAACTCCCAGAGTCTACCCAAACCCATGTCCATTGAGTCGGTGTTGCTATCCAACCATCTCATCCTTCTGTCATCCCCTTCTCCTCTTGCCCTCAGTCTTCCTCAGCATCAGGGTCTTTTCAAATGAGTCAGCTCTTCGCATGAGGTGGCCAAAGTATTGGAGTTTCAGCTTCAACATCAGTCCTTCCAATGAACACCCAAGACTGATCTCCTTTAGGAGGGACTGGTTGGATCTCCCTTCAAGGGACTCTCAAGAGTCTTCTCCAACCCCACAGTTCAAAAGCATCAATTCTTTGGCACTCAGCTTTCTTCACAGTCCAACTCTCACATCCATACATGACCATTGGAAAAACCATAGCCTTGACTAGACGGACCTTTGTTGGCAAAGTAATGTCTCTGCTTATTAATATGCTGTCTAGGTTGGTCATAACTTTCCTTCCAAGGAGTAAACATCTTTTAATTTCATGGCTGCAGTCACCATCTGCAGTGATTTTGAAGCCCAGTAAAGTAAAGTAAAGTCAGCCACTGTTTTCACTGTTTTCCCATCTATTTGCCATGAAGTGGTGGGACCATATGCCATGATCTTAGTTTTCCGAATGTTGAGTTAAGCCAGCTTTTTCACTCTCCTCTTTCACTTTCATCAAGAGGTTCTTTAGTTCTTCTTCACTTTCAGCCATAAGGGTGGTGTCATCTGCATATCTGAGGTTATTGATATTTCTCCCGGCAATCTTGATTCCAGCTTGTGCTTCTTCCAGCCCAGCATTTCTCATGATGTACTCTGCATGTAAGTTAAATAAGCAGGGTGACAATATACAGCCTTGACATACTCCTTTTCCTATTTGGAACCAGTGTGTTGTTCACTGTCCAGTTCTAACTGTTGCATCTGGACCTGCATACAGGTTTCTCAAGAGGCAGGTCAGGTGCTCTGGTATTCCCATCTCTTTCAGAATTTTCCAGAGTTTGTTATGATCCACACAGTCAAAGGCTTTGGCATAGTCAATAAAGCAGAAATAGATGTTTTTCTGGAACTCTCTTGCTTTTTTGATGATCCAGCGGATGTTGGCAATTTGATCTCTTGTTCCTCTGCCTTTTCTAAAACCACATTTTTTTATTGTTGTTATTATTAGAGGAAATTAGGCTGAATTCATAGAATTTATTAAAACCTTGGCATTGCAATTGTTGATGGTCTTACAGGACTAGAAACTTGTCATGTGGAAGTCCACAAACTGGCTTGAAAGGAGTGATCCTTGCAGATCCAACTTGATTCATTGTTACATTCCAATTTTGTCTCAGATCTGTCTTGAAAATGGTAATAGGCTGTTTTGTTCTTCCTGGTTCCATTTTTGTGCTGAAGAAGGGAGATTATACCTTCCACTTGATCGAAAATGACTCAAATCTGTCCCTTTGTTTGACAGTACCAAGTTTAGAAAAAGGGCAGAATCTGAAAGCTTTGAAAGATATATTTATGCTACATGTTTGCACCATCACAATTTTTACCAGCACCTCTAGAACATACATTCTAATTCATTATGATGCAAGAATAGAAATGCTAATCCACCAAAAGTGTGAGAATTCTTGCTGATCCACTAAGCACTCATGTTAACGTTCATTTAATAAAAGAAATAGATTCTGACTCTGTTGTAAATTATGTGAGGGGGAAGGTAAGGAATGTAGGAAAATAATTAACTAGCATAATTCATTTAGATGTGTTTCCTCTGAAAGCATTAAAATGTCTTTGTTGCTTCCTGCAGGAATTACTTTAAAGCATTGATATATTGTGCTTTTTCTATATAATTTTCTGATAGTTGATTGTGTGGTTTATAAAGTAAAAAGAAGACTGTAGAATTTCATATTCATGCTAGCCCTCATTAGTAAACCATAGATTTATTCAAACAAAAATTATTTTCTATGATTAGTCAATTATATAGATAGCTATTATTCAATGCTTTTTTCTTCTGCCTTTTAATTTTTAAAATCCCTTTTATTAAAAACAAATATAAGGCCTCTTTGTGTGGACAGAATGACAGATCTACATAACTTAAATAAGAGAATAAATCAGTTTAATTAATACAGCTGTGTTTCTGATAGCAGCTTTTAAATATACTTTGTTATTACCTACATATTTGACTGGAAACTGGAAAACATTAGGCTATTAGATCTAGAAAAGTGGACTCACATGACCACATGAGGCTGTCAGGAAAAAAACATATATTTCAATATTATTCTAGAGACTGTCCATCACTATGTGTTCATGAAACTACTCAGTAATACTTCAAATTTAAGAAATATTTAACTTTATTACCTTCTTGATAAAATATACCACATATACAGTATACCCCAGGGCTGAGAAAAGAAGCACAAAATACTTATTATGAGTTGACCAAATTTAATAATATGATTAAATGCTTTTCATTTTTATTCTTAATAACTTGGATTGTAAAGTAGCACTTTGCATTCATCCACTTTCTCTCCACTCGTTTTCAATTAAGTAAAACCCATGGTGGGCTTTCCCCCATGGCTCAGCTGGTAAAGAATCTGCCTGCCAATTCAGGAGATGCAGGGATGGGGGTTAAATCCCTGCATCAGGAAGATCCCCTGGAGAAGGAAATGGCAACCCACTCCAGTACTCTTGCCTGGAAAATTTCATGGACAGGGGAGCCTGGTAGGCTACAGTCCATGAGGTTGCAAAGAGTCGAACATGAAAGAGTACATGCACACCGACAAAACCCATGGGAATGAGGGACAAGTGTGACAGATTGCTACATGTCCTCAGGTTTTTTTTCCCTGGGTGCAGGCCTCTTCCTTACCTGCAAAATTCTCCTGTTGTAGGAAGAAGAGTAAATCCCTATTATAGAAAGAAAGAGCTAGTCTTATTGTTAATCTCATTTTAAAACAGATAACGTCCCTGTCCAGCTTTATGTTCAAATTCCCAGGTCCTCTATAATCTTTGCCCCTCTGCTGTCTTCAGCCATCATCTCTACCTCATCATGTCATTTATTTCCTAGCCCTTCACGGGTGCCATTTAATCATTTGTCTTTGTTTTGCTTTTGCTTATTATGTTTTTCTTTCTACTATGAGAGCCCTCCCCATCTTTATTCAAACTTTCACAAATCAATCCATCTATTCTCCCTTGTAGCACTTAACTACATTTTGTATATACTTCCATGTATACTGTTTAGTTACAATGTGTCTTTCCATGGACTATAATTTTTATGGAAGGAGGGACATTACTTGTACCCTGCTGCTGCTGCTGCTACGTCGCTTTAGTCATGTCCGACTCTGTGTGACCCCATAGATGGCAGCCCACCAGGCCCCACTGCCCCTGGGATTCTCCAGGCAAGAACACTGGAGTGGGTTGCCATTTCCTCCTCCAATGCATGAAAGTGAAAAGTGAAAGTGAAGTCGCCCAGTCGTGTCCGACTCTTAGCGACCCCATGGACTGCAGCCTACCAGGCTCCTTCATCCATGGGATTTTCCAGGCAAGAGTACTAGAGTGGGTTGCCATTGCCTTCTCGTACCCTAGTGCCTGGCATTTGGCAAGCATTACATTTTTTTGAATAAATAAAGTTTATTGCTTATATATATTTGTTTTACTTCCTTTCCAAGCAGGTTGTAAACATTTATGTATAGGGAAAACACTAATCTTTTTGAATCCACGGCTGCTTCCAGACAACCTCCTTACCTTCTAAAATACCAATGACCCCATGGATACTTGAAAAAAGCTAGGCTCATGAAGTGAAGCTAGGCTCACCAGTGAAGATTATAGGGAGAACAAGAAATAAGATAAATAAGAATGAGGTGTGTGAGTTTTAGTAAGTCCTTTTTTAGCATGCTGAGATGAGCTATACTATGCTTCACCATCATCTTGTCTAGAAGAGAGAGCATCTTGAAGTTTTTGGAGCTGCATGTTTATAGGAGAACATCTGCAGAAGGTGAAGGGAAACAATGAAGACTGCTGTGTTTGTGTTCTGCCCATAAGGAAGCAAGAATGAGCCGTCCTTACGCAAATACGAACAAGATGATTTAGGGTAAAAGTCATTGCACTCTAAAGAGATATTACCAATTTAAGGAAGATGTTGACATGCAAAGATGCACTCTGTTTTTCTCCTCATTCTTGGAATTTCATGTCCCAGGCAAAACACATGACTCATGTTACTGCTGAACAGCCATATCCACAAATCTTGCTGGAACTGTCTCAAAGGAAATCCTCAACTTTTATATCAACATGGACATGTCATTATTTTTCAAATACTCTTACATAGGAGTGTTTCATCATTACTTTAACATCCCAGTGAATAATTCAAATGAATTCTACTGAGTCTCACACACACACACACACACACACACACACACAATCCCTCCAATTATTTACATTTAACAGACTTGTTTTTCTCCTTCCTGACTTAAGTGCCCAATATCTAAGTACATTTTTTTCCTTCTCTATATTTTCTGTTTTTGCTTCTGCTAAGTCGCCTCAGTCGTGTCTGACTCTGTGCGACCCCATAGACGGCAGCCCACCAGGCTCCCCCGTCCCTGGGATTCTCCAGGCAAGAACACTGAAGTGGGTTGCCATTTCTTTCTCCAATGCATGAAAGTGAAAAGTAAAAGTGAAGTCGCTCAGTCATGTCTGATTCCTAGTGACCCCATGGACTGCAGCCCACCAGGCTCCTCCGTCCATGGGATTTTCCAGGCAAGAGTACTGGAGTGGGGTGCCATTTGATATTGCTTTTATTTTCTCTTTCTATCTTTGAGGATAAATTCGTATTTCAGTCAATTTTGTGTCAGGTCAGCAAAGTCAAAATAGAACTCCTCATGGTCTTAGAGTATCCCACTTCTCTTCCCATTGTTTCATGCTAACCTTGACTGCTTAACTTTTTAGGGTCTCACTTTTGCTCACTATTTTTTTATAAATTGAAGTAAAATTCATATAACATAATTAGCTACTTTAAAGACATTTGGTTGCGTTTAATGCATCCACAAAATACTAATCTTTTGCTTCTCTCCAGTTTACTCCTTTTCCCATAAATTTTACAAACTTTTACTATGTCTTCATGCCTGAACTCAACCCTGCACCTTCAGCCCTCACTGGCTTGCATGTGTGCATGATCATGTTTTCTAAAGTCCAAATCCCCGAGAAGACAGAGAGCCCACCATGTTTCTCAGCCTGCTTAGCTTTCTACCCTCCTTCATGCCCTCCTCCTCCATGCAGAGGAAAGCAGAATTTCTCCCGCCCATGATTTATCCTGTCCAATGCACTCCTGTCCTATTTCCTCCACATTTGGATACCCTGTGCCACCAAATACTGCATTCCTTCCATTCTTAATCAGTACTTTTCTTTTATTTTCCCTAGTCTAAAAATTTATTCATGATTTCTCAATTCTGAAAAAGGTCTTTCGTCAGTTCTTATCTCTTGGCTGCTACCGGTTTTTCTCTTTCCCTTTATCACTGCTGAACTTATTGAGAGAGTGATCCAGATTCTCTTGCTCACTTAAGAAAATCTTATGTTTACAAGTTAACTCACCACCCAACTCAGCTATTCCACTAAAACTGCTCTCATACAAGTCACCATTGACCTCCCATTTGCCAACCTGAAGGTCTTAATTATAACTCTCAAAGATGTTTTAACCAAATTGGGCCCTGTTGACCAGGGCCTCCTATCTCATCTGAAACACTCTTACTTTTTGGTTTTTGTGTCGTTTCTCTCTCAAGATTCTTTTCCAGCTTCTCTGAGGGGGGGAAAAAAGTTTTGTGATGGGGGGGTGCAATTCTGGTAAAGTCATCCTTTAAATGTGAATTTTTCCAAATCTCATCTTCTATTTTAGTTGCTTTGCAAACTCTAGAAAAGCAGCTCTGACAGCACAGGAGACTGAACTTGTGTCCTTTGGGGGTTTGGGAAGCATAACCTGAAGTTTTTCACCCTAAGCACAAAACTACTTTGGAGTTCTGAGTTTTATCTTAATTCCGGGTAGATTTTATATTCTAATCAGTATTATATCCACCATTGTTTACTTTATAAAAGGTATAACTGAGATGTCAAATGAGGTCATCTTCTTTAGGATTTATTATTATTACTATTTTGCTTGAACTTCATCCTATGTACGGCGGGTCCCTTTCCACCTCTCTGGCACCTTGGGATGTGATGTGTGTGGGTGGCGGGGATGGTACTTAAACTTTCCTTAGTCGCTTCTGACTTTGAGTTCCTGCTGCTTCTGGCATAGTTCATTTTATATACTATTACACTATCCTTCTAGTACTATCCATACCCGTGAGGACAGTGTCAGTCCAGACACAGAAGATGACTGCTTTCTCCAAATTTTTCTGAATATAGCTCATACAAGGAATCTCTAGGTGTAGCAGACTTATTAAAGGTTTGATGTTGTGGGGGTGGAGAAAAAAAGGTTCCTCTCCCCTTCTAAGTTTTTTCTGGCTGGTCTAAGAATGAAGTTAACATGCGAAATAATAACATGAAAAATAAAGTTTAATTTTGTATGTATGGTAATCTCACATCCACGGGGGAAGGGTAGAGAGCCTACAATATAAGGGGTCCAAAGACAGAAAGGTTAAGTGAAGTCTGTATGTCACCCTGAGATAAGGAATGGGATAGGGGCCTGGAGCTTCCAAGGACAGATGGATTATTCATAGGGCAGTAAGGAGAGAACAGCAGATGTTGGATAATTAGATGTTTGCCCTGCCATATATATGGACCACTCAGATAAAATTTATATCTAGTTGTAACTCTTATTTGGGGAAATTGTGTTAGTCACTCAGTCATGTCTTACTCTCTGCAACCTCATGGACTGTAGCCTGCCAGGCTCCTCTGTCCATGGAATTCTTCAGCAAGAATACTGTAGTGGGTTGCCATTTCCTCCTCCAGGGAATCTTCCCAACCTAGGGATTGAACCCAGGTTTCCTGCATTGCAGGCAGATTCTTTCCACCTGAGCCACCAGGGAAGCCTATTTGGGGAAAGGGAAATTTAAATTCTCCTACATAATTAAAGAATAAATGGATTCTCCTACAGTTTCTCTTCAATCTGTAGGGTCTCAATGCCTTTAGCTCAAAATAACCCTCATGCAAAAGTTTTGGGGCACATTTTTGGGGAGGCTTATTTTGAACCCCTTTGATGTACCAGACGTCAATTAAGTGTATCATAAAAACCCACAAATTAATACTAACCATTTCTATTCATAAAATTCTCAGTTAATTTGCCATATGATACTTTTTCATTTGCCTCAGATTTTTCTCTTCCTAATGATTTTTTCGCTTCTAGATATTTCAGGTTGTTTCCATGTCCTGGATATTGTAAATAGTGCTACAATGAACATTGGGTTGCTTGTGCCTTTTTAAATTATGGTTTTCTCTGGGTCTATTTCCAGTAGTGGGAATGCTTGGTCACATGGTAGTTCTTTTTTAGTTTTTTAAGGAACCTCCATATTGTTCTCCATAGTGGCTATATTAATTTACATTGCCTTTTCTCCACAGTCTCTCTAGCATTTGTCTGTAGATTTTGTGATGTTGGCCATTCTGACTTGTGTGAGGTGTTATCTCATAGTTTTGGTTTGCATTTCTCTAATAATTAGTCATGTTCAGCCTCTTTTCTTGTGTTTGTTGGCCATCTGTATGTCTTCTTTGGAGAAATGTCTATTTAGATTTTCTACCCATTTTTTGATTGAGTTGTTTGTTTTCTTGATATTGAGCTGCATGAGCTACAAAGGAGGTTAATCCTTTGTCAGTTGCCTCGTTTGCAAATATTTTCTCCCATTCTGATGGCTGTCTTTTTGTTTTGTTTATGGTTTCCTTTGCTGTGCAAAAGCTTTTAAGTTTAAGTAGGTCCCATTTGTTTATTTTTGTTTTTATTCTCATTACTCTAGGAGGTGGGTCACAAAAGATCTTGCTGTGATTTATGTCAAAGAGTGTTCGGCCTATGTTTTCCTCAAAGAGTTTGAATCATTTCCTTAATCTTTTTTTAGAAACTGAATTCTTTCAGCAAGCACTTATTGTGAGGCTAATTTTTAATTTATTTTCCATAGAGAGTGTTTGAAATTCTTTGCCATAGAGTTAAATGGATGCTTTATGAGAAAACCTCCTTTATCCCCTGTGTTAGTCACTCATTGGTATCCAACTCTTTGTGACCCCATGGGCTGTAGCCTGCCAGGTTCCTCTGTCCATGGAATTTTCCAGGCAAGAATACTGGAGTGGGTTGCCATGCTCTTCTCCAGGGGATCTTCCCAACCCAGGGATCGAACCTGGATCTCCTGCATTACAGGCAGATTCTCTACCCTCTGTGCCACCATAGAAGCCCATCTCCTGTGAATTAATGTAAATTTTTGCACTGCTGAGTTTCCTCATTTTTACTTATTTTGTGCATATTCCATTTGTAGAGTTTAGGCTCTTTGAAGATGGCTTCTGGAAGATCCCCTGGAGAAGGGAATGGCTACCCACTTCAATATTCTTGCCTGGAGAATTCCATAGACAGAGGAGCTTGCTGGGCTACAGTCCATGGGGCTGCAGAGAGTTGGATACCACTGAGTGACTAACACAGGGGATAAAGGAGGTTTTCTCGTAAAGCATCCATTTAACTCTATGGCAAAGAATTTCAAGCACTGTCTATGGAAAATAAATTAAAAATTAGCCTCACAATAAGTGCTTCTTGCTGAAAGAATTCAGCACAACTGAGCACAACTAACACTTTCCAAAGATTTATTTCTGCCCCGACTTACGTTGAGGTTTCATTCTGTATCTTCATTCTGAACACATACCTGGCATTGCAAAACTAAATAAAGCCTGAAATTGCACTTTTATTAATTTGTGTAAGCCTGTTTCTCCTGTCATTCTTTTACCTTAAATAAAAGGATTATCATTTACTTAGGCATTTTCTCTAAAAACCTCATTCATCTGTGACCTCATACTTCTTTTCCCCCTGCTCACCTCATAATTTATTTCTTTGGTGACTAAGTCTCGTCAGTTTTACCTCTAGAATATTTTGGGGATTTGTTATCTCTTCTCAATTAGTGGTAATTTCTACTTCAACTTTCTAATCTCCTTGTATTCAATTTGTCCTTTTTTATTATTATTTATATTTTTTAAATGAAGGTCCATCAAGTTATTTTTGTGCCTTAAAACTGTCTTTGACTGGCTACTGCCTAGAGGAGGAAGCTCAGACTCATCTTGCTATGTTTCCTTTGTCATTGTCCACCTTAAATTTTTTCTATGCTCTCCACAATCCAGCTACTCTGGATGCACTTCTTTTCTGAATACACTCTTTTATTGAACAACTTGTATGTGACAAGCATAACTCGAGGACTGAGTGGTGGGAAGAAAATCACCAAAAAGAGTATCTACTCTCTAGAAGCTTCATTTTAAGCTTTCACTGATTTGATCATGCTGTTTTCTTTGGATAAAATATCTTCCCCTTCCTTACCCCTCTCAAATTTTTATTCATTGTTCAAGTCCACACCTAATGCTATTTCTGCAAAGACCTTCTGTGTCACTCTAGAAAGAATGAACCTATATTCTGATCAGATGTTTTTATGCTTTTGTGTATTTTTGTTGACACAAGCTCCTAAATGTTTCTCAGAAGTGTCTGGTGCTGTCCATCTTCAACACCACTACACCTGGCCACCCTCACCTTGCTCTTCTACTGCCGCAATCATTTGTTCCTTCGTTGTTCATTATCCACATGCTTGCTCCTTTTATTTGTTCTGCTCAGTGACATAGTCACCACTTTCTTGTTGAATCTCTTCAGTGGCTTCTGCGGCTCCTAGATGAAGATCAGTGTTACCAACTTGGCGTTCTACTCTGGACGGTCTAGCTCACATTACCAGACTAATTTCATATTTGTCACGCCCTTATTCTTTCAAGTCACTCCTGACCTTACTCAAATGACTTCTCAAATGGTCATCACAGGACTTTAATATATGTTATTCCACCAGCCCTCTCCTTTCACTGTATTTAGCTCACCCAGACTCTGCCATCAAATCCCAGCTTAATCATCATAGATCAGTTTCCCCATTACATACTTCATAGCACCATGTTTCTCTCCTTCGTAGCTTTCCTCTTTGTAATAATTATTTATTAATATCCATCTACCCTACTAAATAGTGTATAGCATTAAAGCAGAAATGGCATCTTTTTTTCCCCTCCCTTGGGGTTTCCCTGGTGGCTCAGGTGGTAAAGAATCTGCCTGCAGTGCAGGAGACCTGGGTTCAATCCCTGGGTTGGGAAGATTCCCTGGAGGAGGAAATGGCAACCCACTCCAGTATTCTTGCCTGGAGATTCCATGGACAGAGGAGCCTGGTAGGCTACAGTCCATAGGGCAAAGAGTTGGACATGACTGAGCAACTTTCACTTTTTGATGCCCAGTTTCTAAGAGAATGTTTCTCTCCTTCCATCTCTTGCTCTCTCATTCAATATACATACTGAATGAACAAGAACTTAATTATTTTATAGTAAGATTGTAAGCTCCCTGCTTGAGAACAAGACCCATGGATTCCTCATATCAGCATCCTCAAAATCAAACACAGTGATTGAATCATAGTCAAACATTTATTCCAGGCATACTGTACTGAATTAGGTTTTAATTATTTAGCATGGTCACAAATGTGAAGTCAAAGAGGGGTGCATGGTATTTAGAGATATGTAAATGTGGTTCAAATTAACCCACTGAAATACAAATAATAAAATTACTATTATTCAGAGTATAATTAAGTTTTATATTATTTTTCATTAATTTATATTTCTTAATTCATCTTAAAGTATGTATCATTTTTCTGGCTTTCCATAAGGTGGTAATTGTTCTATTGTATTGTCCTTTCTTAAGCATTAATCTCTGATATAAAGCTTCAGTGGTACAAAGCCATATGGAATTTGCCATTTTCGCCAAGGTTAATCAAGATCTGTTCCCCTTCTTTAACATTATTCCGTGGCTTACATTATAACCAGTCAATTTTAAAAAATTGAATAATCACAGTGGAGTGAGAAATCATTTTGTGTATTCTGCTGAATTGTCTAATTGCATCAAATTCATTCTTGAGTGAAGAGCACACACACGTTTGTTTGAAAGTGCTCCCCTGGAAACAGATGAGGGTTTCCCCTCACCAGCACAGAGGACATGTGTGCATGCTCTGAGAAGCTGGACAGAGCATGAAATAGAACGTGTATGTATGTGGTATGCCCTAGTCTTCATGGATCCCTTCTGTTAACACCTTAACACTTTGAAAAGGACTTCTGAGAGAGGAGAAAGTGAAGCTGAGACAGCTGATGTTGTAGAACAAGCACTGACTTAGAAACAGGATCACTGACACACACAGAGGGAAGGGATGTGACACAGTATAATAGACTTAGTTCAGTTCAGTTCAGTCTCTCAGTCGTGTCTGACTCTTTGCGACCCCATGAATCTCAGCACGCCAGGCCTCCCTGTCCATCACCAACTCCCGGAGTTCACTCAGACTCACGTCCATCGAGTCAGTGATGCCATCCAGCCATCTCATCCTCTGTCGTCCCTTTCTCCTCCTGCCCCCAATCCCTCCCAGCATCAGAGTCTTTTCCAATGAGTCAACTCTTCGCGTGAGGTGGCCAAAGTACTGGAGTTTCAGCTTTAGCATCAGTCCTTCCAGACTAAGACAATATAATAGGGTGGAATGACTTGGGCTTTGGTAACAAAGGTCTAGATTTGCCTTCCAGGTTACTAGCTATGTGACTGTGAGTTTCTATAATACTTTTTGAATTTCAGTTTTGAAATCTTTTGAAGGTTTCCCTGGTGGCTCAGATGGTAAAGAATCCACTTGCAGTGTGGGAGACCTGGGTTCGATCCCTGGCTTGGGAAGATCCCCTGGAGAAGGGAACAGCTACCCACCCCAGCATTCTGGCCTGGAAAATTCCATGGACTGTATAGTCCATGGGGCAGCAAAAAGTCAGACACGACTGAGCGACTTTCACTTTTGACATCTTTAAAAAGAAAATAATATACCTGTCAAAACATCACTGTGACAAGTAAATGAGCTTTTACATGAAGAGATTTAAATACAATGTTTGGTCTGTAACAGAAACTGAGTAAATGTTAGCTATCTTTTAGATGATAATAATACTGTTTTTCATCATAATTAGCAAAAAAGTTATCTTAAATTATTCTAACCAGTAAAACTACCAATGGCCAAATCAAAGTTCTATCCTTCAGTAAACGGTTTAGTTGTTAATAGCTTTCCCTATGTCACATTCAGTTTAACCCTTTTCTGTATTCAAAGACAAATACACTGTTCGTTCAGGATATGCCTCCCTTTCAAGTTTTCCCTTGGTTTGTTCTTCAAGGTCCCAAAATGAGGTGCTTCATGTTTTCCTTCAGATTATCTCCTGAAAGCTGAATTGTTTCTGCCCTTACCATTCATCTCTCCTCTTAAAGGGGAAGAATTTTCTAACAGATCCTAGGAGATGAATCTTCCTAGAATCTTCTTAAGAATTTTGTAATCTTTAGAGCTGTAGAGTGATACTTCTTTTCTATTAAAGTTCATTGAAATAAACTTTTATATAAAATATTAAAAATTTTATGAATACATTAGAGAAAGTTACTTTATTAAGTGAAAAGAAATGATAAATTGAGACCAAAAAATTAGATGGAAAGCTGTGCTCATGTCTAGTAAAGCAGAGATGGATGGGTGCAGAAACAAAAATAAAATAGACATGCAGAGAGAAGCAGAGGGAATAGTTCACGAGGCTCCAGAGGCCCGGAGAGACAGAGCTGGATGATCTGATTCCGGTTCTTTAATCCTCATTAAAGATGCTCCTGCTACTCTAGGTATGAGGTAGCTTTTGTTCTAGGTTGGGTTCTCCAATTTAAGGAGACATTAAATAAGTTGTTTGTGAAATGCCCCTCGTGATAGGTCAGTTTCTTCAATATAAAGAGACATTAAGCAAGGAATGCATATGCAAGTAATTTATTAAGGAAGTGCTCCCAGATAAACTGGAAAGGGAGAGAGGGAAGCTGGGCAGAGAAGGTAAGCAGCAAGGGTGCTTTTTCAGGAAAGGGTGGTGACAGCCTGATTCAGCAGGGGAGTTCTGGAATCTAAGTTACAATGCACTGTTTGTCCTGACTCAGGCAAAGTTGCTGGGCTTTCATATTCCCTCACCAATCAGACATTGGCTTGCAGCCACCCTGGGAGGCAGTGCTGGTTGTAAACGTTCAAGCACTTCCTGCTCTCTGCTTATGCTGGCAAAGATACTTCAATAGCTCAAGGCCCTCCTTTTAAAGAGGATGGCTGGAGTGGTCTCCACAACTATAAGGGAATAAATCTCCTTTGTTTTAAGCCTCCACATTTATGGTAATTTGTCACAGCGGCCAGAAAAAAAACTAATACAGATTTTATTATAGAATCAGTGGACAAAAAGTACTCTATCAAATGCTATGCTGCTTTCTAAATTCTTAATTTCTGTAACTAATCCCATCATGTTCTTTGGATCACTCTTTGAGTAACACTATACACTTACATCCACACTGCACACTTATATCCATATAACGGATGCCCTTTGCTTCCACCATCTCAAGTGAGTTTCAGTCAAAAGAATATTGACTGAAGAGTGCCTTCATTCTTCCTTGTCCTGAAGATAACAGACATGTATCTATAAAGATGGCCAGTACTCCTTCCTTGATATTATTACCCAGGCTAAATCTACTAGAAGCCATGCGTCTCTTTCATAAGGGTTGAAGATTCAGGAGAATTTCCATCTGTAGCACTACCGTTGGTACCTGTTATATCCAAACGCATGGTGGCTGAATTAAATTTTTTGTGGGATTTTGACAGGCAATTCAGTAACTTGTGGACTGGTTTTAATGTGGCTCCACTTTCTTTAATCATTAGAGTGTCTGGGGCTTACCTTGTGGCTCAGTTGGTAAAGAATCCGCCTGCAATGCAGGAGACCTGGGTTCGATCCCTGGTGTTGGGAAGATCCCCTGGAGAAGGGAAAGGCTACACACTCCAGTATTCTGGGGTGGAGAATTCCATGGACTGTATAGTCCATGGGGTCGCAAAGAGTCGGACATGACTGAGCGACTTTCACTTTAGAGTGTCCAGGATTTCTTCAGGCTTTCTACTTTATTATGCCTATTTACTGGATTTGTTTTGTTTTTCATAATAGACACTCATAACCAAAATTGTAGTACTTATCTTTGGGTTGGATAATCTCCATCTCTGCTTAGCACATTTTTTTCCTTTCTTCATTAGGATATTTACTTATTAAGGCATTTTTTTTTCTTTTTTCTCATATATGGATATCTTCTTTATTACTAAATTTCACCAGAATAAACTTATTTTAAATGAACTATTATAAACTCATTAATCTGTTGTTGAATGACACTATGTTAAATGGACCGCTTAAGACCACAAATTTAGATTCATAGCTATGTTCTTTCTGATTTTCTATCTGTTGATAATTTTATATCTTTTCAATCTCGTAATTTGTGTTGGTGCTTTTTAAAAACATGTCACCACACAGAGATAGTACACAGTTATTGACTCTACTTCCCACACTGTACATTTCATACCCACGGCACATTTATTTTGCAACTGCAAGTTTGTACCTCCTCTTAATTTCCTTTATCTCATGGGCCTGATGTTTTACAGAGAAGGGGAAAGAAGAGTAAAACTAGGACTTTGTCTCACAAAGTTGATTGGTGTATTTAAAATTTATAATCTGAAATAGTATGTTTGAAAGTACTTGGCATTTCTTAAAACAATTATAAAGACAATACAGTTTAAATGAAATGACCCCATTTCTCTCTCTTTACACAATCTACTAAAGGCAAAAATTTCAAAAGCTCATTTAATACTTTCAAAAGTGAGAGAAGTCGTGAACAGAATTGCATTTCTCTGTGGCCTTTGCTATACTTAAATTTATGTAATGTAGTATTTCTGAAAAAATTTTAAAGGCTTAAGAACTCCTGTATTTAAATCAATAGTCAGTCTCTTACCAACTTGTGTTCTTGATTTTCATATTCTGACCTTAAAGGAAATTTTTAACTTGTAAAATATAAAGTTGTTAAAATAATCTTGTGATGTGAATGACTATACCCATCCATCAGTAAAATTAGAGATGAGGCCTGAAAATTAAGTAGAGGAGAGTTGGAGCTACTGTTTGATTTTGTACTTTAGAAAATAAACACAAACGATTTGAGAAAAGTACAATATTAAACTGAGTGTTTAATATTTCCAATTTAAATTGCTCTGATTTGCCCCATATGGGCACTTAAACTTGTCCATTCATGTCCATATTTTTTAGTGAGATAAAAAAAGGAATTATGGTTATAAATTATCCTTTTACTTGTAACTTGTGATTTTTGAAAATAATTACATAAAGAACAAAATCTGGCTATGAAGTAACATTAAAAAAGGCGCTTTGGTCTGCTTCATGTCTGTTGTTTTAACATATGATGCCCATAATATTGAACAGTTCTGAAAGGGGAAATGTTATTTGCTCCCTGTGGCCTTCTCAGCTAACTTTGATTTCTTTCTGAATTCAAGCATGCACTTTCCAAGTCCACTGCTAAATAAGTGTTTCGGGCTTACATTTATTGGATGAGTTCATTGCAGCTTATTCTTTCTAGGCTCTTTTCAAGAAGATCAAGTTTATTAGAATGGACCAAAGCAAACAGCACACTTTCTCTTTTGGTATTTTTTTAACTTTCAAATAAACTGGTATGTAATTAGTTTACCACACGATGGCGCTATATGAATGTTGCATAATGAAAGCAAGCTTTTTTTTTTTTTTTTTTTAAATCATTTTCAAACTGCATAATTTAACAATCAAAATTATCCATTAAAACATGAATGTGATTTAAGTCGATTTTCCTGTTTCACAGAACATCCTTCTATTACAAATATTATAAGTATATGCTCTTTGTATTAAGGATTCCTCTCCCCAATCATAGGCTGATAGAATTAATGGTAATCAGTGAAAGCAGGTAGATATTAAAGGCATTGTTGTTTTGATTCTATTTTTAGTAAAAAGAATGCCTGTTCTGGTGGCTCAGATAGTAAAGCGTCTCCTTGCAATGTGGGAGACCAGAGTTCTATCCCTGGGTTAGGCATATTCCCTGGAAAAGGAAATGGCAACCCACTCCAGTACTCTCGCCTGGAAAATCCCATGGGCAGAGGAGCCTGGTAGGCTGTATTCCATGGGGTCGCAAAGAGTGGAACACGACTTTAGTAAAAAGCCATTTATACTCAGTAGTAAAATAGTAGTGTTAACTCTTTGTCAATAGATAACACTTCCAAACCTCATTATTTCATTACTATATTATTTTATTTTTCTCTTGTATTATGCTCAGAGGTAGCTAATAAATAATTATCATTTTAAAATTAAAAGATAGGTGAGAAACAATGAAAGTCTTTGAAGGGGACAATTTTGAGGGCAATGTTAATACTCCTATTGACCAAACTGAAATTAAATCAGTGGGTAGGAGCACACTTATTTTTTCAAAATGTGAGATAACAGAAAGCAAATAAGATAAATTCGATTGTTTTTATTTGAGTTAAATGTTATATCCTATTTTCTACTCTGATAAAACCTAGGCTTTAAAAAAATTTATTCCTATATTCATACATTTTTCATGTGACACCTTTTTTTTTTCCATTGTTATATATCAAGCACCTTTTTAGGTTTGAGCAGTTTAAAGTGCTTCAGTCAACTTAGCTTGTGAAGGATAATCTGTTTATGAGTTCACTCTATTAGGAAAATATTCCGACTAGTCCATTTAGGTTGCCCTTTAATAAACAGGAGTTCCAAACTTCTATACAATCTCCATACACCATCTTGTTCTTTATTTCTTTTGATCTTAAATATACCTGAACAGAATCCCATATCCTGTCTTACTCATATTTGACCACACTTGACATGTGTTTCCTCAGCCTTCTTGGATAATAGAAGTCAGTCATTGATAGGAATGCCTCTAATTATGTCCTAAATCTTCAGCAGTGACAAAGTAAGCCCAGAACTCGTAGCTGTCTTGTGGATGCTTCTGAGAATGAATGACTGTCAACCAGTTTCTCTTTACTGATTTATTTGGATGTGTAAACTATACTATATACACAATTACAGAGGTTATCTATTAAAAGAAAAAGAAAATTCGTCTACCTGATTTCACCTCTGGATAAGTCTGTTCTCTGTTGTTTAGCTTGCTGACTTACACACTTTTGTGTGCACAACATCAAATTCCTCTTACCTCCTTCTCTTCCTCTTCCTTCCCTTCCTCTCTCTTTCTCTCTCCTCCCTTACTTTTAAATTTGGAATTCTAAGTTCTCAAAAGCAGATGAGAATGACAAGGAATAAGGAGGGGAAACACACAATTGTCAAATTACAACCTCAAGGGACACAGTAATAAACATCAGCCTGGGGTTATTTTGGACTAGATTGCGTGGTTATTACAGGCACGTACAAACCATATGTAAATAAACGTGTGACCCGCTTACATATTGATCTTGGAAGTCATAACTAACTTATTAAGTGCTGCTCAATCTATCATGAAATTTCTCTGTCCTCAGCATGAAAGATAAGCCCTATTAAAAATAACGTCAATATTTTCATTTCCATAGCTTTAAATATGGAGCCAAAATAAGCATTTGTGAACTGATGCTTCATCCTGTCATCCTCATCTATTTGGCAAGGATAATTACACTGCTGTAACCAGCTAGAATTCTCTCTAGTTCTAATTCTAAAATGACCCATGTTACTATGATGAATATGTGTTTTTATGGACCTGGCTTCATTTCCTCATCCTCAGGATTGGGTGATTGTGTTTCCTCTCTGGATGAATTAGAGTAGTATATCTGAGATTATATTTCATTAGTTTTATTGCTGCTTGTTAAAGTTTTATTATCCTCTCTGTTTTATATTTCAGGCTGGCAACACTTGCCAGCACTGCTAAGTGATTTGATATATATGAATCATAACTTTGTGACCTAAGAATATGCTGTCTGCAAATATAATGGTGTCTTAGAAGTGATATTTTATAATGCTATTAAACATATGTATCCATAGAATAGCTATTCCAAATTAAGGAACCTTATTTCAAATTTTCTTTCATCACAGTTAAAGTATTCAGCATTTTTCTTAAGTGGTACATAATATACTTTAGATAAGAATTCATTCATTCCGGATGATTTTCATTCATTTCGTATGTTATCCACTATGCAATTAGAATTCAACAATGTCTATAAAGCAATCTTGCACTTAGGTAAAAGCCACTTGGCGCTACTTAGGTTGATGTCTCTTTACTCTGCTGAATAAACAGTTAAGTAGGTATAATGGATAGTTACATATCACATAATTGAATTGGAGCTGGACAGGTTGAGTAAGGAGTATATATTCTGCCATAGTTACAACTCGTACTCCTTCAAATGCAAATACTGTGATTTCTTATTCTATAAGTGAAGATTAAGAATATAGCACTCCCTAATACACAATAATGATTAAAACATGTGCAATTATCATAAAAGACATGATTCAAATAAACTACCTGAAATTAGACTCTTTAAGAGCAAATTTGCTTTAAAATTTTTCATTTTCAGAAAAAGTAATATTTTAGTTTTCTAGTAAAGAGACTATTATCTGCAACCACTGTCAATAACTTAGTCTCCTCAAGGAGAATGATTAGTGTATGAATATTTATTAAGGTCCATTTCTCCAGTACTCTTGCCTGGAAAATCCCATGGATGGAGGAGCCTGGAAGGCTGCAGTCCATGGGGTTGCTGAGGGTCGGACACGACTGAGCGACTTCACTTTCACTTTTCACTTCCATGCATTGGAGAAGGAAATGGCAACCCACTCCAGTGTTCTTGCCTGGAGAATCCCAGGGACGGGGGAGCCTGGTGGGCTGCCGTCTATGGGGTCGCACAGAGTCAGACACGACTGAAGCGACTTAGCAGCAGTAGCAGCTGCATGTGCCAAAGAATATTTTTGTATTTTCACACTTTATGTAACTAGCAGTTGATATAAAAGTTTCTACTTAGGTGTTTACCATCAGTAACCTGAAATTTATTGGACATTTGAAATGGCAGCCCACTCCAGTATTCTTGCCTGGAAAATCCCATGGACCGCGGAGCCCGGTAGGTTACCGTCCATGGGGTGGCAAAGAGTCGGACACGACTAAGCAACTTCATTTTCACTTTCACTTTAGAAGAAAAAGAGCATATTCTGTATTTTTGCAGAGTTTTTCTTTCTTGGTAATTCTCTAACCCTTAAAAAGTTAGATAAAATTTGATTAATCGTTAACTTCTCCGTCCTAAATGCAAAATAGGACGAAAACAAACTGACGAAAAGAAACAACACGGAAATGTCAGTTTACTGGTTCTTGGGGCAGACAGAAATCCCACGCTTGCCTCCTGGTGAGGGGCAGTGCAGAGCCACAGATCGGCCAGTAGGTGGTGCTGCACTCTGCCCTTGCATCTCATCTCAGGTGCCAGGGAAGCACCGACGTTTGCATCTCCGAGATCAGGGGCCTCTTGAGATCTCTGTCCTGAGACTTAACTATGGAGATTTTTATTGTTTTCCACTGATTCCAAAAGCCCAAGGGATACTAAACAAGGATGATCTGTAGATCGCCTGAGAAGTCTTTCTTATGAAGAGCCTGGAGTTTGAGAATAAAATAAAACATAATACTGATACATTCTTTGGAAACGAAGTGTTCACATGTGATGGGAACAAGAGATGTTAACGTGTGAATGCTTTACGCTGCCCCACTTTTGTTCCTTCGTTTCTCCTTGCCCCTGACCTCCAAGGAGAAGCCTTTCATTTCTTATGTGACGTTGATGCTACTATGGGCCATTGAAATAAAACAACAAAAAAAGCAAGTAATAAAAAGGGGAGGATGGAATATTTACTTTGGGAAGAGAAAAAAGAATAGTGATTGGAGAAAAGTGAAAGAGGAAGGGAGGGCAAAAACTCTTGCAGGAGTGAAGTTAAGTAGCATGCTGGGTTGGGAGTTGACAGTATCAGCGAGGAAGACTTTTAGGAGTGGCCATATCCATGTGGGAATGTTAAGAGTTATAAAAGCGGGGGAAATGGATATTTAAGATGATTCGTAGTTTTTTAAGTCTGTTTTAATGATTTGTCTGATTCAATGACATCTTTAAATGGTTTGAATGTCTTTTAATTCTTTCCAGTTACTCTACATTTGGCCCTCTTTATCCAAGTTTCTTTATCTAAGGATTCAACCATGGAAAATATTCAAAGAGAAAAAAATCCCAGAAAGTTTCCAAAAGCAAAACTTGAATTTCCTGTGCACTATTTACATAGCATTTACAGTGTATTAGATATTAGAAGTAGTATAGAGATGGTTTAAAGTATATGAGAAGATGTGCATAGGTTGTATGCAAATATTGCACAATTCTGGTATTGAGAGTGGTAGTGTTCTGGAACCAACCCATGGAAGATACAGGGGGATGACAGTATTATGTGTCTTTGACCACAAGTCTGAGCTGAACCTGGATCACCTGGGCTTGGTTGTTACTCGTGCTATGTGCTAGGCTAAGTCGCTTCAGTTGTGTCTGACTCTGCGATCCCACGGACTATAGCCCGCCAGGCTTCTCTGTCCATGATATTCTCCAGGCAAGAATACTGGAGTGGGTTGCCATGCCCTCCTCTAGGGGATCTTCCCGACTCAGGGATCAAACCCACATCTCTTATGTCTTCTGCATTGGCAGGTGGGTTCTTTACCACTAGTGCCATCTGGCAAGCCATGGTTGTTATTGGGTTACACTATACTCCTAGAAGACATCAGGTTGCCAAATGTAAGAAACTCTTGTGGTCATTTTGCTTAATCTCCTTGTGGGGAGCTTGCATCCAGCCATCCTTCCAGAGATTGAAAGGATGAAAGGTGATGGGGCCACTTACTCTATACCTTGGTATCCTCTGCCCCTTCACCAGAAAAGCAATTTTCTAGCATCCTTGGATTAAAGTTCATGAGTTAGAAAACTCTTGGAAGAGTTAGAAAAACTTCTGTTGAGTGCAGGAAAGTGAGTGTATAAAAAAGCTGTGGAAGGAGATTTGACTCAAGGTCGCTGCAAACTGTGAAGTCCTAGGGATTCCACTGAAATGTTCACTGAGAATATCCATTGCTCAGTGTTTCATATAGAAGGAAGAGAAGCTGTGGTGAAAAGAAAAAGCAACAACAGTGATTGTGCTTTTCTCAGTAGCAGAAATGGTAACCGTTATCTTCCATTGTCCCTTCTCATGTTGGTCAAGTGCTAACTCTACCCTTCATTTTCTTCTGGCTGTCTCTCCAGTGACTGAAAATTCAATGTATTTAAACCCAGATTCATGCTTTTCTTTCATGAAATTTCCCTTCAGACTTCCCTTGGCATTATTTACCTGTTTTCTCAAGTTTGAAATGTAGAAATCTTTTATTGTCATCTTCATTCTTGTCCAATCTTTCATGACTGATCATTTCTTTCTTTGTAAGATTTCTCAGATCCTGATTATTGCCAGTGAAATGATTTTATTCAGGGTGTTTTTCCATATGGAGAAGACTGCCCTTTTCTTCTCTATCTAATTTGTTTAAGAACAAAAGTCTCTAGTCTCAGAGCAGTGTTGGCTCCTCACTTTAATGCTTAGGCCTCTCTCCTTTACCCATATGTGCTGAGTAATTATTATATTTCTTGTGGGAACTACTGTTTACTAGTTTACTAAAATGTGTTATTTTCTATATATACCACCTTCCCAGGTGGCTCAGTGGTAAAGAATCCACCTGCCAATGCAGGAGATGTAGGAGATGTGGATTCCATCCGTGGGTTGGGAAGATCCTCTGGAGAAGGAAATGGCAATCCACTCCAGTATTCTTGCTTGCAAAATTCCATGGACAGAGGAGCCTGGAGGGCTACAGTCCATAGGGTCACAAAGAGTCAGACACAGCAGAGCGTGTGCGCACACACATGTTATTCTCTATGCATCTGTCCTATATGCTTATTTTCTGTGCATCAGTCCTGTATGTTTATTGAATGCCACGAAAGTTAGTCTTCTTTCTTTCTTTCCTAAATGATTGTCTTATCCTTGAATATCTCTTTAAATGGTGGTTTCATAACACGTTCTCATTATCTGTTGAAATTAATCAAAAAAACATTTTGGTTGTATAATGCAGGGTGAGAGGTGTAGCTGACATCAGTGAGCAAGAGGAAGGGACTACAGCCCTACCTCTCTTACTTTTTCTCAGAAGTCCTCCTTGCAAGCAGAGAAGAATGGTGAGTGTCCCAGGTGGCAGAGGTGTAGCCTGAAGCATCTGTATCAAATACATTTGACGTCCCCTGTTTAATCATACAGATTCCGGGGACTTATTCTTATCTCCATGGTACCAGTATTTGCTTTAACATAAAAACAATGTTTTAAATTATATATTAGTTTAATGATTTCTTTTATTACTCTGTGCCTCTCAAATCTTACAACAAAATGGATGATCCAGGAAGATTGCCTGATTAGGGCATTTCTCATCCTTTCAAAGATACCTTAATTTGAGCTGATAGTGAGGCCAGCACTATACAGAAAATACATAGTATATTAATGGCTATTAAACAATAGTGGGGAATTACCTTTTTTTTTTTTTTATATTATAGCTTTACTGACTGAAATTGTGACTACCGTAGCAGAAATGTAAAATTTAAAACCTTTGTTTGGCTCATAATAATTAATGTTTTATTTGTCTACTATGTGCTCAAATTCAGTGACCATTTCTATATATCTTTAAATTATAAGATCTAATTAAATTGTGTTTTTTCTAAGAGTTTAGTTTTACTTTTAAAGAGATCTATGTGAACATAATGTTTGAAATAATAATTTAAAAAGTAAAACAAAAAACTTGTTTCACAAGCTTAGGACAGAAGTAATATTAGAGTAGTGACATAAAATGGAGAAGGAAATGGCAACCCACTCCAGTGTTCTTGCCTGGAGAATCCCATGGATGGAGAAGCCTGGTAGGCTGCAGTCCATGGGGTCGCAGAGTGGGACATGACTGAAGTGACTTAGCAGCAGCAGTGACATAAAAACTAACAAATAATATGCATATAATATGGTAAACAGCTTTAATTGTTTGCATGTAAACTATTTAATATTTGCATTTATGTATGTACAATGTCATTAATATTGTAACATAATTATTATTTATAATTATTTTAATAGTTGAATTAAAATAATTACAAAATTATAAGTTAAACATCACAATTATTAACATTATAAAAATTAATATTATGTTTACAGTCTCATTAAGCCATTTTTTATTTGCAAATGTAATGGCAAATATTTTAGTTATGGCACAACTGCAAATAAAATGAAACGTTACTAAAAAGTTAAGTTAAAATGAATACAACAGGGACTTTCCTGGTGGTCCAATGGTTAAGAATCTGCCTTGCAATGCAGGGGACATGGGTTCAGTCCCTGATCAGGGAACTAAGATCCCACATGCTTGAGAGCAATTAAGCCCAACCTCTGCAGCTACTGAGTGCATGTACCACAGATAGAATCCACACACAACCAGGAAGGATCCTGTATGATGCAATGAAGACCTGACATAGCCAAATAAGATAAATATATATATTTTCAAATGAATACAGCAAAATGCACAAAATTAAAAATATCACCCTCATTACCCACTTAGGAATTTCATATTAATACAATGTGTTATCTTAAAATAATTGAAATAATTTAAATGAGATTCTTATATTTATTATAGACTAGTGTATTAGACTGGTAAAGTCTTAAAAAAAAATTTTTTTTAACTATTATCAATTACCCCAATGTTTTCTCTCAAATTCTGTTTGAGTAAACTGGTCTTGGTAAATTATTTTCTATTTTTATTTCTACATTTAAGTTTACATCAGTATACTAGATTTTCAAATTTTTCAGCTATAAAAAATTATGTTCAAAAGCATCTAAGTGATTCCAACTTTCCATAGCTTCACGGTGTTATCTGCATCTTTTCAGATGTAGAGATTGATCCTGCTGCTGCTGCTAAGTCGCTTCAGTCGTGTCCAACTCTGTGCGACCCCATGGACTACAGCCCTCCAGGCTCCCCCGTCCCTGGGATTCTCCAGGCAAGAACACTGGAGTGGGTTGCCATTTCCTTCTCCAATGCATGAAAGTGAAAAGTGAAAGTGAAGTTGCTCAGTCGTGTCTGACCTAGTGACCCCATGGACTGCAGCCCACCAGGCTCCTCCATCCATGGGGTTTTCCAGGCAAGAGTACTGGAGTAGGGTGCCATTGCCTTCTCCGATTGATCTGAGAGGGTATAAATTAGTCTCATTCTGCTTCCCTGGTGGCTCAGGAGGTAAGGAATCCACTTGCAGTGAGGGAAACCTGGATTCAATCCCTGGGTTGGGAAGATCCTCTGGAGGAGGGCATAGCAACCCGCTCCAGTATTCTTGCCTGGAGAATCCCATGGACAGAGGAGCTTGGTGGGCTATAGTACGTGGTGTTGCAAAGAATCGGACGTGACTGAGCGACTAAGCCAGCACAGCACATTTCAATTTCTGTAAAGTGGACAAATATGGACTTTGATGCTGAAGCCTCTAATCGTGATTTTTACACCAAATGCTATCAGTTCATGTCTGTTAAAGTTTCTTTAAATAACTGGAGATACAGGTTTTACCAGGAGTATTTATGGCAAGTAATCAGTGCTCAAAGCTTTATATAATAACAATGTCATTTCAGTCATTACTGTTGGAATTCGGAGGGAGTTTATGGAATTACAACAGTTACCTTTATAATATGATGATGAAGATAACTACTTACTCCACTCACAATTTCACATTTGCAATATTTTATTTACAGATTGCCTTCTTTGAATAAGAATTTGTAGTAGCTAAATGTTTTCCAGATACCAAAAATATCCCTAAAACTAATTCTGAGACTTTTGGAAATAATAGTTTGCAATGCTTCTTACTCTTTGTATGCATTAGTTCTTTCATCTTTTCCCAAGTTACTTCTGTTATTGACAGAAACTTTTGTAGTTATAAAAGTTTTCTGAAAATTTACATTGTTTTTCTAAAATCAAAGTATTTAAATATATATCTTACTTAAATACATGTATTAAACAATTTATATTTTAAATGCCTTGGAAATTAAAATAAACAGGTTAAGACTATCTCCTTCCTCCACCTGTCAATCAATAATGCATATTGCGCTTCTATCTGCATTAGAACTGTGGAGATTGCTCATTTGATTTAGGACAAGTTCTCTATTTTTTTTTTATTTTAGTATTATAATGATATTAATAGTTTCTAACTTTATTGAGGTATAATTGATATATATTTTCATGTATTTAAAGTATATAATTTGATAAATGTTGACATGTACATATACCCCAAAACAGTTACCACAATCAAAATACTGAATATATCCATCACCTCCAAAAGTTTTCTCAGGCCCATATCTTCTTTTAGGTCATGGTCTCTGCTTGATCAAATGTTACAAGAACACTTCAGGATGGTTGTAGGATATTTATCTTTCAAGCCTGTTAAACTACCAAACAAAAAGCCTACTAAGTGAGAAAAAACCCTCTATTTTTAATCATTATTTTATTTGAAAACTTATCATGCCTAAGAACCTGGTGTTGTCATAGTGATACTTTTCAATGAGTAAGAATTTTTCAATGAATGAAAATGATAAAGCTGAGAGAATAAGAAACTAGAAGTTACTTAAGATCTTTGTTTATTTTCCCCCCAAACTTCCTCCCATACTAGGCTGTGTCTAACTTCAGTCAACTGTAAATATAAAGTTTGTAACTATACACAGTAAAACTGAAACCATAAGGTTTTATATATTTTATGGTAAATAGTGTAGTCGGTTTTCCTTACAAACTCGGTGACTTCATGGTTTCCAATTTCTTCTTAATATAAGGCAGGGGTTCTCAACCTTGGCTGCATATTAGAATCACCTGGGGAACTGTTGAAACACACTGATTCCCTAGCCATCATAGATGTTCCTTCTTAATTGGATTAGGGAGGAGCCCTGGCACTTGTATATAATAAAAGCTCACAAGGTGATATAATACACAATTAGGATTGAGAAGCACTGAGGGTGGGGTTTTTATTTGAATTATATAGAGGAGTCCCATCACTGTACCCTGTCTGCACTGTGACACAGCATAGGTTTTGAAAAAGCTTTCCCGCTAATTCTAATCTTGCAATAGACCCCAGTGGGAAAAATAGGTTCCTTCATGTGCTTAGTTCTGCTGTGCATTTACAGCTGTTTGGAAAAATAATGTTGGTAGGAGTTTGGTTTCAGGTAGTGAGTGAGTGAAAGTTGCTTAGTAGTGTCCAGCTCTTTGCGACCCTATGGATTATACAGTCCATGGATTCTCCAGTCCAGAATACTGGAGTGGGTAGCCTTTCCCTTCACCAGGGTATCTTACCAAACCCAACAATCGAACCCAGGTCTCCCACATTGCAGGTGGATTCTTTACCATCTGAGCCACAAGGGAAGCCCAAGAATACTGGAGTGGGTAGCCTATCCCTTCTCCAGCAGATCTTCCGGACCTAGGAGTTGAACTGGGGTCTCCTGTATTGCAGGCAGATTCTTTACCAACTCAGCTGTGAGAGAAGCTATGAGGGGAGTTTGGCTTATTAAACCACGTAAAAATCAGTCATTGTCAGCAAATGATCTCTTTACTTCATGGCATATTAACACTTTAGTTTGGTTTTTTGTTTTACTACAGTTACAGCTGAGATTAGGAACCTTTGGAATCAAAACATAGGACACATGTTTTGATGGAGAGAATAGGGCAACCTTAGAGGGTTTATAACAGCAGAATTGCTGGGAAGATTCGGCATCATAATTGTATCTAGAGTGAATCCTGTGTCTATTTTTTATAAGTATCTCAAAGTTTTATTTAGAAAGCTGTTCCTATTGAGTCACTAAATATTCTGAGATCTTTGTCACTTTTGGCCAAACTCAATGACTTTGAACCATTCAACTTCTATTACCACCATCTGATTAATCTGAATTTTTTCCATGATGATTTGTAATAATAAAGAAATTGGGAGAAGAAAGATTATTTCTTTGTCATATTGAATTCAGCACTTGTGTAAGGTGAGAACAGTTTAGTTCAGTTGCTCAGTCGTGTTCAGTTCTTTGCAACCCCACCAAACACAGCACGCCAGGCCTCCCTGTCCATCACCAACTCCCGGAGTCCACCCAAACCCATGTCCATTGAATTGGTGATGCCATCCAACCATCTCATCCTCTGTCATCCCCTTCTCCTCCTGCCTTCAATCTTCCCCAGTATCAGGGTCTTTTCAAATCAATCAGCTCTTTGCATCCGGTGGCCAAAGTATTGGAGTTTCAGCTTCAACATCAGTCCTTGCAATGAAAACCCAGGACTGATCTCCTTTAGGATGGATTGGTTGGATCTCCTTGTAGTCCAAGGGATTCTCAAGAGTCTTCTCCAACCCCACAGTTCAAAAGCATGAATTCTTCTGTGCTCAGCTTTCGTTATAGTCCAACTTTCATATCCATATATGACCACTGGAAAAGCCATAGCCTTGACTAGACAGACCTTTCTTGACAAAGTGATGTCTGCTTTTTAATATGCTGTCTAGGTTGGTCATAACTTTCCTTTCAAGGAGTAAGCACCTTTTAATTTCATGGCTGCAATCATCATCTGCAGTGATTTTGGAGCCCAGAAAAATAAAGTCTGACACTGTTTCCACTGTTTCCCCATCTATTTCCCATGAAGTGATGGGACTGGAGGCCATGATCTTAGTTTTCTGAATGTAGAACTTTAAGCCAACTTTTTCACTCTCCTCTTTCACTTTCATCAAGAGGCTCTTTAGTTCTTCTTCCCTTTCGGCCATAAGGGTGGTGTCATCTGCGTATCTGAGGTTATTGGTATTTCTCCCGGCAATCTTGATTCCAGCTTGTGCTTCCTCCAGCCCAGCGTTTCTTATGATGTACTCTGCTTATAAGTTAAATAAGCAGGGTGACAATATACAGCCTTGATGTACTCCTTTTCCTATTTGGAACCAGTCTGTTGTTTCATGTCCAGTTCTAATGGTTGCTTCCTGACGTGCATATAGGTTTCTCAAGAGGCAAGTCAGGTGGTCTGGTATTCCCATCTCTTTCAGAATTTTCCATTGTTTATTTTGATCCACACAGTCAAAGGCTTTGGCATAGTCAATAAAGCAGCAATAGATGTTTTTCTGGAACTCTCTTGCTTTTTATCTTTTTGTACCTAATTAAATTTGGGATCTAGCCATGACCATTGGTTACAGTATCATTTACAGATGTCTCTACCTACAGGTTTGTAATTCAACTTTCCAATATCAGGGCCTGATTTTTGGGAAGGACGCAAAAAAAAAAAAAAACCACCATCAAAGGAATAGCTTGAAGAACAGCTACAGTGACTTCTTTGTGGACTTCAAACATCAATCTGTTTGATTTTGTGAGTTAACATGACCTTTGTGTTACTTGAGTCTTTTAATACAGCAGTGATTGTTTGATTTCACAATATGGATTTGTCTTAAATATAACTGCAGGCTATCTGTGTTGCTGGGTGGTAAAAATGTGCTGGGTAACTCCCTTTTTGTAAAAGGAAAACTCACAGACAGAAAGCTTGTGTATATCATATCTAGTGATTTGGTCACAAGCTCAGAGAGAGTAATGACTATTTTTCTCAGTTTAGAGATATATTTTGTTTTTATTAATGTTACTGGTATAAAACTTAAATTTTGCAACATTCTTTAGGCAGTTTAGAAGACTTCCTTTTACTTCGTTCTGTTTTTACTATATTAGAGAGCTTCTGAAATTGAAAGTAATTGATTGGTTTACTTTGAAAATGTATCATTTCTTCAGTGACCATTAAGCAGATGTAAAAATCTATTCTTGGCAATCACATCACAAGAATCCCTATGAAAAAGTCTATACCAGAGAAACAACTGGCTTATTTCCTGTTAATTTTAAAATTATTGGTTACAGAATAAATAATAGCATCAATAACATCTTTTCCTTAATAAAGCTCTTAACTTCATCTGCTGCTATTTGCTGACCAGTAAAAGTCTTTTAAGTTATTGTTTTTATTGTACACTTGGTGGAGAGTACAAAATACAAAAACAACATAAGAAGTATAAAATTTCACCCCAAATAATAGGAATCTAAGGGGGTACAACATATATAAAGTAAATTCACTTTCACAATTAATTTAGCTGCAATTATTTTGTTAAAGCTAACACATTTTCTCTGAAATATGAATGATTAATACTGAATAAGAGACAACCTGCTTATTTACTATTACTTAATTTAAAATTTATAAAAGAAAAGGACTTTATACATTAATCCATTAATAAAATGATTATTTTATATTTATTATTGTGTGTGTGACAAAGAGAGTTTTAGTTTTTAATTTGTGGCTATTTACCCATGCATATCTTTCCATAAAAAGTAGGGCATGGTAAAGATAGAGGTGTACATCACTTCCCACTTGTGGAAATGGACACTGGCCCTCAAACCTGTTTCATTTCTTTATCTTGATTACTATTTAGTAGAAACTGACACACAAAATGATGTTGCTGCAATGGTAGCCTAAACCTTCTCATTGATTAAGAGAGTAATTTAGTTCTTGGGAATGGGAAGATGGGTATATATCATGAGAAACTGTTTTAAGTTTCTAAAACTTAATGTTTTCCTGAGAAATTCATTCTTCCATCTTGTCATTTTACTTACTCAAAGCCAGGAAAAAGGAAGAGGTCATGGGAGATATAATTAAGTAAAATAATTTATTTAAGGTATATATAAAGAGTATACTGTAAACAGCAACATGATTTTAACATTTGAGGTATATTTTAGTCCAACCCACAACCCCCCAACAAATACCTCTGACAAAGCAAGTAATCCATCTGAAGGGACTAGAATATTAATGTGATCTTTCAGCAATGGTTTGAGGCAGTAGACAACTTTGAAAGGAGATGATGGATTTCCTAAAGAAAATCTCAGCAAATATATTATTTATACAGCTTCATCATATTTCTCTCATCTCTTCCTTGTCTTTTTTCCCTCATGTATTAGCATTTTTTTACAGCCCTGTCCTGAATATACTGACTCCTAAAGATTAATGAAAGTTAAAAAAATTCAAATATAGTTTGAATTAAACTACATTGTTCTTATAACAATAGAGTTTTTAGTATAATAGAACAGACACCAGAGATGTATAAGCTGAAAAAATATGAATAAAGGATAAATACTGTACACAAAGGAGCAGATTAGTGTCATGGTTAAGAGTCATAATGCTTCTGTTTAAATCCTGGCTCTTCAACTCACTAGCATATGACATTTGGTAACTCTCTTCTATGCACCTCAGCTTCTTTCCTTGTAAAATGGGACTAATAATGTACTTACTCACATAATGGTTGTGAAGATTAAATAAGTTGACATATGCAAGATGTGCAAGCCTTAGCTCTTTTTAAAACAAAATTAATTAGAAAAGCACTTTAAATTGATGTGTATAAATCTGGGGGGAAGGTAGAAAGGAAATAATGTGGATTTTATGTTGTAGTTGAGGAGAAGGGGGTGTCAGCTTATTTCTGTTAACTATGGAAAGGTTCAGGAAGGAAGGAGGAACACTGCACAGGCTGATACAGTGGCCTGCTGGGAAGAACTTATGGGGAAAAGAGTGGAAAAAAAGAGTTTGGCATTGAAAGCTGGAGATAGGTCAATATGAACTCAAATGGTAAAAAAAAAAAATGTTAGATTTAATCAGAAATGTTATGAGGTATCATTTTAAGAGCATGGAATGGAATGAGTTACACTACAAAAAACAGATGATTAATTGTGGCTTTGGTAGTGAGACGAAGTTTTGTACATAGAAGTTACAGCGGTAGTGTGTGTAGAAATAAAACATTTAGATTATAGTACAATCTTAGAATAATAGAAATAGAATTCATCATATACATACATGTATGTGTATATACAGATATAGATAGATGGATATGAGGTAGAAGGTAGATGGGGCCTTGGGCTGGACACCTGGTGTTCATCAAGTAGAATAAAATTCAAGCTTTGTTCTCACCCAGATACTCCAAGGACAAAGCTAGAGGCAAAATCTGAGCTCTGCAAAAGTACAGAGATAAAGCACTCCCTCCTGAAGTCCAGGAAGACTTCCCTGTATGCATATATGCAGCAAAGCTTCCTGGGGGTCAAAAAGGGAGGGGGACACCACCCCATAAAGTCTGGACATGCACCTATGCACCCACCTATGGTGGGATCATCTTAGAAAAAAATTGCTCACTCACCTTGTGGAGGGTCCTAGGACCAGCCAAGTGTGAAGAAAAAAACAAGTTAATTGGTCACATGTAGACAAAGACCAAGAAGGACTGTGCTAAAAAAAGTGATGTAAGCCATCTCTATATTGCAGTCCTTACTCAGGACACCTGCACTCCTCCCTAGGTCTGTATCTCTGCCTTACCTGTGACATAAATTAATAAACTGTTTCTCTGTGTGCTCTTCCGTATGTTGTACTGTGTCTCTGATAATAAATTTTGTGTCTTGTTTTGGAGTTTTGGTCTCCTTGCAACATACTTGGTTTCAAATGGGGTATGCTATGCTATGCTAAGTCACTTCAGTTGTGTCTGACTCTGTGCGACCCCATAGACAGCAGCCCACCAGGCTCCCCCGTCCCTGGGATTCTCCAGGCAAGAACACTGGAGTGGGTTGCCATTTCCTTCTCCAGTACATGAAAGTGAAAAGTGAAAATGAAGTCGCTCTGTCGTGTCCAACCCTCAGCGACCCCATGGACTTCAGCCTACCAGGCTCCTCCGTCCATGGGATTTTCCAGGCAAGAGTACTGGAGTGGGGTGCCATTGCCTTCTCCATAGATGGGGTAAGAATCAGGTAACTTTTCTTCTAGCCTCTAGCCTGTAGCCTCTGGTGGACTGTTCAATCCCTGGACAGGGAAATAAGATCTTGATTTAAGACTGTTGTATCTCTAAGAATAGATAGATAGGTAGATAGATAAGTAAGACAACTATTGATCTGATTTTAAAGTTAATTTATGAACTTCCTTGGTGGTATAGTGAATGGGAATCTGCCTACCAATGCAGGGGACATGGATTTAATCCCTGGTCCAGGAAGATTCCACATATGACGAAACAACTAGGCCCATGTGCCATGACTACTGAAGCTTGCCCCGCCCTAGAGCCCATCCTCCTTAACAAGAGAAGCCACCGCAATAAACGAGTTGCCCATGCACTGCAACAAAGAATAGCCCCCGCTCGGCGCAACTAGAGAAAGCCTGTGTAGAGCAATGAAGATCCAGTGCAACCATAAAATTCTTTTAAAAATTTAGAAAATGGTTACTCTACTTGAAAGTGACTTAATAACTCTCATTTCTTACATTTCATAATGAGAAGGCCCAAATGGATTAAGTTTGGGCAGGAGGTGACTACAGGGAAACTCCTAATATAGTGCAGATTAGCTTAGACAGAAGTTTACATGGCCTCTTGGCAAGATCCCCTGGAGGAGGGAAAGACTACCCACTTCAGTATTCTGGCCTAGAGAATTCCATGGACTATACAGTCCATGGGATCACAAAGAGTCAGACACGACTGAGCGACTTTCACTTTCCATATTTTTGTTATTGATGGTGGTGAGTGCAGTTACCTGAAAACAAGTTAAAATACCTAGTAAGAGTGGTATAATTTTTAAGTTATAAAAAAATCCTGCCTAGTTTTCCTGGGATAACATGTACTAATTGAATCATAACTTGAAGTGAAAGTGTTAGTCGCTCAGTTGTGTCTGACTCTTTGTGACCCCATGGACTGTAACCCACCAGGCTCCTCTGTCCATGGAATTCCCCAGGCAAGAATAGTGGAGTAAGGTAGCCATTTATTTACTCCAGGGGATCTTTCTGGCCCAGGGATTGAACCTGGATCTCCTGCATTGGAGACAGATTCTTTACTGTCAGAGCCACCAGGGAATCATAACTTACTTTGTATCAAATGTCAGTTGATATTAGCATGGCAAGACCATATACCTTTGAAAATTTAACAGTCATAATTGTGAGACTATTTTTAAAGGCTGATCAACAGATCCAACTGTATTCCTGGATTTTCCATCTTATTGATATTTTATAGTAGTTTCAGAAGTGTGGAGGCTAGTGTAAGTAAACTATAACTTATGGTACATGAACCGTGAACTTCCAGATGCTCAAGCTGGATTTAGAAAAGGCAAGAGGAACCAGAGATCAAATTGCCAACATCTGCTGGATCATCGAAAAACCAAGACAGTTCCAGAAAAATATCTACTTCTGCTTTATTGACTACGCCAAAGCTTTTGACTGTGTGTATCACAACATCTGTGGAAAATTCTGAAAGAGATGGGAATACCAGACCACCTGACCTGCCTCTTGAGAAACCTGTATGCAGGTCAGGAAGCAACAGTTAGAACTGGACATGGAACAACAGACTGATTCCAAATGGGGAAAGGAGTACGTCAAGGCTGTATATTGTCACCCTGCTTATTTAATTTATATGCAGAGTACATCATATGAAACGCTGGGCTGGAAGAAGCACAAGCTGGAATCAAGACTGCTGGGAGAAATATCAATAACCTCAGATATGCAGATAACACCACCCTTCTGGCAGAAAGGGAAGAAAAACTAAAGAGCCTGTTGATGAAAGTGAAAGAGTAGAGTGAAAAAACTGGCCTAAAACTCAACTTTCAGAAAACTAAGATGATACAGTGCAGAAATACAAAGGATTATAAGAGACTATTATGAACAACTATATGGGAATAAAATGGATAACCTGGAAGAAATGGACAGATTCTTAGAGAAGTTCAATCTTCCAGGACTGAACCAGGAAGAAATAGAAATTATGAACAACCCAATTACAAGCACTGAAATTGAAGTTGTGATCAAAGATTTCCCACAAAACAAAAGCCCAGGACCAGATGGCTTCACAGGAGAATTCTATCAAACATTTAGAGAAGAGCTAATGCCTATCCTTCTAAAACACTTTCAAAAAAGTGCAGAGGGAAGAACATGTCCAAACTCATTCTACAAGGCCACCATCACTCTGATACCAAAACCAGACAAAGACAACACAAAAAAAGAAAACTACAGGCCAATATCACTGTTGAACACAGGTGCAAAAATCCTCAACAAAATTTTAGCAAACAGAATTCAGCAACACATCAAAAAGCTCATACACCATGATCAAGTTGGGTTATCCCAGGAATTCAAGGATTCCTCAATACATGCAACTCAATAAATGTGATACATCACATTAACAAACTGAAAGATAAAACCCATATGATCATCTCAATAGGTCCAGAAAAAGCCTTTGACAAAATTCAGCACCCATTTATGATTAAGACTTCAAAAAATGGGCATAGAAGGAACCTACCTCAACATGGTAAAGGGCATATATGATAAGCCTACAGCAAACATTATTCTAAATGGTGAAAAACTGAAAGCATTCCCCCTAAGATCAGGAACAAGACAAGGGTGTCCACTTTCACCACTATTATTCAACATAGTTTTGGAAGTCCTAGCTACAGCAATTGGAGAAGAAAGAGAAATAGAAGGAATCCAGATTGGAAAAGAAGTAAAGCTCTCATTGTTTGCAGATGACATGATACTGTACATAGAAAACCCTAAAGATAGTATCAGAAAATTACTATAGCTAATCAGTGAATTTAGCAAAGTTGCAGGATACAAAATCAGTACCCCCCAAAATCACTTGCATTTCTATATACTAACAATGAAAAATCAAAAAGGGAAATTAAGGAATTGATCCCACTCACCATGGCAACAAAAAGAATTAAATATTTAGGAATAAACTTACCTAAGGAGACAAAAGAACTGTACACAGAAAATTATGACACTAATGAAAGAAATCAAAGATGACATAGACAGATGTCATAAAATGATGGAGAGATATTCCATGTTCCTGGGCAGGAAGAATCAATATTGTGAAAATGACTATACTACCAAATGCAATCTACAGATACAATGTGATCCCTATCAAATTACCAATGGCATTTTTCACAGAACTAGAACAAAAAATTTCAAAATTCATATGGAAACACAAAAGACCTCGAATAGCCAAAGCAGTCTTGAGAAAGAAGAATGGAGCTAGAGGAATCAACCTTCTTGACTTCAGATTACACTATAAAACTACAGTCATCAAGACAGTATGGTACTGGCACAAAAACAGAAATATAGAACAATGGAACAAGATAGAAAGCCCAGAAATAAACCCATGCACCCATGGGTACCTTATTTTTGACAACAGAGGCAAGAATATACAATGGGGAAAAGACAGCCTCTTCAATAAATGGTGCTGGGAAAACTGGACAGCCACATGTAAAAGAATGAAATTAGAACACTTCCTAACACCATACACAAAGATAAACTCAAAATGGATTAAAAACCTAAATTTAAGACAGAAACTACAAAACTCTTAGAGGAAAACATAGGCAGAACACTTGATGACATAAATCAAAGCAAGATTCTCTATGGCCCACCTCCTAGAGTAACAGAAATAAAAACAAAAGTAAACAAGTGGGACCTAATTGAACTTACAAGCTTTTGCACAGCAAAGTAAAGTATAAGTAAGGTGAAAAGATAACTCTCAGAATGGGAGAAAATGATAGCAAATAAAACAACTGACAAAAGATTAATTTCCGAAATATATAAGCAGCTCATACAACTCAATGCCAGAAAAGCAAACAACCCAATCAAAAAGTGGGAAAAGACCTAAACAGACATTTCTCCAAAGAAGACCTACAGATGGCTAACAAACACATGAAAAGATGCTCAACATAGCTCATTATTAGAGAAATGCAAATCAAAACTATAATGAGATATCACCTCACACCAGTCAGAATGGCCATCATCAAAAAATCTACAAACAATAAATGCTGGAGAAGGTGTGGAGAAAAGGGAACACTCTTGCACTGTTGGTGGGTATGTAAATTGATACAGCCACTATGGAAGACAGTATGGAGATTCCCTTACAAACTAGGAATAAAACCACCAGCAATCCCAGTCTTAGGTATATAACCTGAGAAAACCAAAATTGAAAAAGGCACATGTATCCCATTGTTCAATGCAACACTATTTACAATAGCTAGAACATGGAAGCAACCTAGATGTCCACTGACAGATGCATGGATAAAGAAGTTGTGATACATATACACAATGGAATATTAGTCAGCCATAAAAAGGAATGCATTTGAGTCAGTTCTAATGAGGTGGATGAACCTAGAACCTATACACAGAGTGAAGTGAATCAGAAAGAGAAAGATAAATATCATATTCTAACACATATATACAGAATCTAGAAAAATGGTACTGAAGAATTTATTTACAGGGCAGCAATGGAGAAATAGACATAGAGAATAGACTTATGGACATGGGGTGTGGGGAAGACAGGGTGAGATGTATGGAAAGAGTAACATGGAAACATATTACCATATGTAAAATAGATAGCCAACAGGAATTTGCTGTTGGGCTCAGGAAACTCAAACAGAGGCTCTGTATCAATCTAGAGGGGTAGGATGGAGCAGGAGATGGGAGGGAGGTTCAAAAGGGGATATATGTATACCTATGGCTGATTCATGTTGAGGTTTGACAGAAAACAACAAAATTCTGTAAAGCAATCATCCTTCAATAAAAAAATAAAAAGAGCAACAACAACAACAAAACACTAAGATCATGGCATCTGATCCCATCACTTCATGGCAAAGAGATGGGGAAATAATGAAAACAATGAGACACTTTACTTTTTTGGGCTCCAAAATCACTGCAGATGGTGACTGCAGCCATGAAAAGATGCTTGCTCCTTGGAAGAAAAGCTATGACCAACCTAGACAGCATATTAAAAAGCAGAGACATTACTTTGTCAACAAAGGTCCATCTAGTAAAAGCTATGGTTTTTCCAGTGGTCGTGTATGGATGTGAGAGTTGGACTATAAAGAAAGCTGAGTGCCGAAGAATTGATGCTTTTGAACTGTGGTGTTGGAGAAGACTCTTGAGAGTCTCTTGAACTGCAAGAAGATCAAATGAGTCAATGCTAAAGGATATCAGTCCTGAATATTCATTGGAAGGGTTGATGCTGAAGCTGAAACTTCAATGTTTTGGCCCCCTGATGCAAAGAACTGATTCATTGGAGAAAACCCTGATGCTAGAAAAGATTGAAGGCAGGAGGAGAAGGGGACGACAGACCATGAGATATTTGGATGGCATCACCAACTCGATGGATATTAATTTGAGCAAGCTTCAGGAGTTGGTGATGGACAGGAAAGCTTGGTGTGCTGCAGTCCATGGGGTTGCCAAGAGCTGGACATGACTGAGTGGCTGAACTGAACTGAACTTATTGTTCAAGGTATTGGGATGATTTGAAGAAAAGATTGGCAGCAATCAGAAATCCTGGAGTTCTGAGCCTAGGACTGTGGATTTAATTCTCCTGTTCATCTTCCTTTCTCCCATCTTTGAGCTCTAGGAAGAAGCTCTGGGACCTTGAGATCCAGTTGAAACACTGGTAGCGCATTGCTGGTAGTGCTGGTAGATAGATGAGAAGCCTGCTATGTGATGATGGGGAGCAGAAGGGTTCTTACCTTCAAGCATAGGGCAGGAGCTACATGAACAGAATGGATGGTCTCCAGATTTTGTTTGCCATTTTGTTTGAGTGAACTGATAAATTCTCATTAGGCTTGGCTCACAGTAAATCTTAAACTTATTTTGGTTGAATAGCTTAGGTAAATATTAATCCTGATAAGTGCTGATCTGGAACAAAAATGTAATATTTGAGGTAATGGTGTTAAGGTATCTTCTGCATATTGAATGACTCTATTATCCATGTAAAATGAAAGGGTTAGACTTATAGAAGTCAATTTGCACCCTATTTTAATCCTATTTTTATCTTCCTAGGCAGGGGGAGAGAAAATTCCCAACTGGTTTCTGTATGTGTGTGTGTGTGTGTGTGTGTATACTGGTTTCTGTATGTGTGTGTGTGTGTGTATATAAAATATTGAGAGGTCAGCATTATTATTCAAAAATCAAAATTATTGTATCTCTACTGATAGACATTAATTTATTGAGATACAAAACAATCAGGAATGGGAGCAAATTTCATAATGGCTACAAAATAGAGAAATTGCTAAACAATTCCCCCCCAAAATCAAGGAAAAACACATTTTTCTTTTTACTGGTGAATAAATACAGTAGATTAAGAAGTTATCTATGTTTCACATAGTCTAGTTAAATATATTAAATTTGTACTTGAAGTTATAAAAATGAGCCTGAAAGTCTTTGGTTTCCTTTTGGTTCTAAATTTCAATGTGGCTTTTGAAGGGATATCTATCTTCCCCATTAAGTTGTAATGCCATTTCCTCTCTGAGAATCTAACATCATCTTCTTCACGTTGCCTAACTGATGTCAGTTGAATTTGATCTAACAAACAGTGACCCACTCTGTAACAGTGTTTCAGCCCTAAAACTTTTACTTCATGAAAAGTTCTCATGCCTCAGTTTGAGCATTTTTTGTCTTAAATTTGTAAGGCAATTAGATCATCTTATAGACCTGTCAGTGTTCTGCTGTTAATGATTTTCCCTTACAGTGACTTCAAGGAGTTTCTGAAGGAATCTTCTTCACTAAGCATTATAGATTCCTTAGGCATGGGGTATAACCTAGTCTTTTTTTTGAGGAGAGCTCCTTACCCATTGCCTTATGGCCCATACTTTATTTTGTATGGATTTTGTTGACCTCTCACATATTTTAAATTTAAGGTAAATTATGAAATGACTAATCCTGTGATTTAGCATGTGAAAGTGAAAGTCGCTCAGTCATGTCTGACTCTTTGCAATCCCATGGACTGTCCATGGAATTCTCCAGGCCAGAATACTGAAGTGGGTAGCCTTTCCCTTCTCCAGGGGATCTTCCCAACCTAGGGATTGAACCCAGCTCTCCTGCATTGTAGGTGGATTCTTTACCAACTGAGCTATCAGGATTTAGCAAAGAGGTAAGAAAAAAAAGATTCAATGGTCACATTTTCTCCAATATATTTTTTAGCCTTAGATTAAATCAAGGATGATGTCTACAGAGGACCCATTGTAGATAATATGCATACAAATAAAGATCTTTGGTGTGACTAGCCAAAAAACTAATTCCTTCTTTGAAATGTTATATTTACGGTATCTTAATCTGAGATACAGCTCTTCCCTGGTGTCTCAGACGGTAAAGCGTCTGCCTACAATGTGGGAGACCCGGGTTCAATCCCTGGGTCAGAAACATCTCCTGGAGAAGGAAATGGCAATCCACTCCAATATTCTTGCCTGGAAAATCCCATGGATGGAGAAACCTGGTAGGCTACAGTCCATGGGGTTGCAAAGAGTCGGACACGACTTCCAACTATGTTCTAGACAATTTTTATACCTGACTCAAAGAATAGACAAAGGGCCTTTTCTGCCTAAGCTACCATTTCTTCTCTGTCATTTTCTTCTGCTTCTCATCCCTTTATTCTCTCCATGCCCACCCATCCTCCTGCTTGTTCTTCCTCAGTCAAGCATACTCCTTATTCAAGGACTTGATGCTTGCTGCTCCATCTCCCTGAGATGCTGCTCCTTCAGATTTTGGTAGAGTTAAGCTCTTTTGTGCTTTCAGGTTTCTTTGGTCAAAATTTACATTCCAGCGAGCCACTTAAGTCAATGTTTAAAAATTCAAACTCCTATCTGTACTTTTCATTTTTTCTCTTCCTACTTTATCTCCTCAGCACTGATTACAATCTGGCACATCACATATACTATTTATTTCCTGTCTTCTATTCCACAATTTAAGCCCCATGAGGGCAAGACATTTTTTTCACTGTCATATCCTCAGTGCATAGCAGAGCTTGGCACCTCTAAGTATTCCAACTATTTGTTGATTTAATGATTGAAAGAAAGAATAACTCTATGATGTCTGGTCATATGGCTAAATTTTTCCTTCTTCAAATGTAATCTGTGCTTAATATAAATCTCTCCTTCTGTGTGTAAATCCAAATTAAGGACTGTGGAATTAGTGTTAGTTTAAAGCTGCTGTGATATTTAAAATCATCACTGTAAATAAAGGGTCAGTGTACATACCTTTTGTAAGACTGCTGGATAAGTAAATTATATTTTTTTGTCATATGACTGTCTTTATTTTTATTTCAAAGGACAAATAAATAAATCAGCAGAAAAAATATTTAGATAGGTGGTATACAGTGACACCATAGGGAAATAGATTTGATGACTTAAACTTATTTCAAGCAAATTATAATTGCTGCCCAGGAGAGAAAAGCAAAAACCAAGAGATTGTTTCTGCTTCTATTTGCTGGAAATAGTGTACACATAATGTACTTGACGTGAAATAATGACAAAAGAGAACTAGAACTATTCACAGCTAAATGACAGGGAGGCCTGGCATGCTGCAGTCCATGGAGTCACAAAGAGTCAGACACAATGGAGCAACTGAACTGAACTGAACAGCTAAATATTTATAATTTCACAACTGGGTACAAATCAAATGAGTCTGCCTAAAATGGAAGAAAGTCATAAAATTCTTCAAAAGCAGTTCCTGGAGAAAAAAACAAGAGCTAACTTGTCTAAAAAGAGCCTGATCTTTGTGCCTGGCACAATGCTTAGGACTTTGCTCACATTGAAATGCTAAGTCCTCCAGCAACATTATAAGTGGGTCCTATTTATTTTCTCCACTTTGTGGATGAGGAAATGGAAGAGAGCTTGTGCAGCTTGCCTGGTTGTACAGAGCTGCTAAACGGTAACACAGAGATTCTGCATTGTATGGTCTTAGTTACACAATATAGTGTTGAACATGGAGACCACAACTTGGATGCAAGCCTAACAGCCATTTTTGGCTGTTTAAGTTCAACTCTAAGGGGGCAGACATCTTAAAAGGGTATCCCATAGGATTAAATTACCTACCGATAGCAATAGTGAATGTATTTATAGCAACTTTTTAACATCCATTTTTCCCTAGCTATTCAAAAATAAAAAATGAAAATCAAGTTAAATACAGAGACTGACTTGAGTTTAGTATCAGTTCTTTTGTTTAACTTCTGAAGTCAAAGTTGACTAGATGCAATATTTGAAAGAGTCAGCCTTACAGAGTTGACATCTGAAAAAGAAAGAAGCCAGGAGAGAGAACTAATTAACCTTGTTGATTCGTAGATGGAGAATTCCCTTACCCCCTGGTGATAAGCCTGTTTGTCTCCTTGACAGTGAAATGTTGCATCCTACAGATATAAAGAAAGGGAGACATAAAGCAGTATAGCAAATGCTAAGTTAAAAAAAAGATATGGCGTCTGGTCTAGGTATAGTAAACATTTGAAAGTGGGGCAGAGATGATGGAGATTTGTAAATGTACAGACAGAAGGAAAAGTCAAGAAAAGCTATCCTTTGGCTGTTGTCATTCTTTCTATCATGACTAGCCATTCCTTTTGTTGGAGGAAAAGTCTTCAGGCTGTTTTTCCAGATTCTTCTTTACTTTCATCCTCATTAGCAGTTCCCTGACCCAGGACTGCCTAAGAGATGTTTTCAAACAGATTTGATCATGCTGCCCAGTTCTGCTGACTCAAATGCTATTAAACCACCTATGCTTTCTTTTTTAAACTCTGGAAAACAGAAGATATATATATTATAAACCAATAATATTTTCCTTCTTTTCTCTCTTTTTTTAAGCTTCCCTGGCTACTCTTAAAACTATACCCATTTTTCCCTAGCTGTAAAAGTTTTCCTATATTATTGTGTTGTTAGTCATAGCCTTTGTGGATTTTATATTTTGTGATAGTAATTTAATCTGTTATAGCACAAGCAGGTTCAACTTGTTTACTTCAGTGACCTACTATGCTGGAGTGGTTAAAAAAAAAAACCACCTAAGTTCCCTTATGAGAATTTTAAGCCAAATTCTCTCTGTCCAGATGGTTCCTGCTACTAGGCCAGGAAAATGTAGAGCCTCTCTATTTCCTGCTGATTTGTTTATAGTGGCCCTTGATTGCTATTAACGATCCTCAGCTGTACCAGTCACCTAGCCCTGTCTCCCTTCCATCTCTTCCATCCTCATTAACCCCTTGGGATTGGTTCCTGCTTTTCTGAAGTCTGATCCTTCCTCACTTCTTCACAAAAGAAACAAAACTTTAATTTCAAGAACTTTCTAGGAAACAACTGGAAAAATAAAGAATTAATTCTGTCTATAAAGGCAAACATGGCAATGTTGACATGTGAACAATTCTAGGAAAGAATACTTTGACTTTATCTTTTAACTTTGCACTCTTGCAACTATATACATGCTCATTTTCACTTAGTTTTTAAATAAATAATGAATCCTGAAGCATCTAAAAATACAAAAATTCATGCAGACATCTCTATCTGTGTCAGATTGTTTCTTGGAGATATTTTAGATATAGCTTTGTCAAATCTTTAGAGTTTTTCATTACTCAAAGCTTACTCTTGATATCATTTCCCATTACTTCTTTTTAAAAAAAATTATTTATTTTTTATTGAAGGAAAATTGCTTTACAGAATTTTGTTCTTTTCTGTCAAACCTCAACATGAATCAACCATAGGTATACATATATTCCCTCCCTTTTGAACCTCCCTCCCATCTTCGTCCCCACTCCACCCCTCTAGGTTGATACAGAGCCCCTGTTTGAGTTTCCTGAGCCATTCAGCAAATTCCCATTGGCTATGTATGGTAATGTAAGTCTATGCCCCGACCAGTTATGCTGAAGAAGCTGAAGTTGAATGGTTCTATGAAGATCTACAAGACCTTTTAGAACTAACACCCCCAAAAGAAGTCCTTTTCATTATAGAGGACTGGAATACAAAAGAGAGAAGTCAAGAAACACCTGGAGTAACAGGCAAATTTGGCCTTGGAGTACAGAATGAAGCAGAGCAAAGGCTAATAGAGTTGTGCCAAGAGAATGCACTGGTCATAGCAAACACCCTCTTCCAAACAACACAAGATAAGATTCTACACATGGACATCACCAGATGGTCAACATCGAAATCAGATTGATTATGTTCTTTGCAGCCATACATAGAGAAGTTCTATACAATTAGCAAAAACAAGACTGGGAGCTGACTGTGGCTCAGATCATGAACTCCTTATTGCCAAATTCAGACTTAAATTGAATAAAGTCAGGAAAACCACTTGACCATTCAGGTATGACCTAAATCAAATCCTTTATGATTATATAGTGGAAGTGAGAAATAGATTTAAGGGACTAGATGTGATAGAGTGCCTGATGAACTATGACGGAGGTTAATGACATTGTACAGGAAACAGGGATCAAGACCATCCCAAAGAAAAACAAATGCAAAAAAGCAAAATGGCTACCTGAGGAGGCCTTACAAATAGCTGTGAAAAGAAGAGAAACAAAAAGCAAAGGAGAAAAGGAAAAATACACCCATTTGAATGCAGAGTTCCAAAGAATAGCAAGGAGAGATAAGAAAGCCTTCCTCAGCAATCAGTGCAAAGTAATAGAGGAAAGCAGTAGAATGGGAAAGACTAGAGATCTCTTCAAGAAAATGAGAGATACTAAGGGAACATTTCATGCAAAGATGGGTGCAATAAAGGACAGAAATGTATGGACTTAACAGAAGCAGAAGATATTAAGAAGAGATGACAAGAATACACTGAAGAACTGTACAAAAAAGATCTTTCTGACCCAGGTAATCACAATGGTGTGATCATTCACTTAGAGCCAGACATCCTGGAATGTGAAGTCAAGTGGGCCTTAGAAAGCATCACAATGAACAAAGCTAGTGGAGGTGATGGAATTCCAGTTGAGCTATTTCAAATCCTGGAAGATGATGCTGTGAAAGTGCTGCACTCAATATGCCAGCAAATTTGGAAAACTCAGCAGTGGCCACAGGACTGGAAAAGGTCAGTTTTTATTCCAATCCTAAAGAAAGGCAATGCCAAAGAATGCTCAATCTACTGCACAATTGCACTCATCTCACACACTAGTAAAGTAATGCTCAAAATTCTGCAAGCCAGGCTTCATCAATACGTGAACCGTGAACTTCTAGATGTTCAAGCTGGTTTTACAAAAGGCAAAGGAACCAGAGATCAAATTGCCAACATCCGCTGGATCATTGAAAAAGCAAGAGAATTCCAGGAAAAAATGTATTTCTTCTTTATTGACTATGCCAAAGCCTTTGACTGTGTGGATCACAAGAAACTGTGGAAAATTCTGAAAGAGATGGGAATACCAGACCACCTGACCTGCCTCTTGAGAAACCTGTATGCAGGTCAGGAAGCAACTTAGAACTGGACATGGAACAACAGACTGGTTCCAAATAGGAAAAGGAGTACGTCAAGGCTGTATATTGTCACCCTGCTTATTTAACTTATATGCAGAGTACATTGTGAGAAACACTGGGCTGGAGGAAGCACAAGCTGGAATCAAGATTGCTGGGAGAAATATCAATAACCTCAGATATGCAGATGACACCACCCTTATGGCCGAAAGGGAAGAAGAACTAAAGAGCCTCTTGATGAAAGTAAAGAGGAGAGTGGAAAAAGTTGGCTTAAAGCTCAACATTCAGAAAACTAAGATCATGGGTCTGGTCCCATCACTTCATGGCAAACAGATGGGAAAACAGTGGCTGACTTTACTTTTTTGGGCTCCAAAATTACTGCAGATAGTGATTGTAGCCATGAAATTAAAAGACGCTTACTCCTTGGAAGGAAAGTTATAACCAACCTAGACAGCATATTAAAAAGCAGAGACATTACTTTGTCAACAAAGGTCCATCTAGTCAAGGCTATGGTTTTTCCAGTAGTCATGTATGGATGTGACAGTTGGACTGTAAAGAAAGCTGAGTGCTGAAGAATTGGTGCTTTTGAATTGTGGTGTTGGAGAAGACTGTTGAGAGTCTCTGGGACTACAAGGACATCCAACCATTTTATCCTGAGGGAGATCAGTCCTGGGTGTTCATTGGAAGGACTGGTGTTGAAGCTGAAACTCCAATACTTTGGCCACCTAATGCGAAGAGCTGACTCATTTGAAAACACCCTGATGCTGGGAAAGATTGAAGGCAGAAGCAGAAGGGGACGACAGAGCATGAGATGGTTGGATGGTATCACCGACTCAATGGACATGGGTTTGGGTGGACTCTGGGAGTTGGTGATGGACAGGGAGGCCTGGTGTGCTGCAGTTATGTGGTTGTAAAGAGTTGGACATGACTGACTGGACTGAACTGAACTGAATGTAAGTTTCCATGCTACTCTGTCCATACATCTCACCCTCTCCTCTCCTCTCCACATGGAGTTCTTCTTTATAGATGATATTTTAGGTTGCACAAGATATAAACAAATAAAAATATCATCGCTGTCAGAGTGTTAACTTATCTCCACTATGTTCATGAATGTAATATTTCTGTAGTCCCTCTTTGAAATAGGTAGAATGTTCTGTAAAGGAAAAAAAAAAATGGAATGGAGATCAACTCAAGTATCATTCTTTGAGTTTCTAATTAGAGCTTGAAGCAGATATGACTTCATGAATTAAAGTGATTTAAAATGTCTTTTGCCTTTGGTATTACTCTAGCACCACCAACTTAATGGACATGAATTTGTCCAAACTCCAGGAAGTAGTGAAGGACAGGGAATCCTGGTGTGCTGCAGTCCATGGGGTTGAAAAGAATTGGACACGACTTAGCAACTGAACATCATTACTCTATTTCCTCTTTTACTGTCCTTTGCTCTCTTTGTCTTAAATATTAAATTACAAGTTCATTTTAAGAAGTCTTTGTCTCTTTGTCTTCTAGCAGAGCAGTTGATCATAAAAGCTAACATTCATGGTATATATTCTAACTGCTAGGTGCTCACCATATACTTCACATGAACTGTTCTTTTATTTCTCACAAAATTTTTTGGGATAAATTTTGAAGTCATTCCCATTCACAGAGGGAGAGACGGAGAGTTACAGAGGTTGTGTATAAACGTCATATAGGCAGTTCTTCCTTAAGAAGCAGGTGAACAAACTTAACATCCAAGTATGTTTCTCCTGAAGTAAAAATGACTGTGAAAGAAGAATTTGCTTTAGGGCAAAGAATTTGAGGATTGGGACCAAGGGGCTCACTGTTAAATCACAGAAGCAGAAATGCTCTGAACCTCCCTGTCAGGAGCAGCTATGGGGGGCTGCTAGGATTAAAGTGAAAGTTTCTCAGTCATGTCCGACTCTTGCCACCCCTCCTGGAATTCTCCAGGCCAGAATACTGAAGTGGGTAGCCTTTCCCTTCTCCAGAGGATCTTTCCAACCTAAGAATCGAACCCGGGTCTCCCACCATTGCAGGTGGATTCTGTAGCAGCTGAGGCACAAGGGAAGCTAGGATTAAGTTGATCCAATAATCTTAACCTCCATTGCTTTCTGAGGAAGGAAATGCATTGCTTTTGTTTTCCTCACTGGATGGTAGAAAGAAAGCACCATAAAACAGGAAAAAATAATATACATTTCTTTTAAAAAATAAAAAGATTAAGAGCTCTCTGATATGCATGAAAAGTGAAAGTGAAAGTTGATCAGTGTCCGACTCTTTGCAACCCCATGGACTATATATAAGATGACATAAATTAACATTTATTTGTAACAATTTTCATAATTTATCCTACTCTATTATTTTAGAATCTGTGGGCAATTTTTCTGGTATTTTATAATCAGATTTTTAGTTAGTTTTTAACTACATATAGGAAAATTCAGACAACATTTGATAAATTGCATGTTGGATCATAAATCATCTGGGGACTCATTTTGCCAGCTGAACCTTTCTTTTTTTTTTAGGCTTTTGATTCTTTTGCTAATCTCAATAATGTCTCTATTTAAAAATAACCATCATCAGATAGTGTGTATTTAGGGCTGTGACCAATGAAGCTGGAATGCCTTTCACCATCTGTCTAGGAGGGAGGTTTTGCTTGTGGGAACACAGGTTTGCTGAATGAATTCCCCTGGTACAAATACACTGTTCAAGGCAGCACATTACACTGTGCTTTAAGTGAACAGATACATTCCAAAATCAGATGAGGACTTGGGGAATTGCCCACATTTAACCAAACAACCAGCTGTGCAAATGTTAAAATGCTATTGATCTATTATAGTATTTGAGAATCATGGAGGGTCATTTAGTTCAATACTCTGATGGTTACCCAGCAGGGCTGGAAGCTTTGCTGGTTCAGACATAACTGATAATAGTCATTACTGAAGATGATCAAAAAGGTTGACTAGACCTTTTTTACCCTATTACCACTCCATTTATGCGTCCCTCCCCTCAATTTCCAGATCCTGGAAATTTCTCCCCTAAAATTTGGCTAAAGAGAAGGGTTGTGTTGGTTTTTTTTTCTGATACATTTTCCCTTCTTCGTTTGATTTCTAACTGCTATATGGAAATGACAAAATCAAACAGACATACAGTGGAAAATCAGAATTTGTATCACAAACAAAAAGTAAGAATATTAGTAAAAAATATTTGTTTTCTGTTGTCTCTTGCTTGTTTCCTGTTAGTCTCTCCCTCCTGCTCTAGTCAAATTTTCTTTGTGTTATGATTTTCAGCTCATGAAGTCTATATTCACTTTTTTTCTGTATGGAAATGAAGCTTTTACATGAATCTTAGATTTCATTTTGTTCTATTTCCTTTGGTTTTCTCATGTGTTGGCTCTATTTTTTCACTCAGCTGTATTTTAATGAATTATTCCTGGTGACTGAAATATTCTTCTGAGATACACACATATATATATATATTATTTTTTGCCATTATATAAATAATCAATTAATTTGTTAAGGAGAGTTATGCATTCCATAAAACTATAACAGCCTATTTTCAGAACAATTAGAATAAGATTATTATAAAATGTGGTTGAATTGAGAGTTGAATCCTTTGCTTTTTAGATAAGGGCTCTTATAACAACAAAAATAGTATTTCCTTTTGGCTACACATAGCATTTTAGTGTTTTGGAACATGCTTAAAAAATGTAATTTTGGTTCAAATAAAAATAAAGTATTTATTATTTGAAAGAATAGCTTAGGGCTGAATTTTCACATTTTCTGCTGAGATGCAAGTCAAAAGGAGTCAATTAAAATTATCCTTTTGCTTAGATAAATAGCAATTACAACAAAAAGCATTGAAAAATAACACTTCAGCAGAGCCCAGAGATATGGAAAGCAGTGTTAGTGTGTAAAAAAGCTCTAGGAACCGAAAGACACTGTCAAGTGGACAGAAATTGTTTTTTTTTGTATTTGCTTTAGTGGAGTAAGACACTTCTCCAAGAGGCAGAGAAAATGGTTTTCATGCTCTCTCTCTCTCCTAACTACTAAATCATGAGATTCCATTTCCATCATTAAGTCATTTCTTTGCAGGTGATGTCTCTATTCCTTTTCCACTCTAAGGTTCTATGAATTTTAGAAATATTGACTTAGAGATTGTTTCATAAATCATGAATGCAAACCAACTGATCCAATCACAGATATTAATGTTATCAGACCCAGGAGTGACCCTCCAATTTTCATCACCATAACCTGAATTCCTGAACCAAACAAATAATCTCATCTGATGTTATTGAAAAAAGGTTGCGCTTGAGTAATGAAATTCCAATGCAATTTGAACTCTGAATTTCACAGGCAAAACTTTAAGTTTAACCTTATTTTGTTTCATGGATTAGACTTTCAAAAGAGAGCCTCTCTTAGATGATTTGTGTGGAGTACAAGGACTGGTAGCTCAGCTGGTAAAGAATCCACTTGCAATGTAGGAGACCCCAGTTCGAATCCTGGGTTGAGATGATCCACTGGAGAAGGGATAGGCTACCCACTTCAGTATTCTTGGGCTTCTCTGGTGGCTCGGCTGGTAAAAAAATCTGCCTGCAATGCGGGAGACCCGGGTTCAATCCCTGGGTTGGGACAATCCCCTGAAGAAGAGAACAGCTCTGCACTCCAGTATTCGGCCTGGAGAATTCCATGGACTATATAGTCCATGTGGTCACAAAGAGTTGGACACAACTGAGTGACTTTCAAAAGGACTAATAGGTCCATTGCATTTTAAAGACTTTGAAGTATTCTATGTATCTCTCATTACTAAGAAGTATAGGACCTTTCAGGATGCATATTTACAGTAACTTTCATCTCTTAGAAAATTAGATAATCATAAAATACTGAAAACAGAAATATTTCAAAGTAATTGCATTGTCTATAAGATTCTGTTCTGTAATTAAGGGACTTGGAGGGGAGTGGTAGTTACTCTTTTCTCATCCTTTCTGTGTTCCATTTTTATACTACATGGCATAAATTCATTTTTTAAAATGTAATAAAATATAAATAGAGCAGAAAAAATCCAACCTCTACTCCTTCATAAAGGGATAGTTTAATTTAAAATTGCAGTCCCTAGAATGTTTAGTATCAAAGGTCAAGTTTCAGGCCTTCCTTTGCCTCCTTTTTTGTGTAGGAAGAAATGCTTTTTATATTGAAATTATTGTTCTGTTTTTCACAATATCTGATAGATGACCGTCACTTACACAAAACCAGTAAATGTTTGTATGAGGCTGATTGAATTAAATTGCCCTTGGGTTAGTGCTGGGTAGATGAAGAATAATTATGCTCACAAGCCAAGCTACTTTTGTTCTGCCGTTTTGAGAAAAGATGGGTCAACTTTCCTGAAGTTGTGATCTAATAATGGGCCAGATTCTAAGTAGGGACCTTTGAGTAGTTTAATTTATGTTGTTAACCTCAAGTAAAGCTGATTGTTATTTAAATATGATATTCTTTTTTGGAAATCAAGATTTTTTGTGCTTGCTTTCTAATACCTACCTTGCTTCTAATAACTTCTAATACCTAACTTACTTCTAATAGCTTTGGCTCAATCCTCCAACTAAAAAGTTAACAGACATATATACAAGTTTCTGTATTTTAGAAAGTTATTTAGAGTTAGAACAAGATCAAACAGAAAGGAAGACAAAGCTGGGCAGTGATTGGAGTAGAAAGGAAGTTGGAAAAAAAAAAAAAAAGAAAGGAAGTTGGCATAAAGAGGGAGAATGAGTCTGGTTTGGAGTCACCATGCAAAAAAAGTGGGAGAAAGAAGTATCAGAAAACATTTCAAGGCCAGGTGTGTATAACGTGGAATATAATGGATGGAGCAGCAAAACACATCCATGTCTTCAAATCACTGGAAAAAAATTAAGGCTGAAATCGGGAAGACAAGACTAAAACATTAGAAAATAGTTTCATTGGAATATATGAAGCCACATGCCTTTAACAGAGAGTAAATGATAAGACTTATTGCTAAAACCAATTATAAGCAGCAAAATATTACTCTTTTCATGACTTAATGTAATTAGATTTGCATTTTAAATAGGATAGCATTTATTACAGAAAAGTACAAGACATCTGTGCAATCTGCATTCAGGGCCTGCTTTATTGAGAAAGCAAAATTATGGGAGAAATAATAATTAGCTATGCTAGAATAAAAAGCCCTCTTTATCTAGTTACTACCCACTTTAGATATTAATATTATCCAAACTCATCTACACTGTGTTCTAAGAGTTTATTTAAGAAGTATGGTGTGCTGCAATTCATGGGGTCGCAAAGAGTCGGACATGACTGAGCGACTGAACTGAACTGAACTGATGGCTGCAACTTAGTGTTTTTCTTTATTTTTGGCTGGGTAGCATTTGTGTTTAGAAGACAATGGCAACCCACTCCAGTACTCTTGCCTGGAATATCCCACAGACGGAGGAGCCTGGTAGGCTGCAGTCCATGGGGTGGCGAAGAGTCGGACACAACTGAGTGACTTCCGTTTCACTTTCATGCACTGGAGAAGACAATGGCAACCCACTCCAGAGTTCTTGCTTGGAGAATCCCAGGGACGGGGGAGCCTAATGGGCTGCCGTCTATGGGGTCGCACAGAGTCGGACACGACTGAAGCGACTTAGCAGCAGCAGCATTTGTGTTTACCTTATTTCCAGTTACCTGCTTTTGTTGATGAAAAGTCAGTAATGACTGGAATTGGTACCCATTCTAAACTGGGGAGAATTTTCATTTTACTCTTGGTATTTGCCAACCTTTTATTTTAAAGCAACCTCTACTTTTTACCCAGAGCCACCCAGAGGAAAATGGGAATTTAGTATAATGAAGTATGCTATTTATTTATTTGCAATTACTATTCTCTCAGTTATACATTTTTCACAGTCAACTGCTTCGCTAAATTAATTCCTTTTGTTCCTAAAAATTGTATTCCCTTTAAACATGTTCCCCGTGGTAAGGAAAGCTGCACGTAAGAAATCTGGTCCATGATGTCAATATGAAGGCTTTATTTTATTTTATTATTCTGTTTTGCATATTAAAACAAATACATTATTCCCAGCACTGGTATTGTTTTGTCAGTCAGATTCTTTAATACCACAAGAAAGAGGCACACAGGAATTGTCTTGGCACAGGGAGCTTATGAAGTTTATATAGAAATAGTAGGTTGAAAGTTTTTCTGAGATTAACATGTACTACTCCTCTTGGAGAACTGAAACCGTAACTCAGTATTATCTAGGATCTAATAGGAATGTGCAGAGAAGGCAATGGCACCCCACTCCAGTACGCTTGCCTGGAAAATCCCATGGGCGGAGGATCCTGGTAGGCTGCAGTCCATGGGGTCGCTAAGAGTCAGAAACGACTGAGCGACTTCATTTTCACTTTTTACTTTCATGCATTGGAGAAGGAAATGGCAACCCGCTCCAGTGTTCTTGCCTGGAGAATCCCAGGGACGGGGGAGCCTGGTGGGCTGCCGTCTATGGGGTCGCACAGAGTCGGACACGACTGAAACGACTTAGCAGCAGCAATAGGAATGTGAGATACTTTTTCACTTATCATTTATGTTCCTAAATATATAGGGATTTGATTGGCTTAGGTTATCATCTTTCAATTAGGGTATAGTTTCACAATGGAGCCCTTCAGAGGTGGTTGGCCTCACTTTTGACCTGCTCCAGGTGTAGTTTCAGATTGAAACTATAGGGTTTAGTTTCCGAATGAAGTCTATTTGATATCGTTTTGGAACGGAGCCCTTCAGAGGTGGTTGGTCTTACTTCTAACCTGCTCCAGCTTGGTTGTCTTTAACTAGCACACTGATTACTGCTGCAGTCAGTGTTGCCAAAGGACTAGATTGGTTTCACCCCATATATCTTTGAAAGCATCATATATAGGAAAGGACTGGTTCTGGCCAATTTTCTTAGGAGGACATTGTGGGCTTGGCAGTCATTTGAGGTTATACAAATCTCCCTCCATCATGTCTGGTAAAAGTACCACTTTGTTAGATAAAGGTCATTTTTCTCATTTAAATTAGTTGATTTTATTAAAGTAGTTATTTCCCTATTTTAATTAGAAAATGTGGTAGGAATGAGAGGATTCAGGAAAAATTATTCCATGTTAAAGTACTAAAATCTAAATATCCTCATATCAAGAAACTAGTTGCCAGCTTCATAGTTTTCTTCCTTGAAATCACACACATTAAATTTGAAAGTATTGCATATATAGAGGAGTTGGTAGATATTGTTTCATGAAAGTCAGAGCCTATTATCTCTGCGATCTGTAGGTTTGATGTGATATGACTGTAGTATGGAAACGAGGGTTTGTTAGACAGAGACTTGTGAATTTCTAGTGACGGCTCATGGGTTGCGAGTCTAGAGTCTAATCCTTTTCTAAGATTAGAGTTCAGATTTATTGCTACAAATAAAACACTGCCTATTTTTTTTAAAGTAAGTTATTCATAGAAAGCAGAATAAATATACACTGCTGGCTCTCCTCCCACCAGTTTTTACTTTTTAAAACGGGATGTCTTACGAGGCAGTTAGCAGGAAACAACTGACACCACATGTTGGGGTGAGGTGGGCAGTAAAGCAGTAAGTGGAAGGGGAGAAGCTCCTTGAATAATTTAGTGGTCTCATAAAACTGAATTCTACCAGGAACTGTTAGATTCAGTTGTCACACCCTGAAAGAGTTTTGGTTTGCTCTGGAGGAAGAGTCCAGTGGGTTTAAAAGAGGGTTTCTGATACTCAAGTCACAGAAGGTGTGGAGTGTAACACTTCCACTTACCCAGTCACACCAAATTAAAAACAGAGAACTGGGGGAGAAGTAGGTTAGCAACTCTAAATTATGCAGGAACTAGAGGTAAATTAGTGAACCTCTCTGGCCATCTGCACACATTTAAAGGTTGAGAGAAACAACTATTATTTTGATGACTGCACGAGAAATGCGGTCACATAGCTTATAGAATGTGGGAATAAAGCAAACATTTATGGCATGTTTATTACATGTGTCATACAGGGTTTTAGTGCTTTTCTATATCACTTACAATCCTTGACGCCTTTTGTGTTAGGCCTTGTTATCATCATTTACATCAATGAGAAATTGGGCTCGAGGTAAGGTCCCAAGATAGTAAAATGCCCTTTGGGGCCCAAAGCTGGCTGATTTAAAGTCCAAAATGCCTAAGGGACTTGGAGAAATTTATTTACTATTGTTATAGCAGCAATGAGAAGCTTCCTCCTGCAGTTATTGTGGGGGAACTGCTCGCTAATTAAAATGACATTAAACAACTTGTAAATAAAATTTACTGCCTTTTCATTTATTTGTTTCAACAACACCTGCCTTGAGCCAGTGCCAAGGGATGTTCTGTGTGTGGTAGAATAAATTAGGAATAAATGAGTCATAGTATCCACCCCCAATAAAGAGGAGAGGTGGACATATGAATGAAAATTACATTATCATATAAAAAGAGCTAGAACATAGGTGCCTTAGTTAAAAGTGTGAGTTCCACCTGGTGTTATTCTTTTAAATGTGTGTCTTTAGAATTTTTTTGAGACAAACTTTATACACAGTGAAACAGTCAGATATTATATGTAGCATTTAATGAATTTTAATGCAGCATATGCACCTGTGTAACCAACAACTAAAACCAGACATAGGGCACTTTCATCATCATAGGAAGTCCTCCCATGTCCTTTTTTACTCTTTTCTCATCCCTTAGCAACTGTTCTAATCTCTATCACCATAGAATTTCAACTTGAACATCATACAAATGAAATCACTTGGTATGTTCTTTTTTCTTGTGATATAGCTTCATATTATCAGCAAAATATTTCAGAAATTTGGCTCCAAATGTTGATTGTATCCATAATTCTTTTTTATTGTGGAGTAGTATTCCATTGTGTAAATATACCAAAATTTACTTATCCATTTTTCTGCTGATGGACATTTGGATTGTCTCCAGTTATTGGCCAATTGTTATTTGATATCTGGCTCCTTAACTCAAGCAGTTTTTGGCTATACAAGCTATGTATTTATTCACTCATTTATTATATTTATACCTACCATTATCCACTAACCAATATGTCTATGCAAAATATACATTTAGGGTGAGATTATTTGTTAGTGAATGTGGACATATGTTCATAATTTTTATCATTTTTTGATAACTTTAATGTTTTAATGTTGATATATTAACACATCTGATCAGCATTTCATTGATTTTATTTTGCAGTGTGGTCAGTGAGGTTCTTATACTAGGATTAGCAATAATGTAATCCTCACCACTTGTCCACTTCGTGTAGGTTTAATTTAGCTGAAACTGAATAGTACAATTTGTAAGTTCACTTATTGGTTAAAATTGAGTATCATAATCCAAAAGTCCAGTATCTGGTGCAAATGTAGACTACTACATACATCAATAAAATGAAAACAAAGCATAAATGAAAGAACCTTTGTCCCATTTCTCCTACCTGTAGATGTTGCACTCATTCCTCATCCCCTGAATACTGTAGACGACATGAGCATCTGACATATATATTGCTTTACTGAGGGGACTAATGTCAAACTTAATATTACTTATTTCTTTAATTTTTTTAAGTTTAGAAAGTAATTAAAAATGCTAACATGTTCTGCACTCTACAGTGGTTTGGTTTATTCACATCCTGGGGGGCCTGCACTCTACTTTAGAGACACCTGATGTAGAGTGTGGCTTAGCAGAAAAACTGGACCAGTTAGCAGTCAGAATGCTCATTTTGAAATTATATCACACTCACGGACTCACTGTAGAACCCCATACTAGTCACTCCATATCTTTTGTACCTCATTTCAAGATAAGCCATTAAGACTAAGTAACTTCTAAGGTCTCCCTGTACCTAACACCACACGTGTTTAATTCATTCTGTCTTTGTGTCTTTTTCATCTTCTCAGGAGACCCATCTCCTAATATGATCTCCCTCTTATTACAGTGATGCCCTTTAGTAGTATTTGAGACAACACTGTGAGCTCAGTCTCTTGCATATCTTTCCCCTTGCCTATAGTTTAGCTAAATGTCCTGTTCCAAAAAGACTCCCAAGAGATGTTCTGCCAAGAGCAGTATGTAAAAGTCTAAGATAAGCAAACCTGTGCCCTACCACCCACAGTTGGTAAAATCCTGAGGCAAATGTCCAAAAAATCAAGGATGAGAAGTAGTAGTAGAAGTAGTGAAAGTCACTCAATCATGTCTGACTCTTGCGACCCCATGGACTGTAGCCCGCCAGGCTCTTCTGTCCATGGGATTCTCCAGGCAAGAATACTGGAGTGGGTTGCCATTTCCTTCTCCAGGGGATCTTCCTGATGCAGGAGTTGAACCCAAGTCTTCTGCATTGCAGGCAGATTCTTTACTGACTGAGCTATGAGGGAAGCCCTCTGAAGACAAATTGCTACAGTCTTATACTCACTCTCCTAGAAAGAGTTGGCAGTATTCAAAATGTGCTTAGAAGCAGGTAAGGTCATAGCAGGAAGGTTTATCTTATTGTTTCCTTGACTACAACTTAGATCTCTTTCTTGTGCTAACTACTAATTACTTTTCCGAATACTCAATGAGAAAGTTGAGCATAGTTTGGAAGATCATTACAATAGCTGGCAAATTAGAGTACTTTGAATTTTGATCATCATCTTACCATTGAATGTCTGAATTACTAACTTGAGGAAAAGAAGGATTGTACATAATCCTTGCAAGAACTATAAAAATCAGGATTAGAAGAGTGAAGTAAGATTTGAGAAGAAAGCTAGATTGGACTTTGATCACACTGAATGTCTTGCTGCTGTGTGGGGTTTTATCTTGTAAGCAATGGCAAACCACTGATACTTTTTGAGTTGGTTGAGACCTAGTTGTAAACCATGTTTTAGGGGAAAAACAAGATTGCTGATGATGTGTAAGGTAGAGTGTAGGACTTAAAAACAAAGTAAGATACCTACAGGATATCATGTAGTGATTGGGAGCGAGTGGAATGGAAAAACTGAAATAGGTCTAGAACGGAAAAAATTAACAAACTGATAAGTGACCAAATATTAGGAGAAGGAAAAGAGAAAGTGTTACTGAGATAGTTTAAAAATTACTTCCTCTGAGAACTTACTTACAAAACAGAAAGAGACCCACAGATCTAGAGAATTAACTTATGATTGCCAGGGGAAGGTTGGAGGGAAGGGATAGTTAGGGAGTTTGGGATGGACATGTACACATTGCTATATTTAAAATGGATAACCAATAAGACCTACTGTATAGCACATGGAACTCTGCTCAAAGTTATGTAGCAGTTTGGATGGGATGGGAGTTAGGGGGAGAATGGATACATGTATATGTATGGCTGAGTCCCTTCAATATTCCCCTGAAACTATCACATTTTTAATTGGCAATACCCTGATTTATAAAAATAAAAAGGTTTAAAAACAGAATAGTACAGAATTACTTCCTCTGAAATTAATACATTTAAATACAGTAATTGTAAATACAGATAAATATATGTAGCATATATATAATATAAATATGTGCACATATGCTTTATCATTTAAATTCTACCAAAACTAAATTTTCGGAAGGAGAGAATTATTATGTTTCAGCAAAAGTAATGCACAGAGTATACTAATGAAAACCAAGAAGCCTGCTCTCGCCATATTCTTTCCATCCCCTCTGGCTGTGCTGTAAGGAGGACCTATGAGTATTTTAGTTGTCACCAGCTACTCATGCAAACTACATTAATTTTGCTGAAAATGGTCATTAGCAAAGTTAATTATTTTTAAAGTGTTAACTGATTATTGTGTAAGTATTATGTATTCACTAATTATTATTCCTTTCCATTAATTATATATAATTACCTAATTCCTAAAAGCAGATGATTCCTGTTTTGCCATGCTGTTCACTTCTGTTAATTTGGCTTACCAGATAATCCCTTGTATTAATGCAGAGCCATACGCATGAATGTTCAGAGTCATTTGATAAACATTAACTTGTTAATCCTAATGACTTCTTGATATCAAAATGAAAAGCTCTTATTTTGCAAGCTTGTGTCTTATAGTCACCGTCAAGTTCACAATTGAATAATATCTGAATAAACAAAGATAATGAAATCATATATAATACTGGGTAATCTATGGGAATTAGTCCATTTTCCCAATCAAGAAGAAAAATAAATTAAACCTGAGATACAGAATTAAATTATTCTTATCTTGTAAATACAGAAGATTAAAGGATCATAGTTTCAATGTGAAGATTAAGTAAATAAATATAGACAAACATAAATATAAGTCAAGTAGAAGGAGATTTTATATCTAATGCATAAATTCAAATTTATTTTAGTTATAATTTGAGGTTGTAATAATATGATATAATTTGTTGCACCTTGTAGACATAAATAAATGTTGTATGAAATGATTTAATATTGTACTATTTAGTAGTGTGCCTTTTTTTTTTTCTATTTTCAGCATATCTGTCTTTGGTAGTTCACCCCAAATGTTAAAATGATGGGTTTGAGTGTCAACAAATTCCATCTGTTACTCAAAACAGCATGTTTCCTTCCTTTACTTATGTTCTAATCCCCACTAGAGACACTTATAATTTCAATCCTATTTGCGGTATTTCTTTTTCTCAAGATACAGGCATCCACATTTTATAAAGTAGAAGCTTAGAAGAAAACGTTTAAAAAAGCAGAATAGTGAACAGTTCACCATGGGATGGAATAAAATGGTTTAGCCTGATGTTTTCTGCCACTGCAGTATGTTAGAACACATTTCAAAGGTCATTTCATAGCCTTCTGACAAGCACTTTAGGGAAGTGGGAGGAAGGGTATTTTAACACTCAGCTTCTTGCTGTGTCCTCATGTAGCCTCTCTCTGTGCTCATGCTCTTCTTATAAGAACGCTTTGTAAGGATACTGGATTAGGGGCTCTCATTTTTTTTTTTTTTTTGCCTTTTTTTCTTGAGGTATAGTTGATTTACAATGTTATACCAATTTTAGGTATACAACATAATGAATTCTCATTTTGAAGGTTATAGTCCATTTATAGTTCTTATAAAATATTGGCTGTGTTTCCTGTGCTATATAACATATCCTTGTAGCTCGTTTATTTTATGCCCAGTAAATAATTTGTACCTCTCACTCCATTACCCCTGTCTTTTCCCTTCCCCTTCCCACATCCCCACTGGTAACCACTAGTTTGTTCTCTATAATTGTGAGTCTTTTTCTTTTTTGTTGTTGTTATTTCACTAGTTTGTTTTTTTAGATTCCACATATAAGTGATATCATATAATATTTGTCTTTCTCTAACTTATTTCACTGAATACCGTACCTTTCAAGTTCATCCATGTTGATGCAAATGGCAAAATTTCATTCTTTCTAGGATCACATTTGATCTTAATTGTCTCCTTAAAGGCCCTATCTCCGAATGAGGGGTTGGGGCCTCAACATGTGAATTTTGGAGGAACACGATTCAGTTCATGACATTCTGCCTTCTCTTTCCCCAAATTCATGTCTGTCTCGTATGCCATATACTTGACCTATCCCAACAGCCCCCACAAATCTTACCCATTCCAGCATCAATTTCAAGTTGAAAGCCTTGTCTAAATTTCATGTAAGTCAAGTGCAGGTAAGACCTGAGGTACAGTATTTCCTGATTCACTATTCCTCTCCAGCTGTGAACCTGTGAAATTAGACAACTTATATGCTTCCAAAATACGAGCAAGGTGGGACAGGCACAGGACACACAGAGGAAAGACTATGTGAAAACACAGGGAGAAGGTGGTCTTCTGCAAGCCAGGAAAAGAGAGAACTCACCAGAAACCAACCCTGTGGGCACCTTAATCTTGGACTTCTAGCCTTCGGAACTGTGAGAAAATAAATTTCTCCCAGTTTGTAATGGATGGTCCCATTCCAAAAGGGAGGAGTTGGAAATAAAAATGGATGACAGTCTCCAATCAAGTAAAATTCCATCAGGTTGTAAAGCTTCAAAAGAATCCTCTTTGGCTCAGTGCTCTGTGTCTGGACTCAAGAGTCACCCCCACATTTCTGGGTGGCAATCTCGCCTCTGCAGCTCTGCGGGGTGGTCTTGCCCCTGGGCATTAGGAAGCAGCATCCTGACCTACAGACGTTGAGCCAGCCTTAACTTCAGAAATCACTGGGGAAAGAGTCTGGCCCCCAGGGGCTGTGGTAGGAGTGAGATTCCTGATTGTACCTGAATTGCCCTCTTGATCATCCTTCCCTTTCTTTGAAGAACACTACTTGTTCAAAGATGGATAGTTCTGTTGTCCCATCCTTTAGAATCCCTGAAATCCAACAGTGTTCCTTTATTCTGTCCCACTTTTTCTGTCTTCTTTAATCCCAGCTGGCAATGTTTCTGTCACATTTTTCATTTTTTTTTAAACAGTAATGCCCTACTCAGAATACCAAAATCTGTATTGGTCTGCTCAGGTTGCCATAACACAAAACCCCAGACTAAGTGGTTAAAACCACAGAAATTTATTTTCTCACAGTTCCGAAGGCTAGAAGTCCAAGATTAAGGTGCCCACAGGGTTGGTTTCTGGTGAGTTCTCTCTTTTCCTGGCTTGCAGAAGACCACCTTCTCCCTGTGTTTTCACATAGTCTTTCCTCTGTGTGTTCATGGAGGGCGGCGGGGCAGGGGGAGAGAGAGAGACAGCCAGAGGGAGTGCATGAGTGCACCTCTAGTGTCTCTCTTCTTATAAGGATGCTAGTCCCATTGGATTAAAGCATCATCCATACCACTTCAGTGTTAACAGGGGCAGCTAGAAGGCTAAGGGCTGGAATCTTTTACTCACACATCCAACAACTGATGCTGGATCTGCGATTTTAGAAGGAACTGTTGGATGAACACCTACAAGTTCCATCTGATGGGTAGGTTCCAAGTATGAGTATCCCAAGGGCTCAAGAAAGTCCAGAGGAAGCCATGTAATCACTTACAACTCACTTAACCTCAGAGTCACACAGCATCACTTGTGGGAGAAGTGAGAAAGCATTAGTCTCTCAGTCATGTCCAACTCCTTGCAACCCCATGGACTGCAACCACAAGGTTCCTCTGTCCATGCACTTTTCCAGGCAAGAATACTGAAGTGGGTAGCCACTCCCTTCTCCACCCCCTTCTCCAGGGGATTTTCCCGACTCAGGGACTGAACCCAGGTCTCCTGCATTGGAGGTGGATTCTTTACATTTTATTTAAAGTACCACTCTCTTTCAAGTAGGGAAAATAGACTCTACTTCTTGATGGGGGAATGGCAAGGATATTAAAATATTGCTGTGTAACCAGAAATTTTGCTGTGGCCATTAAAAAAAACCAACATTCTGCCACACTGTATATGGTTAACAGACTTTGAGGGGTATAAATTGGAATCTTCTCTCTGGTTTACCACTAATCACATCTTCTGTAGCAGTACTCTATCATAGCAAGTAATCAATCATAGATACTTTTTTTTTTTTTTTACTTTAGAATCACCAAAAGGACAAGGACAGAAGCCAGAAGAAATTTATACATAGCTCAGCAATTTACAGATTTATTGGATATCATTTATATTAAATCTAATGTACCTACTTATAAAGGGGCTTCCCTCATAGCTCAGTTGGTAAAGACTCTGCCTGCAATGCAGGAGACCCTGGTTTGATTCTTGGGTCGGGAAGATCTGCTGGAGAAGAGATAAGCTACCGACTCCAGTATTCTTGGGCTTCCCTTGTGGCTTAGCTGGTAAAGAATCTGCCTGCAGTGAGAGACCTGGGTTTGATCCCTGGGTTGGGAAGATGCTCTGGAGAAGGGAAAGGCTACCCACTCCAGTATTCTGGCCTGGAGAATTCCATGGACTGTATAGTCCATGGGGTCACAAAGAGTTGGACACAACTGAGTGACTTTTACTTTCACTTTACCTACTTATAAAGAAAAGAGCTTTAGCACAAACTTTTAAAAAATGTATTTTTAAGCTGGAAGATGGATGGATACAAGAAACAGAAGTATAATAAACTGCTTTGGTAAAGATTCTGAAAGCAAATTAAAGCCCCTAAATTATTATAGAGCTAAATGTTGCAAGTCGAGGCAAACATGGAACACACCTTTTCAAGTGAGTGTGTTATAATCACTCAACTTCTGGAAATTACTCTCTCAAATGTTTGTTAAAATTTAATAAAATAATCAATTTAATAGAAAGTGTTATTTTGATTTGATTTGGAGCATTCATTATTTTAATTGATGGTCTCTGTAGAACTACCTATTTTATCATAGTGTGCTAATTGACACCATATTACAATGATCCTTCATTCCAAAACTTTGTTAGAGAACATGGAAAAGGAAATCTGAAATCCACTGTAAAGCCTTTGTAACGACTGTCTTTTTTTCTCTCAATCACTCTCTTTCCTTACTGCTTCCCCTGATCTCACTGTCTTCCTCACTTTTCTTCTGATTAAGGTGACATAATGTAGGGAAGGCATTCATAAATAGTGAAGTGTTCTAGAGGACTTCCCAGGTTAGACACCAATTAGCCTGTGGTGGTCATAGAGAAACACAAATTGATATTTTGTGCACCAACAGGAACTGGCTGTGGGTTTTTCTTCACTTTGACTGGCGCCAGACAAAAATGAAAAGTGAAGTTGTGTTGAACCACATAATAATTCTGATGGGCATTAATTTTAAGTTTGTCCAGAAAGAAGATGAATTTGTGAGTTTCAGAACACTGGATCTTTTGAGTAATAAGTAAAAACATAAATGCTGAAGTTGACCAGCATTATCTTTCAATGATATTATTTTCCTATGTGACATGCAATTATTTAGCTTAAACAATTTTAGTCGGCTCTGGCTGCTCTTACAAATGATCATGGATTGAGTGACTTAAGTAAGATAGATTTATTTTTCACAGTTCTAGATGCTGGGAAATCTAAAATCAAGGTGCCTGCTGATCCAGTGTCTGGCAAGAATCCATTTCCTAGTGTAGGTGGCTGTCATTTTGTGGTTATCCTCACATGGCAGAATGGAGAAGGAAATGGCAACCATGCCAGTATTCTTGCCTGGAGAATAAAATGGACAGAGGAGGCTGGCAGGCTACAATCCACGGGGTTGCAAAGAGTCGGGCATGACTGAGCAACTATCACTCACATGGCAGAAAATAGAGAAGCAATAACTCTTAAAAAAGCACTTATCCTGTTCTGGAGGAGTCTGCCTGTATGACCTCCTCTAATGCTAATTCCTCCAAAGGTCCCACCTCTTAATACCATCACATTTAGGGGTTAGGGTTTTCTTATTATGAATTTTAGAAGAACACATTCAGTCCATAATAGACCAGTAAGTTCTTGGATGAAGATGGGAAAAAGAAAATCTGAAATATCATACAATGAAAAAAATGAGATCTACATTTAAAGAAAGCAAAGTGTTATTTAAAAATTAGATGAAATGAATAAACTTCATTATTGAAACAGAACAATTTGATGTCAGTGTCTGAGATACTTATTTATAATCTACAGAAACCTATCATTTCTCAGTAGGTGCTCATTCTTATTTTATTTCGCATGATAGAATGACATGCAGGCTAAAGTGCTAGAGTACTTTAAGGAGCAGACTGTTGCATGCCATCTGGATTTCAGAGAATAACTTATTCAACACTAAATTTTCCTTGGACTAAAAAGATAAATAAATAGATAACAACCAAGCTTATGAGGACAGATTCTTATTTTAATTTGGAACAGTTCTACCCTTAAAAAATTTGTCAACCAAAGCATACAAATTGAATCCAATTTATTTTATTGCAATTAAGTCATGAGTGGACGTTTTCCACACTATCCCTTAAGAAATAAACAATAAGGTAAGTTACTTGTTACACTATTTATTTTCCCAATATGAAACTAATTAGTGAGTTCATTCTTTTAACAGCTGTCTCTGTTGTTCAGGATTTTCCTAGGAAGATCAGGGCCACTGAATAGAAAATAGACCTTAAAAATCTAATAATAGTAGTAGAAAAAGCCCATGAAGTATGTCTGAGGAATTAAGTAAAACAATAAATAAGTCATTTTACAAGAGTTCAGTGATCTTGAACTTCCTATTCCATTTATCCATATTGAGGTGGTGTTGGTTAGTGTCAATAGGAAATCTTACTCTAAAATGGAAAAATATTAGCAACAAGTCAACCTCAAAGGGTTCAATGAGTTTGAATAAGTATTCCGAGTTCAAAAGTCTATTGGGATCTTAATTAAACCTCTACAATCTACCAGAGCAGACCAAAAACTTAAACAGAGCTGGCTTTTTTCCAGTATTGTCTCAGAATCATCTTGCTCCTATCAAAATGTTAATTTCTAAATCCCCATAAACTTTAATATCTTTTCCATTCATTCTTAGTGGGTGTTCCTTCACGACAGGCTTAGTAAAGTTGAAGGTAAGTTTATATATGCAGAAGATATGCAGTGGTAGGTAAAAGGTGAAAATCTAATGTCAAAGAGGTAAAACTCAGAGTTTCAAAACCTTTGACTCAGAGTGAATATGAGAAACAAATGGGAATAAAAAAGTTAAATGTTCTCCAGATCATACAAAAATACATGGCAACAGGTAAAACTGTGTTAATAGGTTATATACAGTAAACATTATTTAATTAGGTCTTTATAAAAATAATTCAATTCTTTGTCAATTACATCTCAATAAAGCTGGGGAAAAGTTACCTGTTAGCTCTTTAGTTTGCACTGCCAAGCATAATTTATCTATTATTGATTCTTGGTTCTATCAGAAAATTTCATGTAATAAGTACAAAATAATTTTCTTACAGTGACATGGAAGTTGGGAATTCTGAACATCAATATTTCTTGCTAATCCTTCAAACTTACCTCATCTTATAAAAACCAGATCTTAAAGAAGATCTTCCATCCAGAGTAATTCTCTTTTTCTTGATTTTATTGATTTCAGCCATGACAATCTGAGTATCCATGCTAGTATGTTCAGAGTTAAACAAATTAGGAAGAGATGGAGAATAGAACTGGCTCTCTAGTTCAGTTCAGTTCAGACGCTCAGTAGTGTCTGACTCTTTGCAACCCCATGGACTGCAGCACGCCAGGCTTTCTGTCCATCATCAACTCCCAAACCTTGCTCAAACTCATGTGCATTGAGCCAGTGATGCCATTCAACCATCTCATCCTCTGTCATCCCCTTCTCCTTGTGCCTTCAATCTTTCCCAGCATCAGGGTCTTTTCTAATAAGTCAGTTCTTCCCATCAGATGGCCAGAGTATTGGAGCTTCAGCTTTAGCATCAGTCCTTCCAATGAATATTCAGGACTGATTTCCTTTAGGATGGATTGGGTTGATCTTCTTGCAGTCCAAGGGACTCTCAAGAGTCTTCTCTAACACCACAGTTCAAAAGTGTCAATTCTTTGGCACTCAGCTTTTTTTACGGTCCAACTCTCACATCCATACATGACTACTGGAAAAGCCATAGTTTTGACTTGATGGACCTTTGTCAGCAAAGTAATGTCTCTGCTTTTTAATATGCTGTCTAGGTTGGTCATAGCTTTTCTTCCAAGGAGTAAGCATCTTGTAATTGCATGGCTGCAGTCACCATCTGCAGTGATTTTGGAGCCCAGGAAAATAAAGTCTCTCACTGTTTCCATTGTTTCCCCATTTTTTTTTTGCCATGAAGTGATGTGAGTGGATATCATGATCTTAGTTTTTTGAATGTTGAGTTTTAAGCCAGCTTTTTCACTCTCTCTTTCACCTTCATCAAGAGGCTCTTTAGTTCCTCTTTGCATTCTTCCATATAAGGGTGGTGTCATCTGCATATGTGAAGTTATTGATATTCCTCCTGGCAATCTTGATTCCAGCTTGTGCTTCATCCAGCCTGGCATTTCACATGATGTACTCTGCATATGGACTTCCCTTGTAGCTCAGCTGGTAAAGAATCCACCTGCAATGCGGAAGACCTGGGTTCAATCTCTGGGCTGGGATGATCCCCTGAAGAAGGGAAAGGCTTCCCACTCCAGTATTCTGGCCTGGAGAATTCCATGGACTGTATAGTCCATGGGGTCACAGAAAGTCGGACACGACTGAGTGACTTTCAGAACTCTGCATATAAGCATATAAGCTTAAAAAGGCAGGTGACAATATACAGCTTTGACATACTCCTTTCCCAGTTTGGAATAAGTCTGTTGTTCCATGTCCAGTTCTAACTGATGCTTCTTGACCTGCATACAGATTTCTCAGGAGGCAGATAAGGTGGCCTGGTATTCCCATATCTTTATGAATTTTCCACAGTCTGTTGTGATTTACAGAGTCAAAGATTTTAGTGTAGTCACTGAGGCAGAAGTAGATGTTTTTCTGGAATTCTCTTGCTCTTTTACTCCTACATAATTTATCATTGGATATTCTGCTAACTTTTTTGGGGGGACCTCTAATAAAATATTTGACTCAGGAAAGGATCATACATGAATGATGAAATTGCTAGATGAGAGAGTGCTACAGATATTTATAGGATGCCAAACTGTCATCACAAAGATTATCTGTCACAAAGGGAAAAAGATGCTACTTTACAGAGGAGGGGCAAGGCCATCAACCCTTAAACAGGGACTTCGATGTTAGCTCACAGAGGGTGCAGACATTGTGTGCTTTTCATTGTGATGCATTATGAGGAAAACAACATCAGCTGAGGTATTATGTGTCATCACACTGCAACATAATGGTTGGTTCTTAATTGGCTTCTTATTTGAACAAGACATTTTTGGATCATTGGGAGAATTCTAAGATGAAGTGAGTATTAAATGATATGTAGAATAATCATTTGTTAAGTATAATAATAGTATTTTCTTATGCGGGGAAATATTACTTTCAGGATTATACATAGTAATGTAATGACCTACTTAGGGGTGAAATGTCATGTACCTGTATTTACTTTAAATTATTACACACAAAAATAGATTAAGTAAATATAGCAATTGTCAACTGTTAATGGAGATGATATGTGTATTATTCAGGGTTCTTTAGAGAAATAGAACCAATAGGATGTATGTGTGTGCATGTGTATTTATTTATTTATTATAAGGAGTTGGCTTACACAATTATAGAGGCTGGCAAGGCCAAAATCTGTAGGATGGGTCAGCAAGTTGAAGATATGATACAATCTGAATGCTGTCCTCTGGCAGAATTTTCTGCTGCTTGAAAGAGGCCAATCTTTTGTGCTGTTCAGGACTTCAGTTGCTTAGACAAAGCCCATCCACTGTAGGGGCTTCCCTCATAGTTCAGTAGGTAAAGAATCTGCTTCCTATGCAGGAGACCTGGGTTCAATCCCTGGGTTGGGAAAATCCCCTGGAGAAGGAAATAGCAACCCACACCAGTATTCTTGCCTGGAGAATCCCAGGGACAGAGGAGCCCGGCGGGCTACAGTCCATGGGGTTGCAAGAGTTGGACATGACTTACTGACTAAACCACCACCACCATTCACACTATACAAGGCAATCTGCTTTACTCAAAGTTTATTGATTCAAATGTTAATCTCATCCCAGACACCTTCATAGAGACATCTAGAATATGGTTGGCCAAATATCTGGGCACTGTGGCCCAAACAAGTTGGTGTATAAAATTAACCATCATAATGAATATATGGGAATTAGTTATATTATTCTTCCTACTTTTATAGAAGATTAAACATCTTCAAAGTAAGAACTTTAAAAAATTAAAAAAATTAACTTGTGAGTATTCATTTCCTATGAAAGGGTAGCAAACTGAAAATATTTTGTTTCACAAGCCTTTTATAGCATTACACAGAGGGGAAAAAAAGAGGAAAAAAATTGAAGACTTTGATGTATAAAGTAGGAAAAACAGATGTGAGTACAGTGGTTTAGTTTTCTGGTGTATTTTATGTTGCATCTGTGAGGAAAATGAAAAAAAAAAAAGTTTCTAATCCCATAGAAGCTCTCAAGAGAATGTTTAAAATTAAAAGGCCCAATTAATTACTTCATTCAGTAATATTTTATATGGACACATTTAAACAAGGTTTGAAATAAAATCTTATAGCCTCATGGCTTACAGTATTGAGACAAATTTCATTTTACTTATTTGAATACTCTCTTCAGTAATCACAAAAGGAGATTACCCCTCCCATCTGGAATTTTTGGAGTAGAGATGAGAGATAGGATGACTGCTCTTGAGATTTCTGACAGAGATCAAGTTGGAAAAAAAAGAAAAAACACAAGCTAAATATCTGTCAGTCTTGTTTGTGATAATAACCAAGGCAGTTAGGAAATGATTTTGAAAGAAATAGTGCCTAAAGCAATGATTTAAAGCAAGACAATGGGATGGCTGGAAAAACTGCAAATGGGAGTTAACTGTGCTTACTGAAGAATTGTCACCGGTAGGGAGAAGGTGTATGCTCGGGGCCCTGGGACAGGACAGGAAACAATAAGTCTTTTCTTCTTGGCTTTCCAGGTTCCCTCTAGCAGCACCATCTGTTGGCACAGTTCAACAAAGATCCCACCAGGTAAAGCAGAACTGTTTCCAGTCTTCCAGCCCCAGCATCACAAAGAGCAGTAAAAAGTTTGAGTTTAAAGTTTACTATCGAGATGTCTGTCAAATGTGATATAAGAGCGTTTAATATAGTTAAGAATTTTATCTCAAGTAAAATCATGTCTTTTAGAATACAGAATACGTTTCAGAAAGTGTCAAGCTTGTCTTCCTCTGCAGATTGCCTTTCTCATTCTATATTTAATAATCCTTCCTTTAAAATGGAAGAGAAGGAGAAATGGGAAAGAGATGATATAAGAATATATAGAAATTATAGTATGAAGAGAGGATTAGAAACCTTGCCAATCTCTAGTCTGTATTCTGGGAAATGTAGATTTCTGGGGGACAGAAACATCTTTGTGATCTTTAACATGGTATTTCATTGCTCATCAAATCTTCCTTCCAAAAGTACCAAGCACAGAAGAAAATATGATCTAAAACAAACTTCTACAAGCAATTTTTTGGCTTTTTATTAAAAAATAAAAGTCTACCTCATTATATATGGTTTATATATAGTTGCTTATTTTAGTACAAAATATTGCTCTGCCCCCATTTTTAAGGTGCTTGAAGTTTTAATCTGTGATTTTGAAAAACAGTAGCACACAGCATACACCCCATGCATACATCGATTAAGAAGCCTAACAGTGACGCACATACCACTCAATGTAAATAGAAATATATCTAGAGACCCTCACAATCAATATGATCATAGGTGAAATACTTGTAGTTGTGTAGAAAAATCACAGAATAGTAGCTTTGAAGACTACTATTAAGTCTGTCTCATCAGTCTATGAAGTCTTTGGCAAGTTACTTGATTTTTTTGTGGATTATGTTATCTTATAAATGGTGGTAATGCGCAGTCAACTTAGTGGACTCATGCTCAAGTTCCAACTCTCTTCCAAGCACTACATGTTTAAAATATTTACAACTCTATTTGATAAGCATTATTATTTTCATATAACAGAAGAGAAAACTAAACTCTAAAAGGAATGGAAAAAGGAAAGATCAAAGGCATTCAGCTAGGAAGTAATGACACTTGAATCAGCTATTCTGTCTCCAGTTGGGATAAAATGAGTAATGTAAGTGATTATACTTGTAAACTATAAAGTGCTACATAAGTCTAATAAATTCAAGAAAATTCCTCACTTAGCTTTCATCATTTTAAATCAAGAAAGAGATTTTTTAAAAATCTCCTGACAAGCTTGTGGGCAGCAAATCTTAACTCCAAAATTCAGTCCTTTAAGAGGAGAAATAGTGCTTTGTCTTTTTTCACTCTCCAACTTAATTTGCTATGATTTGTGTTTTTGGTTTTTTTTTTGAGGTGTATTGAAATTATCCTAATAATCACTCAGTTTTTCACTCCCTAAAAGTTTCATGTGAAGAAAGAAGCAATATTCATTAAGATCACTTCAATGTATATTTCATCCCCCATAGAAATGAGAAAGCTCCACTGTCCCAATATAATTCATGCTTATAATTCATGTGTTTGATGGCATTTTTCAACTGGCAGTGTCCTCCCCCAACCCTACTTTTAAAAACTACTTTTTTTCCCCCCCAAATCCTAGTTCACAATTCAAATACCCCATACTTCATTAAATTTATTTTTTGTTTGAATTATTCCATCAATATTTGGAGTCCATGCCACATTATGTAACACTTAATGATGTAATAAAAATGTTCACTCTAAAGGACACTGATTTTTATAAGAACATACAATATTTGATGGTACTACTTCAATTTTGTTTCACATTGTTACCTTTTCTCAGTGTATTATTATTGTTTTTCTGAGGGGACTATAAACACCTTAAAGCGAATTATGTTTTCACTATTAAACCAAAAGCTTCTAGCAACAGCTGTTACATTGTGGTTGCTCCACAAATTTAACTAGCATCATTACTTCAGCAAAATTTTATTATCATAATGTTTCTGCCCTTTCGACCTCTATTCATATAGACCCAGCTTCAATCTCTACTAATAACATTCTCTTAAAAAGTACATACAATATTTAAAAAGTTGAAGGAAAGAATGCTTAAGAAATAATAAAATAATATCTTCTATCCTTTTATTGAGTTTCTATAATTATTTCAATAAAAATATTTAAATGCTGTAAGTTAGTTACTTATAGGAATAAATATGTAAAAAACAAATTGCCTCAGAGAAAATCTCATTTAAATAAGTCATTATTATTATCTGGGTAGTAATGACCAGATGAACAGGTATTTTTCTTTCTTTGTCCAAGGATGTCCCTCAGTAACAAAAGAATATCCATTCCTATATGCCACTTCTATATTAACCAAAAAGCAGGGTAAAGTGTTTGTTAAAGTTGAAAGGTAGACTGTGTAAGTGTCAGCTTTCCATGAGGCTTTCCTTTCAGTCTGGCAAAATTCAGGTCAGTAAATCTGAGGCCCATCTGAGATTGGTCTCATAGATCAGTGATAGCTGGGGTCAGGTCCAGATCAAGTTCAGCCTTCAATCAGTGTGCTGACCTGAATAAATTCAATCAGAAGGCTTCATTCAGTTCCAACTGAAAAAAAAAAATCTTTTAAAAAGTAAAAATCTCTTTTAATACATCCACCCTCATCCTCACAAGGGATATCAAAAGAAAAGGAATTGTCAGAGTAGATCATGATCGTGATACCACATTCTTAGAATCAGCTTATCCAGGTAGGAGTTAGAGCACTTCACTGTGTAAACTGAAGAAGAAATGACAGTCATTGCCAGGCTAAACCTTGGAAGAAATGAAGAATTTCAGTCTTTGATGCTGTCAAACTGACACTATTCATCATCCTTGAATTGGCTTTTGGCTTTAAAATAAATAAAACAAGCCAGAGCACCCCTTCAGATCCCCATAATAAAGGCAACTCTCTACCCTAGCTCATCTTGGTTTTGGAGCTGAGAGCTAAAAAAAGATTCCAAGTTGTTAATACTCCCAAGACTGCAACCAACACTGAAGTCAAACAATCTTGAGGAGTTACTGAACTGGGTATTGATTGTAAACACTGGGTTTGTTTGTTATTTGGTTTTTCAGTTTTCTAGGAACAAGGTGAAATTCACATCTCTCCAAAAGAAAGCATGCTATGGTTCCTGGAAGCCAGAGTTTACATGACTTGAGTTCATTTGGAGAGAATAATTTATATTGGCATGAATAAATAATAGCAGGGAGTTCTGTCTAAACAAGATATATTATATTCTTGGAATATGTTTGGTCCCCATTGTAACATCTCATTTTATACTATGAGTGACTACAAGAACAAAATAATTTCAAAATCATTCAGGTTTTTAAAGGTTGGATTTCTTAAATAGTGTCCTAGCATCACTAAGAGACACAGGGGGAGCTTATGTTATGATCAACTGTCTCCTTGCTAAGCTTACGTGGTAAACTTGAAAGCAGGTGATTTACAAAGGATATCAGAGTGACATTTTGCCCTTTTATCAGATATCTTTTCAAGAGAAAAAAAATAGATCTATGGCCAGTGAGCTTTTTTAGTACACCACAAACTGACTTGTTTGGTGTGGGAGAGAAAATTTCTGCATCTTCAGTTTGTAGGTGGGACCCTCCCCAGATATTGCAAATTCGGCCCTGCTCACTGCTGCTTCTCGATATATCTGTACTGAGGACACTTGCAGGTTCTGTTTCCTTTTGTGCACATTAAATCTTTAACTGAACTAACTCCTTTAAATTAATCTGATAGCATTTAAGCAATAAGCACTGTCCTCTTGAATTCTCTCTTTTGCAGATTAGACCTTTGCTGTTAAGGGGTTAGTAAGAACATTTATGTTACTAACTCCAGAAATAAAGGCTTAAACACTAATTGTGTGTTGTTGAGTCACTAAATAGTGTCCGACTCTTCTGTGACCTCATGGACTGTAGCCCGCCAGGCTCCTCTGTTCATGGGATTTTCCAGGCAAGAATACTGGAGTGGGTTGCCCATTTTCTTCTCCGAGGGATCTTCTAGATGCAGGGATCGAACCCACGTCCTCTACACATGTCTTCTGTACTGCAGGTGGATTCTTTACCTCTGAACCACCAGGGAAGCCTAAAGACCAATTAATGTGTTTTAATTCTAAGGGTTTAAAAACCTAAACAAGAAGGTGATTAGAACTAGTTTTTATTTCAGTAAATGACCAAACAAAAAAGAGAGTTGCATAGCTCAAAATGAAGAGCATGGAAGAGGAGTGAAGAACTATTAATTTGGATCTCATTTTCTGCCTTGTACTAGCTATGGGATCTGTGAGCAGGTCTCCTGAATCTCACTTTTCTTATCTGAAAAGTTAGGATAAAGGGTTGAGATCCTATCCAGCAATAAAATTCTATGGTGAGCTAAGGTCCCACACTGAGCTATTTCAGATTTTATTATCCTAAAGGGAAAGCAATAAATTTCCTTCCCGTATGCAGTGCTCTTAGTAGAGGTATTTGTGAGTAATAGAATTTTATAATAATCTGGTCCCATGCTTACTTATATAGACCATTCCACCAACATCTTTGGTTTCTAGAAATCTATTTCATTCTGACTACTGAGAATTAAAAATTGTATCTGTAGCTACAATGTAAGAATACATTACATTAAAGAAGATGTTACTGAAATCCAGCAAATTTCTGGATTTCGAGTGCTAGTTTATTACCTAAGGGAATACAGATGGATTAAAAGTCTTATTTTGCATGTTATGTAATGTATCTCTTGCTGTTCATGTGTTGTGGTAGGCTGAAAAGTGATCCCCCAAAAGATAGCCACTGAAACCTGTGAATGTTATGCTATGTTGGTGTTAATCTCAAAAATAAAACAGCCATTGATTTTACAAGCTAAATAGTTTTACTTAGAAATAGCAGAGAACTGTAATTTGGTTTAGGCAAGCGATGGTGAATCATAGGCAAGTCCAGGAAACAAAGGAGAGAGGCTTACTATTATTAGATTTTAGGAGGAAATTGGTGAGGGTTATTTTGAACAAAAGTTCAATGGAGAAGAACAAAAGTTCAAGATTGTGGCTTCTTATTGGCTGCAAGCAGTGGCTAGTGTGTTGTTGTTGGGGCAGGGAGGACTCTTCTTTCTTTTTCTTAAAAGCAGGAGATGAAATTCCCGTGTGAAAAATGTTCCTCCCTGTAGCAGAAGAAAGGTAACATTCTTTTCATCATGGGTAAGAAATTGATGAAACCGCTAGTAAAGTAATGCTCAAAATTCTCGAAGCCAGGCTTTAACAGTCCGTGAACCAAGAACTTCCAGATGTTTAAGCTGGATTTAGAAAAGGCAGAGGAGCTGGAGATCAAATTGCCAACATCTGTTGGATCATAGAAAAAACAAGAGTTCCAGAAAAACATCTACTTCTGCTTCAGTGACTATTCCAAAGCCTTTGACTCTGTGGATCACAACAAACTGGAAAAGTCTTGAACACCTGAGCTGCCTCCTGAGAAATCTGTATGCAGGTCAAGAAGCAACAGTTAGAAATGGACATGGAACAACAGACTGGTTCCAAATAGGGAAAGGAGTACATTAAGGCTGTATATTGTCACCGTGCTTATTTGACTTATATGCAGAGTACATAATGTGAAATGTCGGGCTGGATGAAGCACAAGCTGGAATCAAGATTGCCAGAACTATCAATAGCCTCAGATACACAGATGACACCATCCTCATAGCAGAAAATGAAGAGGAGCTAAAGAGCCTCTTGAAAGTGAAAGAGGAGTGAAAAAGTTGACTTAAAACTCAACATTCAAAAAACTAAGATCATGGCATCTGCTCCCATCACTTCATGGCCATTAGGTGGGGAAACAATGGAAACAGTGAGAGACTTTATTTTTTGGGCTCACAAATCACTGCAGATGGTGACTGCAGCCGTGAAATTAAAAGACACTTGCTCTTTGGAAGAAAAATTATAACCAACCTAGACAGCATATTAAAAAGCAGAGGCATTACTTTGCCAACAAAGGTATGTCTAGTCAGAGCTATGGTTTTTCCAGTAGTCATGTATGGATGTGAAATTTGGACTATAAAGAAAGTGGAGCGCCAAAGAATTGATGCTTTTAAATTGTGGTGTTGGAGAAGACTCTTGAGAATCCCTGGGACTGCAAGGAGATCCAACCAGTCCATCCTAAAGGAAATGGGTCCTGAATATTCATTGGAAGGACTGATGCTGAAGCTGAAACTCCAATACTTTGGTCACCTGATGTGAAGAGCTGACTCATTGGAAAAGACCCCGATGCTAGGAAAGATTGAAGGCGGGAGGAGAAGGGGATGACAGAGGATGAGATGTTTGGATGACATCACTGACTCAATGGACATGAGTTTGAGTAAGCTCTGGGAATTGGTGATGGACAGGGAGGCCTGGCATGCTGCAGTCCATGGGGTTGTGATAGCTTAGGGTGAACGGTGTCAGATTTGTGATCTCCAAAGAAGAAAGTTTAGCTTCGGGACCAGAGACCAGGCTTGACCACTCAGGGATCCTGTGTGGCACAAGTTTTATTGCAGTGAAAAGGGACAGAGAAAGCTTCTGACAAAGACAACAGAAGGGGGTGGAGAGTGCCCCACTTGCTAGTCTTTAGCAAGGGAATTATATACTTTTAAATTAGTTATTACAATAAATCAAAAGAATGTCTCAAGTTTGTGAAAATTTTACCAGACCCACTCCCACAATTTACATTTTAGGATAACAGGATTAGAATATAACAATTGAAAAATCCTACTAGACCCACTCCCATAATTTAGATTTTAAGATATCAGGATTAATTAGAAGTTTCTCAGGAAGGAGAAACTGTCCTCAAGCAGGGTACATTGTTGTTATATAATCCCTAGTACAGAGTTTAAACTGAGTTGTTTGTTGTGTAATCAACAGTTCTGGGCTTAAAGAAAAAAAAACGAGTTTTATGTGACTAAGACTAAGGAAAGTAGAGGGGGAAAAAAAAGTTTGTCTTTTTCTCCTCTTTGAGAACAATCCATGGGGTCACAAAGAGTCAGGCATGACTGAGCAACTGAACTGACTGATTGACCAAAGACTGTGTACAATGTAAGTTTGGATGCCAGAGAGTTGGTAAGCAGCTGGGCTTTAGACATCTTTGCTTCTATTTCATTTCTGTTTTGCATCTCTTACAGTATACCCACATTTAATGATTATTTTTAGATACTAGTTTTAGAAAAACTTTGTGATGAGGGTATGGTGTGACACTTACTTTTGATAATGAAGATTATACGTTTGAGATTTTCCTTTTTTGCTTTCTAGGAAGCTGAATATGAAAATAAACATTTTGTCTTAATGAATAGAAAATAAAAATGCTACATAATTGGTCTTAAGTCCAGACATCAATCTTTTAAATAAAGTCATCCCGAATACTTTGCCATCTACATCCCAAGAATTTCATGGTACTTTATTCCCCTGTAATCAACTCACTGTCAAGTTAATATATATAACTTAAAAACTTAGTATATCACATGACATAGTTAAGAAGCAACTTTATTTTTGTCTCCTACTGCCCATTCAAATGGAGAAGGCAATGGCACCCCACTCCAGTACTCTTGCCTGGAAAATCCCATGGATGGAGGAGCCTAGTAGGCTGCAGTCCGTGGGGTTGCTAAGAGTCGGACACGGCTGAGCGACTTCACCTTGACTTTTCACTTTATGCATTGGAGAAGGAAATGGCAACCCGCTCCAGTGTTCTTGCCTGGAGAATCCCAGCGACGGGGGAGCCTGGTGGGCTGCCATCTGTGGGGTCGCACAGAGTCGGATATGACTGAAGCGACTTAGCAGGAGCAGCAGCAAAATGTTTTCAGTGATGCTATTCGTTTGTGTGTGCCTGCTAAGTTGCTTCAATTGTGTCTGACTCTGTGCAACCCAATGGACTGCAGTCTGCAGGCTCCTTTGTCCATGGAATTCTCCAGGTGAGAACACTGGAGTGATTGCCATGCCCTCCCCCAGAGGATCTTTTCGACCCAGGGATTGAACCCATGTCTCTTACATCTACCTGCGTTGGCAGGTGTTAGATGCAGGCACTATTATTTTTCTATCATTCTGTTATAACAGGTCTTCCATTAACTTTGTGTTTAGAACATAGTCTCTGATTAGTAAATAGAATGTCTGGGCTGACATTAGTGAAGACTACAAGCTTGATTTACTGTCAAAGTCTTTTCTCCATCTGCAGATTGCAGCCTCAGTATGGAAGTCTGTATCAGGGAAGGAGACAATGCTCGGTTTCTCCTCCTTTCTTCCACCTGAACCACCACATTAACCACTCTCACCACTTGTTAGCTCCCTCCGTTGTTACCTACTGTTTCTTATCCTGTAGGTTCTGAGGGAGTAGGAGAAAGAAAGTAAAGTGAGGGATTTGGAGAGATCTGACTTGAAGTTGTACCATTATTAGCTGACTCTGTGCCCTTTGGGTCCAGTGTTTTCTTTCATGAGCCTTGAGGGACCCCTGTGTTCCCTTCACACCAGCAGATGAACCACTAATCTCTTTTCTGGGAGATCATGAAGACTTGGATTCCTTCTTCAGGTCTGGGCATCCAGCCTTTTTCGGCTGGGTTCTGTTTGTCCCAGAAAACCTTGGTATAGCACCTCAGATAACCCCCAGGCTGAATCTGTTGTCTTGACTACCTCTGAGACAGCATCTCAGTAGTCATAGCAGAAGTCCCCTGATTCTGACTGAGGGTAGTTATCAGACCTACATTCTATTACTACATTCTCTATATGTAGTAGGAGTTATGCCTAGGCCACTATCTGTTTAACTGATTCAGGTATGATTTGTTGCTCAACTCAGAGAACACATTTCAAAGCTCTCAGAGTGGTCCCCTTGAAACATGTCACCCCTTGAAATGTTTGAGGTAAGGGGAAAGATATTCTTCCTTTAGGGTGAGTGGGATTTTCCCCAGCGATATTTTCCCCATGACATCTTTACTCTTTCTCCACCCTCTGACCCCTTTAACTGGTCCATGATTTGTTGACAAGATTCAAAAGCCATGGAATTGGTCCATAGGGAAGCTGCTTGAGTATCTGCATATGTGTATTTCTCTCATACTTCCTGTGGTGTTTGCTGTCTCTAGTACTGACTCCTCAGTTACTGAAGTAGAATTGCACTAAAAAATCCTAATAACCTGTGGTCTTTCAACCTTGACAGTCATATAAATCATATAAAAAGTATTCTAGAACACATGCCTAGATCCCTCTCACAGCCTCTGTGGTCCAGCGACTAGGAATCTAGTTGTTTTTTTTTTGAAGCTGTTATATTTTTGCTTCATTGACAGGTATATTCCAAGAGGCATAAATGATGTAATACTTATGAGTGTCTGGGTCTCTTTTGGTGGAAAAATCATGGATACTGTGAATGATGCTTTTATTAACTCTTCTAAATACTTTGCAACCTAAAATTGCTTTCTTATTTATAGAGAAATAAAATTGTTTTCTTATTTCTTATATATGACAAATTCTTGAGTATCTTGGTATAGAAATTATTAATCCATGAAGTTTTACACTTTTAGAAAATTTGGATTTTTCTTTTAGTTTCCTTACACAACAGAGTCATTTAGTAGATAAACAAATATGTATTATATGCATCCATAAGTTCTTGTGTGTGTTGTTGCTAAAGAGTTTAGCATCAGTGGAAAAGTCAGTTTCACTCACGTTTTCAATTCAGGTCCCTTTCTGGGGCTTATATTCTCCCAAATAGAGTAAAAGTCTTGCAATATGTTTTGATTTACTTCCAAATAGAAAAATATCCAGCAAAGTCTGCCCTCCAAATGCATAATATAAAAATATATACTTACATTTTAACTAAGAATTATAATTAAACACCTCAGGCAGCCAAATAAAATTTACCAGAAAGAAAAGGATTTGCTGATCATTTATGCTATTGTGCCTTGGAATAACATGCAGAAGCCAGTTGATATTACTATAAAGATTTGTGTAATGTCAACATCCCGCAACCAAGTCATTCTGGAAAGTGAGAGATACTTTACACAAAAGTTTTACTCATGGTTTCGATTTGATATGAACTTAAACTTTGCTTACCCTTGAGAATCTTAAACCATAATCTTAAACCTGGAATCAAACAGAAGTATATTTAAATATTTCTATGGGCATATAAAAGTGCATGTTTAAAGTCAGTCCCTGTAGAGTGACATAGGGGCTGTTGTAGATGGGGTAAAATTCTTACCCATAAATATCAGTGTCATATAGCAGCATTAGAGAATTTCTCCTTGTCTTCTCTCCTCAAATACAAATATTTCCTCTGCTTAAATACCACATTATAGAAAAATAACACTTTATTAGGAATAAATTTGCCTAATTTGTTTCCTTTTTTGACAAGGAGACCTAGTGACCAATTAAAGAACTGAAAATCTGCAAACTCAGAAATGGTAATTAAAGAGAAGATAGGAACCCAAGAATGTTCCTTATTTCCTTGAAAGATTGACCTGGGGATAGCTTCATTTAATTTAAATCTCATTTGCTTCTATAATTTTAACTACCATTGTATTAGTCATATATTACTGTGAAACAAGTTATCCCAAAACTCAGTGGCTTAAAACAACACATGTATTATTTCATAATTTTTGTAGGTCAGAAATCTGGGTGTAGTTTAACTCGGTCCTCTGCTTCATTGTCTCCTTTAAGACTATAATTAAGGTATTATCTAGGGTTGGGGGGGTCTCACCTGAAGGCTTGAATGGGTAAGGATCTCTTTTGAAGCTCATATAGATGGTTGCTGGCAGGATTCAGGGATGTTGAATGAAGGCCTCAGTACCTCACTGGCTGTTGGCTGGAGGCTGCCCTCAGTCTGCTCTGTGTGGATTTTCCAACATGGTAACTTGTTTTGTCAAAGCCAGCAAGAGAGGGAATCTGCTAGCCAAGAGGAAGTCATAATTTTCTAACAATGGAAATAACATCCTATCACTTTTGTCATATTGGATAGACAGAAATCACTAGCTCCAACTCACTCTTTAGGGGAAGGAATTAAATAAGGATGAGAATTCTACCACATAGCAATCATGGGGGCCATCTTAGAAGTCTGCCTATCATAGCCTTCAACACGCTAAATCTAACCTTCAGCTCTCCCAGGAAAACACATGTGGATTCCATCAAGAACCACAGCCCCGATATGGCTAAACCTGCTTCTCTCCTTGTGTTTTTAAATTCCAGTTAAAGTCATCACCAGCCACTCAGTTTCTTATACTAGGAACTTGATGTCATACTCAGTGTATGTGCTGTGTGCCAAGTTATTTCAGTCGTGTTGGACTCTTTGTGACCCTGTGGGTTCAACCCACCAGGCTCCTCTGTCCATAGGATTCCCCAGGCAAGAAAACTGGGGTGGGTTGCCATGCCCTTCTCCAGGGGATCTTCCCGACCCAGGGCATGAACCCAGGTCTCCTGCGTTGCAGGCAGATTCTTTATTGTCTGAGCCAAGTCCCAGTCTACCCAAATAAATATTTCTCCATGAGCAAAGTAGTTGGAAGGGAATTTGATCCTAAGAATTGTTGTTATTTTAAGTATATTCATAATTTTTGACTGCTACAAAATTGTTAGTCTCAGAACAACTTAGATTTTTTAAACAATTATTATAACTTCAAAACTTAAAAATAGCTACCCCTTTGTTTTTATGTAATACTTTTATTTATCTTTTTTAGCAGCTTTCTGCACTATAAATCAATTTTCTGAAAATGTAATGTTAAAAAATGAAATCATCTTATAGTAATTGCTTCAGTGAAAAGTCTGAGACTAAACTTGGCAAACCATGCTTGTTATTGTACTGCACATAGAATTGGCATATACATTGGTTTATGTTGGGCTAATCACCTAATCTTCCCCTGTGGCTCAGTTGGTAAAGAATCCGCCTGCAATGCGGGAGACCTGGGTTTGATCCCTGGGTTTGGAAAATCCCCTGGAGAAGGGAAAGGGTACCCATTCCAGTATTCTGGCCTGGAGAATTCCATGGACTGTATAGTCCATGGGGTCGCAAAGAGTCGGACAGGAATGAGCGACTTTCACTTCACTTCACCTAATCATCAGAAGATCAGGAATTTTCCTTAACTTGTCACTTACTCATTAGAGTTAGAAAAATATTTTTGTTGTTAGATATGCTATGATTTAGCATTAATATGTTTAGGGGCTTTTGTTTTCTTGTAGTTGTCTACTCTATCATTGGTAGCGATGGAGGGAAATACAGGGTTGAGGTGTAAAAAAGAAAACACGAAGGTATTATTGAAGAAATAGTTTTGCAGACCTACTTATTTCTTACAGTCGGTTTTACTTTTTCTTTCTTCCTGTCAATATAATATCTTACTTAGTCATTTGGTGATCTAATAAGAAGTTGAAAGAATGAGAAGCTTGGATAATTCTCTATTGAGAGCTTTGCATAAACAACTGAATATGGCACAGGAATTGGAAATTGAATGACTTCTGTGTCTAAAATAACTATGTTGATACATGGAAGCTATATAAGAGATTTTATTTTGCATGTTATAAATGAGATAGAGAACCCCCCATAGAGATGCTATGCTTTTGGCAATCAGGAAAAACTTTTATTTCCATATTAAAATCACATGTTGGTCTGATTTATCACAGGTTTGGGTATTTAATTGCTTTGTGTAATAATTGAAAACCTACTTCTCACATGTACCTTGATTCCTTGATGATAAATATAAGTTTTACAAGAAGAATCAATATTAATTTAACAAGAAAAATCAATAGTCTGGTGAAGTCACTGTAATAGTAATTTGAAACTTCAGGATTACTTTACATTCATTCAAAATATGTTTATTGAAATCTATTCAGTGATAGGTACTAGCAACAAATATGAATGCTGCATAATTGTATTGCTATTTTGAGTGCATCTCATCACGTACGGGGAGAGACACTAAGTGAGAAATGAGCAGCTATTTTATTAGAATTCTCTCCTACCAAGTGACCTCAGACTTTGTAGATAGGCTATGACCAGTAGCTGTGGGGAGAACTCAGGGAAGGCCTCTTTATTCCAGCTTCCTGCTGACATTGTTCTTTGTTAAAGAGCTTTTACGTACTGCCAGAGCTGGAGTTTCAGGCCCTCAAAGAGGTTACAGGCAAAAACAGAAAATGCAACTTGATCTGTGTAAGACATGTGAAAGCATCTATAGTAACACCGCGAAGGAAATAAACTTTTGAATGAGGAAGAACTAAGAAGCACTGGGTTGGGGAACTGCATTAATGCTGTAGACCAGGCCCAGGGAAAAAGTTTCTCAATAGAAACTAACTATTCATCGAATTTGGACTGGCGATTCGTTTCATATAAGGTATTATACATGTTTCAATGCCATTCTCCCAAATCATCCCACCCTCTCCCTCTCCCACAGAGTCCATAAGACTGTTCTATACTTCAGTGTCTCTTTTGCTGTCTCGCATACAGGGTTATGTTGATGTATGGCAAAAGCAATACAATATTGTAAAGTAATTAACCTCCAATTAAAATAAATAAATTTATATTAAAAAAAAAGAAACTATTCACAAAAGTGCTACAAAGTGCTTCGAGGCCTATCTCCTACTTGGCGACAATGATCAGAGCTGTCTGTGATTTATTTGTGGCTCAGAGATTGCGAGTTGCTATCCGATCTACATTTACTCAACTGAATTAAATGAATTGCTCGGCAGAAGCACCAAAGTAAGAATACAATGACTTTGGGGTCGAATTTAACTAGTTTTCAATCCTGGCTCTGATAACAGGCAAATTATTTAAGGACTCTGGGTCTCAGTTTTCTGTTTTTCAAGTGGGATCGTACCTATTCAAAGGAGTAGTTGCTATAATTATATAGCATACAATACTTTTAGTGGCTACAGACTGAGTCAAACGAATAAAATTCCAGGTCTAACCCAAGAACGTGGTCTGTAAATGTGTTTTCTTTTCCTTTACGTCTCCCTACTTGTGCTACAATTTCTACTGATGCCAAGCTTTTTCAGTAAATGATTTTCCAAGGAGTCTCTACTCCTAATCAGGTAACCATGATCTCAGATGAAAGTTTTTGGTACAATAGGGAGTAGTGGTTAAAATCACAGACTCTGAAACTTTGCTGAGGGTGAAAGCTGAGGCCTGATGTTAGCAAGTGGAGTGGTTGTGGGGCCTCAGTCTGTAAAATACAATCTTCCTCATAGAATGGATACAAGAATTATGTAAATTAATATATTTAGAGCACATGCCACACAGCAAGCCCTTTTTAATCTTTAAATTTTAATTAAAAACTTTTTATTGAGATATATTTGACATACAACATTGTATAAATAGCTGTGAAAAGAAGAGAAAGGAAAAGCAAAGGAGAAAAGGAAAGATACAAGCATCTGAATGCAGAGTTCCAAAGAATAGCAAGAAGAGATAAGAAAGCCTTCCTCAGCGATCGATGCAAAGAAATAGAGGAAAACAACAGAATGGGAAAGACTAGAGATCTCTTCAAGAAAATTAGAGATACCAAGGGAACATCTCATGCAAAGATGGGCTCGATAAAGGACACAAATGGTATGGACCTAACAGAAGCAGAAGATATTAAGAAGAGGTGGCAAGAATACACAGAAGAACTATACACAAAAGATCTTCACAACCAAGATAATCACAATGGTATGATCACTCACCTAGAGCCAGACATCCTGGAATGTGAATTCCAAGTGGGCCTTAGAAAGTATCACTATGAACAAAGCTAGTAGAGGTGATGGAATTCCAGTTGAGCTCTTTCAAATCCTGAAAGATGATGCTGTGAAAGTGCTGCACTCAATATGCCAGCAAATTTGGAAAACTCAGCAGTGGCCACAGGACTGGAAAAGGTCAGTTTTCATTCTAAGCCCAAAGAAAGGCAATGCCAAAGAATGCTCAAAGTGAAGTGAAGTCGCTCAGTTGTGTCCAACTCTTTGCGACCCCATGGACTGTAGCCTACCAGACTTCTCCATTCCTGGGATTCTCCAGACAAGAATACTGGAATGGGTTGCCCTTTCCTTCTCCAGGAGATCTTCCCAACCCAGGGATCAACCCTGTGTCTCCCGTATTGCAGGCAGACGCTTTACCATCTGAGCCACCAGGGAAGTCAAGAATGCTCAAACTACCGTGCAATTGCACTCATCTCACACGCTAGTGAAGTAATGCTCAAAATTCTGCAAGCCTCGCTTCAGCAATATGTGAACTGTGAACTTACTGATGTTCAAGCTGGTTTTAGAAAAGGCAGAGGAACCAGAGATCAAATTGCCAACATCTGCAGCATCATGGAAAAAGCAAGAGAGTTCCAGAAAAACATCTATTTCTGCTTTATTGACTATGCCAAAGCCTTTGACTGTGTGGATCACAATAAACTGGGGAAAATTCTGAAAGAGATGGGAATACCAGACCACCTGACTTGCCTCTTGAGAAACCTATATGCAGGTCAGGAAGCAACAGTTATAAATGGACATGGAACAATAGACTGGTTCCAAATAGGAAAAGGAGTACTTCAAGGCTGTATATTGTCACCCTGCTTATTTAACTTATATGCAGAGTACATCATGAGAAATGCTGGGCTGGAAGAAGCACAAGCTGGAATCAAGATTGCCGGGAGAAATATCAATAACCTCAGATATGCAGATGACACCACCCTTATGGCAGAAAGTGAAGAGGAACTCAAAAGCCTCTTGATGAAAGTGAAAGAGGAGAGTGAAAAAGTTGGCTTAAAGCTCAACATTCAGAAAACGAAGATCATGGCATCTGGTCCCATCACTTCATGGGAAATGGATGGGCAAACAGTGGAAACAGTGTCAGACTTTATTTTTGGGGGCTCCAAAATCACTGCAGATGGTGACTGCAGCCATGAAATTAGAAAATGCTTACTCCTTGGGAGAAAAGTTATGACCAACCTAGATAGCATATTCAAAAGCAGAGACATTACTTTTCCAACAAAGGTCCGTCTAGTCAAGGCTATGGTTTTTCCTGTGGTCATGTATGGATGTGAGAGTTGGACTGTGAAGAAAGCTGAGCGCCAAAGAATTGATGCTTTTGAACTGTGGTGTTGGAGAAGACTCTTGAGAGGCCCTTGGACTGCAAGGAGATCCAACCAGTCCATCCTAAAGGAGATCAGTCCTGGGTGTTCATTGGAAGGACTGATGCTGAAGCTGAAACTCCAGTACTTTGGCCACCTCATGCGAAGAGTTGACTCATTGGAAAAGACTGATGCTGGGAGGGATTGGGGGCAGGAGGAGAAGGGGACGACAGAGGATGAGATGGCTGGATGACATCACCGACTCGATGGACATGAGTTTGAGTGAACTCCTGGAGATGATGATGGACAGGGAGGCCTGGCGTGCTGTGATTCATGGGGTTGCAAAGAGTCAGACATGACTGAGTGACTGAACTGAACTGAACTGAAAGTATGCAACTTAATGATTTGATAGATTTATTTTGCAATATGATGGCCATTGTGTAATAGCCAACGTCTCTATCATGTAACATTATTACCATTTCTTCTGGTGATAGGAACAGTTAAGATCTGGTCTCTTAGCAAGTTTAAAGTTTAATATCCAATTTTGTTGTCTATAGGGCTTCCCTGATTGCTCAGTTGGTAAAGAATCTGCCTGTAACACAGGAAACTCTGGTTCGATACCTGGGTTGGGAAGATCCCCTGGAGAAATGATAGGCTACCCACTCTAGTATCTTGGGCTTCCTTTGTGGCTCAGCTCGTAAAGAATCCACCTGCAATGCAGGAGTCCTAGCTTTGATCCTTGGGTTGGGAAGAGCCCCTGGAGAAGGGAAAGGCCACCCACTCCAGTATTCTGGCCTGGAGAATTCCATGGACTGAGGGTCTCAAAGAGTTGAACCCAGCTGAGCGATTTTCACTTTTGTTGTCTATAATCCTTGTACTGTGTATCAGATCTTCAGGGCATATTTGTCTATTAGTTACAAATATGTACCTTTACACATCTCTCTCATTCCTCCACCTTCTAATTTCTGGTAATCCCCTGCTTTTATGATTTGCTTTTTTTAGATTCCACATATACGAGGTATCATATTGAGCATAATGTCTTCAATAATATTAGCTTGATATAAACCAAACCAAAGGCATGTAAAGTACTGCAAGGAAAAATACTCGAGTCAGAAGTTGGAGTCTTAGTCTCACCTTTATACCTGCTAGAATTCTTATCAAGGTTCCCTATTTATAAAATTAGATTAATATTATCTACCTGTCAAGCTTATTTTATAGGGACAAATTAAATGAGACGATGTACATTAGATGATGAACCTATGTTGAGCAATGTTGTTATCTAGGACAGTATTATCTTGATTATTTACAATCTACCAATATCACAAGAAAACCATTTATTAAACAGTTATAAATGCATTATTTTCACCTCTGCAGGGCTGAATTAAGTGTGTGCTCAATACTATAACTACCAGATCAGGAAGACAAACTACAGAGGTCTTCAGCAATGTTTCAACTTAGGCCTGATACCTTATTTTTCTCTTCTGGCTGCAATTTTTCTTTGGATAATTACTAGTTTATAAGGAACTTTTTTTTTTGGTAAACTTTAGATTCTGGCTTTTAAATTTGAAGGGTAAGCTTAAGGCACATTATTATTATTTTTTTTTAGTAAACTTTAATTATATGAACCCCGTAGAAAAGCCACTTCCACAAGAAAAATATTTAAATTATTCCAGAAAAGCTTAAAATTTCAAGTACTTTCTCCCACTTAAAAGAAAAAGTGCTTGCTGGGATTAAGCCAACCCAATTAATTTGTGAAAAATATACTAAAGATGTGTTTCTATATGTGAGAATAAAAGATGATAAAGCTGTGGACAGAATGTGGCTGATCTGTGATGAATTAATCTGAACCTTCCCACCTTTTCACCTTCCAATGCTCCCAGCATGATTTCTTTGCAGCACTAACTTGAAAGTGAATGTCATGTATAAAGGAGATAAACAGGATTAGAGGAAGAACAATGACCAGGGGGAAGAGATTTGCAAGGTAAAAAGACTTGTGTTGCTGTCTTCTATACAAAGAGTTTGTGTCCATTTTGGGAAGTTCTCTGAATTTACATGCTATGTTTAAATTCCTTATTTTTCTACATGTAAGATTTTTAAAATTGTTCCATGCCCTGCAATTAAAAAAAAAAAGAAGTCTATTTCTATTATTGCCTATGAAGTTGAAGTGAAGAGTCAGTCACTCAGTCGTGTCTGACTCTTTGCGACCACATGGACTGTAAGCTGCCAGGCTCCTCTGTCCATAGGATTTTTCAGTCAAGAATACTGGAGTGGTTTGCCATTGCCTTCTCCAGGGGATCTTCCCAACCTAGGGATCGAACCCAGATCTTACCATGTTGCAGGCAGACTCTTCACCATCTGAGCCACCAGGGAAGCCTATGAGGTTAGTATTTCTTTTTAAATAGTGTGAGTCTGGATACACCTCAACTGTCCATGATATTGTATGTCAAATTAACTCTCCTTAGTAATGCTATCCTGGCCCATATTCTCAAATAAAACTGGAGTCATTGTTCATATAGATTTTAATTAAAATCTTCTCATTTCTTTACGTCTGTTTTATCTTTTCTTCCTGTCACCTCTCTTGCCATCTTTTTAGTAATCCTCACCTTCTTTAGGCTTTCTTTCCTTCTTTCTTAAAATTCCTTCCTCCTTTTTGGTCTTCTATGGTTAGGGGTTAGGGTAGTTAAACCCCAGTCATTATATATGTATTTGAATAGATCCTATCAACAATGAATAAACTTCTGGAATAATTTTGGATATGTTTTACAGTCCTGTATGAATGTATATTTCTATGGTTTTGAAGTAAAACCATTGAAGAATAACTTTCTAAATGGCTATCTTCAAATTTTTATGTACTCTTCTTGAAAATAATTTGTTGAGAATTTAAAAGTTTTTTTTTTTTTTTACAAAATACTGAGTGTGACAGTTAATTTGGTGTGATGACTAGACTATAGTGGCCAATTGTTTGGTCAAACACTGGTCTATATGTTACTGTGAAGGTATTTTGCAGATATGATTAACATTTATAATCAGCTGATTTTAAGAAAGGAGATTGTCATCAGTAATATGAATGGAGTGAAGTGTAAAGTGCCCAGTTGTGTTAGACTCTTTTGTGACCCCATGGACTGCAGCCCTCCAGGTTCCTCTGTCCATGGCATTCTCCAGGCAAGGATACTGAAGTGGGTTGCCATTTCCTTCTCCAGGGAATCTTCCTAATCTAGGGATCAAGCCATTATCTCTGGGGTCCTGCACTGACAGGCAGGTTCTTTACCACTAGTGCCACCTGGGAAGCCCAATGGGACTGGGTCTCATCCAATCAGGTCTTCAGAGCAGAAAATTAGGTTTTCTAGAACAGAATAAATTCTGCCTCAAGACTGAGACATAGAACTCTTGCTTGATTTTCCAGCCTGCTAGCTTACTTAACAGGTTTCATACGAAAAACTACCATGTCAGTTCTTAACTCTTACCTGAGTTTCCAGGATACTTGTCTCCTTATGACTTTTCGCATTAACAGTCCCCACAATTATGAGAGTACATTTCTTAAAACCAGTCTGTCTTTCTCTATATCTCTGTCTCTCTTTGCTTCTCCATCTGTCTCTCTCTCTTTACATATATGTAACATGTATATGTGATATATGTATATTATCTGTATATATATTTTTTATTTATCTATCTGAATATAAAAAAGGTTGTATTTCTGGAGGACACTGACTAACTGATGCACTGAGGCATGTATAATATTCTACAACTTTTATTAGGATTGGCTATTCGATTGAATTGATTATTTCCAGGCTCTCTTGCTTTTTCAGGCAGGAAGCTCTAGCTGGACTTGTGATTCACAAAAAACCTGTTCTTGAAATGAAACATTCCTTCCCAGGAAGCTGTCAGGAAACCTGGCTCACTGCTGTGATGCATGTTCAGCACCCACAGCTCAGCTCTGGGCCAATATTTTGAAACTGGATTTCAGTACATCTGCTTTTAAAATTGAGGAGGATGCTATTCTAGATGCTTTACCAAGGTACCCGAATACACCAGACTCCTGCTCCTTATGGGCTCCACACAGTTCATTGTACTTAAATTACTGACTTTCTCTTCAATAAACATTTCACTTACGGCTTTGATTTGTATAATGAATAAGTCAGAGGTTTATTATTTTTCTAATCTTGGAAAATCTTGAAATAAGAAAATACACTGTTTTGATAAAATTATGACAAATGAAACATTTCATTTATTCAACATGACACTTATCTTTGTTTTAGTTGCTATAATAAAGTACCATAGACTGAGTGGCTTGTAAATATCAGACATTTATTCCTTACAGTTCTGGAGGCTTGAAGAATGAGATCAGGGTGCCAGCATGTCAAGTTCTGATGAGAACCCTCTTCTGGGGGTGCAGACTGAGACTTACTGTATCCTCACAGGGAAGAAGTAGAGATAGAGGATACATGTTCTCTGGTACATGTATTTTTTTAAAACAAGGGCACTGATCCTGCTTATGAGGGCCCCATCCTTATTGCCTCTCAAAGGCCCCACCTCCTAACATCATTACACTGAGGGCTAGAATTTCAACAGATAGATTTAAGGAGACACAAGCATCCAGTCCATAATAATATTATATTCAAATCTTCAGGGAAACAGTCATATAAATGATACATAACTAATTCTGGTGACTCAATGGTAATGAACCTACCTGCCAATGCATGAGATGCAAGCTTGATCCTTGGATCAGGAAGATCCCCTGGAGAAGAAAATGGCAATCTACACCAGTATTCTTGCCTGGGAAATCCCATGGACAGAGGAACCTGATAGGCTACAGTCCATAGGTCTCAATAGAGTCGGACATGACTTGGTGACTAAACAACAACAAAAAGTCTTGTAAAAGTATTAGATGATTGAAATTCAACTTGCTAGGTTTACATAGTTAGAAGAATGTTAGAATTTGAGCCAGGATCTGGTCAGATTCCAAAACTCATGAACTTTCTGTAAGTTACCAACAAAGCCAGGAGATTGATTTCTGGGGAAAATGCTAGGTTAGGCCAATGGTTCTCAAAGTGAGTTTCCAGAATGAACATCACCTGTTATACTCCATTCCAGCATATTAACTAACCTAACATTCTCCATTTACCTCCTGCACTCTCCTGCTTCATGCAGGCAGATATCAATACTTGACTGTGTTTTTATTATGGATGAAAAATAACTCAGGGTTGAAAACAGAAGAGAAAATGTCTCTTCAAAAGTTTGACCCCACTAGAGTTTACTGCAGCTACTTCTGAGAAAAACTTAACATGTAGAATTAGAGTCCATTTTCCATTTTCATCATTCTGTTTTCATTTGTTTTCATTTTACTGTAAGGAAGAGTTGTTTTTTTTTTATTTGTTCATTTGTTTATTTATTTGTGACCCCATGGATTGTAGGGCATCAAGCTCCTCTGTCTATGGAACTCTCCAGGCAAGAATACTGGAGTGGGTTGTCATTTCCTTTTCCAAGGGATCTTCCCAACCCAGGGATCAAATCAGGGTCTCCTGCATTGCAGGTGGATTCTTTACCATCTAAGCCACCAGAGAAGCCCATATTATATTAACTTTATTATTTTTTAGTTTACTTTATGCTCAGATGTTCAGCCATGTCCGACTGTTTGCAACCCCATGGGCTGTAGCACACCAGCCTCCTCTGTCCATGAGATTTCCCAGGCAAGAACACTGGAGTGGGTTGCCATTTCCTACTCTAGAGGATCTTCCCAATCCAGGGACTGAACCCATATCTCTTACATTTCCTGCTTTGGCAGGTAGGTTCTTTACCACTAGCGCCACCATATGAACTTACAAAGTCATATTTTGTTCAATGAGTTAGTAATCAATCACTCTTACTTACTTTGATACAGATTGTTTTAGATTTGGATTCCTAAGCTGACTCCTATGTTCTTTACATTTTTCTGCTACTTGGCATAAGAAGATGTTCCTGGTTCATTCTGTGTTTGCTTCACCCCAGCCGTGGAATCAACCATTTCCCTAAGAGGCTCTAGTTTCTTCTGATGGTGGATGGTATGCTGAAACCAAGATCTGGGTATTAGACATGTTCATTGCTATTGGGATGGCACCACTTCAAGGACCTATCAGAAAACAGAACCAGGAAATACATGTACAAATATTCATACATCTCTGTATGTTGCTATATGTATTTCAGGATTGGAGAGAGGTCCAAGAGGGAGAGAATATATATGTACATATAGCTGACTCACATTTTTGTACAGCAGAAACTAACACAACATTGTAAAGCAATTATACTTCAGTAAAAAAATAATTCATAATGATATGTCTTACTTGAACTCTCCCAAAGATTTTTTCTATCCTTCTCTCTGTCCGTGTCTACAAATCTCTTCTTTGGCAGTGAGACCCCACACACACACAAATTTGCTCAATCTCCCAACCACATGGGCTACCTCTGCACCTGCCAGCTCTGTGTGTCCCACAACTCACACAGCTTCCTTGACTTCCAGCTACCCTACTGATGAATCTGTGGTGTAGCCTCACCTCTTTGCTGGCCTGTAGCAGTTGACCCTTGTGTCCAAAATGTATTTCTCACACACTTGATTTTTATGGACACTTACATGTTCTTTTCAAGATTACTACTTATCTGAAACTTTAAATTAAGTTGCAGTTAAGATAATACCTTTTCTTGAAGCCCTCTCAGATCCTCCAAATGGCAAGAGCTCCTTCCTACTCTTTATTTTTCCCATTCTCACCTCTGTCCTCAGAGCATTAGGTCTTTGGGAGACTTACACACCACTGGTTGACTGGATACATCTTGTCTACTTGGTTCTGGCAAGATGCGAAACAATGGGAATTGAATGAGTTCTTTTTCTTTCCTCCATGTAATCTCTGACCAGGTATTGTTGATGACCTGGCTTGCAACAAACACGACGTTGTATCTGCCCTTCCATTTTAATATTGCCCTCACTTGCGTCTAGTGTGTTCTCTGTGTGTTTATGTCTAGTCTCTTAAAGCTGGCCCTGTTCTGGAAATGCAGGTTTTGCCTGTTTGCCCCACATTTGGACTAATTTTCTCCTGATTTCCATAACTATTCATGTCAAGATCTCTAAACCTTCTAAAGGGTCAGCCTCTTTGGAGACTGCTGTTTCGTGCCTCTGCCACAGAGTGTATGGTTCTCCTAATAGTTGTTTGCCTCCGTCACATTAAACTGTGAGTTCCTCAGGGTCATACATTTTTCTTTGATTTTTATGTACTCTATAGAATTTAAACTAAAGACTTGCATGTGAAAGGGACTCAAAAGACATTTCCTAAATTTGAGTATGTGATAAACTACTTTTCTCTGACATCTTACACTAAGACAACTCCATGTCTAGTTTATTAATCTGTGACTAGGATTTGATTCAACGATTATTTCCAATGTTATAACCCATCCCAATCTAACCTGATCAGGTGTACTGTAGTCTGAGACAGTGCAATTCAAGAAAATTTCTTCAAAACAATTAAAAATGATGTATTTTTGTTACATTCAATGCATATATTTGCTGTTTATTTGGAACTTCCAAAAGCCTTGGATTAATGTTAATTTTCTAGAGAAAACTATAGTTAAGGAAACAAATTATTGATTCTTTTCAGGATTTTCAGTTTCCATAATTCCAGAGTTTTTCATCCACTTGAAAAATGAGAACATCATATTCTGAATTTTATTGGCCATTCACATGTTTTCCAGGCTCTGGCTTGTTATTCAGAGGATAAATTCATAGTTCAGAGACTTTCATTCTCACTGTAAACACTTTAAAATATAATATGTAAAATGCCAATTATTTAAAAAAATTGCCATGTGTTAAACAACCTTACTGGACAATAAAGAAAATCTTCAAATAAATACAAAACTAAAATACTGTTCTATGTACTTCATCTCTGGAATCTACAGGTCAAACGATGTTCTATTTTGTTTCTTGTGGGCTTTTTCTGACAGCCTAGTAAGAACCTTAGAGGTAAATTTATAATTTGGGCTCAGTGTTCAACTGTTCTAACTCCTGTATTTAAGCCATTCTCCTTAATAAATGGATATGCTATCTGAGCTGCTTGCACAGAGAGAGTTTCAATTAATATTTGGTCATTCAATACATTTCTACATAAAAAAATTTCTCATGTCCAAATTACCACTGAAGCAAGCTCTTTATTAATCCAACGGTCTATCCATTTAAAAACTGGATATACACTGAAAATTTGGCCACCATGCTGCCGTGAATTGTTCTCTGAACATGAGAGACCTTGACTTGAGATGAATAGGTTTTCTTAGGTTTCACTTTCATTCCTCTCTTCTTGTTCATCTCTTTGCATTTGTGAAACTGATTCTTATTTAAAAATCCTTGAGTACACAAGGGAAGCTGCTCAGTAAATCTGCATGCCTTTTCAATGGAAATGGCAAGATTTTCGCTGGCAGCACTAGTTTCAATGGAGCTTGTCTTAAAAATATAGATGATGACAGAATCTAAGAAAAAAGGAGAACCTTCAGTTTTTACACAGGCACTGTCACCATGGGTGATTTCATATTTCACACATCAGGCCAAATGTCTAGAAGAACACATAAAACTGAAAATTGGAAATAAAAATCTTTTATTTTTGCCAATTAGTGTAACAAACCCTGCATTTAGACAGTCATCCAAATTTGTTCTGTAGGACCCTTGCAAGGCAGAAGAACCTACATTGTTTTTTCTTATTTGGGGGTGAAAACTCATGTTAAGTTACCATGATGGTTTCCTCCTCTGTCTAGGTAGACCAAACATCTTCACATCTGGGCTATTTAAGAGCCTATCAGAACATAAGAACAAGAATTAATAATAACTCAGAATAGAGTTTGCCTTATCATGAAATAAGTTTTCAATAAATACGGGTTGAGTTGAAATTGTTTTGTGAGGCACCGATGAGAAATTATCAGATATTGATGCTGTCTGCTGATCTTTTATCAGAGTCACTTTCAAGTCAGACATCAAGCCTGCTTTCCATTCTCAGTCTGGAGAACCTATTATGCTTAAAGGCTTTGTTTGCAAAATACCTTATCAGGAAAAGGAAACTATGCCACTAGAACAGCCCTGTGTTTACACAGAGCTCAGTAAACTATTTTACACAGCAGTAAAAAATAAAACCAGTCATGTCTCTTCTTCCCCTATAATGTGAGATACTGAAAATTTCTAGGCGTCAAAAACCATAATAAGTGTGCCCCAGGGAAACCATAGTTATCTCTAAAAATTCACATATGTACTCTCACCAGAAAAATTTGCCTTTGCTTCATTGTTTTGGAATAATCGTCCAAATTTTCTTGCAAAATAAACTTTACATGTACCTAGAAGGCTCAATTACTGAATGTAATTTTAAGTTCAATAACAAACCGCAAGGGGAAACACTCACAGCTGGAATTAGAAATTCTATTTTACTTCAAGTTTGTAATACAAGTTGAACTGAAGACATAAATTATGGTATGCTGCTGCTACTGCTGCTAAGTCGCCTCAGTCGTGTCCGACTCTGTGCGACCCCATAGACGGCAGCCCACCAGGCTCTGCCATCCCTGGGATTCTCCAGGCAAGAACACTGGAGTGGGTTGCCATTTCCTTCTCCAATGCATGGAAGTGAAAAGTGAAAGTGAAGTCGCTCAGTCGTGTTCGACTCTTCACGACCCCATGGACTGCAGCCTACCAGGCTCCTCCATCCAGACAAGAGTACTGGAGTGGGTTGCCATTGCCTTTTCCGAAATTATGGTATAAGTCTTATCAAAATTGGGTTCAGTCATAATGTCACAAAAAATTATTGTGCTAAAGTCTTCCGACAATCCAATAAAGAAATAACTGTAAAAGAGAGGCCTTGCTTAGAACCCAACATAGTTTTCCATGGCTAACTGCACTTACTAGTTAAGACCCGTCCATAGTCCTTTTACAGGGACTTCCTGGGTGGCTCGGATGGTAAAGCGTCCGCCTACAATGCGGGTGACCCGGGTTCAATCCCTGGGTCGGGGAGATCTGGGGAAGGAAATGGCAGCCCACTCCAGTATTCTTGCCTGGAAAATCCCATGGATGCAAGAGCCTGGTAGGCTACAGTCCATGGGGTTGCAAAGAATCCGGACACGCCTGAGCGACTTTACTTTCTTTTACTTTATAGTCCTTTTATAAGTCATAGTTAATTTCCAATTAAAAACTGAAGAATGAAATGACGCGTTACTTTTAGGACATTATCTCAGCATAATGTGGTGGTTTAGTCGCTAAGTCGTGTCTGACTCTTGCTACCCCATGGGCTGTCGCCCACCACGTTCCTCTGTCCATGGAATTTTCCAGTCAAGAATGCCGGAGTGGGCTGCCATTTCCTTCTCTAGGGGATCTTCCCCGCCACGGATCCGACCAGGGTCTCCTTCACTGCAGGCAGATTCTTTATCGACGGAGCTACCTGGGAAGTCCAGATCCCAACGTAATTGCCATTTAAAACACTTGGCAGCGGGAATGGAGAGCTGATCCCAGGGCCCCAGGCAGCCCCGCCGCTGGCCGCGTCACCATCAGGTCCGGAGGAGCGCAGCTGTCCCGTCACTCACGCCGCCCCGCGAGCGCCCAGGTCAAGAGCCGCGTTCCACGCCCCGCGTCTGCGCCAGGACGCCAAGCCCGGCACCACCCACTTCCGCACGCCGCCGGCCGGAACAGGAAGAGCGCCGCCATGAAGGTTTGGAGAACAAACATTCACTGTAAGAAAGAGAAATGCTTTCCTCCACGGGAGTGGCTCCAAGGAAGACTTATTTGTACTGCCGACTGCTGTGACGAATCTCCCAGTGTGGTGTAGGGGATGGAGAGACTGCAGTGTTTGATGGAGAAAGGGTTGTAGATGCAGTCGGCTTGCGGGGCAGGGGAATCATTCTAGATATTTCCATGACGCAGGTGATGCTGCGCATGGACCAGAATGGCCACAATGGAGAGAGTGGGGGGAAAATGAAGAATGGAAGGTGCTCCCCAAGGCCAGGCTGTATACCGCGCCGGCCCTGCTGTGGCCCACGGCATCTACCCGCGTGCGGACATGCCGTGGGCCTTATGGTGCTCCAGCCCTCATGTGCAGGGAGAAGGAGTGGAGGGTGCTGCCACCAGGGTGCCCTGAACAAGGGAGACCAGTGAGACGGAATGTGTACCGGGGTTAGAGACGGAGATTCCACAGATGCCACAGAGATGAAGGAAGGAACGTGATACCAGGAGTAAGTAGAGCTGAGTTCTAGTTCCAGTTCTGTCCCGTTTTCCTTGTGTAATCTGGAACAGTTCGTGTCACCAACAAGGTTTCCGTTTCTTTTTTACAATGGGAATGATTGGGCAAAGTGAGCTCTAGTATATCCTTTCTGGCTTTAAAATTGGATACGTTGTGTTCGTCACTAATATTTTTGTGCCCAAGAGTTATCAATGAATGTCCCATTAAATTAAAATGTAAATGTTACATTCTATATTAAATTAAATGTCTATTTAAAAAATCATTTTTGAGTATTAGTGAAGAGGAAATGAAGGATGGAATTAAATTTGTCTTCCTTCATGACCCAGAGCTTCAGATACATTAGAGGTCATCTGAGCAACACACCTACACACTGAGAATGCAGTTTCTCCATTTTCCAGTGGAAAAGGAGGTGCATAATAGCCCATTTCACTTGTCAGGCGTGCTGGCCCTTCTCCTGTTCTCTTTTCCTGTCTACTTAGTATATTATGTTGGTGTATTGTGTTCACCTCAGCATGTTAGGTGGTACTGAATGCACTCCTGCCTCACTCTTCTTTGTTGCTACTTGATTTCAGAGTGCTTTTGCCTAAATTGTTGGGCTTCCCTCGAGGCTTAGAGGGTAAAGAGTCAGCCTGCCATGCGGAAGACTCGGGTTCGATCCCTGGGTCGGGAAGATCCCCTGGAAGAAGGCAATGGCACCCCACTCCAGCACTCTTGCCTGGAAAATCTCATGGATGGAGGAACCTGGTAGGCTACAGTCCACGGGGTCGCTAAGAGTCGGACACGACTGAGCGACTTCACTTTCACTTTCAGTTGCCTAAATTTATAGACTCTTAACTTTGTCCACATCTTACCTGTGACGTGAGTGGTAGAGGGTGAATAAAACATTGAAATCCTTGGAGACAGGTTTTCAATAACTGTGAGGTATTATTATTGCTAGGTCATTAAGCTTAAAAAAGTTGATTGTTCCAGATTTTTGCATATCTTAGCAACCTGTTTGGAATGATTGCAATGACACATTTAACTGAGAATCTGGCCTTAGGGACTGTTTGGAAAAGAATATAGTTTGTTTAATTGAAATTTGTTATGATTTTCCATGTCAAAGCAACTAAGTTTACTCTCAGTGGTAGTTGTTGAACTTAGAAGAAACAAAATGCTTGAGTTCTTATACTATGCGTGTGGCTGTGACCATCAGACTGCCAAAAGAAGGTATAAGTAGCATTATACACAGGGCCTGACTTATGCAGGAAAAACTGCCAGACTGAATTATTTTAAATATCAGGGTTTTCCGCACTGGTTCTTCTTTGCATTAAGGGAAAGAAACGGATGTAAAGACATCTGGAAAGCTTTCATGAAGTGAGATTTTACTTATCTACCTCTGGGTAGATAACTTTAATTTCCAAACTCTGTAACTATGAAGGGAATATGTTTGCTCATCGCTCTGTGGAGTATTGTAGCAGAGAGGGAGGGCAAGACCTATTACAAGTAACAGGCCAATGTGGCTAAATCTTCCACATGTTGAAATTAAAGGTTTTCAAACTGGAAAATGCAAGGATACCTGAGAGACTTATTTATATAGTAGTGGATATTAAACCTAAGCCCTTTTGTCCATTCTGTAGCTTGAATTGCAGCATTTTTCTGTTTTTCCATCTGGATCTGTTTTCTGTAATAGTTCACTGACATGATTTTAATACAAGGGAAAAATACATTAAAAATACAACAGCAGAAAAAGAAAAAAAAAGATTGAAGCAGGACCTGTGATTAGGATATGTAGAGTAATGGTTCTTCTTTTTAGCTCTTCACTCTTGAACTGAACTTTTGTCACAACTGAAGATTCTACCTTTGTGTTGATTTTGAACTTTGTGCATGCTTTTGTGCGTCTCTTCTTTGATTGATGGTCTTAAGCTTCAGAGTTTTTGCATCTGAATTACAGCTTTATTTGTGAACATGTGTGTGCTGAGAGCTATTGGACTAGTCCAGAGATTCTCAAAACACTGGTGTGAGAGGTAAAGAGCAGAAAGTGTGAGAAAAATTTCTTTGAAAAACGGGCATGACTGTCACTAGTAATTTCAAATATAAGGAAGAAGCTTTAGATGTTGAGTTTTACACCTTGTGTGTTGGCGCCTATTATTCATGGGAGGAGCTGATGACAATACTTTGGGAAAACTTAGAAATTGTATGTATGGAGTTTTAGCAACATAGATTTTGAAGTGCTTTTGAAGTTAAGAGTTATTTAAGAGCACAGGCTGCATAAAAAATACCTAAGGTGAACTTTGGTGGTCGTGGTTTAGTTGCTAAGTTGTGTCTGACTCTTTGTGATCCCATGGACTGTAGCACACCAGGCTCCTCTGTCCATGGAGTTTTCCAGGTGAGAATACTGGAATGGGTTGCCATTTCCTTCTCCAAGGGATCTTCTCTACTCAGGGATTGAACCTGGTATCCTGCATTACAGGTGGTTTCTTTACCATCTGAGCCACCAGGGAAGCCCAGGAATACTGGAGTGGGTAGCTTATCCCTTCTCCAGGGGACCTTCCTGACTCAGGAATTGAACCAGGGTCTCCTGCACTGCAGGCAGATTCTTTACCAGCGGAAATACTAGGGAAGCCTATTGGTTCTCTATTACATGCAAAAAATAAAATGAAGTGAAAGTTTTATTAGAACCGCTAAACCTTAGAGCTTGAGTTTCTAAAATATTCTGAGCTGTTTTAGTGGAATGCCAGGATATATAGTGCCATGAGATGAGCGTTGGTCTTTCTACTGTTGACCACATTCCTGTTTTTTTCAGCAGAACTTTGTCTTCTCCTTGTTTGTTAGTTTTCTTTAAGTTATTGTGATTTTGGTTGTGGAGGAGGAGGAAAGATAGGTACTCTCCTGGGACACCAATAGCTTAGAAGAAGCCATATAATTTAGGAGCTTAAGTTGACCTCAAGAATTCTTGAATTTGCAGTCATTTCAGGTTAACTCCACTATTCGAGAAATGGGTTGCATATGTATTTATCTCGTTTCTTTTGATTTTCATTTTCAGTGGTATGCATTTTATGTAGTTAACAAGTTATGGTTTCTTTCTTTCTTTGAGCTGTAGTGCATTATAGAATATGTTACTCATGGTGGAACAATTTCTAGATGGCCTGTGTATTGTGTATATATGTATATATATTTTTTCTAAGATGAGGCAAACAGTAACCATTTTTAAAAGATGGTGGGGATATACAAGTTTATCTTCAGGCACTCATTATTTGAGTGACTATCCTATCTTGCCCACTCACCAGTGACTCATGGACTTATCTAGTAGGGATGGGAAAAAAGCAAAAAATAGAAATATTTCTGTCTGAGAAGCAAAAAGAAAAAGAATGCCTCACATTTAGAGCATCTTGCAGTTTCCCTTTGAGAGGTCAGTAGAAAATATCTTGAGGAAAGAGAACATGATCAAGAGACCTCTTACTTGACCCCTGTGGGTGACTATTGTTTCTAAACTCCTTAATTATACCAAGAATTGCCTTAGTGACTCTGTGGTGAAGATTGATGGGGGAAGAAAAGGCTGTTAATTTCTAGTTTTGTATGTATAAAATCATTTACTTACTCATTTCTCACTTTCCTTAAACCTAACCATTATTTGACTTTGATATGTAATTTTTGATTATAAAAAGGAGCACATAATATATGAAATAAGTTGCTCTTCCTTTTTACTAACATTGTCAGTTTTATTTGTAATTATTATGTAGTTAACATTAATGACATATGTTTTAGTTTTTTATTACTTAGAAACATACAAATTGATTTTTTAAGATTGTATTTCATAATTACTAGGCTAGGTTATCTTGTGGTATGTCAAAATTCCCTGAAATAAAATCAGAAAATTGAAAATAATCTTTGTTATAAGTGATTTGCAACCGATCATGAAGACCTTCAAAATGTGGTCTCGTAGAGACACAGATGTGGTGACGGTAGCAGAGGCCACATAGATTAACCTGTGACTTGTGTTTAAGGGAGATAGTCCCATCTAATAGGTCTGTTATGTGTTACATTGCTTGCTCCTTGATTATAAATTTTGTGGGTTGTTTATTCAGTTTTTAGAGAGGACAGTATGGCTACGTATGTCACTTAGAATTTACATGCTTATGAAGCTGTATAGTGCTATATTTTGAAGAGAGTAAACTTGGTCTCTTTTTTAAAGGCAGTTTTCCAAGACTTGTCCCTGCAGCAGTCAGTTCATATCACTAGGGGTCAGCCTACATGAACAGATGTCCATGTCTGTTACTTAGGTGTCCAGTTTTAGGACAGTGTTATCCTTTGATTTCATGTAGTGTCTTTTCATTTGGGGATAGAAGAATCTCCCCGGACATTTACACGGTAATATACAGCTTCTCGCATCCTACGTTTTCTAGCTATACTCTTGACAGGGCATTTCTCAAAGGATTTCAATACGTAGGTTAACGTTCTTTTCCCTCAGCTGTCTCCTTTCACTTCTCTCTGATGTCAGTTCAGAGCCTTCGTCTAATTTAATATACAGGAACAAGAGAATGGCTGACAACATTGGAATCCTAGGTCAGGGTCTTCCCTGAGCATTGTGACTGGAACTGAAGATGGCAGTTGCTCACAAAATGATTGAATTTGGAGAGTGACTAACATGTGGGAGTTATGTATCAGGGTGACTTTGTAACTGTGATGCTCTAATTGCTGGCTTCTGTTATTTATTCCTGTTCTCTGGTATCTGGAGAACAGAGAGGTCTCTCATCCTTACTCCACTGTAAGTTCTTCCCAGGCAGTGGCTGTATCTTGCCCATCCTTGTTCTTCCTGTACCATGTTTGACACATATTTGGTACAGATTGTGTTGTTTGAACTGAACTGAACTCCATAAATACCAATATGCCAGAATGACCTACTTTTAATACATAGTCATTTTTATTGGTAGAGAAATGTTAAACATCAATGGAAATACTGATGGTATGATGGCCAAAAATATAAAGACCCATTCTTCTTTTTTCTAAAGAAGGAGAAGGTACATAATTTAAAGTAATTGGGACAATTTGGAACTTTTACAAAGCTAATGATTGTTCTGAGGAAAGAAAAATGCCTCTAATTTCTAGGTTCAGTTCAGTTCAGTCACTCTGTCATGTCCGACTCTGTGACCCCATGAATAAAGACCCCCATCAGGGTCTTTTCAAATGAGTCAGCTCTTTGCATGGGGTGTCCAAAGTATTGGAGTTTCAGCTTCAACATCAGTTCTTCCAATGAACACCCAGGACTGATCTCCTTTAGGATGGACTGGTTGGATCTCCTTGCAGTCCAAGGAACTCTCAAGAGTCAGAGCTCAGACATAGTCCCGTATCTTTCTCCAAGAGCTTTTTCCACTTGTTAGTTGGGAGACAAGGCTTATTTCTCAGAATAAGCTTCATGTGCGGTCTAACATTACACTGGGCATGTTAGAAAATTAGGTATTTTTTGACCATACTGTGCGGTATGTGTGATCTTTGTTCCTGACCATGGATGGAACTCATGCCCCCCGCCCCACCCCCGAATTGGAAGTACAGAGTCTTTACCACTGAACTGCCAAGGAAATCCCAGAAATTTAGTTTGAAATCATAGAATCCAGCTTTCGAGATTGGAAAGGAGCTTTTTGTTTGTTTAGCTCACTGTATTGTGCTTGACAGAAGTATTACTCAATTTTAAGCAGAATGAGCACCAAAATTTGTTAAAAGGGTGATGACTTTAGTAGTTATACTAAATAATATAATACGTATGTGTGTGTGTGTATATATATATATAATTATATTAATATATTTACTTTGTTATGATTACAGATGAGGTTCAACTTGTGACCACTGGGAGTCACTGTGTAGCTGTCAGAGCTAAGGAGGCTCCCACGCCATCCACACCAGCTTGTTGGGCTGCTGGCGAGATAAGGTACTCATCTCTTTTTCCCCAACCACTGGCACTTATCGATTTGCCAACCGGTAGTTATTAAGTGTCCACAGAAAGCTGGGTGCTGTGTTAAATTAGGCAACACAGTGAGAATAAGCTGCCTGTGTGGCTAGCCATGTTTCCCTGCCCCCAGCCCCATCCCCAGCAAAGCTCTTTAAATCTCCCTTATAATTTATGTTTCATTTATTTATTATTGTTCATACATCTATTAGATTATATCTTTCTTACTAGAGATCTTTGAGAGAGAGGTCTACATTTTTAATTTGTAATTGTTAATCCCATTGGCTGATGTGTAGTAGATACTTACTGTATGTTTGTTGAGTGGCTGGATGCTATGCCAGTCATTTCCTCTTGTTCTTTAGATTTTGATGTTATTAATATTTCTTCTTGACTGCACTACGTGTTATTACCTAGTTACTGCCACTCACCTGCATCACTCCCTGCTCACTGTCCTTTAATGCTACTGTGATAATTGAATATTTTCCTTTCATATCAGTTATTCTTCATTCTGCTGTAACAGTTTAGAAGTCTTGTTTATAGCACATCGGAAATGAATGACATCATCATTATCAATTGCAACATGAATAGTTTCACCTTTGTTAATAGGAATGAGAATTGAATGATGTATATGAAAAGCTGTGTTGTGTTGGAAAACAGCTCTGGAAGAGGACTAAGTTCTCAAGAGGAAAAGGTATATTGTAGTATTGAATTTTTCAACAATAGAAAATGTATTAATTCTCACCACCTCCCTTTTTTCATTTATAAAATCCACTCAACTCTTATTAAATATTAAGTGAGGACCAGGCAATGTACTAGGTATTAAGGAGAGTACAGTGATAGGAATTAAGCAGAGTCTAACGTGTTAAACAGCTCACTGTACAGTTGTGGGTGAAAGCTAGAAATAATATAAAAAACAATTAGACTGTAAATGCAGAACTTAACTGCCAAATAAGTGGAATAGACCATAGGAATTTAGAAGTGTGAGTGATTTCATTTAGATTAGATCTGTCATGACTGGCTCCAGAAAGTTGAATTTTTCTTGTGGTTTTGAAGTATTGAGACATTCCATTCCCTGTAATGGAGAGCAGAGAATGTTTGGGGAGAGATGTTCAGGTATGTCCGGGCAATAAAGAGAAAAAATTATGTCTAAAGATGAGAACGTGTGTAAGGGAAAACTATCATGGAGGTAGTGAGTCCATTTTGTGAAGTACCTAGGATATATTTGTAATCATGAGTTTTGGGGCCACAGTAGATCATGCTTAAAATTGGGTTGAAGGTCATTTCTCATTTTGTATCCTACTCTTCTTGCTAGAACAACTGAGTGTCTCTGTACGTACTACATTTAGAATTACCATATCCAATAATTTTTTCTGACACCGGCTATTACTAACAGTGCCAGTCTGAATATTGCCAGAGGGGCTTATGTTTCTTGCAGGAAAGTTGGCATTTCATCCAAGGAAGCTTTGCCTTTGCAGATGACAACTACTCGAACATATGTGGCCTGAAGGTTATCCAATGTTTGGGCACCTGATTTGTTAGACAGTATAGAGCTCCAAGTCATATCACTAAGTTTTTGTTTTTCCTTTGGCTACCATTATTGAAAAGTATTCTCCCGGAAAACTTTTCTGCCAGGCTAAGAGCCACAGATGCTGAGCTTGTGTGATAAAACATTGAAGCCCTTGAGGATATATTGGTGGCTGGAAATGTTGCTAGTGAAATTAATTAAATTTGCATCTTTAAGTATTGTGGTTATTAGATTAGTAGAAATGTGTGCTTAGGGAAAAATTAGTAGTATAATCCTGTTTGTATTCTTTTCTTAACTTCTCTCCTTCATGTTATATTTAAGGATTGCCAGTCAGGGGAACAACCCTTTTTTTCCCCATAATTGAGAACCAACCTTTATTCCCATAGTTGCATAGAGACTTCTGTTCCTGTCAATGCCAATAGATTGTCTAGTCCCATTAAGGAAAATGGATCTTTGTTTTTGTGAAAGTTGTAGAATGAGGTGACTGGAACCTCACAAGTAATGAAGACCAGATAAACGGATTAAACGAAGAAAACCATAAAGAAAAGAATTGATTTATGGTAGTGATTTTTTTGTTTGTCCAAAAAAGTCTCTAATTAAATTTTCTTTTGTGGGAGTAATAGTGAAGGAACCTCTGGAAATTATTTGTGTGTATGTCTGATTTCAGGATATGAATTTTATTATTTTATGTAATTAGCTCATGTACCCTGAGCTCTCACTCACCTGTAGGGCATGTTGTTCAAACTACAAGAGGAAGTAAACCACAATTTTAAATCAACAACTGAAAGAGATGGTGTACCTGGTAAAAAAAAATTGTACTTCTCATTCTAGGAACTGTTTAATCGTATATCTATCTAAGACTTGCGGTATGACTGGGGGAAAAAAATCTCAACAGGTATTTACCATATAACTCTGTAGGTAGGTCTGTAGATTTTAGCTATTTTAAAAAATAGATTAATAATAGATTAACTAATTATTGTAATAAGTGAAGTCACTCAGTCATGTCCGAGTCTGTGCGACCCCATTTACTGTAGCCTGCCAGGCTCCTCCATCCATGGGATTTTCCAGGCAAAAATACTGGAGTGGGTTGCCATTTCCTTCTCCACTTTATTGTAATAAAAGTGTCCATAAATAATTGTGTTCAAAGTGATTTACAAAATGTAATTATATGTGTACAAAAAATAGTTTCCTATTAACAAAATTGCAGAGATTTCTTGGTAATTAACCTTATATTGCACATAACCTTTACATATACAAAATGTAAATTATATTTAGCAAGATAGAATTTTTCATATATACTGAGATCTTTTAAAATTGGTCAAGTATGAAACTTCCTTCTATTTGGAATTAATTAAAAATGTTTCTTCTAAATGACACTAGGAGCATACTCACTATTCAGGTTGACCTAAATACTAAGCTAAGAGGACAGAATGGGTTGGCAGGCCATCAAAGCAATCAAATTAAACAGTTTTGTCAGCTATAAAGACAGATATTTTATATTAAGCACATTGAATTATTTACAGAAATTTTTACTTTAAATAAAAATTTGAACAGTGTGAGGTTGAGGCTCTATAAATACAACTATTAAATATAATACAAAAATATCAAATGAATACATTTGATAAATCCATGAAGTTACTAGACCAAATTTTAAAAAATAATGGGAAAAATTCCCAAGATATTTTAATTCCTGTTTCTATAAAATCACTTTTTGAACATGAATTGTGATTTATATTTGTGATTTTAATCTACCTTTTCCATTTCTCACCAGGGCCAAATGGTTAATATTGTGTGAAAGGAAAAACTGAATGAACAAAACAGTGGTAAATGTAAACTGAGCTTATTTATATATGACCATTTGGTTTTGAAGCAGTAGAAAAATTATTTTATATATAAATGGTCATTTGTCTGAAAATATTTCTTAGATAAATTAAGAATGGTAATTCTCAGGTCATAATTTTTTGACAGCATAAAGGAATTCCATTTTTTTTTTTTTTAATGTCCATGTTTCTATAGAGTAGTGAAAAATCAGAAAGAATACTTTAGGAAGAAAATCTTGGAAACAGAATTAGAAGACACTTTAGAAATGATCTAATGACTAGTATAGTTCCCTCAACATGTAAATGGGAAAACTGAGCTATGGTGAGAGACAGGTGCCAAGTTTGTTGACTTTTTTTTTAAAACTTGGCAAAACTAATACAATTATGTAAAGTTTAAAAAAAAATAAAATTAATTAAAAAAAAAGGAAAAAGAAAACAAAACAAAACTTTTTATTATGAAAACATTCTTTACATGCATAAAAGTGAAGTGAATAACAGAGAACTTGGCTTTTCTTTCTAATAATCGCTGGCAAGGTGGCAATACAGCACTTCAAACGTGGCTAGTGACACATGTTGAAATGATAATGTTTTGGATATATTGAGTTAAAATGTGATTTAAAATGAATTTCATCTGTTTCTTTTTACTTTCCCAAACATGGCTTCTAGAAAATTTGAAACTACATAAATGACTTACATTATATTTTTATTGGACAGTGCTGGCATAGAGTCCTCATTTACTTATACCTACTTCAGTGGTCATCAATTCATGACACATCTTGTTTCATTTATACCCCGTGAAACTACATGTGGTCAAACTGGTAACCAGTCTCAGCTCTGGCATGGGATGCCTGCTTGTTGTCTAGTGCCCTTTCCTCCTCTACACTTTTCAGTTGAAGTCTTGTGTGTGTGTGCTAGTTTCACTATCTCCTAATTAAGATTACATTTCTGAGATTTACTGATTTTGACAGGTTAATAATGCATTCATTCATTTCCTTTACAGACTATTATTTTAATTTAATTGATAGATTCTTAGATCAAATTTCCTATTTACTAAGTTGGACGGGCTTTTTCATAAATCATTGCTTATTCTTCCAAAATCCAGGTCATGTAAGGATAGCAGTAGAGTTAGTGCTTTCTCCACTATGCTTCTCATTTATATTTTTCATGCAAAGTTTCATTATTCACTGAAAGTAGATGTTAAAAATCATAATTGTTCAATAATCAGTAAATATATCCATTGAATGTATACCATGTAAAAAAGCTCAGGGTGTGTGTATGTACCACCCTGTCCCCTATGATCCATCATTCAGAGAGTAGTCATGGGTGGGAAGAAAGAGAAGGAAACATAAATGTGTCTTTGAGGATGCTGGACCTGAAGTGTCAGGGAAAGATCAAAGCAGACATGTCTAAAGATTAGTAAGAGCTGAACTACTGGGAAGAGTTTTTCTATCTAGACGTTCTCTTTAGTGATGACTTTCTGAATCAAAGAGGAAAACATTTGGATAAAACTATTACAGAAATATGCTCTTTCAGGGCATATTTACAATTTAGTTTCTTCATATGTCTTTATCCTTGTTACAGTTATTTCGGCAAAGTATACTATCTGTATTTTAAAAAACATATTTGTGTTGTTTGGGTGTATGTAAATCATTAATGGAATCTATGTAATATTATGTTTTTAAGCTTAATTACAAACCTGACTTCCACATTTCCACCTTGGAAAATTGAATGAGCTTTATCAAAGAAAATCTGAGAGTTTTGAATTTTTCCTTTTTATTGACGTCAGCACTTAGAGCAGGTGTCTGCTGTTTACCTTCAGGGTGATTTAGGTGGCAATGGTGATGTCAGTTGGTAGGCTGTCTTCTGCAGGCTCCACAGAGCCACATCCCCCTGGAAAAATGACCCGGAAGGACCATGTCGCCTGACTCCCTGGCCCTCTGTCCCCTGGTTATGTGAGGACATTGGGGAAAATCAGTGGGAAATAAAAAGTAGGGAGGTGAGTCTGGGGACCTTTTCACTTTGTTCTGTTCCTGAGGGGTTGCTGAAGGTGGCTGCTGTCCACCTAGCTCCTCTGTCTAGGGGTTTTGGTCATCACCACTCAGTCCTTGGTCATCACCACTCAGTCCTCAGAGAAGGTAGTGGCACCCCACTCCAGTACTCTTGCCTGGAAAATCTCATGGACACAGGAGCCTGGTAGGCTGTAGTCCACGGGTTCGCAAAAAGTCGGACACGACTGAGTGACTTCACTTTCACTTTTCACTTTCATGCATTGGAGAAGGAAATGGCAACCCACTCCAGTGTCCTTGCCTGGAGAATCCCAGGGACGGAGGAGCCTGGTAGGCTGCCATCTTTGGGGTTGCACAAAGTTGGACATGACTGAAGTGGCTTAGCAGCACTCAGTCCTCTGCAGACTTAGGGTTGCTAACACCTACCTGATAAAAGGCCAGTGAAAGTGAAAGTGTTAGTTGCTGAGTTGTGTCTGATTCTTTGCAGCCCTGTGGACAGTAGCCCACCAGGCCCCTCTGTCCATGGAATTCTTCCGGCAAGAATACTGGAGTGGGTTGCCATGCCCTTCTCCAGGTGATCTTCATAACCTAGGGATTGAACTTGGGTCTTCTGCATTGCCGGTGGATTCTTTACCGTCTGAGCCACCAGGGAAACCCATTAAAAGGCCAGAGGTACTGTTTATCCCTTCTAGGCTTTCCACCCTTGCACATACATTTATAAATCCTTTTATTAAATTTCCCTTAAACTATCCTAATTTGAATGTGCCATTTGTCTTCCATGGGATTCAAAGTGTATGAGGATTTCTAGCCCTGGCCCTTCATGTTGGAATTCTGGTTTGACCCAGGATGCTCAGCATTCTCACCTCAGAAGCTGAGTTTCTACTTTGAAAAGAAATTAGTGTGTTACTGGAGGTTCTGGTACTTTGAGCACAGGCTATAGAACAAGGATTTCCTCACATTCCTTTCTGTCTATAAATAATAAAATGCTTGCTTTACCAGAATGAAATACAGGACTGACATTCCAGAATGCACTTGAAAACTAAACAGTTCTTCAAGGTATCCTTCAATGAAACTAAGGATTGTAGCGGCAGCTGCGGTCCTGAAGTCAGTACGCTTGGACTTGACTTTAAATCAACGCCACAGACACATTTGGCCTCAAGTTGCTGGCAGTGGCATTAAGTCCTAGTGCACTTAAGAGCTTCAGGTTTCTAATAAGCATTTTCTTCAAAGCAGTGGCTTGATTTGCTCTGTGATTTTTGTCAAGTGTGTATCATATCAAAGGATAAGTGTTTGCCAAAGCCTTTCTTCAGCCACAAAAAGGGGAGTTTTGTTTGAAGAAAGTCAAGTTGTGCTGGCTGGCCCCCGCTGGGAAGATGAAAGAAATGACTGGATTTCCTGTTACCCTGTTGTTGTTGTTTGTATCCCTCAAGTATTTTAATCAACATGAAAGGACTTGTCGCACTGTGAGAGCCATGCAATCTGAGAAAGCCATTCAAAGGCCGCCAAATAGACTTGCAGCTAATAAAGTTGTATTTGTCTGTGGTGTCAAAGACCAGATTTATGGGAGCTGATTAATAAGGACCAGAATACCAGGCATGGAAAGATGGTCAGGAGATTATTTTCCAACTTCATTTCTCCACTGTAGATTCTTGATATGCATTATATACATCGAAAGAAACAACAAGATAAGTTTTAAAAGGCTGGTTTCGGTCTGGCTATAATGTAGCATTGAGACATGATTATGATATAAACTGTATAGGGCATAAGCCCTCTTGGAGGAGGTAGCCATTAACCCCACCATAGAGCCCCCAGAACTTACCCAGGACTGGGAAACAGACTCTTGGAAGGCACAAACAAAACCTTGTGTGCACCAGGACCCAGGAGAAAGGAGCAGTGACCCCAAAAGTGACTGACCTAGACTTTCCTGTGAGTGTCCAGGAGTTTCTGGCAGAGGCATGGGCTGCTGCAGGATTGGGGGCACTCAGTGCAGGAGTGCATGCATGGGACCTTTTGAAGAACCGTTATCTTCATTAACTCTGCCATATCTTGGCCTCAGGTCAAACAATAGGGAGGGACACAGCCCTGCCCGTCAATAGAAAATTGGATTAAAGATTTACTGAGCATGACCCCCCCCATCAGAGCAAGACCCAGTTCCCTGTCAGTGTCTCCCATCAGGAAGCTTCCATAAGCTCCTTATCCATCAGAACGCCAGCAGAATAAAAACCACAATCACAGAAAACTGAACAAACTGATCACATGGACACAGCCTTGTCTAACTCAGTGATACTAGGAGCCATGCGATATAGGGCCACCCAAGATGGATAGGTCATGCTGGAGAGTTCTGACAAAATGTGGTCTACTGGAGAAGGGAATGGCAAACCACTTCAGTATTCTTGGCTTGAGAACCCCATAAAGCGTATGAAAAGGCAAAAAGATAGGACACTGAAAGATGAACTCCCCAGGTTGGTAGGTGCCCAGTATGCTACTGGAGATCAGTTGAGAAATAACTCCAGAAAGAATCAAGAGATGGAGCCAAAGCAAAAACAGAACCCAGTTGTGGATGTGACTGGTGATGGAAGCAAGGTCCAGTGCTATAAAGAGCAGTACTGCATGGGAACCTGGAATGTTAGGTCCATGAATCAAGGCAAATTGGAAGTGGTCAAACAGGAGATGGCAAGAGGGAACATCGACATTTTAGGAATCTGTGAACTAAAATGGACTGCAATGGGTGAATTTAAATCAGATGACCATTGTATCTACTACTGTGGGCAAGAATCCCTTATAAGAAATGGAGTAGTCATCATAGTCAACAAGAGAGTCCAAAATGAAGTACTTGGATGCAATCTCAAAAACGACAGAATGATCTCTGTTCATTTCCAAGGCAAACCGTTCAGTATCACAGTAATCCAAGTCTGTGTCCTGACCAGTAATGCAGAAGAAGCTGAAGTTGAATGATTCAGTGAAGACCTACAAGACCTTCAAGAACTAACACCCCCAAAAGATACCCTTTTCTTTATAGGGGACTGAAATGCAAAAGTAAGAAGTCAAGAAATAGCTGCAGTAACAGGCAAATTTGGCCTTGGAGTACAGAATGAAGTAGGGCAAAGGCTAGCAGAGTTTTGCCAAGAGAATGCACTGGTCATAGCAAGCACCCTCTTCAACAACACAAGAGAAGACTCTACACATGGACATCACCAGATGGTCAATACCAAAATCAGATTGATTACATTCTTTGCAGGCAAAGATGGAGAAGTTGTCTGTAGTCAGAAAAAAACAAGAACTGGAGCTGACTGTGGCTGAGATCATGAACTCTGTATTGCCAAATTCAGACTTAAGTCATGAATTCCTTATTGCTAAATTCAGACTTAAAATGAAGAAAGTAGAGAAAACCACTAGACCATTCAGGTATGACCTAAATCAAATCCCTTAAGATTATACAGTGGAAGTGAGAAATACATTCAAGGAATTAGATCTGATAGACAGAGTGCCTGAAGAACTATGGACGGAGGTTCGTGACATTGTACAGGAGACAAGGATCAAGACCATCTCCAAGAAAAAAATGCAAAAAGGCAAAATAGTTGTCTGAGGAGGCCTTTCAAATAGCTGAGAAAAGAAGAGAAGCTAAAGGCAAAGGAGAAAAAGAAAGATATACCCATTTGAATGCAGAGTTCCAGAGAATAGCAGGGAGAGATAAGAAAGCCTTCCTCAGTGATCAGTGCAAAGAAATAGAGGAAAACAATAGAATGGGAAAGACTAGAGACCTCTTCAAGAAAATTAGAGATATCAAGGGAACATTTCATGCAAAGATGGGCCCAGTAAAGGACAGAAATGGTATAGACCTAACAGAAGCAGAAGATACTAAGAAGAAGTGGCAAGAATACACAGAAGAACTGTACAAAAATCTTTATGACCCAGATAACTGCAATGGTGGGATGACTCACCTAGAGCTAGACACCCTGGAATGCTAAATAAAGTGAGCCTTAGGAAGCAGCACTAGAAACAAAGCTAGTGGAGGTGATAGAATACCTGTTGAACAATTTCAGATCCTAAAAGATGATGATATGAAAGTGCTGCACTCAATATGCCAGCAAATTTGGAAAACTCAGCAGTGGCCACAGGACTGGAAAAGGTCAGTTTTCATTCCAATCCCAAAGAAAGGCAGTGCCAAAGAATGTTCAGACTATTGCACAATTGCACTCATCTCACATTCTAGCAAAGTAATGCTTAAAATTCTCCAAGCCAGGCTTCAACAGTATATGAACTGTGAACTTCAAGATGTTCAAGCTGGTTTTAGAAAAGGCAGAGGAACTGGAGATCAAATTGCCAACATCCTTTGGATCATCAAAAAAGCATGAGAGTTCCAGAAAAACATCTTAATTCTGCTTTATTGACTATGCCAAAGCCTTTGACTGTGTGGATCACAGCAAATGATGGAAGATTCTTAAAGAGATGTGAATACCAGACCCCCTGACCTGCCTCCTGAGAAATCTGTATGCAGGTCAAGAAGCAACAGTTAGAAATGGACATGGAACAACAGACTGGTTCCAAATCAGGAAAGGAGTACGTCAAGGCTATATATCGTCACCCTGCTTATTTAACTTATATGCAGAGTACATCATGCAAAATGCCAGGATGGATGAAGCACAAGCTGGAATCAAGATTGTGGGGAGAAATATCAGTAACCTCAGATACACAGATGATACCACTCTTATGGCAGAATGTGAAGAAGAACTAAAGAGCCTCTGGAGAAAAGTGAAAGAGGAGAGTTAAAGGCTGGCTTAAAATTCAGTATTCAGAAAATGAAGATCATGGCAACTGGTCCCATCACTTCATGGCAAATAGATGGAGAAATAATGGAAACTGTTACAGACTTTATTTTCTTAGGCTCCAAAATCACTGCAGATGGTGACTGCTCCATGAAATTAAAAGACTTGCTCCTTGGAAGAGAAGCTATGACCAGCCTAGACAGCATATTAAAAAGCAGAGACATTTCTTTGCCAACAAAAGTCTGTCTAGTCAAAGTTAACGGCTTTTCCAGTAGTCATATACGGATGTGAGAGCTGGACTGTAGAGAGAGCTGAGCAGCGAAGAATTGATGCTTTTGAAGTATGGTGTTAGAGAATACTCTTCAGAGTCTCTTGGACTGCAAAGAGATCCAACCAGTCCATCCTAAAGGAAATTGGTCCTGAATATTCATTGGAAGGACAGATGCTGAAGCTGAAACTCCAATACTTTGGCCACCTGTTGTGAAAAACTGACTCATTTGAAAAGACCCTGATGCTTGTAAAGATTGAAGGTGGGAGGAGAAGGGGATGACTGAGGATGAGATGGTTGGATGGCATCACTGATTCGATAGACATGAGTCTGAGGAAGCTCTGGGAGTTGGTGATGGACAAGGAAGCCTGGCATGTTGTAGTCCATGGAGTCTTAAAGAGTTGGACACAACTGAGCAACTGAACTGAACTGAAATTTTATGCATGTACATGACCTAATGAATTTAGAATAATGATTTCCAATTGAAATTACTTTATTAATGATAATGATATATGCAGTGTCTAAACTTATTTATTTTAATTTATTCTATATTCTTGTTGTCATTCTATATATGTCTGAGAAGTGAAAGTGGAAGTCAGTCAGTTGTGTGATTCTTTGCGACCCCCATGGACTCTACAGTCCATGGAATACTCCAGGCCAAAATACTGGGGTTTGTAGCCTTTCCATTCTCCAGGTGATCTTCCCAATCCAGGAATTGAACCCAGGTCTCCTGCATTGCAGGCAGATTCTTTACTATCAGAGCCACAAGGGAAGCCCATATACATATGTATGTATATACATATATATTGATATATTTTTTGTTATTTTTGAGCCTTTAAATATTCTATTACAGTGATCATGTGACAGTGCTTGTGCCTTTAAAAAAAAGAGAGAGAGAGAAAGGTAAAGAAAAAAGGAAGAAGTACCACCTTATTTTTTTTAATATAATTTATAATTGCCAGTTAGGAAATTAACTGTATGGTATATTCTTATTCAAATGAAGCAAAACTCAAATTTTCTCATTGTCAGTTCTTGAGACAAGAGTGAAGTATGGCATTATTATAATTGCTCTCAGAAAGTTGAATCGTGTCACTTGATGAGGGCAAAAATGTAAGAATACCACCCCTACTCTGTATTTCGTTTTGAGTCTCATCTTTTCTTGTTCTTATTTTTTATGTCTTGTCTTATTTCTTTTCTTCCTATTTAAAAAAAAAATTATGCAAGAAGTTAATCATATTCCTTGTCATCATTTAGTTGCTAAGTCACATCCAGCACTTGTGACCCCATGGGCTGTAGCAGGTTTCCCTGTCCTTCATGGTCTCCCGGAGTTTGCTAAAAACTCGTGTCCCTTGAGTTGGAAATGCCATCCAGTTAACTATCTCATCCTCTGTTACCTCCTTCTCCTCTTGCCCTCATGCTTTCCCAGCATCAGAATATTTTCCAGTGAATCAGCTCTTTGCATTGGGTGGCCTCAGTATTGGAGTTTCAGCTGCAGTGTCAGTCCTTCCAATGAATATTCAAGACTGATTTCTTTTAGAATTGACTCGTTTGACTTCGTTGCTGTTCATGAGACTCTCAAGAGTCTTCTCCAGTACCACATTTCAAAAGCATCAATTCTTTGGCACTCAGCCTTCTTCATGGTCCAACTTTCACACCTGTACATGACTACTGCAGAAACCATAGCTTTGGCTATTTGGACCTTTGTTGGCAAAGTGCTGTTTCTGCTTTTTAATAAACTTCCTATGTTTTTCATAGCTTTTCTTCCAAGGAGCAAGTGTTTTTTAATTTCGTGGCTGCAGTCACTGTTCTAAGTGATTTTAGAGCCCAAGAAAGTAAAGTCTGTCACTGCTTCCACTTTTTCCCAATCTGTTTAGCGTGAAGTGATGGGAACGGATGCTATGATTTTAGTTTTTTGAATGTTGTTTTAAGCCAGGTTTTTCACTCTTTTCTTTCAGTTTCATCAAGAGACTCTTTAGTTCCTCTTCACTTTCTGCTATATGGTGGGGTCATTGGCATATCTGAGGTTATTGATGTTTCTTCCGGCAATCTTGATTCCAACTTTTGGTTCATCTAGCCTGGCATTTTGCATGATGTACTGTACATAGAAGTTAAATAAGCAGGGTGACAATATATAGCCTTGACATACTCCTTTCCCAGTTTTGATCCAATCCATTGTTCCATGTCTGGTTCTAGCTGTTGCTTCCTGATCTGCATACCATGACCACTTGTTTCTCATGAGGTAGGTAGTTCAGTTCAGTTCAGTCGCTCAGTCATGTCCGACTCTTTGTGACCCCGTGGACTGTAGCACCCCAGGCCTCCCTGTCCATCACCAACTCCCTGAGTTTACTCAAAACTCATGTCCATCTCACCCTCTGTCATCCCCTTCTCCTCCTGCCTTCAGTCTTTACCAGCATCAGGGTCTTTCCAGCATCAGGGTCTTTTCAAATGAGTCAGTTCTTCGCATCAGGTGGCCAAAGTATTGGAGTTTCAGCTTCAGCATCAGGCCTTCCAATGAGTATTCAGGACTGATTTCCTTTAGGATGGACTGGTTGGATCTCCTTGCAGTCCAAGGGACTCTCAAGAGTCTTCTCCAACACCACAGTTCAAAAGCATCAGTTCTTCGGTACTCAGCTTTATATTGGATGTCTGGTATCCCCATCTCTTAAAGAATTTTCCACAGTTTGTTGTAATCCACACAGTCAAAGGCTTTAGCATAGTCACTGAAGCAGAAGTAGATGTTTTTCTGTAATTCCTTTGCTTATTCTGTGATCCACTGGATGTTGGCAATTTGATCTCTGGTTCTTCTGCCTTTTCTAAATCCAGCTTGTACAGCTGGAGGTTTTCAGTTCATGTACTGCTGAAGCCTATCTTGAAGGATTTTGAGCATTATTTTGCTAGCATGTGAAATATGCACAATTGTGCAGTAGTTTGAACTTCCTTTGGCATTGCCTTTCTTTGAGATTGGAATGAAAACTAACATTAGTCATATATTCCTTAGTATTTGGATATTCTCAACACTGTTCTGAAAAAAGTTCCTCTCCTTTTTTATATATTGATTCATTTCTTTTATTCCCATTGTTCAACCCTCTCCTCCACAAAAGACAATTCTATTCATATAGTCTTGTAAAATATATATTACTGTTTACATGCATCTATTTTTAATTTATGTAAATGATATTTACATAATATTTCATTTTGTTTTTTTTTGTTCTTACATCTTCACTTATTAGCATGTTTTAAGATTTTTCTTGTGGCTGTGTTTAATATAATGTTTGTGGAGAGCAATTACTAAAAGCTCCAGAAAAAATAAAGTGGCTGGGCCAAAGCAAAAATGATGCTCAGTTGTGAATGTGTCTGGTGTTGAAAGTAAAATCTGATACTGTAAAGAACAATATTGCATAGGAACCTGGAATGTTAGATCCATGAATCAAGGTAAATTGGACAGGGTCAATCAGAAATGGCAAGAGTGAACATCGACATTTTAGAAATCAGTGAACAAAAATGGATAGGAATTGGCAAATTTAATTCCGATGACTGTTGTATCTATTACTGTGGGCAAGAATCCCTTAGAAGAAATGGAATAGCCCTCATAGCCAACAAAAGAGTCCAAAATGCAGTACCTGGGTGCAGCCTCAAAAATGACAGAATGGTCTCAATTTGTTTCCAAGGCAAATCATTCAACACCACAGTAATCCAAGTCTGTGCCCCAACCACTGATTCCGAAGAAGCTGAAGTTGAACAGTTCTGTGAAGACCTAGAAGACTTCCTAGAACTAAACAAACAAAAAAAAGATGTCCTTTTCATCATAGGGGACTGGAATGCAAAAGTAGGAAGTCAAGAGGTACCCGGAATAATGAAAAGTTTGGCCTTGAAGTACAAAATGAAGCAGGCAAAGGCTGTCAGGGTTTTATCAAGGGAACACGTTTATAATAGCAAACAGCCTTTCCAACAACCCAAGAGACAACTTTACACATGGACAGTGTCAGTTGGTCAATACTGAAATCAGATTGATGATATTCTTTGCACTTGAAGATGGAGAAGCTCTATATAGTAAGCAAAAGGAAGACCTGGAGCTGACTGTGGCTGAGATTGTGAACTCTTTATTGCAAAATTCAGACTTAAATGGAAGAAAATAGGGAAAAACCATTAGGCCATGCAGGTATGATGTAAATAAAATACCTTATGATTATACAGTGGAGGTGATGGATAGATTCAAGGGATTAGATCTTGTAGACAGAGTATGGGTGGAGGTTTATAACATTGAACCTAAATCTAAAGAAAGAGAAATGCAAGAAGGCAAAATGGTTGCCTGAGGGGGCTTTATGTGAAGTGAAATATAAGGGATAAAGGGAAAGATACTTGCAAATGAATGCAGAGTTCCATGGAATAGCAACTATAGATAAGAAAGCCTTCTTAAATCAACAGTGCAAAGAAATAGAGGAAAACAGTAGAATGGGAAACACTGGAGATCTCTTCTAGAAAATTGGAGTATCAAGGGAATATTTCATGCAAGGATGGACATGATAAAGGACAGAAACATTAAGGAAGGACTTAATAGAAACAGAAGAGATTAAGAAAAGGTGGCAAGAATACACGATGAACTATAAAAATGAACTGTACAAAAAAGGTCTTAATGACCTGGATAACCATGATGGTGTAATGTGATCACTCACCTAGAGCCAGACATCCTGCAGTGTGAAGTCAAGTGGGCCTTAAGAAGCATTACTATGAACAAAGCTAGTGGAGGTGATGGAATTCCAGCTGAACTATTTAAAATCCTAAAAGATGATGCTGTTAAAGTACCACACTCAATATGTCAGCAAATTTGGAAAATCAGGCAATGAAAAGCAGGAGTGTAAAAGGTCAGTTTTCATTCTAGTCTCAAAGAAGGGCCATGTCAGAATGTTCAAACTACATCTGTGCTCATTTCAAATGCTGGCAAGGTGATGCTCAAAATCCTTTAAGCTAGGCTTTAGCAGTATGTGAACCTGTATGGCTCACAGATTTGAAAACAAGCTTACAGTATCCAATGGGGAAACAGACAGGGGGGAGGGAGTGGATAAATTAGGAGGTGGAAATCTTGATTTCAGCTTGTGGTTCATCCAGCCTGGCCTATATCATGGTGTATGTAACTCTGCATGTAAGTTAAATCAGGAGGGTGACAATGTACAGCTGTGTTGTACTTCTTTCCCAATTTTGATCCAGTCTGTTGTTCCATGTCCAGTTGTAACTCTTGCTTCTTGACCTGTGTACAGATTTCTCAGGAGGCAAATAAGGTGGTCTGGTATTCCCATCTCTTCAAGAATTTTCCACAGTTTGTTACGATCCACACAGTCAAAAAAGGCATCAGTATAATCAGTGAAGCAGAAGTAGATGTTTTTCTGGAACTCTCTTGCTTTCTTCATGATCCAACTAATGTTGGAGGTTTGATTTCTGGTTCCTCTGCCTCTTTGAAGCCCAGCTAGAACATTTGGAAGTTCGCGGTTCACATACTGCTGAAGCTTAGCTTGAAGGATTTTGAGCATTACCTTGCCAGCATGTGAAATGAGCACAGCTGTAAGGTAGTTTGAACTTTCTAAATTAGTTCATTTGTAAAATTTTTTTTAGATTCCTCATATAAGTGATATCATATGATACTTATCTTTCTCTGTCTGACTTACTTCATCTAGTATGATAATATAGGTCCATCCATGTTATTGCAAATGGCTTTATTTCACTCTTTTTTATGACTGAGTAATATTCCATTGTGCTTCCAATGTGGCTCAGTCATAAAGAGAGTCTGCTTGTGGGAGATGCAGGTTTGATCCCTGGATTTGAAAGATTCCCTTGAGAAGGAAATGGTAACCCATTGCAGTATTCTTGCCTGGGACATACCATGGATGGCAGAGCCTGGCAGACTATAGTCCATGGGGTTTCAAAAGAGTTGAACATGACTTAATGAATAAGTGACGACAATAGCAATATTTTGTTGTATATATGTACCACATCCTCTTTATTCATTCCTCTGTCAGTGGACATTTAGATTGTTTCCATATCTTGGCTATTGTAAATAGTGCTTCACTGAACATTGGGGTGCATATATCTTTTCGAATTATGGTTTTCTCTGGACACATGCCCAGGTTTGGGATTGCTTGATCATACGGTAGTTTTATTTTTGTTTTTGTAAGCAGCCTCCATACTATTCGCCATAGGGCTGTTAGAGTTTACATTCCTCAATGTAGGAGGGTTCAGTTCAGTTCAGTCACTCAGTTTGATCTTTGCAACCCTACGGACTGTATCACTCCAGGCTTCCCTGTGCATCACCCATTCCAGGAGCTTGCTCAGATTCATATCCATTGAGTCAGTGATGCCATCCAACCATCTCATCCTCTGTTGTCCCCTTCTCCTCCTGCTTTCAGTCTTTCCCAGCATCAGGGTCTTTTCCAGTGAATCAGTTCTTCGCATCAGGTGGCCAGACTATTGGAGTTTCAGCTTCAGTATCCATCCTTCCAATGAATATTCAGGACTGATTTCCTCTAGGATGGACTGGGTGGATCTCCTTGCAGTCCAGGGGACTCTCAAGAGTCTTCTCCAGCACCACAGTTCAAAAGCATCAATTCTTCGGCACTCAGCTTTCTTTATAGTACCAACTCTCACATCCATACATGACTGCTGGAAAAACCGTAGCTTTGACTAGATTGGACCTTTGTTGGCAAAGTAATATCTCTGATTTTTAATATACTGTCTAAGTTGGTCATAACTTTTCTTCCAAGGAGCAGGGGTCTTTTAATTTCATGGCTGCAGTCACCATCAGCAGTGATTTTGGAGCCCCCCAAAATAAAGTCTCTCACTGTTTCCATTGTTCACCATCTATTTGCCATGACGTGATGGGACCAGATGCAGTGATCTTCGTTTTTTGAATGTTGAGTTTTAAGCCAGCGTTTTCACTCTCCTCTTTTCACTTTTATCCAGAAGCTGTTTAGTTCTTCTTCACTTTCTGCCATAAGGGTGGTATCATCTGCATATCTGAGGTTATTGACATTTCTCCTGCTAATGTTGATTCCAGCTTGTGCTTCATCCAGCCCAGCATTTCGCATGATGCACTCTGCATATAAGTTAAATAAGCAGGGTGACAATATGCAGCCTTGACGTACTCCTTTTCCAATTTGGAACCAGTCTTTTGTTCCATGTCCGGTTCTAACTGTTGCTCTTGTAGGAGGGTAGAGACTCACTTTAAAACTCTTGGAAAGAAAGGGAGAAGGTAGTATTTTTAGAGTGTAATCTGCTAGCCCCAGGGATACTAAGGCATTGAAGAATGAGTGATGGGAAGTGGAAGGTCAGTTGGATTTTTTTTGAATCTCACCCATCCAGGGTTTTTGGTAGCTCCTTGAAGTTATTTTGTGGATGTTGATGGTGTAGGCCATTATTACCATATGGCTTCTGCGGCCAAGTGGCAAGTGATGATTTTCCCAAACCATCATAAGAGAAAGGAAAAGGCAAAATATAAATATTTTCGTGACCACAGTGTCCAGTTCAGGACAATCTGTAGTCTCATTCATGTTTTCTTACAGTTTTTGTTGTGGTTATTTTTGTTTTGTTATGATACGGTTATCATATACTGTATTGTCTCCTTTAATTTCTGTAATTTTTCAGGGGGAGTCCAGTGGGAACCTTCTGACAGTTTTTCTGCCTACTGTCCATTTATTCTCAATTTCTCCCTGTTTCTCCCCTTACCTCTCCTTCTTTTGTTTCCCCCCTTTCTCCCTTTTTTCCCCCAAACTCTGGATAAGGGAAGCAGTAAGATGAGACAAAATAAGGATTGGATTTAGCAGCTTTTTTGTTGTCTGCCCATATCCAGTTTTCTAGCCCTACTAGTTTTCCGAAAATGCTCAGAACCTCAGATCAGGGTTTGAAATGTCCCCAAGAAATTGCTCAGTTTTCTTCTACTGAAGGTGTTAGCCTAGGGAGAAAAGTTGTCATTAACATTGGTGATGTTTAAAAAATTTACTTATTCACTGGTTCTTACCTAAAAGTCTTTGTGAGCTTTTTCTATTCTGCAGTTATTCTGTTGTTATTTTCCTTACCATTTCCTGGGTTTAATTACTTCCATATTCCATATAACTCATATGATCCCAGAATTTTAAGACCCTGGAGTTTTTCATTTGCAGTTGCTTAAAGTACACTTATTTTAAGAGACACCCAAGAATTCCTCAAATGTTCTTGGGAGAAGTTCAGTCTTGTCTTTTTTCTTCATAAAATCCAGAATTCTTAAGAACTGGTTGGCAGTTATCATATTTTTAGTGACAGCTTCCTTCCTTCTTAGAAAATTTCAGTTGTCTATGGTTTTCTCTGCATGGGATTAAAGATGAACTTCTTCCCGGTCCTTTTAGATTTTTTGTATTTTTAAATATTCCCTAGTGAGCTAGTTTAATAATAAAACATATAAGAAAAGGCATTCAAAATGAGGAAGGATTAAAAAGTAATAAAATAGTAAGAAATGCCTAAAACTTATGAAACTGTTAGTAAACTCTGTCACTGTTCTACATTTCTCCAAATTCAGAGACTTGATCATGTAGACATCTGGAAGCAAAATTACTTTTCAAGTCATTCTATAAATCTATATGAGTTTTTCTATTTATACTTTACATAAACTGTGTTAAAGATGAAAAACAGATAATGTTATAATATATGATTCCTGAAAAAGATTTAATTGTAGTAAATAATACCAAAGGTTTTCACCTCTTCACTTGAATCAATATATAGAATTGTTTGTTAAATATCAGCTAGTGTAGTGATGTGCCTGGACATCAGGCTTTTTTTTTTTTCTTGCAGGAACAATTGAAAGCAATAAAAATAAAACATCTGTGTACTTTACATAGAGGAAAGGGGAGATAAGATTTTCCCTTGGACCTTCAGAGTAGAAATTGCATGCAAAGACCTGAAATTTAAAGCATCAAAAATTGTTCTTTTCAGCTATTAAAATTTTGTCTCTTGGGCTCCCAGACTAAATACAGTTGGACCTCTCCATAAAACTGAAATGGTTCTGTAATGAGGATAAGTGGCAACTATTTAACGTATATGTCTCCTTTGGTACAGATATATACAACACTTTCATTTGGACATATATTGCTAATGTTTTACTCTGAAACCTTGTATTTCTTCACACATTTGATTCACCATATGCCTTTGATGACAGTCCAGTCTTAGAGCATTGCTTCTTATAGGGTTTGAGAAGTCTAATTAAGCTAAAATTTTAGATTAAGTCTGTAATGCATTTAGATTTCTCATGAGATTCTAATCCAGTTTACAAAATGTTTCCAGATGTACGGTCCAGTTCCAGATCAGTTTTTATGTATGTGAAGAAATCTTAATGCTTAAATTATAAAAATATATTATTTATATTCTTTGTTGTGAAAGTTACATTAAGGACATCATCTTGAAATTATTAAGAACATCGGTAATTGTACAGAGTAATTTTAAACATTTTGCATTTGTGTTCAAAACTAGGAAGCATAATCTTTGAAAATGTATGCCCCATACATTAACCTTAGAAATTTATGATATTTAAACTTATTCTAGTTTTTTATCGTATCTTCAGAGATGAATTGCACTGTGTTGCACAGAACTGGGGGACAGAGCTTGTACAGCAAATTTGTAATTTTAGGCAATGTATCTTTGCATCTAATTCTTTGATTCTGAATGCTTCCTAAATTCATTGTTCATTTATTTAATAATGGGTCAGATATGCTGCTGGAAATCAGGAACATAAATATGAATGGGACAAAGAAAATTCTAAGGATTTAACACAAAAACTATTAGAACTGATAAGCGAATTCAGCAAGGTAGCAGGATATGAGATTAACATACAGAGATGGGTTGTGTTTCTTTACAGTAGCAATGAAATATCAGAAAGGGAATGCAAATAATAACTTTTAAAATCACATACAAAATAAAAAATAAATACTTAGGAATAAACTTCACCAAGGAGGTGAAACACATGCTGAGAACTGCAAAACATTAATAAAGGAAGTTGAAGATGATTCAAAGACGAAGAATGACACCCCATACTCTTAGATTGGAAGAATTAATATTGTTAAAAAGGTCATGCTGCCCAAAGCAATATAGCAATTTAATGCAATACCTATCAAAATATCCATGACATTTTTCACAGAACTAGAACAAATAATCCTAAAATTTATATGGAACCATAAAAACAATCCTGAGGAAAAAGAACAAAGCTGGAGGCATAACTGTCCCAAACAATATTACAGTGTTACAAAGCTACAGTAATAAAAACACTGTGGTATTGGTGCGGAAACAGACATATGGATCATGGGATCCATGGGATCCATGGGAACATAATAGAGAGCCCAGAAATAAACCCACACACCTATGACAATTAATCTTCAACAAAGGAGGCAAGAATACACAATGGGGAAAAGACAAAGTCTTCAGTGGGTGGTGTTGGGAAAGTTGGACAGATGCGTATAAATCAATGAAACTAGAATACAGTCTCACGCCACCATACACAGAAATAAACTCAAAAGTTATTTAAAGACTTAACAAATATAAGACAAGACACCATAAAACTCTAAGAAGAGAACACAGGAGAAACATTCTCTGACATAAATTGTACCAATGTTTTCTTAGGTCAGTCTCCCAAGGCAGTAGAAATAAAAGCAAAAGTAAACAAATGGGACCTAATCAAACTTACAGGCTTTTGTACAACAAAGGAAATCATAAACCAAACAAAAACACATTCTACAGATTAGGAGAAGATGTTTGCAAATGACCAGTGCTTAATATGGAGAAGGCAATGGCACCCCACTCCAGTACTCTTGCCTGGAAAACCCCATGGATGGAGGAGCCTGTTAGGCTACAGTCCATTGGGTCGCTAAGAGTCAGACACGACTGAGCAACTTCACTTTCACTTTTCACTTTCATGCATTGAAGAAGGAAATGGCAACCCACTCCAGTGTTCTTGCCTGGAGAATCCCAGGGAAGGGGGAGCCTGGTGGGCTGCCGTGTATGGGGTTGCACAGAGTCAGACACGACTGAAATGACTTAGCAGCAGCAGCAGAACAGCAGCAGCAGTGCCTAATATAAAAACAGCCCCTACAGTTCAATAACAAAAATCAAAGCAATTGAAAAATGAGCAGAAGACCTAAATAGACATTTCTTCAAGGAAGACATATAGATGGCTAGTAGACATGTGAAAAGATGCTCTTCATCACTGATTATTAGAAAAATGAAAACCAAAATCAAATGAGTTAGTTGTAGTTCTGATACCAGTCAGAATGGGCATCATTTAAAAATTGACAATTAATGCTGGAAGGAGTGTAGAGAAAGAGAACCCTTTACAGCTGTTGGTAGGAATGTAAATTGGTGTAGCCACTGTGGAAAACAGTATGGAGCTCAGTATAATCCAGCAATCCCTCTCCTGGGTGTATAGCATGGCAAAACTATAATTTGAAAAGATACATGCCCCCCAATGTGCATAGCAGCACTATTTACAATAGCCAAGACTTGGAAACAACATATAGTCCAATGATAGATAAATGGATAAAGAAGATGTGGTGTGGATATATACATATATGTGTATGTATATGAAATATATATATAATATTACCCAGTCATTAAAAAGAATGAAATAATGCCTTATGCAACAACATGGATGGAACTAGAGATTATCATACTAAGTGAAGTAAGTCAGAAAGAAAAAGACAAATACTATATAGTATCACTTAAATGTGAAATCTAAAATACGACACAAAACTTATCTATGAAACAAAAATGGACTTACACATATTGAGAGCAGGCTTGTGGTTGCCAAGGTGGAGGTGTTGGGGAAAAGAAGGATGGGGAGTTTGGGCCTACCAGATGCAAACTATTATATATAGGATGGATAAATAACAATAGCCTACCTTATAGCACAGGGAAGTATATTCCATATGTTTTGATAAACCATAATGGAAAAGAATATAAAAAAGAATATATATATATATATATATATATATATATGTATGTATAACTGAGTCACTTTGCTGTACAGCAGAAATTAAACACAACATTGTAAGTTAACTACACTTCAATAAAATAAAAATGAATGGAAGAATGATCTGAAAGAGCTCACAGTCTGGTAGAGGATTCAGAAACATAAACGCATCTTAAGAGATGAATATGTGTGTGTTTAGTTGCTCAGTTGTGTCTGACTCTACAGTCTACTCCATAGACTGTAGCCCACCAGGCTCCTCCATCCATGGGATTTTCCAGGCAAGAATACTGGAGTGGGTTGCCATTCCCTTCTCCAGGGGATCTTCCCAACCCAGAGATCGAACCCAGGTCTCCCACATTGCAGGCAGACTCTTTGCCATCTGAACCATCAGGGAAACTTCAAAGATGAATAGGATGTAACAAAGTGAATATTGAGGGGGAAAAAAAAGCTTTGAGAAAAAAAGGAAACCTCTCTAAGCAGAAGGTTCAGTGTTAGCCAGAGTGTGAGTGTGGTAACAGCATGGGCAATTTCAAGGAGTTCTATGTCTCCAGTGAATAAAATGTAATGTCACTAGTGACAGTAGATCAAGCTGGAAAATCAGGCAGCAAAAAGTGCAGCAAGGCCTTTCTTACTTGACTTGAAGTTTTCCTGCAGTGGGAAGCAAGGCACATGCTTTTAAGAGAGTGTAGTAATTTGGGCTGAACAGAGAATTGCTTTTAGGTTATAAAGACATGAGTCTCACCTACAGCTAAGCACATCCCTGTATGGGAACATCCCCGTGAAAAATGAGTGCTTATGGTCATCACAATAGATCCAAAAGAATGTTTATTAAATCCCTGTCCATAACAGCTTCAAACTGAAATGACTAGAATCTCTATCATAGATAAATATATTGAGGGCATATTCATGCATAGAGTACATCCATGGAACAAACAAACTAGAATAACTATGTGGATACATTTCTACAGATGCAGCTATATGGATGAATCTCAGGGGTATAAGGTGGAACCAAATGAACCAGACACAAAGGAGAACATATTATATAATCCCATATTTATGAAATTCATGAATAGTGAAAGCATAGCTTTTTTCATAGAAGTTAGGTTAGTTTGGGGAAGGGTATTGACTGTGAGGGAGAATGAGGGAGCATTTTGGATACTAAAGATGTTCAGTATTATATCAGCAACTACATGGATGTAGATGCAAAATTCATAAATTCAGTGTGCTATATATACTGTGAGCTTTTTTCCATGTATTTTGCATCTTAATACAAGTTTTCAAAAACATGTTAGTCAGTGGAAATTGTTGGACTTACTTGAAAAGTAGTTTATTTTTCCTTTGTATTTCGTTAGTGCTTGTGTGCATATGTCATAATAGAAGGAACATTGGACTTTGTGTCAAATAATTGCAATTAAACAGTAGCTCAGCTTAGTATTGGTGAGATTTTGTGCAAATAATTTAGCCTCTTGGAGCTTCATTTTTCTCTCTGTAACATGGAGATAGTAATAATATTTCATAGGATTGCTATAATAACTGAATAAGACACAGTTTTAGTTTTTTTTAAAAAACAGAGAAAGCCCAGGGTGAGGAAGGAAAATAAACTTCAAAATTTACCAAGGACAATTTATACTAGTTTGCTTAAAATTTGTTCTTTGTTTACATCTTCCTAGGATGAACACTTTTTCTTTACTTTCTTCTTCTTTCCTTTTTATAATAGAATTCTAATTATAAAAATTTAATGACTAAAGGGTGCAATGGTAGGCTATTAAAGTTACCAGAGAGGCTGACATAAAATAGGAAGTGAAAGTACAGAAAATAGAAAAACAGTGGATGCTTAACAGGAGAGACATTCTTTGAGGGGGTAGGATGCAATGCTAGCTAGCAGCATTGAATCAAATGACATTGTCCAGAAAAGTAAAATTTGTTAAAACAGTTGGACATAGGGGAAAAGCAGACATCCATCCTGCTACAGCTCACAAACCATGTCATTTTATTTGTTTCAGATTTTTTGTAACATGAGATGTAACCCCATCAAGGAGCTGTGCTACCACTGAAGATTATGTATATTTTCTTAAAGATCTTTTCCTCAGACTTTAAAGGTACAAGTAGGCATGAGTGAGTAGACATCACTATACAGATTGATGTGTATATTGAGGCTGTTTGATTAGACAGGAAAGAAATATATTTTTAACATTTTTCAAAGCAATTTTGTCTTTCAGACAAGTGTTCAGATCTGTGACATTTGGAGAAATGTGTGTGCAGTATGAAAAATAATGATGTGTTGACAGGAAATAATCATTACATCAAAATTACCCTTAAAATTCCCAAACAATAACAATTCCACTTTCATTAGATACAGTTAATGCTTAAAATGACATTAATCTGGAGAATGATTTATAGGGAAAAAATTTACAGTTTCAGATATAAGCAATTAAAAGAAGTTACAATTTCTTTTCTGTATAATTGCTTGGCTTCCCAGGTTGCACTAGTGGTGAAGAGCCTGCCTACCAGTGCAGGAGATGTAAGAGATGTGGGTTCCATCCCTGGGCCCAGAAGATCCCTGGAGAAGGGCATGGCAACCCACTCCAGTATTCTTGCCTGGAGGATCCTATGGACAGAGGAGCCTGGTGGGCTACGGTCCATAGGGTTGCAAAGAGTCAGACACAACTGAAATGACTCCACTTGGATGCACATAACTGCTTTCCAGAACTGAAACTACCTTAAAAATCCAACATGAAGAGTCCCCATTTTAGAATAAATTCCAGGATTTATTGTTTTAAATAATGAGCCAGAGAGAAATTCAGACTTTAATTCATCAAGTATTTGCAAGATGCTGGGGATATGGTATGGAAGAACGAAACTCCCTGACCTCAAGGAAATTGCATCAAAGAGGTGGTAACAGGCTGTCTTGCTGTCCAATGATGGGCGAGAGATTGTCCACCCTTTCTAATACAGTGACTTACTGCCCCTCCTAGGATGCACAAATAAAGGAAGTAAAGTAGCAACAGGAAGGAGCTTATGTTACTAGCTTATTAAATACCATAACACTTTGAGCACTGTATAAATAATATTTGCATGTAAATTATATATGTAATGGACTATTTTCCAGCTTTCCAACACTCTTTTAATATTCAGTATTATTTTTCAATATTGGCAACAAAACAAAACTTAAACTTCCATTGCAGCTAACTATGGAAATTGCAGTGCATTAATGTGATTTCCAAGAGTTTCCATTGTGGAAAGAAGAGACCGTGTTGACTTCCTCTGCCTTCTGTGTTCCTGCCCTTGTCTTTCTGCTTTATCATGTTGAGCAGTCTCTGTATCCTTTCTGTATGTCTTCATTCTTCGGTGCACACCTAACTTTTTTTTTTTTTTGTATGTAGGAGATTTTAAATAGATACGAATGCTGGGGGTTAATTGCAAATCTGAAAAGAAAATGATGTAAAAGTTGAACATCAGACATTACTTACATAACCATTCATTGCCAGTGCATTGTGACAGAATTTTTTACTTGCAGCTTCACATCTGAGACTCTTTCCATTGCAGGTTGATCTGGTTTCTTTTTCTTTCTCTCTAGAGAACTTGAAACCATCTCTTGTGTCTTGTCTCTTGGGCTATCGGGGAGATAAATGAAAAGTTCTTCTTATTTAAAGTGATTCTGTAATTGTTCTGTACGCAGGGAGATCAACCTTCCTATGTACATCTATCATGAATAAACAGGAATTTGTCTTTCATAATATAAAGGCTAATTACTGAAATATCTTCAGTCTACTAGTGTTTCCAGTTCTTACCAACTGCCATTTTTAAGTAGAAAAGGGAGTTGTAGTGGTTTGCGTTCTGTCCTGTCTGTAACCAGAGTCAACCCTCTTATTTCTGTTCTATAATCCGGCTTACAAAAAGAGTTTACCTCTCATTTCCTAATGTCAGTTTGATAAAGCTAAAATAACTGTATTGCTGCTGCTGCTGCTAAGGCGCTCAGTTGTGTCCAACTCTTAGCGACCCCATGGACTGCAGCCTACCAGGCACCTCCTTCCATGGCATTTTCCAGGCAAGAGTACTGGAGTGGATTGCCATTGCCTTCTCCAACAACTGTATTATACAAGCTTAATTTTAAGGAACTTGAAGTATTTTCATGTTTATTACTATCAACTTTTGATACGAGTAATCAATTTTGTTTCTGTAACTGATACATTTATTATTATGTTTTAAATAAAACAATAAAATAAGTATGCCATATCAAGAAAATACAAAATTCTTGGGCTTCCAAATCACTGCAGTTGGTGACCGCAGCCATGAAATTAAAAGACGCTTGCTCCTTGGAAGAAAAGCTATGACCAACCTAGACGGCATATTAAAAAGTAGAGACATTACCTATATTCGAAGCTATGGTTTTTCCAGTAGTCATGTATAGATGTGAGAGTTGGACCCTAAAGAAGGCTGAGCGCAGAAGAATTGGTGCTTTTGAACTGTGGTGTTGGAGAAGACACTTGAGAATACCCTGGACTGCAAGCAGGAGATCAAACCAGTCCATCCTGAAGGAAATCAGTCCTGAATATTCATTGGAAGGACTGATGCTGAAGCTGCAACTCCAATATTTTGGCCACCTGATGTGAAGGGCTGACTCATTAGAAAAACCCTGATGCTGGGAAAGATTGAAGACAGGAGAAGGGGATGACAGAGCACGAGATGGTTGGATGGCATCACTGACTCAATGGACATGAGTTTGAGCAAGTTCCAGTAGATGATGAAAAACAGGGAAGCCTGGCATGGTGTAGTCCCTGGGGTTGCAAAAAGTCGGAGACAACTGATCAACTGAACAACAACAGATATCAAGGAAATAGTTTTTGATTAGCTAAAACTATAATTTAGCCATGCTATCTTTATTTTATTTTTAAATTTACCTTTATTTTTTGTTTAGCTTTGATTTACTATATTTTTAAAAATTTATTTATTTTTAATTGGAGGATAATTGCTTTACATTATTATGTTAATTTCTGCCATATATCAACGTGAATTGCTATAGGTGTATATGTGTCCCCTCCCTCTAGAACCTCCTTCCCACCTCCCACCCTATCCCACCCCTCTAGGTTGTCACAGAGCACCAGATTTGAGCTCCCTGTGTTCAGCAGATTTCCACTTAGCCATGCTATATTTCTGCATTCACCTTTCCATTTTTTATTATTTTATTCTGGTACTGTTTCCTTCATTGTTTCCTAAAGTAGAAGTATGATATAGTTCATGTGAACAAAGGTCAGGGTTTCAGAAAAAGAACAGATTTTTGGTCCCCACTGATCCATTCAGACTTTGCTTGAGCTAGCAAGTCAAAAGTTTTTTTTAAAAAAGCATACACTGCATTATTCTTCCCACATTCCCGTTCCCTGCCCCCCCTAGATTTCATAGTGTGGTACAAATTTTCTTGGGTCTTATCTATGCAAATTGACCACCTGGTTTCTGATGAAAATTAGTCATATTTTTAAAAGGGGAAAATAGGAGTGAATGTAACGTTCCTTAGCTTCAGTTGACTTTTCCTAGAACATATAAAAATGACTAATTCAGTTCCAGTGATTATTCTTAAATGTTGCCATGATAAAATTCCCAATTCATCAGATAACATTGTTAAACAGCAATAGCAATCCATAGCATGTCAGGCCTAAATTCTAGATAAATATCTTTCTTTACCAAAGGATTTTATGAAGACTGACTGAGACAGGATATTTGAAAGAGCTTTGTTAATGAAAACATTTATAGAACCATGAGCTATTATTATCACTCATTACATGTATGAAATTTAACTTCCATTTAAAATCTGTTTCTTGTTCTACTTGGCATTTGCTTGGATGCATATGGGGTTACTTTCACTTAATAGAATCCCTTCTCCTAATATGAGACTCATTATGGATTCTTATTAAAATGGTATAAATGTCAACATAAGATTCAGAGGGGGGAAATTAGTTCTAACAACTGAAATACAGTTCGGCACTCAATAGATTTACATATCTTGAGTTAATTTCTCTTAAATGTACTGCCATTACAGGTTCAGTGTAAGTCTGGGGTGAGGTATATTAGAATTCTGTAATGTGGTAGCTTTATTTATTTCTTGAATACATCGTGTATCAGTTCTTTTCTTCCTCAAGACTGAACTTTTTCTGGTTTTCTGGTAGATCATGTCAAAAGTGATAATCTGGTCAATTTGCAAGGTGTAGTGTTAGCATGGAGAAGGCAATGGCACCCCACTCCAGTGCTCTTGCCTGGAAAATCCCATGGACAGAGGAGCCTGGTAGGCTGCAGTCCATGGGGTCGCTAAGAGTCAGACAGGACTGAGTGACTTCACTTTTACTTTTCACTTTCATGCATTGGAGAAGGAAATAGCAACCCACTCCAGTGTTCTTGCCTGGAGAATCCCAGCGACGGGAGCTGGAAATAGCAACCCACTCCAGTGTTCTTGCCTGGAGAATCCCAGCGACGGGAGCCTGGTGGGCTGCCATCTATGGGGTCACACAGAGTTGGACACGACTGAAGTGACTTAGCAGCAGCAGCAGCATGCATATCTTGGCCATTAGACAATGGTTTTTCTTTCTTTCTTTTTTTTTTTGAGAGGGTGGTATGTTAAAGGTCAAAATATGAGGTTAAGGATAAATATATGTCTGTATTAAGTGGCTTCAGTCGTGTCCAAACTCTCTGCAACCCTGTGGACTGTAGCCCACCAGGCTCCTCTGTCCATGGGATTCTCCAGACGTGAATACTGGAGTGAGTTGTCATTTCCTTTTCCATAAGGCTAAATATCCACATATAAATATCTATCATAATGCTGCTGCCAGGATTGTATTTATCAAGAGGATTTAATTAATCAAATGTCATGAATCATTCTTTTCCAGCTTGCTTCTGGAAAGCATATGTTTGAATTCATGCTGGGAAATGAATGATGAAAGCTATTTTCAAACCTGAAAGTTGCTCTAGTCAGCTTTGTAGTGCTAGATATGTTACAGAAACTTGTGAGAAATCTACTTTTCTCATTAAATGGAGTTACTAATTGAGAAGTCGGAGAAGGCAATGGCACCCCACTCCAGTACTCTTGCCTGGAAAATCCCATGGATGGAGGAGCCTGGTAGGCTGCAGCCCATGGGGTCGTAAGAGTCAGACAGGACTGAGTGACTTCACTTTCACTTTTCACTTTCATGCATTGGAGAAGGAAATGGCAACCCACTCCAGTGTTCTTGCCTGGAGAATCCCAGGGATGGCAGAGCTTGGTGGGCTGCCGTCTATGGGGTCCCACAGAGTTGGACACGACTGAAGCAACTTAGTAGCAGCAGCAGCAGCAATTGAGAAGTATCTGAGAGGCCAGGCTGGAGGAAAAGAATATGAAAAGATTACTGAGGCTGATTTTGGAACTAATATCTGACTGGTCAATTTTAGGAGGCTTAGGCAAAGACATTTCTCTGTTTGAGAAAAGTGAAATAAAACCTCCCTTTTTCTGGGTCCTTCTAGCACACATGAAGTTGAGTCTGAAGGATCTAGTATAAAGCATAGTAAGTATAGTTGATAACATTGTATTATATAATTGACATTTACTGAGAGAATAAAACTTAAATGCTTTCACACACACAGAAAGATAATATATGAACTGATATGTAAATTAACTAGATGGAATGGATTCTTTCACAGTGTATAAGTACATCAAGTCACCACCATACACTTTAAGTATACTTTAAATATCTTACACAGACACTTTAAATATCTTACAGTTTTGTCAGTTGTACTTCAAAAAAGCTGAAATTAAAAAAAGAAAAAAAAATTGAGTTTTTCCTAAGTTCTAGAAAAAGTCTATATACTTTTATGAATAGAGAAAAAGCCTATGGGTACTTTTCAGCTTTGTGTACTTAATAGACCTCTGTTTGGTATAGAAATTACAAAATAATAATAATGATGATGGCTAACATATGTTATATGTTTTTTATATATGTGTATATATATGCTCATATATTATCTTTCTGTGTGTGTGAAAGCATTTAAGTTTTATTCTCTCAGTAAATGTCAATTATATAATACAATGTTATCAACTATACTTACTATGCTTTATACTAGATCCTTCAGACTCAACTTCATGTGTGCTAGAAGGACCCAGAAAAAGGGAGGTTTTATTTCACTTTTCTCAAACAGAGAAATGTCAGGCTTCAACAATACGTGAACTGTGAACTTCGAGATGTTCAAGCTGGTTTTAGGAAAGGCAGAGGAACCAGAGATCAAATTGCCAACATCTGCTGGAACATTGAAAAAGCAAGAGAGTTCCAGAAAAACATCTATTTCTGCTTTATTGACTATGCCAAAGCCTTTGACTGTGTGGATCACAAGAAACTGTGGAAAATTCTGAAAGAGATGGGAATACTAGACCACCTGACCTGCCTCTTGAGAAATCTGTATGCAGGTCAGGAAGCAACAGTTAGAACTGGACATGGAACAACAGACTGGTTCCCAATAGGAAAAGGAGTACGTCAAGGCTGTATATTATCACTGTGCTTATTTAATTTATATGCAGAGTACATCATGAGAAATGCTGGACTGGAAGAAGCACAAGCTGGAATCAAGATTCTCAGGAGAAATACCAATAACCTCAGATTTGCAGATGACACCACCCTTATGGCAGAAAGTGAAGAAGAACTAAAGAGCCTCTTGATGAAAGTCAAAGAGGAGAGTGAAAAAGTTTGCTTAAAGCTCAACATTCAGAAAACTAACATCATGGCATCCGGTCCCATCACTTCATGGCAGATAGATGGGGAAATAGTGGAAACACCGGCTGACTTTATTTTTTGGGGCTCCAAAATCACTGCAGATGGTGATTGCATCCATGAAATTAAAAGACGCTTATTCCATGGAAGGAAACTTATGACCAACCTAGACAGCTTTTTAAAAAGCAGAGACATTACTTTGCCAACAAAGGTCCGTCTAGTCAAGGCTATGGTTTTTCCACTGTGAAGAAGGCTGAGCGCCGAAGAATTGATGCTTTTGAACTGTGGTGTTGGAGAAGACTCTTGAGAGTCCCTTGGACTGCAAGGAGATCCAACCAGTCCATCCTAAAGGAGATCACTCCTGGGTGTTCATTGGGAGGACGGATGTTGAAGCTGAAACTCTAGTACTTTGGCCACGTGATGCAAAGTAGTGACTCCCTGGAAAAAATCCTCATGCTGGGAAAGATTGAAGGCGTGAGGAGAAGGGAATGACCGAGGATAAGATGGTTGGATGGTATCACCGACTCAATGGACATGGATTTGGGTGGACTCTGGGAGTGGGTGATGGACAGGGAGGCCTGGCATGCTGTGGTTCATGGGGTCCCAAAGAGTCAGTCATGACTGAGTGACTGAACTGAGCGGAACTGAACATATATGTCAGTACTTTCCATGTTTCAGGCAGTGTTCTAAGTACCTTATTGGATTAGTTTATTTAAAGTTCACAAAAATCAGGTAGTGCGGATACTAAGAGGATTTCAGTAACTTGTAGAAGTTTCCACAGATAGAAAGAGGTTGCAGGGTTCATTCTCTTAACTACCATTCTAAAGCTTCAGTTCCCAGTGGTGACTGATCATGACATTCAGAATTATGACCAGACTTCAGGGAAAATTACATTCTGTATTAGGTGTCCAGATTTGAGAATTCTGGCCCCACCTACAAAGTGTCAGATGTATAAAGAGTCATTCTTTTTTTTTTTTTACAATTTTCATATCACAAACATTTCTGTGCAAAGCCTGTGCTAGGCAGTATGGTGATCCACAGGTGAATCAGATGCCTGAGGAGGGTACAGATAGAGGGGAGGTATTTTAGATAACTATAATAACAACAGGAAATGATAAAAACCACAAAAGGGGTGCAGCATTCCTCTGACATTAAAGGTGAGAGGAGAAATGTTTTATTTTGAGGAGTAGGCAGACTGTTTTCTTTCCTACATGTCTGAATGTAAAAATGAGCATCATAGATACTGTAATTTAGTTTTTAATATTAGCAGGGAATTTGAGTCAAACTCTCAAGTTCCATGGGCAATAATTCTTTGGAGCATATTCAAGTCTTCTCTGTGTTCTCATTTGGGAAATCTTTTTCCCTTTATTATCCACACACCTGAACTTTCATGCCATTTAGAAATGTAGACATGGGTATTTAAACAAGGTTAAACATTTCTGCTTAAATGTATATTGCTTTCTAATAGAAGGTAGGTTATTCTCACAGTCTGAGTCTAATATCATTAAGTGAACTGAAAGGGTAAATATTAAATAATATGCCCTAATTGGTGAGTGAATGCATATAGCATTTTTGTATTTCTTTTATCTTCTCTGTCTCCCTCTCTCTCCCCAGTCCCTTCCTTCTTTCCTCCATTGCTTCCCCTTTTCCTTCCTTTGTTTTTATCTCCCTCCTTCCCTTGCTTCTGCCTTTCTTTCCCCTCTCCTCTCTCCTCTCTACCTTCCTTCCCTTCCCTTCCTTTTATCCTCTCTTTCCTTTTCTCTTATAGGAAGTTCAGCAGCCCATTAGGCTTAAATATAATCAGGTTAAAAATGATGGAGTCACTGAACCTTTGACTTCGTAAACAGATACCCATTAATCAAATGAATTTGAATTTTGCCTTACAAATCTCTTGCAAACATACATTTCATGACAATAATTTATACTTTAAAGTTCATGAATTTTATTGACAGAACCCTCAATTATGTTATGACAAAATAATCCTTCAGAACTTTATGGCTAATTCCAAGATCAAAAATTCTGACTTTAAATATTACCATTTTTGTGTATGTAAATATAATAGTTGTATCAGTAGTGAGATAATTTTATAATACTGATTTAATTGAAATAACGAAACATTTTCATAAGAATATATAGTGATATTTCTATGTTTTAAAATGTTCTTTATACATTATTTGTGGAGTATTTCTGGTTCTATTGTGTAACAGTAAGAATCAATTGTAAAACTCATCTGAGACACAAGCAGCAACCAACTGAATTATCTTACTTGGATGTTTGCCAGCTCATAGACATTAAAAGTTTGAATCCTTGTCCTTATGCTGTTCTGACTATAAACTTTAAATGAACCCAAATATATTAACTATATTGATGTTTTTAAATGAGATGCCCCTACTAGTATTACATCCATATGTGCTGTCTGTAATTGGGATAAATTAGATTTAATATTTACAAGAAGTCAGGCCCCCAAAACAGCTGTTCCCAAGGCCTGTGTCCCCTTTGGGCCTTCATACTCAGATGTCCCAGAGTATATATTCCTGCTATCCATTCCAGAAAGGATGAAGTATATTTTTAACTGGCAACAATTAGAGAAAAGATCCAATTTATAAAAGTTTTGTAAATAATTTCATGGATGATCTTAAAGCATATCAGTATAATTACTCTTATTATATATTGGTGTATTCATACCCTCAAAGCAGGCATATATATAGAGAGAACAATTTAAATGATCACATGTTTGCATATAATGCAAAAATCTACAGCACTCATGAGGTTCAGTACTGCCATGGGACTGGATATTGCTTATATTATTTCCTTTTCTAGTATTTCTGGAATTGTATGAATGGTTCATTGTAGATACTCAGCTGGCAAAGCAGTAGGCCAAGAATTATAACCCACTTTAATGATAAATTCTAGAAAGTATGTTTCTAAACAGTTTCTATTCTGTTATTTAGTATCTTAATATTTTGATTGAAAAATGCTTAATTTCTCAAGTTACGTCTATGGAATGAAGGCCTCCCTGTCAAAAATTAAGTAAAGAAAATATGTGTATATATATTTTTTCAGTTGGAGGCTGAATAGTGGTAACTATGTTCTTGTATATGTCTCTCCTTAATTGAGAGGGGAAATTTACCAGTGAGGAAAAAATGCACAAATTAACAATGAACAGCAGTGGAAATGACATGCAATTTTTTTTCATTCTTGACTCAGCCTCTCACCTCATCTCTCATGCTGCCTACACAAATTTGCTTTGAAAATGCTGACCACTATCAAGAATTGTAGAGTCTGAGAGCGGTTTTACTCTACTTGAAAGCTAAAGAGCCTGTTACAGTTTTATGAATTCTGGCAGAAAGCATGAGACTTCTGTATCAGAGACGAAGGACTTGTTATTGCCATCAGAGAAAGCTGCATGAACTTTATGGGTGATCAGTGCCCTTGTCCCCCAGGTCTCATGGTAGGGAGATACAGAAGGGTGTGAGTGGATGCCGTGTTTGTAGTAGGTTTGCATCATAGCTGAGGAACCCCATGCTTAATGAACCCCAGTATTTTATAACAAGCCGCAGGCAAATCTGTCCAACCATTGCCCTGTAGGAGACGTTATCTTTATTATTCTAGAGGGTTTACTCTAACTTGGAGGAAGATACATTATCTCTGACAAGGCTATTTGCAATGCAGACATCCATAAAAAGAATTCAGAAGAAAATGTAGTCACTGGTAGTTAGTGTCCTTGCTCACAAAATGTGCAGACATGAGATATCCATGGGGGATAGTCTCCAAATTATTGCCGTCCTTTGTTTCTGTATCAACTTCACTATGACATGTATTTCCAAGAGGACACCACTCTGGTTAATAGAACTGAGAGAAACTGGGGCCATATCTATCTGATTTGCCTCTCACAGCATTTAATTAAGAATAGTCCCAAGATTCCAGTCAGAAAGATGGGGCTAACATGCACTATTTACCTCAACATGCCATGCCTCCATGAACCATTAGGGTGTCCCTTAGAAAGCCAGATGGTTTCTCCTTAAGTTTCTGTATTGACCTTTCCACTTGGCTTGGGGAATTAATTAAGCCAGGTGCAGAAAGATATATTAGAAATTGCCCAGTCTCTGTTCTGCAAGGGAGAAATCTAGGCCAAGTCTCACATTCATATCAACCCTGGTCAGTGAGTTCAGGTTGACCTGAATAGCTTCCAGGCCTGAGGTAGTGTTTCTTTAAACACTGAAGTCCTTTATGATCTTCACTGAGGTGTCAGCAACCTGTTTTTCAAAGTGAGCCATGTTAATGACTGGCTTCCTCATAAAAATAGCATCCTGAAGGTGCCTCTGGAAAGAAAGTGTTGATCATAGTTAATGGTGCCCCTCAAATAGAACTTATATCAGCCAGGAGGCATATATTGAGACTACTTCTAGGGTAGCCACTTGGCTGATTTTCTAGTCTTGTGGGCACTGAACCTACAGTTGGTGTCAAGTGATGGTAGTCTTGTGGATTGTGCTCCCTAACTTTGCCATTGGTGGTAGAAGTGAAAGCAAGATGTTGACTTCCTTTTTGGTCGTGGGGATTACAGAGAAACTATAGTTTTCCTTTGATTTTGACGGCACTATTTTGAGTCTACCTAAATAGTCCTAAGAAGCTACTTTTCATGCAGCTCCATGTTTTTCTCAGAATTTATTAGCCACTCCTACTGAAAAGGCATGATAATACTACATTAAAGGTCATTGAGACTGGGACTTCTGACTTGTCAACCAATAGGACATCATCAATACAGTAAAAGCTTTGGACATTAGAGAGTAGAGCCATGTATGCTAATTCCTGGCCCATCCACTGGTAAGAAAATTTCAGAGAGGTTTGTCCCACTAACATTTCTTTATATTTCGCTCTTCCCTCATTGAGGGAAGCTCTGTATGGCACATACAGAATGGTGAAGTACAAGCCTTAACACATCAATCCTACTGAGTAGTCACATGTTGAGGCTCAACAGTACATTGAATTGGTCCCCAAAGATCCCCCTACAAAGTCACATTAGATTTCCCCTCTGACTCTGAGTCACATCATGTCATCTAGTCACTCAGTTGTGTCTGACTCTGCAGCCCCATGGTCCTCCAGGCTCCTCTGTCCATGGGATTCTCCAGGCAAGAGTACTGGAGTGGGTTGCCAGTTCCTTTCTCCAGGGGATTTTCCTGATCCAGGAATCGAACCTGGGTCTCTCACATTGCAGGCAGATTCTTTAACATCTGACCCACCAGGGAAGCCTCTCACTGTAAACCCTGTGTAGGTAGGAACAGTTGAATTTGGTGATCTTCTTGTTCTGCAGGACTGAATAGGATGGTAAGTTGGGTGCCTGTATCCAGTAGTCATAACAGTTTGAATCGCTCCTGTCCCTGAAGGTTCCCAGTGTATTTGTATAGGTGCTTATGGTTTTACATGATGAAGAAGGGACAGCCTCAGCCCACCACTAATCATCTTTGCTGAAAAGCAACTGAGATTAAGGCAGAAGGAGGAAAAGATAGAAGGATAGAGTGCATGGAGGGAGAGAATGACTCCACACCAGTAAGCATGGCACATCTACTCTTAGTTTCAAGTGGTCCTGGAAATGCGCATGGCTTATCCGAAAAGATTTTTACTATTTTTTACCTCCCCAATACTTGTTTCAGGTAGTAAGCTCATCATTACTGACACTATCTGTTTCAGGTTGAGGGACTCCTTGACTCAGAGCTACAGCCATGTTGACTTTTGGCCAGAATTGTGATGCTTTCAGCCCTCTCGTTATGATAAAATCTTTATCTCCTCTTGCCTGGAGGAGAGTGACTGACAGTCATATCACTATTGAAACAGCTTGAATCAATCCTACCTTTCTTCATTTATTTTAAATATTAATTATTAAGTGTGACATTAAGAGACACTTCCTCCCTCCCTCTACCCCTCTTGGCTCTCTGCATTGCAGGGAGTCTTTTCATATCTCTAAACAGGCCTATGAGACTTAGTTCTTTTCTTTGTTTTTTTTAAATGGAGGATAATTGCTTTACAGTGTTGTGTTACTAGTTTATGCTGTATAACAATCTGAATCAGATATAAAGTATACATAGGCCCCTCCTTTTTGAGTCTCCCTCCCATTCCCTACACCATCCCACCATCTCAGTTGTCACAGAGCACCAGGTTGAGCTCCCTGTGTTACACAGCAACTTCCCACTAGATACCTGTTTTACATATCGTAATATGTATGTTTAATGCTATTCTCTCAATTTGTCCCACCCTCTCCTTCCCCTGCTGTATCCGTAAGTCTGTTCTCTATGCCTGTGTCTCTATTCCTGCCCTGCAAATAGGTTCATCAGCACCATTTTTCTAGATTTCATATATATGTGTTAATATGTGATACTTGTTTTTCCCTTTCTGACTTATTAATACTTCTTCTGTGATTAAAAATCATGGCAGATGGTGACTTGCTCCTTGGAAGAAAAGCCATGATACACCTAGACAAAGTATTAAAAAGCAGACATATTACTTCGCTGACAAAGGTCCTTATAGTCAAAGCTATGGTTTTTCCAATAGTCATGTATGGATGTGAGAGTTGGACCTTAAAGAAGGCTGAGCTCCAAAGAATTGATGCTTTTGAACTGTGGTGTTGAAGAAGACTCTTGAGAGTCCCTTGGACAACAAGGAGATCAAACCAGTCAATCCTAAAGGAAATCAATCCTGAATATTCATTGGAGGGACTGGTGCTGAGGCTGAAGCTCCTGTACTTTGGCCGCCTGATATGAAGGGCCAGCTCCTTAGAAAAGACCCTGATGCTGGGAAAGATTGAAGACAGGAGGAGAAGGGGACGACAGAGGACAAGATGGTTGGATATCATTGCCAATTGAATGGACGTGAGTTTGAGCAAGCTCCAGGAGAGGTGAAGGACAGGGAAGCCTGGTTGCTGCTGCAGTTCCTGGGGTCCGGACATGACTGAGTGACTGAACAACAACAGCACTTCACTGTGTATAACAGGCTCTAGGTTAATCCACCTTAGTTCAACCAACCTACATTTGTTCCTTTTCATGGCTGAGTAATATTCCATCGTGTCTATGTACCATAGTTTTTTTATCCATTCATCTGTCAAGGGACATCTGGGTTGCTTCCATGACCTGGCTATTGTAAACAGTGTTGCAGTGAACAGTGGGGCACATGTGTCTTTTTGAGTTACAGTTTTTTCAGGGTATGTGCCCAGTAGTGGGATTGCTGGGACATATGGCAGTTTTAGTCCTAGTTTTTTTTTTTTCTTTTTTTTAAAAGAATTTCCATACTGTAGATTCCATATTGGCTATATCAATTTACATTCCCACCGACAGTGTAAGAGCGTTCCCTTTTTTCCATATCCTCTCCAGCATTTATTGTCTGTAGATTTTTTGATGATGGCCATTCAGACCTGTGTGAGGTGATACCTCATTTTAGTTTTGATATGCATTTCACTAATAATGGGTAACATTGTGCATCTTGTCATGCGTCTATTGGCCTTCTTTATGTCTTCTTTGGAGAAGTGTCTGTTTAGGTCTTCTGCCCATTTTTTGGTTGCGTTGTTTTTCTGATATTGAGCTGCTTGACCTGCTTGTATATTTTGGAGATTAATCTTTTTCAGTTGCTTCGTTTGAAATTATTTTCTCCCATTCTGAGGGTTATCTTTTCATTGTGTATATAGTTTCCTTTGCTGTACAGAAGCTTTTAAGTTTAATTAGGCCCCATTTGTTTATTTTTGTTTTTATTTCCATTACTTTAGGAAGTGGGTCAAAGAAGATCATGCTGCAGTTTATGTCAAAGAGTGTTCTGCCTATGTTTTCCTCTAAGAGTTTTATAATTTCTGGCCTTACATTTAGGTCTTTGATCTGTTTGAATTTATTTTTGTTTGTATTGTTATTAAGTGTTCTAATTTCATTATTGTATACATAGCTGTCCAGTTTTCCCAGTACCACTTATTGAAGAGGCTGTCTCTTCTCCATTATATATTCTTGCCTGCTTTGTCAAGGATAAGGTGCCCATAGGTGCATAGGTTTATCTCTGGGCTTTCTGTCTTGTTCCATTGGTCTATATTTCTGTTTTTGTGCCAGTACCATAATGTCTTGATTAATGTAGCTTTGTAGTATAGTCTGAAGTTAGGAAGGTTGATGTTCCAACTCTGTTTTACTTTTTCTAGATGGCTTTGACTATCCAGGGTCTTTTGTGTTTCCATACAAATGGTAAAAATTTTTGTTCTGTTTCTGTGAAAAATGCCATTGGTAATTTGACAAGGATTGCACTGAATCTGTAGATTGCTTTGTGTAGTATAGTCATTTTCACAGTATTGATTCTTTCAATCCAAGAACATGATACATCTCTCCATCTGTGTCACCCTCTTTTTCTTCCAGGAAGTCATGGCTCTGTTAGCTTCTTATGCTCCGTGGTGAAATGTACTTGCAAATTAATGCTAAGCTTGCATACTTTCATGGAAGCTGGAGGAGGACATAAGACCCCAAGTCATAAAATAAGGACTTTATCACTTATAGCACAGCAGAAAGCACAAACTTCATGTTTGCAATGATGTCTTTTGCTCCCCACCCCCCAAGGCCCACAGGTTCGATTTATGCCACAGCTGAGGAATGCTGAGCTTAGGAAACCTAAACCGGTTTATATTGAGCTTCAGGCACATCTAAACAATCTTTTCCTTGGAGGAAGTCATTAACTTTTTGTATGGGACAGTTAACAAACCTGCATTCTTCTTTGAAAGGAGGTAGTGTGTCTTCCAAGGCTGTTTTCTATGAAAACATACTTTAAAAGGTGGTTTGGAACAAAAGGGCATTAAGTACCTTTGTTTGCAGGTTGTGCAGAAATACTAAAATTCCTAGAGAATTGTTTTCTAATAACTGTTTCTTAGAAGTAACAGTCTTCTCCTTTATATTCTGACCAAAATATTATTCCATTTACTTTTATTCAGTTAAAATATGGGTTGGGCTTCTCTAGTAGCTTAGATGATAAAGAATCTGCCTGCAATGCAGGACATCTGGGTTCGATTCCTGGATTGGGAAGATCTCCTGGAGAAGAAAATGGTACCCATTTCACTATTCTTGCCTGGAATATTCCATGGACAGAGGAGCCTGGCAGGCTACAGTCCATGGGGTTGCAAAGAGTTGGACACAAAGAGCAACTAACATACATACGGACACAAAATATGGATTAGTACAGAGTTTGTTATGGGAAGAAGAATAAGAAAATGGTGAAGCCTGCTAGAGGTGGGCAGGTGTTTACAAACGTGAAGGGTCATTGACAGCTTAGCTTACCAGTGATTGGGGCATGCTGATCTACTGATAAGGTAGAATTCATTAATTCATGTTTCATGTGTTCATTGAGTCCCTCAGTTCAGTTCAGTACAGTTCAGTCACTCAGTCGTGTCCGACTCTTTGCGACCCCATGAATCACAGCATGGCAGGCCTCCCTGTCCATCACCAACTCCCAGAGTTCACTCAAACTCATGTCCATTGAGTCGGTGATGCCATCCAGCCATCTCATCCTCTGTCATCCCGCCATCTCATCCTCTGTCATCCCCTTCTCCTTCGGACCCCAATCCCTCCCAGCATCAGAGTCTTTTCCAATGAGTCAGCACTTCACATGAGGTGGCCAGAGTGTTGGAGTTTCAGCTTTAGATCAGTCCTTCCAATGAACACCCGGGACTGATCTTCAGAATGGACTGGTTGGATCTCCTTGCAGTCCAAGGGACTCTCAAGAGTCTTCTCCAACACCACAGTTCAAAAGCATCAATTCTTTGGTGCTCAGCTTTCGTCACAGTCTAACTCTCACATCCATACATGACTACTGGAAAAACCATAGTCTTAACTAGACGGACCTTTGTTGGCAAAGTAATATCTCTGCTTTTTAATATGCTATCTAGATTTCTTTATTTCTTTATTATATTTCTTTATTTCTTTATTTTTTTCTCTATCTAACTTTCCTTCCAAGGAGTAAGTGTCTTTTAGTTTCATGGCTGCAATCACCATCTGCAGTGATTTTGGAGCCCAGAAAAACAAAGTCTGACAATGTTTGCACTGTTTCCCCATCTATTTCCCATGAAGTGATGGGACCAGATTCTATGATCTTAGTTTTCTGAATGTTGAGCTTTAAGCCAACTTTTTCACTCTCCACTTTCACTTTAGTCAAGAGGCTTTTTAGTTCCTCTTCACTTTCTGCCATAAGGGTGGTGTCATCTGCATATCTGAAGTTATTGGTATTTCTCCCGGCAGTCTTGATTCCAGCTTGTGCTTCTTCCAGCCCAGCGTTTCTCATGATGTACTCTGCATAGAAGTTAAATAAGCAGGGTGACAATATACAGCCTTGACGTACTCCTTTTCCTATTTGGAACCAGTCTGTTGTTCCATGTCCAGTTCTAACTCTTGCTTCCTGACGTGCATACAGGTTTCTCAAGAGGCAGGTCAGGTGGTCTGGTATTCCCATCTCTTTCAGAATTTCCCACAGTTTATTGTGATCCACACAGTCAAAGGCTTTGGCATAGTCAATAAAGCAGAAGTAGATGTTTTTCTGGAACTCTTTTGCTTTTTCGATGATCCAGCGAATGTTGGCAATTTGATCTCTGGTTCCTCTGCCGTTTCTAAATCCAGCCTGAACATCAGGAAGTTCACAGTTCACATATTGCTGAAGCCTGGCTTGGAGAATTTTGAGCATTACTTAACTAGCGTATGAGATGAGTGCAATTATGCGGTAGTTTGAGCATTCTTTGGCATTTTCATTCCTGGATTGAAATGAAAACTGACCCATTCCAGTCCTGTGGCCACTGCTGAGTTTTCCAAATTTGCTGGCATACTGACTGCAGCACAAAGCATCATCTTTCAGGATTTGAAATAGCTCAACTGGAATTCCATCACCTCCACTAGCTTTGTTCGTAGCGATGCTTCCTCAGGCCCACGTGACTTCCCATTCCAGGATGTCTGGCTCTAGGTGAGTGATCACACCATCGTGATTATCTGGGTCATGATGATCTTTTTTGCATAGTTCTTCTGTGTATTCTTGTCATCTCTTCTTAATATCTTCTGCTTCTGTTAGGTCCATACCATTTCTGTCCTTTATCGAGCCCATCTTTGCATGAAATGTTCCCTTGGTATCTCTAATTTTCTTGAAGAGATCTTTAGTCTTTCCCATTCTGTTGTTTGCCTCTATTTCTTTGCATTGATCGCTGAGGAAGTCTTTCTTATCTCTTCTTGCTGTTCTTTGGAACTCTGCATTAAGATGCATATATCTTTCCTTTTCTCCTTTGCTTTTCACTTCTCTTCTTTTCACAGCTATTTGTAAGGCCTCCCCAGACAGGCATTTTTCTTTTTTCCATTTCTTTTAAGGATGGTCTTGATCCCTGTCTCCTGTACAGTGTCAGGAACCTCTGTCCATAGTTCATCAGGCACTCTATCTATCAGATCTAGTCCCTTAAATCTATTTCTCACTTCTACTGTATAATATAAGGGATTTGATTTAGGTCATACCTGAATGGTCAAGTGGTTTTCTCCACTTTCTTCAATTTAAGTCTGAATTTGGCAATAAGGAGTTCATGATCTAAGCTGCAGTCAGCTCCCAGTCTTGTTTTTGCTGACTGTATAGAGCTTTTCCATCTTTGGGTGCAAAGATTATAATCAATCTGATTTTGGTGTTGAGCATCTGGTGATGTCCATGTGTAGAATCTTCTCATGTGTTGTTGGAAGAGGGTGTTTGCTATGACTAGTGCATTCTCTTGGCAAAACTCTATTAGCGTTTGCCCTGCTTCATTCCATACTCCAAGGCCAAATTTGCCTGTTACTCCAGGTACCTACAACGTGCTAAACACAGTTTTTGTTTTTGGGTGTATGAAAGTAAGGGAGAAGTCATGTAAAGTGACTGTAATGTAATATCTGTATTAATAAAGTGGCACTCAGATAAGGGGCTGACTCTGGGTAGGCAATAGGAATTAGATAAAGAGCAGGTCTTGAAAGACAGTGCAAATTTTCCAAGAGTAATTTCTAAGAGTAATTCAGGTAGCTGGTGGGGAGGAAGGGATTCTGTTAAGAAAGAAGAGTAAAGGGAAATACATGCAGAGTATTTCAAAAAACATTTGGTAGCTTGACTGAAATAAATCAGAGATGAGAGAATGACATTAGGAGATACAACTGGATTTGTAAGTGGGGCCTGCCCACTGCAAGTTGTGAGTGCTATGCTAGGGGGTTTGTGGTTTATCTCTAGGGCAAAATGAAAACGTTGAAGATTTATAGACAAAGAGTATAGCGTGATCAATCTACCTGTGATAAGAAGCTTTTGACTATTCTAAAATAAATATGAGAAGGAGTTGGAGTTAAGAAAACAGTTAAAGGGCAAATGTAATCATACTTGTGAAGTGTACTGGGGACAGAGTCAAGGTAATAGAATGGGGTAGAAGATTTTAGAGACCTTGAACAGTAGATTTTAAGAAAGCAAAGCTTACGTACAGTAATCAGTGGCTTCATGAGGAGAGTAAAAAATACAAAGAATACTTGTAAATAATTAAACATCCTAATTCTGGATAGTCTTTGATTAATACGTTAAAAGGCACAGCACCTCCAGTCTTGGAATGTGGCACTATGATAATACTGCAGCTGAGCTTTCATTGTTCTAGCTGAAGATTAATTATCTCCCTTCCTCCTATAATACCCATTTAGTGCCTTATAAATTGGATCCAGCTATTAGCACTATTCATTTATTTCCTGTGAAGATGCTTGAAGCTTTGTCTACTTGAGTGTTAGATTTAGTATCACTTCTTATTTCCTTCTTAGCTAAATACATGTTCATGTATATAGCTTTATCCTGATTTTGATGTCTTTCCTCATTTCACCCTGACCCACCGAGACACAAACACAGTGCACACACTCACACCCTAATACAGAAGATCTTTTCTTCCATTTCTTGGTAGCTCTCTAATAAATTTGTTGTAAAGGTTGAAAAAAGTATCGCAAAATGTGGGAAAGCTACATTATCACTTTTTGTGAGCCTGTTTATGACTCTGGACTATGAACTTTACAAGTGTTTCTCAGTTTTTTCTTTTCCATCTTAGGTGAAACAGGATGACTAGATTGGCTTAGAGTTGAGTATTTCCTGAACTCCAGTTCAGTTCAGTTCAGTTCAGTTCCTTAATTGTGCCCATCTTTGCATGAAGTGTTCCCTTGGTATCTCTAATTTTCTTTAAGAGATCTCTAGTCTTTCCCATTCTGTAGTTTTCCTCTTTTTGATGGCACTGATCACTGAGGAAGTCTTTCTTATCTCTCCTTGCTATTCTTTGAAGCTCTGCATTCAAATGTGTATATCTTTCCTTTTCTCCTTTGCCTTTGGCTTCTCTTCTATTGACAGTTATTTGTAAGGCTCCCTCAGACAACCATTTTGCCTACTGCATTTCTTTTCCATGGGGATGGTCTTGATCCCCGCCTCCTGTACAGTGTCATAAACCTCCATCCATAGTTCTTCAGGTACTCTATCAAATCTAGTCCCTTAAATCTTTTTCTCACTTCCACTGTACAATCGTAAGGGATTTGATTTAGGTAATACCTGAAAGGTCTAGTGGTTTTCCCTACTTTCTTCAATTTAAGTCTGAATGTGACGATAAAGAATTCATGATCTGAGCCACAGTCAGCTCTCGGTCTTGTTTTTGCTGACTGTATAGAGCTTCTCCATCTTTGGCTGCAAAGAACGTAATTGATCTGATTTTGGTATTGACCATCTGTTGGAAGAGGGTGTTTGCTATGACCAGCGTGTTCTCTTGGCAGAACTCTATCAGCCTTTGCCATGCTTCATTCTGTACCAAGGCCAAATTTTCCTGTTACTACAATTATCTTTTGACTTGCTACTTTTGCATTCCAGTCCCATACATTGAAAAGGACATCTTTTCTGGGTGTTAGTTCTAGAAGATCTTGTTAGTTTTCATGGAAGTGTTCAACTTCAACTTCTTCAGCATTACTGGTTGGGGCATAGACCTGGATTACCATGATATTGAATGGTTTGCCTTGGAAACGAACAGGGATCATTCTGTCATTTTTGAGATTGCATCCAAGTACTACATTTCAGACTCTTTTGTTAACTATGATGGCTACTCCATTTCTTCTAAGGGATTCTTGCCCACAGTGGTAGATATAATGGTCATTTGAGTTAAATTCACCCATTCCAGTCCATTTTAGTTCACTGATTCATAAAATGTTGATGTTCACTCTTGCCATCTCCTATTTGACTGCTTCCAATTTGCCTTGATTCATGGACCTATCATTCATGATTTCTATGCAGTACTCCTCTTTACAGCACTGGACTTTACTTCCATCACCAGTCACATCCACAACTGGGTGTTGTTTTTGCTTTGGTTCTGTGTCTTCATTCTTTCTGGAGTTATTTCTCCATTGATCTCCAGTAGCATATTGGGCACCTACTGACCTGGGGAGTTCATCTTTCAGTGTCTTATCTTTTTGCCTTTTCATACTGTTCATAGGGTTCTCAAGGCAAGGATAGTCACTCAGTCATCTTCAGCTCTTTGCGACCCTATAAACTGCAGCATGCCAGGCTTCCCTGTCCATTACCAACTCCCTGAGCCTACTCAAACTCATGTCCATTGAGTCGGTGATGCCATCCAACCATCTCATCTTCTGTCATCCCCTTTTCTTCCCACATTCTATTCCCAGCATGAGGCTCTTTTCCAGTGAGTCAGCTCTTCGCATCAGGTGGCCAAAGTATTGGAGTTTCAGTTTCAGCATCAGTCCTTCCAATGAATATTCAGGACTGATTTCCTTTAGGATTGACTGGTTGGGTCTCCTTGCAGTCCCAGGGACTCTTCAGGAGTCTTCTCCAACACCACAGTTTAAAAGCATCAATTCTTTGGCATCAGCTTTCTTTATAGTCCAACTCTCATATCCATACATTACTACTGGAAAAACAATAGCTTTGGCTAGATGGACCTTTGTTGGTATCTCAGTTAGGCTTTGATAAAACCCCATGAGATTAGGTTCTGGTTAAAATTTTTTCCTGAAGCCAGAGCTTATTGAGAACACAGAGGTCTTGTATATTTCAAAGTGGTGTCTTTTTCCTGAAACATGGGGGTTGTTTTTCTCTGATATTTACTGTGAGAACTTGGTTGAGGTCTTGGAGGCAAAACCCTGAAAAGCATAGTGGCTACCTGTAAGTGGGTCCCACTGGAGTTTTTAACCCTCAGACTGTCTGCCCCGAACCTCCAGCAATTTGTCAATTATGGTTCAAGTTTTCCCACTCTAGCAGTGGTTCCTGAGGTGGCTTTGAATGTACCAGTAAGGTGAGGCTCCCAGTATTTGTCTGTCTCTCCTACTTTGGTGGCAGTAGTTCCTCTGTGTCCTTATCTGTCTTATGAATCCAAGAATCCAGAAGAGTTGTTGAATCCAAGAATCCAGAAGAGTTGTTGATTTTTCAGTCTGTTCATTGTTTTACTTGTTAAATTAGGACAACGTGGCAACTTCTTAGCTACTTAACATGTGGAGCTGGACACCCTTTCATGATTTTCATAATTTGTGTTAATTCTTGTGAAGGGAATGGCAACCCACTCCAGTATTCTTGCCTGGAGAATGCCATGGACAGAAGGGCCTGGTGGGCAACAGTCTATGTGGTTGCAACGAATCAGACACGACTGAAGCAACTTATCAAGCACACGTGCAATTTCTCAGCAGCACATATTGATATAGAAAGAGAAATAAGCTGACCTTCAGTAGCTGCCCATCTTTTGAATTTAGGCAGTTATTGGGCAGTTAGGCAAGGTTTAGTGTTTTATAGAGTTTTACATTTTTTTTTAAAAGTCCTACTTCTGTGTTGAGAAATCAGAAAATTAGATTGGTATGATGAGGTAATGGGAAGTGCAGTCAGTGTAAAAAATTAATAAACACAAATCTAAATGAAATAGAGTGAGGAACCTGGAAGAGGGAATCCTTATGCCCTGCAAGGGTAGTAGAGCCCAATGGGAAGAAGAAAGTCTCCTCTTTTCTAGTAAGTACTCAGCCAGTGAAAAGTTATGGACTCCTTGTGTATTGACTGTAGCCCTCTGAACTTCATTTTCTTCTCTATGCCAAGGGAAGTGTTCTCCTTCCCTTGCTACACAGGGACTTGCATGTGGCTCACCATGGTTTTGGACTCAAAATTGCAATTCCTTGTTGTCCTGAATAAACCCATCTTTTCTGTATTTGGTAGTCTATTTATTTCAAGTTTACATCCGCCAAGTGATTCATATTTCTGAGACATCTTAGCTAATTGGTGTGCACCCCACAAAGAACTGGAGGAATGTGGAGACTGGTATAGTTCTAGACTGGCAAGAATAAGCCAGGGTCTCAGGCTACTGGCCAAATAATTTTAGCAGTCTTCAAGGTAAATCTATACCCAGATGTACCACAGAAAGTACAGACAGAAAATATGATCTGACTAAAAGAAGATGTTGGATTATTTGGTAGTGTCCTTTATGGCCTTGAGTGAAATGAATATTTTCCAGTCTTTGAAAGTGCACCTGTTTTCTGACCCTGAAATATAATAGAATAAAAAGTAGTATACAAGATCATAAAAGAAAAAAGTAGAATTGACAATAAAAGTTTCAGTCAGTCTTATGCTTCTGTTGTTACTATCCAAACTCCTTTGACTTTGTTAAGCTTCCTAAGACATACCGAACTTTAAGTAGTTGGATCTGGGTATCAGACTAAGTGAGTTAGTTATTGGTTTCATTACTGGCTATGTGATTTGTATAAATCATTTACATTCACTGTACCTTTATTAGGGCTTCCAAGATGGCGCTAGAGTAAAGAACCTGCTTGCCAATGCAGGAGACATAAAAGATGCACGTTTGATCCTTGGATTGGGAAGATCCCCTGGAGAGGAGGGCATGGCAACCCAGTCCAGTATTCTTGCTTTGAGAATCCCATGGACAAAGGAGCCTGGTAGGCTACAGTCCATAGGGTTGCAAAGAACTGAACACAACTGAAGTGACTTAGCATGTAGCATGCATATGCCTTTATTATCTGATTTATAAAATAAGTTATTTTATGAGGATTTCTATGAGCTAAAATCTTACTGTTTAGAACAGTATCCACCTAGCCTTTTGTAAGTGTTCAGTGAACGTTAGCTATTGCTGTTATCTAAAGATGAAGCCTTGGTTGACCATTATTGCGAGTATCATCAAGCTCAGTGAAACGGAAAACAGTGTATAACTCAGTGATTGTTTTTTCCCCCTGTGTTGTAGGCCATAAAACTTCCTTTTTAATTTAAAAAATAAATGTGGAGATCTTTAAATATTTGTTATTCTCCTTGTTTTCTTAAAGATCCTGAGCACAGGTCTCCTTCCTTATGAAGATGATGGACTCATTGTCCTGAAAATTACTGCTTATCGTATAACTTGATAGTTCCTCATTGAACCAGTTTTTTGAATTTCTTTTCTCTCTTTTCTTGCTACTCATATGTGGAGAAATACATACTTTAAAATTTATTTCCCACCCTAGTTTTAAGTTTATGTTCTCTTTTTGGGTACTTTCTCTTATTTGGTGGCAAGAAATATTGAGGTCCTACAGGGCAGGGGTATTGTTTATTTTTATAGTGTTATTCTCTTGTGAGATGTTATTCAATTTAAAGAATAAATTGCATTCTGTGTGAATGCTGCAAGGCAAAGTTGACCAGATGACCTAGGTTTTAGACTTCTATTTTTCAAATATATACTTTTGGTACTGTCCTTTTGGAATGGAAATAGGTATTATGTTTTTAGTCTGTAATGGGCCATCTTAATATTTTTAGTTCCAGACTATAGAAATAGAGATATATAGAAAACATATAGTCAGAATTTGTACTATTTTTTCATACCGCTAAAGCCTCTTTTAAATTTTAGAGAGAAAACTGAAAGCTGATTTGGTTATGCTGACATATTTTTATTATTTTTGCTTTTTCAGAATAATTTACTCTCTTAAAGAGAAGATTTCCATCCCCCCCAGCCCCTTGCTTTTTAAGGACTAAGAATTTAAATAATTTGGAAGCCCAGTACATGAATTTAGGAGAATTTTATATTAAATGTAGACCTTTTTGCTGCTGATGCTAGGAGAAACTGTGGCTGGGCGAACTTTCAAGCTTTTAAGGCTTTTAGAAAATTCTAGCATCGTTATATGCCTAATTCATATATGATTCAAAGAGATATTTTTCTTTCTTGAGGAGTCATATATTCTTCTGCAGTGTTTTTGCATCTACTCTCTTTTTAGAATGTTACTGTTTATCCATTGAGGCTCCTGGCATAAAGAAGAGACTTGCCAAAAAGGCTGAGAATAAAACCATGTTCAGATTTTTGGCAGTTTGGTGAGTCATCGCATCACTTTCCTTTCATTATTTTAATTTATATTGTGTGAAATATATTTAAATTAAAGTAGTTCCAGGAAGGTCATGAACTAAATAAAAATCTCCAGTTAATAAATTGCTTACCAGTTTTTAAAAAATTAAACTACTTGCATCTCCAATTGAGAATTGTATGTTGAAAGAAAGTATTTCAGAATACTATTTGCATTTAAATAAGGTTTGAAGTACCTGGAGTGGCAGTCAAGTTTTTCAAATAAAAAATGCATACTGCTGGGAAAATAAGATGCTAGCTTTTAAAATTTAGAAAATAACTGTCATCTTTTTACTTCCAAAGAGATAGCTTAACATGTTCATACAATAACAGGGATAAAGAATAATTCCATTTTAGTTAACCAAACTACATTGAATACATGAGGCAATATTTTTTTTTTGAAAATGAGAATAGTCTGCTACTAGAGTTTGAAAGATTCTTCATGTCTTCGTACTATAACATTTCAAGTTTTAATAAATCAATTTAAAACTAATGTGATTAACTTTCAGTGTGAGAGAGCTTGCACATGATACTCAAATTCTAATTTTATTTTATAGACTTACAGTGGTTTCTGATTATAAAAATATTTCGTTGTTGTAAAGCAGAGAATTAAAGTGGCTGTCTAGATTCTATTTTTTAAAAACTGTATGAACATTGACCTTAAATGATAAGTTTTATGAACTTTTGTTTCCAATTCATGTAGAAAACCTAATAACTAATTCATTACCAGTGAAATGGGAATTAAATATATGGACATTACTAGCTATAAATGTGTACAATCTTCACCAGGGATGATTCATTCCCCCTTCATTAGATAGAAATATATCTCAATTAGCCATAACATTAAAGTAGGGGAAAGAATCACAAGACCAAAAGAGCAAAATGCCTGGGAAAGAAAATTATAAACTTTACTACAAAATTATAACTTCTTGGTCTTCAGTTTCAGCAAAATGGGAGTATCACATTACTTTGTTAGGAAAAGCCAGTCATATAAAACACTGACCCAGTTTCTCATTCTATAAAACTCTGTGGGAGAGTTATACTCTACTGGCAAAATTTAGTTTGTAGAAGCATAACCGCAATTCATAAATGCATTTCTCCTAGCTAAATTAATTCCCTGGTTGTTTAAATAGAAAAAAAAGATTCTTTGAAAGTATTGACTAGCAAAGTAGACTAAAATACTCCCTTAGAGTGACAACTACTTCCTTCATGTCATTAGTTGATGTCATCTTTCCCTCTGTCAGTAATAGCTTTCACTAAGCTCACGTCAGTTCTGAAAATGAAATTCTCATGGATGGGCAGAGGCCAATAGCCTAGCTCCATAAGATTGTAAATTTAGATTCACTAAGGTATCTCTCTCCTCTCAGTATGTTGGAAATTTCTTCTTTTACCCTTTTATTTGATTGTTACAAATTCTGTTTGAGCAGTGAATCTGTTTAAGCCAGTTTGAGAAAGTACAAAGAATGTAGTGTTGGTAATTAGAAGATTTGATTCTAATCTTAGTTTTTGCCCTTAGGTGACTTTTCAACATTCTTCAATATACCTAACTTCCTTGGGCTTAATTGTCTTCCTTAGAAGAGTAAGGAGGTTGGATAAAATGACCTTTTGTAGCTTCCTCCTCCTCACCTTGCAACCCCCTACGATCGGCTCCGATAATGAGGCTACCTGTTTTGAGAGATTTTGGAGTTTCCAAACAGAACTCATATGTATTATAGTGCATTGCATATGAATTTCCTAGTTGTGTACTTTGTGATGTGTACAAAGCTCATATTTCTTATATTTAAGTTACTGAAGTAGAAATCTGATTACATAATTTATTTAACTAGTATCTTAGGATACATTATTACATAAAATAGGCAAAGATCACAGCTTATATTGGCTTCCCAGGTGGCGCTAGTGGTAAAGAATCTGCCTGCCAAAGCAGGAGATAGAAGAGACGTGGGTTCAGTCCTTAGTTTGGGAAGATCCCCAGGAGGAGAGTATGGCAATCCATTCCAGTACTCTTGGCTGGAGAATCCCATGGCCAGAGGATCCTGGAGGGGCTGCAGTCCAGAGGGTGGCACAGAGTTGGACACGACTGAAGTGACTTAGTGTGCACAGACAGTTTATATTCTACTGAAGAGACAGATAAGGAACAAAAGCAACAGAATGAAATAATACGTAAGAAACAAAATATGTAACATTATGTTAGAAATCCATACACGTTATAGAAAAAGAAAAATAGAATAAGTAGGGAGATTTGGTGGATTCCCTTATTAAATGGGATGGGCAGATTCATCAAAGAGAAGTTAGAACAAGAACTTGGGAGAAGTAAAGGAGTTAGCCAAACCAGTATCTGATAAATGGTTTCATCATAAAACAGCTGGGATGTTAATGGAGGGACATGTCTGTCGTGTTCATAGAACAACAAGAAAGTCAGTATATTTGATGTTTTGTGAATGAAAGGAACAGTTGTAAAAAGGATTCTGAATTGATTCTGGGATTTCTAGAATTGGTTCTCTGATCTTATTAAAATAAAGGTGCTATGATACTGGATGCTTGGGGCTAGTGCACTGGGATGACCCAGAGGGATGGTATGGGGAGGGAGTAGGGAGGAGGGTTCAGGATGGGGAACACATGTATACCTGTGGCGGATTCATTTTGATATTTGGCAAAACTAATACAATTTGTAAAGTTTAAAAATAAAATAAAATAAAAAAAATTGAAACCTTAAAAAAATAAAATAAAGGTGCTAATGACTCTATTTCCAGTAGTAAAGAGAATACTGATAGTTCATAGGGTTCAGTTCAGTTCAGTCGCTCAGTCATGTCCGACTCTTTGCGACCCCATGAATCGCAGCACCCCAGGCCTCCCTGTCCATCACTAACTCCCAGAGTTTACCCAAACTCATGTCCATCAAGTCAGTGATGCCATCCAGCCATCTCATCCTCTGTCGTCCCCTTCTCCTCCTGCCCCCAATCCCTCCCAGCATCAGGGTCTTTTCAAATGAGTCAGCTCTTTGCATCAGGTGGCCAAACTATTGGAGTTTCAGTTTCAGCATCAGTGCTTCCAATGAATACCCAGGACTGATCTCCTTTAGGATGGACTGGTTGGATCTCCTTGCAGTCCCAAGGACTCTCAAGAATCTTCTCCAGCACCACAGTTCAAAAGCATCAATTCTTTGGCACTCAGCTTTATTTATAGTCCAACTCTCACATCCATACATGACCACAGGAAAAACCATAGCCTTGACTAGATGGAACTTTGTTGGCAAAGTAGTGTCTCTGCTTTTTAATATGCTGTCTAGGTTGGTCATAACTTTCTTTCCAAGGAGTAAGCATCTTCTAATTTCATAGCTGCATTCACCATCTGCAGTGATTTTGGAGCCCCAAAAATCAAAGTCTGACACTGTTTCCACTGTTTCCCCATCCATTTCCCATGAAGTGATGGGACCAGATGCCATGATTTTAGTTTTCTGAATGTTGAGCTTTAAGCCAACTTTTTGACTCTTCACTTTCACTTTCATCAAGAGGCTCTTTAGTTCTTCACTTTCTGCCATAAGGGTGGTGTCATCTGCAAATCTGAGGTTATTGATATTTCTCCCAGCAATCTTGATTCCAGTTTGTGCTTCTCCCAGTCCAGTGTTTCTCATGATGTATTCTGCATATAAGTTAAATAAACAGGGTGACAATATATAGCCTTGATGAACTCCTTTTCCTATTTGGAACCAGTCTGTTGTTCCATGACCAGTTCTAACTGTTGCTTCCTGACCTGCATATAGATTTCTCAAGAGGCAGATCAGGTGGTCTGCTATTCCCATCTCGTTCAGAATTTGCTACAGTTTGTTGTGATCCACACAGTCAAAGGCTTTGGCATAGTCAATAAAGCAGAAATAGATGTTTTTCTGGAACTCTCTTGCTTTTTCTATGATCCAGTGGATGTTGGCAATTTGATCTCTGATTCCTCTGCCTTTTCTAAAACCAGCTTAAACATCAGGAAGTTCACGGTTCACATATTGCTGAAGCCTGGCTTGGAGAATTTTGAGCATTACTTTACTAGCGTGTGAGATGAGTGCAATTGTGCGGTAGTTTGAGTATTCTTTGGCATTTTTAGAGGCAACATATTGCTCATTTGGCTGTGTCACTCCAGCCCATTTACCAAGTGGCCAAAAACCTACTACTTTTAACTGAGATCTAGAGCAAAATAAGGCTCTCCAACAAATCAAGTCTGTTAGGCCTAGCTGCTCTGCCACATGGACCATATGATCTAGTAGGTCCAGTGGTGCTTAATGTGGCCTGGTTAGAGAACGATTTTAATTGGCTCCTATCAATGGCACCCCACTCCAGTACTCTTGCCTGGAGAATCCTGTGGACAGAGGAGCCTGGTAGGCTGCAGTCCATGGGGTCGCTAGGAGTCGGACACGACTGAGCGACTTCACTTTCACTTTTCACTTTCATGCATTGGAGAAGGAAATGGCAACCCACTCCAGTGTTCTTGCCTGGTGGGCTGCCGTGTATGGGGTCGCACAGAGTCGGACACGACTGAAGCGACTTAGCAGTAGCAGTAGCAGCATTGATGAGTAACAGCTTAGAATCTTCAGAGTTTGGGGCAAACCCTGTTGTGTACTGTGGAAACTACTCTCTTTTTGAGAAACAACTTTTGGTTTATTATTGGGCCTTAGTAGAAGCTGAATGTTAGCCATGGGCTACTAAGATACCAGGCAGCTGCAATGTCCATCTTTATAGGGCAGATAAAGTCATAAAGTTGGGGGTACAGAGTCACAGTCCATCATCAAATCCAAGTAGTGCCTATCGGATTAGGCTTGAGCAGGCTCTGAAGCCACAAGTAAGTTGCATGAAGAAGTGGCCCTTTACTTCATTTCTCTCAGCCTGTACCTATGACCTCTTCTCGAGGTAGATATGGTCATAGAGATATGACCAGTTGATAAGGGAAGAGAAAATCTGGGTCTCAGTTACAGTGAGTGGGTCTGTAATAGGATGTACCACCTTCAAGAAAGAGCTCCAGCACTTATAGCCCCTTTCTGGGACATCCCTGAAGGAGAGTGTGACTGGGCAGAACTTTGAGCAGTCTATGTGGTTATTCATTTTTCTTAGGAGGGAAAATGCCAGATGATCAATTGTATATAAATTCATGGGCTGTGACCAGTGGGTTGGCTAGATGATTAGGGACTTGGAAGGAACAGGGTTGGAAAATTAACGGCAAGGAGATTTAGGGAAGGGGTATATTGATGGGCCTTTCTGAATGGGTAAAAATATGAAAGTATCTGTATTCCTTTTGAATTCTCCCTAGAAAGTAATATCAGGAGAGGGGAATTTTAATGATCAAGTGGATAGGATGACTTTTTCTGTGTACATCAATCAGCCTCTTTCCCTAGCCACTCCCATCTGTTCCCAATGGGCTCATGACCAAAGTGGCCATGGTGGCAAGGAAGTAGGGTATGTCTGAGCTCAGCAACATGGCCTTCCACTCACCAGAGCTAACCTGCCTACAGTCACTGTTGAATGTCCAATGTTCCAGCAGCAGAGACCAATACTGAGTTTTTAACATTCCCTGAAGTGATCAGCCAACTATCAGGAGGTAGGTTGATTATATTGAACCACTTTGAAAGCCATTTGCTCTCTTAAAAGAGTTTTGAAATGATTAAGTTTAATTGAGAAATCTTTTAAAATAAAAATCTGTAATTACTATTGTAAAATCTAGTTATGTAATCTTTCCTGTTAGGGCAAGATATTGTCAGGGCATCCTGGATTTAGGATGGATCTGTAGAAAGAATCAGTGAAGAATGATTCCAGGTATGAATTCATGATTCAAAAGACCTAAGAATACCTTCAGATTTTTCTTTAAACATTTCAGAGTTAATGTTTAAAAAGCACTTAGGAAGCATTTCATCTGTAACTTCCCCAAAGACCTCTTTGGAATATGATTGATTGGCATTTGGCAGATTTCTTTTATTGTGTTACAGTTTTGTTATAGTCTTTTTAGCTTCAATAATTGAAAAAAATCAAAGTATGTGCTTGTGTACTATTCCCAAAGGTAATAGCAAGAGGATTAAATATAGTCAGTTTTCTAGAGTCAGTCACAATCATAAATATGGTATTGAACATATGTTAAAACAGTCTATAAGGTTTTAGAGAATGAGGAACGAGCTAAAGAATTTTTTACTCCAAAATTCCTTCTATTCAAGAGCAAAATGTGTTTGGAGGATGCTAAAACTTGTAGATTCATATTCAGCAGGCACCAATATTATGAAAATTTTGGTTGCTGAAATCCAGTTCAGATATCTCACGTGTATGGAATGATATCTTTACTAAACTCAGAATTTCAGTTTTTAAAAATCTTATTTCCAGGACACTATACTTGATTGACTTTCTCCCTAACTTACTGGATGTTTATCTTCAGTTTTCTTTGCCTGTTCCTTCTCTTTTAACTGACCCTTGGACATTGCCATGGCCCAGAGCTTTGATTTTAGACTTCTCTTTTTTAGTTACAGACCCATGGTTAAGCATCCACCCTTTTGACTCTGAAGACTATCTGTATGCTGATGACTCCCAAATTTTTAAACTCTCTTGGCTGACCTGTAGTGTAACTACAAATTCATATGTCCTGTTGCCTACTCAGCATATATACTTCGTCAGCAGCCATCACAAATGCAACATGTATAAAACTTTTGAAATTCCAAATATTCTGTCCCAAGTTTGCTCCCTCACTTCCCACTGTCCCTTGTACATCTGATTCACTTCCTTTCTTCCTTTTTTTGTCCACACCAAAATCCTTGGGGGCGATCCTTTCTTTCACTTTCTATATCAAACCTCATAGGAAAGGATGGTGGCTCTATCTTTAAACCATATCCTCCACTACCACCTTCTTTGCTTGCATGACCATCACCTTTTACCTGGTACTGAATTATCCTTTTAAAATATGTCAGATTTTGTTCCATTTCTGTTTCACTCAAATTAGAAGCTCAAATCCAGAAAACAGCCTATATTGTTCTCATGTTCTGCTGCCCTCCTCTCCTCTCTGACTTCTGTCATTTGCACACATTTCTTTGTTATCATATGAACATCTCAGACATGTTCTTATTTAAGCTTTTTGTTCTATCTGTTCTAGAATGTCTTCTACCAGATATCCATTTGGCCAAACTCATCATCTTACCTAAATCTGATGTTTCTGTGATTTACCCAATGATCATAATTAATACTGAATTCTGACCTCCCTCCCCCAACATACCTCGCCTACTCCTCTGCACTCCCATTCTGGACTTTCTGTCTTCCTTTATCATGCTTGATTATTTTAATTTTTTCCATAGAATTACTCGCTTTTTGTATCTTTCCACAACTAGAATATAAGCCTTAGGAGTTTTTGATGTTGATCATCAGTGTTTCCAAAACACCTAGAACCGTGTTTGGCATTTAGTAGACATTTGAAGCACTTTTAAATGAATGAATAAATTAATTAATATGAGAAAAATTATACATTCTGGCGAAAATCTAATCTGCGAGCAAGAAAAACTAAGTAGACACCGTGAGTTTGAAGGGTACAGTGGTTTGAAAGGAAAAAGTTTCTCTTTTCAATCTACTAAGTCCAGTTTATGTCATTATCTTATATAAATGTAACCTATTATGCAAAAAGGTTTCACATATTCAGATTACATATTATAGACGAAAAAATATATGCTTCTGTATTAAAGAGAAGAAGAAACAATGACTGATGGTAGGGAAACAATAGGACAACATAGAACTGTTGCGTGCAGCACTTGATCTGAGGAGTGACCAAGAGTCCAAAGCTGAGAGGACTTCAAAGAGGACTTGTAGATTCAAAGCACCTGAATTTTAAAACTGGGTGTAGTGTCTGGCGTGATCTGGCATGTTTTGAAAGGATAACGTTCTGAGTTATGATAAAACTTCATAAAGATTTATATGTTTGTTGAAGCTTATGATTTGTGTATTTCCTTCATCTTTCCCTTTGTTTGTTATTATAAATCCCAGCTGTTATTATATGCATTTTTAAAGGATTGGTGTGCCATATATTTTCCTGCTAGAGACTGTTTGGATGCCTTCAATCCATGAAATGTGTTCAGATTTTGAAAACTTCACAACAGAAAGGGATTTTTTAGAAAATAGAAATCATTAGGTCATAGCATGTATTGGTAGTATCATTAAACATTAGAAAAGCATAGTTTAATGTTAAAAATAGCTGAGTTTTATCCTTCATATAGTATGTTTATCTGAGTGAAGTGGAACTGGGAATTAAAAAGAGATGAGGCAGTTGAATAGACAATGACAGAAACCTCTTGGGACCAGAGGGGGAAAAGCAAAGCAAATGAACCTTGATGAAAACATATTTTACAAAATATTGAAATTGTTTTTATTATTCCTTTGAGAATTAGAGATAATATGTATGTTAAGAGTAAAGTTTTCAAGTAAACCTTTTGAAATAACCTAAAGCAAATTGCTTATTAAATTTCTGTAATGATTAAACATTTTTAGCTTATGTTAAGTATCTATTTTGATGGAAATAAATGGGTCTAATTTATTCTCATTACTTAATGTACTGAAAATCAGTAATAAGTTGTTTTGAGCTGTTTTGAAGCAGTAAGCATTAGGTGTGACTCTTAAGTTTTGAAAGTTGACTTGGAGTGAAACTGTCATTCTAAGAGTGATGCCTAGAGTAGGGAAAGGAGACAGTATTCCATGTGCCATTATTCTGATCTGATTTATTTTATACTCGTGTCACTGTGAGATTATGGGGATAAATAAAGATGTTATGACTGTTTCTTTGAAAAAAATTGGAGTCCTTGGTAAGGTGCTATTGTAAAATATGAAATTATTAGCATTTACATGAAATTGTCCTTTCTTACAAAAACAAAATTAGATGAAAGTTTCTATTTTAACTGGCATTTTAATTTCTTTGTAATTTTAATTATACATCAATTAAATCAACTATAAAATGTGGATATGTATGAAGTTCACTTGAAATCATCATTCTAATATGACCAGGTTTTAATAAAACATTGAAAATATGCCAAGCAGGAAGAATATTTAATTGTTTTACAAACAGTGTGGAATTATATACAATTTTATAAGGAAAGAAAGTTAAGCTTTCATCTTACTATTGTTTAAACTTTGTAATATTTATTAGGAAATAAAATAATGCAAAATTTTCTCATATAAAAAATATTTTCTTCATATTAACAAAATTCAGGGTTTTCATGTTAAAAATACTAAAGTTTTCTCATATTAAAAAGTATTACAACATACTTCCAGTGTGCAAAAACTATGACTGCAGTATACTGTCTAAAGTGATTTATGATCTTGCAATGCTTATAGTAATGTCAAGTTTCAGTTTTGGATCACACTATTATAATGTGTCAAACAGTTTAAAAAATACTCCAACAGTTGACTACACCTGTTTCCACTTTACAGATCCTTTCAAGTTCATGGGACTTTGATCGAAAGGGAAATATTTAACTTGTGTCTTTCTTTTTCAGTCTAAAAATTGAAATTTTTTTCTTACTGTATACTTTTTTGCATGATATTTTAACATTAGTGGATAAAGATTGTTAAGATTAATTATTCTCTTTTATTTGATCATTTTTAAAGGAATTTTTCACAGAATTTCATTTGGGTTTTTTCCAAGGAAGTCTGTACATCAAAACATGATAAAATTCTACTAAATGATATTATTATATCCAAATGAAGAAAACCTTTTAACACTTGATCAAAATATTTTGTGTGTGCATCTCTAAATACAGCATCTCTCTCTCTCTCTCTCTCTCTCTCTCTCTCTACATGTATACTGTTCTCTATTTAAATATTTAGTAACATCATGTGGTTAGGCCAAAAGTATTAGTAAGACACATTTATCATGTAGTTACTATTTAGCATTTTGGGCAGCCTACTTATTTTTGATGAAGTCCTGATTATCATGTTATGTTTACACTTTTATATAGCTTAATTGCCATTGAAAGTCACCATTTTTCTGTTCAGTCACCGGAAATCATGGAGATAAAATCTAGTCATCTTACTGTTATTTCCCTTATTCTTAGTAGATGCATTTGATTACTAGATCACATTATTGAGGATTCTGGGAAACATATTTAAACTGTAAAAATAAAAAAGCACAAATTTTCATAGGAAGGGATTTCAAAGCATTCTTCAGATTAAAAAAAATTGTAGAGGGCTACAGATAAACTTGATAGTCTTTACTTAGTAGCGTATCAGTTTTTTTTTCTTTTGAATTAGATTTTATGGATTTTGATTCTCTTAGATTTTATACATTCTCTAATTTTGTGAGGAATTTTCTTTTTCAGTTCATTGTAGAATTTCAGTAAAAATAGTGTTTTAATCCTAATAAGTTATAAAATTTATATGAAAGGATTAAGTATAGCCAAGAAATCCCCCTTGACAGAATTTGATAGAAATATTATTATAGAGGGAAAGGTTAGATGAGAAATTTCAAAAAATATTAAAATCTTCAAGGAAGATTTCTAAGGATGTCATTTAGTGTGCTACTTAGGCAAGTTCTTAAAGTTATAAAAAATTTTTTTTTAAATGAAGACACGTTTTCAATAAGCACCATTATAAAATATCATGCTTAAGTGTAAGAATCATAATTTTTACTGAAAAGAGCATAATTTTGAGGGAAACTTTAGTTTTTCCATGATCGATCCCCTCAGATACTTACCATAAATGACTTTTGGCTTTGAGAAGTTTGTGTATTATTCTTGAGAACTGAACTTAAGGCTCTGAATGAATCTGCAGGTACAAGCTGTAGTTATTCATGCTTTATAGAGTCACATACTTAACAAAATGAGGGGTCATAAAATGATATTTTCTTATTTATGAAAAATGAGACAATCTTGAAAAGTCTGGAGTATATTCCAAAGAGAGCCAGACTTACAGCTTTATAAGGTGGGACCTATAAGAAGTCAACTTTGGTTTCTAGAAAGAAAGATATATACAGTATTTCCAATATTGACAGTCTTTTCTTTAAGCACTAGTTAGTTAGGAAAGGCTACCACTCCAGTATTCTGGCCTGGAGAATTCCATGGACTGTATAGTTCATGGGATCGCACAGAGTCAGACAGGAGTGAGTGACTTTCACTTTCACTAGTTAGTTAACAAAGAGAATAACATTTATATTATGGTGTTGATCTGGGCGTTGAAGATCACATTCGGGAGATAGCTAATATACTGGCAGGCATGTCATAGGTTTCTGAACAGAAGTACTGTTAAAAGAAAAAAGACTGTATCAAGGATCTCAAGATGTTTGTTTGAATTAATAATCATATTATTACAACTATATTAGTTGAATCACCTTCATTTTCCTGGGAAGCATCAGCATCATACTCAGTCATTTTTTTCTGTTTAAGTTCTTAGTCTGAGTCCACTACCTTCCTAAGACATGCGGATGATCTGGAATAAGGCTTATTTAAAGCATTTAGTACTAGTGCTTTTTGTTTTTCTTTCTAATTGTCTTGGATTGGACTCGGCAGCTTGACTTTCAAAAATGACATGTTCCTAAAGCATTCCATTGTAATCACCCTCTTTATGGTATAGAAAATATCCATATATACACTCTTAATTGTACAATATTCAACCTGGGATGTATTGAAGATTTAAAGTGAAAATTATAAAAGTAATCTCAGTATTGAAGTTATAGGCAAGATAGGGAAGATAGAGAAGACCAATTTCTTACTCTGTCAGGATTGGATGGTTACATTTGTAACTCTCTTGGCCAAGAGAACACACTGGTCATAGCAAGCACCCTCTTCCAACAACACAAGAGAAGACTCTACACATGGATATCACTGGCTGGTCAATACTGAAATCAGATTGTTTATATTATCTATAGCCAAAGATGGAGAAGTTCTATACAGTTAGCAAAAACAAGACCAGGAGCTGACTGTGGCACAGAACATGAACTCCTTTTTACCAAATTCAGACTTAAAAGTGAAGAAAGTAGGGAAAACCACTAGACCATTCAGGTATGACCTAAATCAAATCCCTTACAATTGTACAGTGGAAGTGAGAAATAGATTCAAGGCATTAGATCTGATAGAGGGCCTGAAGAACTGTAGATGGAGGTTTGTGACGTTGTACAGGAGGCAGGGATCAAGACCATCCCCCCCAAAAAGAAATGCAAAAAGGCAAAATGGTTGTCTGAGGAGGCCTTACAAGTAGCTGTGAATACAAGAGAAGCGAAAGGCAAAGGAGAAAAGGAAAGATACACCCATTTGAATGCAGAGTTCCAAAGACTAGCAAGGAAAGATAAGAAAGACTTCCTCAGTGATCAATACAAAGAAATAGAGGAAAACTGTAGAATGGGAAAGACTAGAGATCTCTTAAAGAAAATTAGAAATACCAAGGGAACATTTCTTGCAAAGATGGGCACAATTAAGGACAGAAATGGTATGGACCTAACAGAAGCAGAAGATATTAAGAAGAGGTGGCAAGAATACACAGAAGAACTTAACAAAAATGATCTTCATAACCCAGGTAATCACGATGATGTGATCACTCACCTAGAACCAGACATCCTGGAATGTGAAGTCAAGTGGGCCTTAGAAAGCATCATTACTAACAAAGCTAGTGGAGGTGATGTAATTCCAGCTGAGCTATTTCAAGTCCTGAAAGATGATGCTTTGAAAGTGCTGCAGTCAGTTTGCCAGCAAATTTGGAAAACTTAGCAGTGGCCATAGGACTGGAAAAGGTTAGTTTTCATTCCAATCCCAAAGAAAGGCAATGCCAAAGAATGCTCAAACTACCATACAGTTGCACTTATCTCACATTCTAGTAAAATAATGCTCAAAAAACCCCACAAAAAACTAGAACTGGACATAGAACAACAGACTGGTTCCAAATCGGGAAAGGAGTATGTCAAGGCTGTATATTGTCACCCTGCTTATTTAACTTATATGCAGAGTACATCATGAAAAACGCTGGACTGGAAGAAGCACAAGCTGGAATCATGTTTGGCGGGAGAAATATCAATAACCTCAGATTTGCAGATGACACCACCCTTCTGGCAGAAAGCAAAGAACTAAAGAGTCTGTTGATGAAAGTGAAAGAGAAGAGTGAAAAAGTTGGCTTAAAACTGAACATTCAGAAAACTAAAATCATGGCATCTGGTCCCATCACTTTATGGCAAATAGATGGGGAAACAGTGTCAGACTTTATTTTTTGGGGCTCCAAAATCACTGCAGATCGTGACTTCAGCCATGAAATTAAAAGACGCTTACTTCTTGGAAGAAAAGCTATGACCAACCTAGACAGCATATTAAAAAGCAGAGACGTTACTTTGCCAACAAAGGTCCATCTAGGTAAAGCTATGGCTTTTCCCTTTGTCATGTATGGATGTGAGAGTTGGACTATAAAGAAAGCTGAGTGCTAAAGAATTGATGCTTTTGAACTGTAGTGTTGGAGAAGACTCGAGAGTCCCTTGGACTGCAAGGAGATCCAACCAGTCCATCCTAAAGGAAATCAGTCCGGAATATTCATTGGAAGGACTGATACTGAAGCTGAAGCTCCAATACTTTGGCAACCTGATGCGAAGAACTGACTGATTTGAAAAGACCCTGATGCTGGGAAAGATTGAAGGTGGGAGGAGAAGGGAAAGACAGAGGATGAGGTGGTTGGATGGCATCACTGACTCATTGGACCTGAGTTTGGGCAAACTCCGGGAGTTGGTGATGGACAGGGAGGCCTGGCATGCTGCAGTCCATGGGGTTGCAAAGAGTCAGACACGACTGAGTGAGTGAACTGAACTGGACTAGTCAGGAATACCTAAGAAGAGACTTTTTAAGAAAACTACTTTAGCTCTATTTGTTATCTATCCAGTCTTGTTTCATTTTAAATGAACCCAGAATACTGTATTTACCCCCTCCTCTATATTTTTATTCTGGCTCTCATACTGATTTTCATGTTGTATTTTTATGTCTTATGGAATTATCAGTTCAATACTGGTTTGGTCTTAAGTACCGCAACTTGTGCTTGTGCATGCTAAGTCGCTTCGGTCATATCTGACTCTCTGCAGCCCTATGGACTGTAGCCTGCCGCGACCTCTGTCCATGGGATTCTCCAGGGAAGAATACTGGAGTGGATTGCCATGCCCTCCTTCAGGGGCTCTTCTCAAACTAGGAATCAAATTCACATCTCATATGGCTCCTACATCATAGGCAGATTCTTTACCACTGAGCCACCAGGAAAGCCTCGATAACAGAAAAATTAAGAAAAAAAGCTGTTTTCCGTAAATCATTTAGTAGCATGGCATCTAGCATACAATATAAGGATGTTAGAGGCTTTGCTTACTTTTATATTTAAATTATTTTCTGAGTGGCCCTTTTGTCAGCCTAATTTCATGAACTGTACAGAACAAGTACATAATACAGTTGTATGTTTTTTTAAATATGTTACAATTCAGTTTATTCATTGAAAGGCCAAATGGCCTCTAATAAAGATTTAACTTGACTTAAAATTCTGTTTTAAAAAAGTAAAATAGAGTGCTCACAGCTTTAATTTGGACGCTTTTGTCATGTGTGTCCAAACAGGAAATCAAAGCATCGTATCTTACTTCATTTGGTATTCTTTACTCCATTGGCAATCACAGCTCAATATTACCACTGTAGACTACTTTCTGTTTGTTTCTTAAAATGTTTTTTCCTTTGTCTCATCTTTTTTCTGGTTTTAAACCATGCCATTCACAATTTTTTTACTTGGTCTTTTAGAATCTTTCTTCTTATTTTGTCATTTCTTTCTTTCCTTTGACTTCAGTCTGTGATGCCTTTTGAATATTACTTCTTTGAGCTTGTTGAGCTGCATTAAATAATGTTTGTAATATTTAATTATGTAATTATCTTTAAATAATCTTTAATTATATAATATACCATTATGTAATATACCATTAGGCCTGAGGGTGACTTTCTGTCTTGGCCAACATGCTACAAAGAAATGGCTGTCTTAGTTTGTTAGGGCTGCCAAAACAAAGACTGGGTGGCATGAACAACAGACATTTATTTTCTCACAGTTTTGAAGGCTAGAAATATGAGATCAAGATGTCAGCAAGATTTTTTCTGAAGCCTCTCTTTTTGGCTTGTAGATGGCTGTCTTCCTCTGCTGTCTTCACATGATTTTCCCTCTGTGTGTCTATGTTTTACTGGTGAGAGAAATGGCAACCCACTCCAGTATTCTTGCTTGGAAAATCCCATGGACAGAGGAGCCTGGCGGGCTACAGTCCATGGGTCACAAAGAGTCAGACACAGCTGAAGTGACGTAGCACACAGGTCTATGTTTTAACCTCTCCTTTTTGTAAGGACATTCATTTTAGATTGGGACCCACCCGTATAATCTCATTTTATTTTTGTACATCTTTAAGGACTCTATCTCCAAATCCAGTCACCTTCTGAGTTAAGAGGGATTAAGAGTTCAGCATATAAATTTGGAGAAGACACAGTTCAGCCCAATAACAGGGAAAAGCTTGTTTTTGTTCCTTTTCCTTCAGTTACCTTTAATGGAAATACAGTGTCCTCATGAGCTCATCCCTCATGCCCAAGGGACCAGCCTCTGCCCCCCTGAATATGAGTCCCATTTTAGAATACCTGTTGTGTTTAGGATGTTATCAAAACTGTACACCCTCTCTTTAAGGGCTATTGTTATCCTGTTACAGTTCCTAATGTATGGTGGAAAGCTAAAAAAAAAATCTGATTTTGCTAAATGAAATCATGAAGGCTAAAGTGATAAATTGCTACACATTATAGATATTGTATTTCTTTTATACAGACACTCTGAAAATGCATGCCTTTAATAATAGAAACAGGAATAATGACAGATATTTCTGGTGTACAGTAAAACCGATGAAACTTTTTTTGGGGGATAACATGAATCTTAGAAGGGCTTCTCTGATAGCTCAGTTAGTAAAGAATCTGCCTGCAATCTAGGAGACCCTGGTTTGAGTCCTGGGTCAGGCACATCTGCTGGAGAAGGGATAGGCTACCCACTCCAGTATTCTTGGGTTTCCACTGTGGCTCAGCTGCTAAAAAATCTGCCTGCAGTGCGGGAAACCTGGGTTCAATCCTTGGGTTGGAAAGATCCCCAGGAGAAGGGAAAGGCTACCCATTCCAGTATTCTAGCCTGAAGGATTCCATGGACTATGCAGTCCATGGAGTCGCAGAGAGTCGGACATGACTGAGTGACTTTCACTTTCACTTTTCATGAGTCTTAGGAACCTGAAAGTTATGTGGTATGGATGATCTTTTTACTTTTTACTTGTCCTTGTATATAGGATCAGTTAAGGTGAAGTTCATTAGTTGGGGTAAAATGTCCTGTTTGCTTGTTTTGCAGTTTTTTCCTGTGGAAACATGGCTCTTTAAAGTTTGAAAGTGTTAGTTGCTCAGTCGTGTCTGACTCTTTGCCACCCCATGGGCTGTAGCCAACCAGGCTCCTCTGTCCATGGGATTCTTCAGGCAAGAATACTGTTTTTCTGGCAAGAATACTGGAGTGGCATGCTATTTCCTTCTCTAGGTGATGTTCCTGACCCAGGGATAGAAACCTGGGTCTCCTGCGTTGCAGGCAGATTACCTTCTGAGACACCAGGGAAGCCTAAAGTTTAGTGAGTCTATATTCTTGAGGGATGCAGAATGACAATGACTGGGTATCATTATCCATATGACGTTTATCATAGAGCTAAATTAAATAAACTTAGCATTGGTAAGCACACACTGAGTAATATGTTGGTACCATGGAACCATGTGAGTCTAAATGACTGTGCTAATTTGATGAGAAGAGACTTTTTACAGTATGCCCACAGGCTTTCCACTGAACTCCTCTGGACTCTATTTCCAAACAAATGAAGACATGCAATGGAAAACACATGGCTTTCCAGATATGAGGCTCAGTATAAAATAAGCATTTTCAAGGCAAAATGTTGAAATTTCTGGAATATTTTAATGCTTGATGAAAAATACTTGAAATCTGGTACATATGGTAAGCATCATACCTCCCCAAGTATTTTTCCTTTCCACCCTTGCCTTTCATAATTTTCAAAATGTGCGGGGTTAAGGTGAGAATTACATAAGCATTTGGACCATGCTTTTCCTTAAGATGGAACAAAAGGTGTGAAATAGGGAACACTTCTGTATGCTGGTGTGTTTACAGATCACTTTAGGTTTTCCCCATGATTCAGGCACAAAGAGATTGAAGGGTGATGATGTTAACAAATTAATATTTCCTTTTCTGTAAAGTTTTAGGATTGAGGCTGAAGTATCTTCAAGAAGGCAGTCCAACAGCTGCTGCCCTGCTGATGAGCTGTAGGAATCAGAGACAGGCAGATATAAAAGAAAGTAAGGACAGGAGCAGATGGTCAGGGTAGAAGGATGAATGCTGACTCACCCTTCAGGGCAAGTTACCTGGGCTCAGTCAGTGGCAAGTTCATTTAACTCCTTGTTTGCCGCAAAGACATCACATTAGATTTCTTTTTCCAAGAGAAGTTTTTCTAAATAGGATGCTCTGACTTTATCTAATCTGCTGAAAGCTCTGATTGCAGTTTCAAAGTTGGAAAGTAGAGTATGTATTAAAACTAATTTCTTGATGTTCTTTACAGTGAAGTTACTAATAGGTCACCTAGGCAAATTGTTCAAATTCTACTTAGACAAATTAATTATGTCACAGTAAAACAACAAAACAGCTTAGAGCAATGAACATTTCAAAAAAGTCCATCTTTTGGTATCACATACTTTTCTGTTTATCAGTGGTTAATTTCTAAAAAATTCCCAATGTTGACTTTTTAAAAATTTGAAAATCAGTAAATGTTACTGTCATTGGACATTATTTTACTGCTTATATTAATAATTCCCATTTAATTGTATATTACAAGCAGCTGATGAGTTACATTATTGATCTAGTTTTTATTTCAATTTCTAATGCTGCTGACTTCACTTTACAAAAGCAACAATTGCTTAAAATATAATGATGCTGGTGTTTTTATATTGTGGGAACATTTTAAAAAATCTTGTATAATATCTGCTTACACCACTGTCTACACTGCACAAAGCATTGTAATAGTTGAATACAGTAATCTGGATATTTTATACAGCATGCTTCTTTAAGATATAACATTAGTAGCTTGTGCATTACACTGATTTATATAATTCCATTTAGATGGGCATATTAATTGTAATGTCAGTCTTTTAATTTGTCCGGAATGTGAGATATACTTATATATTATTTTTAAAACCCCCAAATAAAGTTCTCATTGAGAAGCATTGATGTTGTCTACTCTCGAAAAAGTTGACAAGAATCTGGCTATCTTTTTTTTTTTTAATCCCTTCTCCTTTGGGAATGTAAACTAATACACAGTTGTCTCAGCTGCTACTTGGCATTCAAACCAGATCCTCGAGCTGCCAGACATTTCTAAGTCTCTCTCTCCTCTTCTCCCAAGCAGTTTACAGTTAGAGTGCAGCACCCATAAGCTGCGTCTCTCGAGGGAGCATCCGGCTGACAGCCGCAGGAGCAGGCAGTCCTGCTGTTCAGAGTTCTCCATGAAGACCGTGGCACACTCAACAGTTGACATGCATTCAGCCATCTAACTCAGTGGACTTCTCAAAGGCCAATTTATATTCCAAATTTGTTCCTCTGAGGCATTCCTCAAGGACAGAGATACTCGAAATTCACAAACCAGAAATTTCAAAGCTTCATCAAGTTTGTAGCAATATGTGTGGCAATATATTTATTTTTCTCCCAACATAAATGATGGCATTCCCATTTCAGCAGTTTAAATGCTTTGCGGAGGTTTCAAATGACCAATGTTAACTTTTTGGTATAGTGGCTTCCACATTTAAATAATGGTGACTTGTTCTTTTCCTTCATTTATTTATTTTTTTAAATTTTATTTTATTTTTAAACTTTACAATATTGTATTAGTTTTGCCAGACATCGAAATGAATCCGCCACAGGTATACCCGTGCTCCCCATCCTGAACCCTCCTCCCTCCTCCCTCCCCATACCCTCCCTCTGGGTCCTCCCAGTGCACCAGCCCCAAGCATCCAGTATCGTGCCTCGAACCTGGACTGGCGACTCGTTTCATACATGATATTATACATGTTTCAATGCCATTCTCCCAAATCTCCCCACCCTCTCCCTCTCCCACAGAGTCCATATAGATCAGTCTTATGGACTCCTTCATTTATTGAAACGTGTGTGTGTGTGTGTAAACACAAGTGTCTGAGACAGAAAACCAAATTTAAAAACCTGTTATGTTGTGTTGATTGTTAAAGTGACAAGGAACTTGTCTTTGAGATCTATATTAACAGACGTTTTGTAAGACAGAAAGTTAATGTGCCCCTGGAGCTACTATTTAAATGACTTGCGCTTTATGGTCTTTTAATGTGAGACCCTTCGGCCTGGAAATGAGGTAGATTTTCCATCCTCTGACTCAAAATTGCTCAGCAGGGTGGCTTCCCCACTATCCTCTGAGCAGCTGTTAGTAGCAGGAGAAACAGTGTCCTGCCATAAAATTGATTGCTTTAACCTACACTACACTACAACTCTCACAGCTCCACATTTTGTTGGGTCTCTTAGCACCTGCTCCCCAAAGCACCCCATCTTTCCTCCAGTTGGCCTAAATGCAAACTCCAAAAGGAGAATAACTGCCCAGAAAAACCATAAGGTGGTTCTGTGAGAACTGTGAGGATTGAGTGCCTGTTAATGCCGAGGTCTTCATGAAGATAACAGGAAAGGTCTGCCAAGGCAGGGGTTTTATTGTGATTAAGATCTTAGTTCTAAATCAAGACATGGCAGCTGGTATCCCTAAATCATTCCTGCATAGACACTGGGGAGAAGGACAGAATGCATTAAGTGAATTTCCAGCAATATTGAGCCTTACAAATTCCCCTGGTCTTCCTGGAAGCCTCACATGTGGATAAGTAACACCTACTTGATATTTCCTTTCAGATTCCTGAGGATCAGTTGTCAGCTCTTTGAAATGTCCCTTTCAGTATAAGACAGGAGCTGGTATTGTCATGAGTTGGTAACATAAGGGAAGCAGTTCAGCCTTAAGTGTCAAGAGTGATTGGTGTGATGGCAAAATTATTAATCTTAACTATAAAATGCCACAGTACTTCATTTTAGCAATTAATATCTGTCGCAGAATCTTTATTCATGGGATTCTGGTTGTACCTTACTCCAGTTTAATGTCTAAATGATATTCAAATCAACCTTCAGGCAACTTGCCCTGATGAAATGCTCTGAATTATTAATTTTCATCGTAATGCAGTCTATGTGTTCCTGTGTTGAGCTTGAGGATTTGTAAGGTGATTTGCACATACATTTAATTTTTTGTTTGTTTGTTTGGATCACAACTTTAAAATATTGTAAAATTTAGGAAACTAATTAAATATAGTTATCAGATGCAACTTTTAAAGTAGTCTGTGATAACTTGGATTTTTGGAACAACTCATCTTTTCCTAGGCCGTTTCAGTGAAATGTTTTCAATTTTATTTTTTTTAAGAAAAATATTCTCCAAGTTCAGAGTTAAAAAAAACTTAAGTGAGAAAAAGATCATCAGGAAATACACTGTAATTAGCCAAGCCAAATTATAGCAATAAAATAATTAGTTGGAGAACTATGTATCCAGTTTAGAATGGAAACATGGAGTTTATTTCTTCTTCAAGGAGAATCACCTACTTGAAATACTACAATAATTTTACCACTTTTTGCCACAATTTTGCCAATCAGAGTCAAGATATTTTCTGGGGCTACTGTCATCTGAAAATGTGACTGGGGCTGTAGCATCCATTTCTTTCTTGGCTCAATTACATGATTGTTAGCAGGTCTCTATTCCTTAATGGTTTTTGACAAGAGGCCTTAGTTCCTGGCCATATAGACCTCTCTATACAGCTATTTGAATGTCCTCAAGTATGATATATATGTGATGTATGATGTAGAATCTAGCTTCCACTTTAGCAACTGATCAAAAAAGCATAGGAGGGGTTTGATGGAAAAAGTATAGAAACTGGGTTTGACCAGAGTTGCAAGTATTCTTCTTAGGGCATTCTCTTTGGGAGTTCCTTGCACATATCAGTGGGATTTCTGAGAAGATAGTTTGACCACTGACAGAATTATGTCACTCCCAAGACTGTCTCTTTTAGGAAACCATTATTTGCTTTAGAGTTCTTGCTTAACACTAAACCCAGCAGGTTTGTTTGCTGCAAGTAATTTCACATTAACTTTGACTGAAATATTTGTGCTGTGTGCTGTCTTAGTCTCTCAGTCGTGTCTGACTCTTTGTGACCCCATGGACTGCAGCCCACTAGGCTTCTCTGTCCATGGGGATTCTCCAGGCAAGAATACTGAAGTGGGTTGCCATGCCCAACCCAGGGATCAAACCCAGGTCTCCTGCATTGTGTGTGGGTTCTTTACTGAGTGAGCCACCAGGGAAGCCCATTTGTATTAAAAGGTGAAATATGCTGATGTATTCGAACTTAGAATTAAAAACAACAAATCATTCCCTATGTGTTTTTTATAAGATAATAAAATAGTTTAAGTAAAACTACAGGTACATATAAATTTCATGTTAAGGTCAGAATAAGAATATTCACAGGTATGGGCATAAAAAATACCTGTTTGTGAATAAAAAACTAATGATCCAATTTCTACAGAGCAGACATTACTACTGTAGAATTCCCTCATTGAAAACCTTAAAATGCAATATAAGTTGACTGGCTTAAGTTCACCTAAACAAACATGTACTAGATATGTTATTCTAATTTGCTAATTTCAGTGAAAAAGAAATCAAAGAGTGAAGTAGGTTAGAGTAAAATATTGATACACTAAAATGGGTAGGGGGAATTGAATTTATTAAAGGTCTTGAAGTGAAATTTGCTCAGTCATGTCCAGCTCTTTGCGACCCCATGGACTATACAGTTCATGGAATTCTCCAGGCCAGAATACTGGAGTGGGTAGCCTTTTACTTCTCCAGGGGATCTTCCCAATCCAGCGATCGAATTCAGGTCTCCCGCATTATAGATGGATTCCTTACCAGCTGAGCCACATAGGAAGCCCAACTAAAGGTCTGTAAGAAAATTTATTTCTATAGTTATTTGTTGCCACATAGCAAATTATCTTGAGATTTTGAGACAGGAAAACAGAAGTATTTATTCACTGATAGTTTCTATGGGTCAAAAATTTGAAGATGGCTTAGCTGGATTGTTCTGAATCAGAGTCAAGATATTTTTTGCGGCTACTGTCATCTGAAAATGTGACTGGGGCTGTAGGATCCATTTCCTTCTTGGCTCAGTTACATGATTGTTAGCAGGTCTCTATTCCTTAATGGTTTTTGACAAGAGGCCTTAGTTTCTGGCCATATAGACCTCTCTATACAGCTACTTGAGTGTCTTCAAGTATGATATATGTGTGATGCATGATATGGCATCTAGCTTCCACCTTAGCAATTGATCAAAGAGAAAATAAAGAGAAATTTGCAAAGTCTTTAATTAGCCTATCTTGAAAATCAAATCCCATCATTTCTACCTTGGTCTATTTGATGAAATTAAGTCATCAAATCCAGCCCACATGCAATGGGAGGGAAATTAAATTTTACTTCTTGAAGTGTTTTAACAATTTGTGAATGTATTTTAAAACTGCCTCTTTTGCTTTTATTTTATTTAAAATTAAAAATATATATACTCTTTTTTATCCCAATGTGTTTTTAAAACTTTTTTTAGTCATTATTCCCAAAGCTATCTTGAAATGAGCCAAAAAAGCATGAATTCATGAGAGCTTTCTTATCTAAAGAAATAAAGTTCCTAATTAAAATATTTAAATGTAAAAAAGTTTAAATTTGAAAACATATCAGGTAGCATGTCTGATTCACTGGATGTGTAGAGTGTACAAACCATAGAATATTGAATCTGAGCCCTCAGAAAATTATGACAGTCTCTTGTTAAAAAATCAGTGTGGAACATGTATTTTCTACAGATTATAGAAACAAAATAATATGTTAAACCAAGTACTGTTATTAGATAAACCATATTTTAAGGTTGGAATTGAGTACAACTGCTTCAGAAAGGCATATATGTCTTGTTTTGCTTAGGACTCAGTTCTGTGTAAGATCACTGAATGTAATAATGTCCAAAGGCATTAAAGATGAATAATTCTAGAAGACATTTCCCATCATTTTAAATGCTAGAAATTAATCCTTTCCATCTATGCCCTGTTTATTCCTGTTCTCCTTTAAAGATAGTATATCTTCACATCATTTTTTTTTTTCTGCCAGTCAATAGTGAATAAAATTTCTGTGTCCTCCAAAATTTTAGAATCATACAATGCTATTCAAATGACGCAGTACATTTAAAGATATGATTAATAAGCTTTTTTGCAAGATTATAATTTTGAGTTAATACTAAACCTTTTAAAATAATGTTTTCATAGATAAATGGTTTCTGTATGTGTATGAATAATTTTACCAATCTTTTACAGGCCAGAATTGTATATTTTTAAGTAGCATTTCTAGTTTTTCATATCGACACAAGAATCAAAGTTATATTAAAAATTATTGAAAAGAAAATTTTAGCAGTCATGAAGACCATAGACTGTTTTTGATTAAGTTGTTTTGAGAGACAAATTGGAAAGTAAAAAAGGACAAAAAAAATAGAGATAATATGAAAATTAAATGTACCCTAAAAAAATATTCTATTGAATGTTTAGTCCCAGCAAGATAGCATGAACTTGTTTCTCTCTGCTCCTCCACACTAAGTTTAACCTTTGTACATAGTTCAACAGTTATTTCAAGGCGCATTCTAAAATATGATAAGCAAAAGGCCAACTGGTTTGATACTTCAAAACTAGAGGAAACACATAGTGGCAGGGTACTGTCAGCCTCTGTAATAGAACAAGGTCACTCAGACTGGGTGCTTTCTGACCCTAATTTAGCAATGGGACCCAGTCCTGGTAGGCTTGTTCTTCCTCCGTATCTAACTGGGGTCCCTCTGTCAGCATCAAGTGAGCTATGTACTACCAAAAAAGATGGTTCATGGGAGATTTCCAGTGATGAGTGGTCTGGGTCTCCTGTCTTCCACCAAGAGATACTGGAGTTGTGAGAGGAATTGGCAACATGAGCATATATACAGCCAGTGGTCTAGCCCAGAAAGGCATTTGCACCCCTCTTCTACTACTCAGAAACACTGGGGCATGTGGGCAGAATGGGCAGGAAAGACTCAGTCAAAACAAGTGGCTGGGTCTTGGATCCTCTTTGTCTCTTAGGGCATGAAACTCTCCTTCCCCCACAACAGATATGGCAAGGTGGACCCATTCACAGAAAACATCCTAGCAGCAGAAACCTCTTTGACTCCATTGGCCTGACACTCTCTTCCCTGTCCAGAGATATCAAGGTAGCCAGAGGCAACAGTAAGGAGGAACATTACCATATCTCTCATCCATTAATCAACTTGCTGGAGAGATCCCTTCTGTAGAACCCGAAAAACCAAGCAGACTGAAATAGCATGACAAAGGCTTTAACAATACATTGACATTGGAACTAGAGCCCACAAGAGCAGGCCAAGACCTGTGTACTAAATCTAAACAAGATGACTACCTGCTAAAATAGAATATTTAAATAGAATCTGTAATTTCCTGTCATAATAGAAAAAAAATGTCCCTGATATAATTAGAAATCACACATCATGCTCAGAACTGAGAAAATCACAATTTGAATTGGAAAAAACATTAACTAAAGCCAATATAAAAATGAATCAGATGTCATCAGTATCTGATAAGAATTATAAAGCAGCATTTCTAAAAATGCTTAATCAAATACACATTATCCTTAAACGAAGGAAAAAATAGAATATCTCAGCAAAGAAATAGAAACCATAAAAAAGAACCAAATGGAAAATACAGAGCAGAAAAAAATACTATAATACTTAAAAAAATAAAGTGCTGGATGGGTTCAACAGTACATTGGAAGGGCATAGTCTATCTTTTTGCTCTCAACCACCTTTTTTCACTGAATTTGAATTGAATTTTATGTAAATAGAATAGAGTTGAGTAACTTTTTAAATCTACTCAGTCAGTCTCTGTTTTTTGCTTGATGCATTTACATTAATACAAGCATTAATAAAATTAATACAGCAGGAGTGGTTATATTATTAAATAAAATAGTCATCTGAGCAAGGAAATTACTGGAGACAAAGAAGGACAGTACATAATGATAAAAAAGATTAATCACCAGGAAGACATAGTGATCCTAAATGTGAACCAAATAACAGAGCTTCAAAATACATGAAGCAAAAGCTAATAGACTGAAAACTATACAGATTTATTGCTGGGAACTTCAACATCATCTTCTCAACTACTGAGAAATATGAGACAGAAAAATCAGCAAAGATGAAGAAGAACTGAGCACGAGTCAACCGACAGGATTGAACTGAAACGTGGGTCCACCCAAAGCTTGATGAATATTTGTATATTTTTCAAGCACATGGCACATTCATTAAAATAACTTGGGCCACATGATAAGACTCAACAAAATTAAAAGCATTGAAATAGTATAGCATGTTCTCTGACAAGAATGTAATCAAACTGGAAACCAGTAACAGAAAGCAGGAAAATCTATAGACACACAAAAATTTTAAAAAATACTTCAAAAATAATCCATGAGTCAAAAGAAAATTTAGGAAACAGAACTTAATGAAAACAAAAACATAATTTATCAAAATATGTATAGAAGAGATAATAAAAAAAAGATAATAGTCACTTAGTCATGTTCAGCTCTTTGCAGCCCCATGGACTGTAGCCTGCCAGGCACCTCTGTCCATGGGATTCTCCAGGCAAGAGTACTGCAGTGTGTTACTGTTCACTTCTCCTGGGGATCTTCCTGATCCAGGGATTGAACCTGGGTCTCTTGCATTGCAGGTGGATTCTTTACAATCTGAGCCACCAAGGAAGCCCCAAAATACATAAGGTGAGGCTAAAGTAGTGCTGAGAGAATACTGTTAAGTTCCTACTGAAAGGTTGCTGAACCACAGAAAGATGATGGGATTCTTGGCCTCCGGAGGAGAAGAATTCAATCTGGGGCCAGAGACAAGGCTTGATCGCTCAGAACTTTTGTGTAATAAAGTTTTGTTAAAGTATAAAGGAGATAGAGAAAGCTTCTGACATAGGTATCAGAAGGGGACAGAAAGACTACCCGCTTGCTAGTGTTAGCAGTGGAGTTATATACTCTCCAATGAATCAAAAGAATGTCTGGAGGTTGTAAAGACCTCACCAGACCTACTCCCATAATTTACATTTTAAGATAACAGGATTAGCCAGAAGGTTTAATCCAGAGACTGTCCTCAGGCAAGATACATTATTGTTATATAATCTAAGGAATGTAGAGGAAAAAAAGTTTGTCCTTTCTTCCTTCTTGAGAATTCCAGACCCCTCTCTCCTTGGGGAGCCCTAGACTTCTTATCAACCTGTCTAGGAAATGACTCTCTCACTACCTAAAGAAACTAGGCAAAAAAGAGTAAAATAAACCCATAGCAAGCAGAAAGGAAACCACTAAGAACAGAAATCAGTCAAATTGAAAATAGTAAAACAGTAGAGAAAATTAATAAAGCAGAAAGCTGGTTATTAAATCAGTAACATGATAAACCAGCAAAACTAACAAAAAGTAGGAAGGCACAGATCATCATTATCAGGAATAAAATATGGGATATAGATCTTGCAGTCTTTCAGAAATTAACAAGAGAATGCTATGAGAAACTTCATATTAATAAATTAGACAACCAAGAAAATAAAATACTCAGAAATAAAAAGGAACAAAGTATTGTATGTGCAGCAACTTGGATGAATCTCCAGAGAATTATGCTGAGTGAGAAAAGCTAATCTGAAAAGATTACATACTATATGTAATAGCATTTGTGTAATGTTTTTGAGGACTTCCCCGTTAGCTCAGCATTAAAGAATCAGCCTGCAATGCAAGAGACCCAGGTTCAATCCTTGGGTCAGAAAGGTTCCCTGGAGGAGGGCATGGCAACCCACTCCAGTATCCTTGCCTGGAGAATCCCTGTGGACAAAGGAGCCTGGCCGGCTACAGTCCATAGGGTCTTAAAGAGTCGGACACAACTGAAGTGATTGGGCACTCATTTACACAACATTTTTGAAATTACAAAATTTAGAAATGAAGGACTCATTTCATTTAACAGTGAATAGAATGGCGGGGGATTGGTAGGTGGATGTGAATTCCAGTGGAGTAACAGGAGGAATCCTTTTGGTAGGAACTGTTTCCTGACTGGTGGTAGATACTATACATATGAAATTATACAGAGAGCTAAATATAAACATAGGGCTATAAGTGAGTAAAAGTAAAATCTGAATTTTTTCAGATTTCTGAAAAAAATTTTCTGGGAGAATCTGAATGCATGGATGATATCAATATCAGTAACACAATTGTAATATAAAATTTCAAAATATTACTACTGGGGAGAACAGTATAAAGTGTACATGCATGTGTGCTAAGTCGCTTCAGTTGTGTCCAGTTCTTTGTGACCCCATGGACTGTAGCCCAACAAGCTTTTCTCTCCATGGGATTCTCCAGGCAAGAATACTGGAGTGGGTTGCCATGCCCTTCTCCAGGGGATCTTCCTGACCCTGTGTCTCCTGTAGCTCCTGCCTTGCAGGCATATTCTTTACCACTGAGCCACCAGGGAACCCCCAAAGTGTACATAGGATCTCTCAATATTATTTTTTACAATAGCATTTCAGTGTACAATTTTCTTTAATTTTCAGTTAAAAGTGCATTGTTGCTGGAATTTTAAAACAGCCATTATTTTCTGAGATGCCATTTACCCATTTTTTTATCCTGATGCCATGATTTTCTGCTACTTATTAAACCCGGTTAAATGTTTTCTTCTTCCCAAGCATCCTACTTTGAGTTTTATGTTATTGTTTTCCCTGTATTTCCATACATAGAACTATGTATGAAAATTTTTAAACTGAAAAAATGTACTAGACAAAACTCTTGAATATATTTGCTGCAAAAAATGTAACATTTATATGTGGTCATTATTTCAACATCAAGTATTCTTATTACTTTTTGATCTGGCATTCCTTTATATTGCCAGGAAAACATTGTATAATAGTCCTGGAAAGTTTATAACAGTGAGTTTCAGTTCTTACTAACCTATATGATTACTTTCTTTGGAAAAAATTATCTTTAATGTCAGTTCACAGCTAAGTTACTATTACTTACTGTTTATTTTAACAGAAAATAAAGCATTCTTATGCAAGTTAAAACAACCAGTATGGAAACCGCAGCTTGGTAAAATTCCAGTTGTGAGCATTTTATGACCATGTGATCCATAGTAAAACGTTTGTGCTTCTACTTAATATTTTAGTCAGTGAGTGGCTACTGATGGCTTTGGGATAGTATGTAGTATAATTCATATTGTGGGCTCAGCATGAATAGAGACATGGAGAGAATCCATCTAGGAGGCTGTTGCTAAAGTGTAGATGAGGTAGGTTGCTGACATAAGAATAGATTATTCCATATACATATAAACCTTAACATTTTTTTTGGTTAAGTTAAATTCATTTCCAAATTCCTGTTTCAAACATTGTGTTGTTCTTTGTTAAGGTTTTAGGTAGTAGTTTGAGTAGTTGAAAATTAACACAATACTAATATTGATGTATAGGATAAATGATAATAAAGATGCTAACATGCATATTTCTTTGAGATTATGAGTATGGTTTAATCCTGGCTGAATATCAGATGTAGATTTATATTTAAAAGATTTCTGGATATTTCTCAAAAGATCTAGAATTTTGTATCTTGTAACTCTTCTCTTGTAATATTTGCAGTTGCTGTTGTTTATTGTTCAGTCACTAAGTCCTCTTTTAACTCTTTGTGACCTCATGGATAGTAGTACACCAGGCTCCTCTGTCCTCTGCTGTCTCCTGGAGTTTGATCAAATTTGTGTTCCTTGAGTCAGTGATGCTGTCTAACCATCTCATCCTCTGGCTGCCTGCATCTTCTTTTGCCTTCAATCTTTCCCAGCATCGGTCTTTTCCAGTGAGTTGGCCCTTCACATCAGGTGGCCAAATACTGGAGCTTAAACTTCGGCATCAGTCCTTCCAGTGCGTATTCAGGGTGGATTTCCTTTAATATTGACTGGTTTGATCTCCTTGGAGTCCAAGGGAGTCTTGTCTAGTGCCACAGTTCAAAAGAATCAATTCTTTGGTTCTCTGCCTTAATTATGGACCAACTTTCATGTCCGTATATGACTATTGGAAAAATCATAGCTTTGATTATATGGCCCTTTGTTGGCAAAGTGATGTCTCTGGTTTTTAATACACTGACTACGTTTGTCATAGCTTTACCTCCAAGGAGCAAGCATCTTAATTTCATGGCAGCAGTCGCCGTCCACACTAAGCCCAATAAAATAAAATCTGTGTCTACTTCCACTTTTCCCCTTTCTTTTTGCCATGAGTTGATGAGATTGGATGTCATGATCTTAGTTTTTTGAATGCTGAATTTTAAGCCAGCTTTTTCACTCTCCTTTTTCATCCTCATCAACAGGCTTTTTAGTTCCTCTTCATTTTCTGCCATTAGAGTGGCATCTGCATATCTGAGATTGTTGGTATTTCTCCTGGCAGTCTTGATTCCAACTTGTGATTCATCCAACCTGAATTTCACATGATGTACTCTGCATATAAATTAAATAAGCAGGGTGACAATATACAGCGTTGCTGTACTCCTTTCCCAGTTTGAAACCAGTCAGTTGTTCCATGTCCAGCCCTAACTTGCTTCTTGATCTCCATACAGTTTTCTCAGGAGGCAGGTAAAGTGGTATTCTCATCTCTTTAAGAATTTTCCACAGTTTGTTGTGATCCACACAGTCGAAGGCTTTGGTTTAGTCAGTGAGGCAGAAATAGGTGTTTTTCTGGAATTTTGTTGCTTTCCCCATGAGCCAACGGATGTTGGCAATTTGATGTCTTGTTCTCTTGCTTCTTTGAAACCCAGCTTGTACATCTGGAAGTTCTCAGTTCACGTACTGCTGAAGCCTTGCTTGAAGAATTTTAAGCATAGCCTTGCTAGCATGTGAAATGAGTGCTATTGTACAGTAGTTGGATCATTCTTTGGCATTGCCCCTTTTGGGATTGGAATGAAAACTGACCTTTTCCAGGCCTGTGGCCACTGCTGAGATTTTCTGACATATTGAATGTAGCACTTTAACTGCATCATATTTTAGGATTTTTATATAGCTCAACTGGAAGTCACCTCTGCTAGCTTTGTTTATATTGATGCTTCATAAGGCCCACTTGACTTCACACTCCAGGGTGTCTGGCTGTAGGTGAGTGACCACACCACTGTGGTTATTCGAGTCATTAAGAACTCTTTTGTAAGGTTCTTCTGTGTATTTTTGCCACCTCTTCTGCTTCCATTAGGTCCTTACTGTTTCTGTCCTTTATTGTTTTCATCCTTGCATAAAATGTTCCCTTGATAGCTCCAATTTCCTTGAAGAGATATGTAGTCTTTCTCATTCTACTATTTTTCTCTTATCTTTGTTCACTTAAGAATCTTTGTTATCTCTCCTTGCTGTTCTCTGGAACTCTGCATTCACTTAGGTGTATCTTTCCCTTTCTATTGCCTTTCACTTCTCTTCTTTTCTCAGCTATTGTAAAGCCTCCTCAGACAACCACTTGGCCTTCCTCCATTTCTTTTTCTTGGGGATAGTTTTGGTCACTGTGTCCGGTATGGTGTTACGAACTTCAATCCATACATAGGTGTTCAGACAGTCTCTCTACCAGATCTAATACTTTGAATCTATCCATCTCCACCACTGTTTAACGATAAGGGATTTGATTTCCTTATGGCAGAAAGTGAAGAAGAAATAAAGAGCCTCTTGATGAAAGTGAAAGAGGAGAGTGAAAAAGTTGGCTTAAAACTGAACATTTATAAAACTAAGATCATGGCATCTGGTCCCGTCACTTCATGGCAAATAGATGGGGAAACAGTGGAAAAAGTGGCTGACTTTATTTTTTTGGACTCCAAAATCACTGTAGATGGTGTGTGAAGCCATGAAATTAAAAGAAAGCTACTCCTTGGAAGAAAAGCTATGGCCAACTTAGACAGCATATTAAAAAGCAGAGACGTTACTTTGCCAACAAAGGTCCATCCAATCAAGGCTATGGTTTTTCCAATAGTCATATATAGATGTGAGAGTTGGACTATAAAGAAAGCTGAGCGCCAAAGAATTGATGCTTTTGAACTGTGGTGTTGGAGGAGACTCTTGAGAGTCCCCTGGGCTGCAAGAAGATCCAACTGGTCCATCCTAAAGGAAATCAGTCCTGAATATTCATCGGAAGGACTGATGCTGAAGCTGAAACGCCAATACTTTGGCCACCTGATGCGAAGTACTGACTCATTTGAAAAGACCCTAGTGCTGGGAAAGTTTGAAGGCGAGAGAAGGGGACGACAGAAGATGAGATGGTTGGATGGCATCAGTGACTCAATGGACATGAGTTTGAATAAACTCTGGGAGTTGGTGATGGACTGGGAGGCCTGGTTTGCTGTGGTCCATTGGGTTGCAAAGAGTCAGACGTGACTGAGCGACTGAACTGAACTGAACTGAACTGATACCTGAATGGCCTGGTGGTTTTCCCTACTTTCTTTAATTTATGACTAAATTTCACAATAAGGAGTTCATGATCCAAGCCACAGTCACCTCCAGGTCTTGTTATTGCTGAATATATAGAGCTTCTCTGTCTTTGGCTGCAAAGGATACTCAGTCTGGTTTTGGTATTAAGAATCTAGTGATGTACATTTATAGAGTCATCTCTTGGGTTGTTGGAAAAGGTTGTAATGTTTAGGGAGTGCAGAAGTGGAAATTTTCACCACTTGTTTATAATGCTTGTTTTTAAGAGGACCATCAAAACTTCAAGGAGGCTGACAAACCTTTGATTTTCATGAGAGAGAAAGCATCAAGGGAGAAAAGAGAAATGTACTTGTATCCTCTTCTAATCCAGATGTCTCCTGTGGCTTCTATTCTCTGAAATCTAGACAAGCTAGATTTAAAGTCTGCCCCCCTAGATGTGGTGGCTTAAAGCCATTTCCAAATTTCCACACCTCATTTCCTTGTGGATCTCCATCTTTTAATTTAATGACCATGGTCATGTTCATGGCAAGGCCTTTTCTGATACATGATTCTTCCTGCTCTGGTCCCCCCTGCAAGTGCAGTCCAGCCATATATTTTGACTTTTTTCATGGGTTGAACCCTCCTTGAAAAGTCCACGTTTTTACACCTTTATCGCATAGAGGTGAAAGCAGGGCTTCTTGGTTATACTCTTGATCTCACGAGGTATAGAAGGCATCCGACATAACAGCCTTGCACACAGTGTTTACTATTTTCCTGATCCTGCTTGTTGTGGAGGCCAAGGATATTTGGGTTTTTCTGTTTTTTTGCAAGTATAATTACTCATATACTTTATCAAGTTTCCAAAGGATGTTCTAAGTGGTATAGATAGCAGTTATTGACTCTAAGTTGATCTAAAACACATATCTCAGACATAAAGACACATATTATGTGGTCTGTTTTTCTGAAAGTTTAAGGCTCTTGGTGTGGCCAGAAGCCTAATGTGGCAGAAACTGGCTTTTGTTACTATGTTACAGTTAGCAATTATTTGCTTAACCTTGGGCCCTCATGGGAGAAGGCAGTGGCACCCCACTCCAGTACTCTTACCTGGAAAATCCCATGCACGGAGGAGCCTGGTGGGCTGCAGTCCATGGGGTTGCTAGGAGTTGGACACGACTGAGCGACTTCACTTTCACTTTTCACTTTCATGCATTGGAGAAGGAAATGGCAACCCACTCCAGTGTTCTTGCCTGGAGAATCCCAGGGACGGGGGAGCCTGGTGGGCTGCCATCTCTGGGTTCGCACAAAGTTGGACATGACTGAAGTGACTTAGCAGTAGCAGCAGGGGCCTCATTGGCTGACCTGCCTAACATTCTTGTTCCCTCAGCCTAAGAAAGGTATTAGCCATCGAGGTTCTAGAGTCTTCTAACATGGCAGATAGTGGAGATCTCCAGCCTTCAGGCTTGTCCTTGCGTCGAACATACCTCCACTGCCTGGTGACAGGTGACTAGAGGGAGAATAACCTTACAGAGATCAAGTCTTGGAATGTGACCAACTTGGTAGTCTGATCAAGAATACAGGATAAAGGATAGAGAAAATAGTATGGCTTAAGAATGGACTTGACCATTTGCTCAAATGCTGGTTCTGCCAGTGTCTGTATCACTTTGCATAAATTATTTACTTTATGCATTATTTTTGTTATTAAATATATAATAGTGCATATTCCACATGATTTATTGTAAGGATTAAGTGAGTTCCCATATATAAATCACTCAGGACATTTGCCGGCATGTTTTAAGCCCTATGGAAGTGTTTCCTAGTGTTACTTAATACATGTCCAACATATCTTTTTCACGTCTTCCTCTTTTCTATTGCAGGACACATCTTTCAAACTTACTGTTTCACAGTAATTAAAGCTATCCATGTATAGATTTATAACAGATTTTTTAAAAGTTAAGGAATGATTTTCTTTTCTTTTCTTTTTTTTTTTAGGAATGATTTTCTTTACCTCTCAAAGTATTCTTTCATTAAGGAATCATAGTCTGTTGTGAAGTATGTTAACCAAGATGGCACTTCCTATTAGGCACAAATAACTTTTGCAGGTGATAGTGAAGCTGAGAGAAAATGATATGCATATTGTCTCAATATTGTACATTTTAAATTTAGTCAGTTACCAAATGTCTCTTTCCTTTCTTTCCCCTAGACCCTGGAATCTGTACTGACTGAGCCCATCTGGGAAAGTACACCAGCCAGATGGCCATTGTGAATTGCTAGGGAGGGCCTGCGGCAGTAAGAGTGGATTTCAGAAAAGAAAGCTCTTTGGGACACAATGAATGCAGCCCTAATTTATATTTTAGGGTTTTAGAAGGAGATTAAGGCCAACAGTGGCATGATTTTAAACTGCAGTTGGGAAGGTTTTTTGTCTGTATGCCAGCAAAACTGAATTATAAGTTTGGGAAGCTTTGGGAGTGTGAAAAGATGCCATAAAAAGAAAGGGAGGCTCAATAATTGTATAGCTGTGCAGATTACAAACAGTATGTAAAAGAAATTGAGGTTAAAGAGCCTCATCAAAGCCAAGCCCTCTTCAGTCAGTTATTGTTACAGGGATTATGACTTTAGGAGAGGTATAACCAGCAGGGGATAAAGGAATGACACTCTCCATCCTTTTTATGCCAAAGCACTTAAACAATTGATAACAAGGGATTAGAAAAACAAAAATATATTGTGAGATTTGTTATGTTCAGACTAGTGTCAAGGTTGAAGAGACATGGTTCATGAACTTGAGAAGCATTAGTGCACTTGTTGTGTGGCATACGCAGACCTCGTGTGTCTAGATTCCTAGCAAATACCATGATGACAAAAATTAGTTCTGGTCTAAGTTAATCAGTAAATCAGATACAGATACTCATCTGGCATTTCAGAAATGGATCTTAATCCTCCCCTCATCTTTTCTATATTAGCTGGCATATATTAGATTTACTTATTTCACTGAAGATCCTTTTTCCTATGGGAGATGTCTCATAAACATATGAAGAGTTCTGGAACAGTGAACTGAAGCTCAGTCAATGCCAGTGTACATGAAATATGCAATGAATATTTATCATATTTTTCCATGCTTGGTGACTCTAATTATCATTCAGCCACATTTTGCAATTCACAGTTACCTCAGACAGTTAGTTTGTGGCTGACTATATGATGACTGTTAATTAATTATCCAGTTATTAATTAATAACCTGTATGTGTTGAGGGTTTCCCCTGTTGCTCAGTCGGTAGAGAATCTGCCTATAGTGTAGGAGACCTGGGTTTGATTCCTGGGTCAGGAAGATCGCCTGGAGAAGGAAATGGCAACCCACTACATTATTCTTGGCTGGAGAATCCCATGGACAGAGAAATCTGGCAGGCTACAGTCCATAGAGTCGTAAGAGTCACACACGACTTAGTGACTAAACCACCGTGTGTTGAGGATCCATATATGCAAGGACGGACACCCTTCCTCCCTTCAGGCATCTTGTTCTCTAGTAGGTTGGAAATATAAAACTTACACAAAGTGCTAAGTGCAGTTACAAAGATAACTTTAGAACTTTAAGATAACTCCCTTCAAGCATAAATTAGGTTATAGAGAAACTGAAAATAGAAGTGGGTGGATGGGACAAATGAAAAATAATATAATATGTGAAAACTGGTCTGATTTCTGAATTAGCGATATAAATTTAGGAACCATACAAGTGGGTGGGTAAAATTCCCTGATGAATGGCTTCCAGTTGGAATGTAGAAGTCTTTGAAGGATTTTCAGTCCTGTTGCATTAATTATCTCTTGCCGTATAACAAATTATTTCCAACCTTAACAGCTTAAAAGACTTATTATCTCACACCCTTTGTGAGGGTGAGAAGTCTAAGTTGTTTTAGCTCAGTTCTGACTAAGAGTATCTCATGAACTTGCAGACAGACCCTTGTCACTAGAGTTTGCAGTCATCTTAGGCTTTACTGGTAGAAAGTCTACTTCCAGGTAGGCTCATTCACATGGCTATTGACTGGACTCCACAGTTTCTCTACGTGTGGGTCTTTCCATAGTCTGCCTGAATGCTCTTAGAATATGGAATCTTGTTACCACAAAATGAGTGATCTGATTAACAGAGTGAGTCTCCTCTCCAATATGGAAACTGTAGTCTTTGGGAACAAACCATGACTTTGGCTATATTAAGTCATCAGAAGTGTGTCCCTAAGTCTTGCCTACACTTAAGTAGATGGGAATGGAGAAGGCAATGGCAACCAACTCCAGTACTCTTGCCTGGAAAATCCCATGGACTGCAGAGCCTGGTAGGCTGCAGTCCATGGGGTCGCTAGGAGTCGGACACGACTGAACGACTTCACTTTCACTTTCCACTTTCATGCATTGGAGAAGGAAATGGCAACCCACTCCAGTGTTCTTGCCTGGAGAATCCCAGGGACGGTGGAGCCTGGTGGGCTGCCGTCTATGGGGTCGCACAGAGTCTGACACAGCTGAAGTGACTTAGCAGCTGCAGCAAGTAGATGGGAATAAAGTTTTGTTTCTTGAAGGCAAAATAATTTTGAAGGATTTGTGGACGTATTTTAAAAACTCTCAAATTGCTGTAACAACAAGAAATTCTGAAAAATCTAAAAATTATTATTTCCTTTAAAGTCACTGGAAAGCTGTGGATACATCGAATTATGAAGAAACTTAAGTTCTAGAGGGGGCTTTCCTGGTGACTCAGTGGTAAAGAATCCACCTGCCAATGCATGAGATTCAGGTTTGTTACCTGGGTCAGAAAGATCACTCTACTATTCTTGTCTGGGAAGTCCCATGGACAGAGGAGCCTGGTAGGCAACAGTCCATGGGGTCGCAAAGTGTATGGACACAACTTAGCGTCTAAACAACAAAATCTAGAGGGATAATGTTTTCTAACACAACAAAGTTAAGGGAGTCTTCTGTGCCTGGAGTCAGTTGATGAAGTTTGGATAGGGATGATGCAGATGCTTTTTCGTAAGTACTTTTCTCATTTTTCCTTGATTCGTGACTAATCATAGAGAACCTGTCATTATTTCTCTTCAGTTAATCAAGGTAGTTCAGGAATATTCACCTAATACCCAGTCCTTTATAAAATCATTTCCCTGGTTTCTTTCTGTGTGCTAAGTTGCTTCAGTTGTGTGTGACTCTTTGCGACCCCATGAACTGTAGTCCGCCAGGCTCCTCTATCCATGGGATTCTCCAGGCAAGAATACTGGAGTAGGTTGCCACGCTCTCCTCCAGGGAATCTTCCCAACCCGGGGATTGAACCCACGTCCCTTATGTTTCCTGCATTGACAGGTGGGTTGTTTACTACTAGCACCACTTGATTTCTTTCTAGTATTAGATATATTGTAGCTGCCATTTGGGCCCATTTCTAGCAGTAATGACATCCAAGTTTATCACCAGTGAAAATATTAGCCATTATATTATGCTATCATAGGATATCAGGAACTATCCATGTTCTACAAACTGCTGGTGTTACGATTCTCATTGCTAGAAGAGCCATCATTTGAAAAGCAAGGATGAGACACCCCACCAGAAATGCTACCCAACCAATGCTTCTCAGGTGGTGCTAGTGGTAAAGAATCCATCTGCCAGTGCAGGAGACCTAAGAGACGTGGGTTTGATCCCTTGGTCGGGAAGATCTTCTGGAGGAGGAAATAGCAACCCACTACAGTATTCTTGCCTGGAGAATCCTATGGACAGAGGAACCTGGTTAGCTACAAGTCCATAGGGTCTCAAAGAGTTGGACACGACTGAAGCGACTACACACACATACACAAAACAGAAATTATCTGAAGGAAGGTGACTCTAGAATGGGTGACAGAGAAGAGGGATGATCAAGTATCAGATTTTCCAGCCAGGGACCAACCCTGAGGACTATGCATATGAATGACCAAGGTCTGCTTCCAGGGGTCATGGGAACAGACTTGTGTGCCAAGAATGCTGACATCAGCCAAAGGCTGAGCCAGTCTGTTGATAAGCTAATGACAAGGAGCACAGAAGGAATCTCTAGGTCCATCCAGAGTTCCCTCTCATCATTAACACTGTCAAAATGCTTATTCTTCCAATATTAATCTAAAAAAATCAATATGAATGCCTGAAACGCCAGCAGATTATTTATAAAAATTCAGCTTATTATAATGTTTATATGGCACAACTGTGTTTTTTTTTTTTTTAACTTAAAGAGAGGGAAGTGAATCCTAAAGTACATGAAAGTATACTATACAAATATGTAGTAATAAAAATAATTTGGCACTAGGATAGGCATAGCCTACACATCTACAGAACATACTAGAATAGGGCTCCTCACCCTCAGTATTATTCATATTTTGAGCCTCATAATTTGTTGTGGGGAGTGGGGTTGGTGATGTTCTGGGCAATGAAATATGTTTAGGCATCAACCCAGCTGATTGCAGTAGGATTTGCACCCCAGCCCCCCTCCCAAGCAAACTGTTCTCTGGGTGTCTCCAAATGTCCTTTTGGGGATAAATTGCCCCTAGTTGAGAACCACTGGATTAGAGTGCTCAAAAATAAAGCTGTATGCTGTGAAAGACTCTGAGGAAATTGTCAGTATAAACCAGTGGGGGAAATGGTTAATGAATGACATTAAGAAAACTGGCTCGTGTAGAATGAAATATGGCTGGATACTTTGGTGTCCTGAATAATGACTCACTCACAGAGTTCTGAATTCTAATCCACAGAACCTGTGACTTACTTTACAAAAGGGTTGTAAAAGGGAGACTTTTCACATCTTAAGGATTTTTGAGATAAGATTATCTCAGATTATCCAATAGGTCTCATGAAATCAATAAGGTGCTTATAAGAGAAAAGACGATGTGAAGATGAAAGCAGAGAAATTTGAAGATGCTATGCTACTGGCTTTGAAGGTGGGGAAAGAGGCCATGAGCCAAGGAACATAGGGAATGCAGCTCTAGGAACCAGAAGGGCAAGGAAGTGAATCATTGTCTAAAGCCTGGAGAGGGAGCACGGCTCCTCTGACATCTTGATTTCAGCTCAGTGAAGGCCATTTCAGTTTTCTGTCCTTCAGAACTCTAAGGAAATAAACTCACATTATTTTAAGTCATTAGTTAGAAATGGAGAAGGCAATGGCACCCCACTCCAGTACTCTTGCCTGGCAAATCCCATGGACGGAGGAGCCTGGTAGGCTGCAGTCCATGGGGTTGCTAGGAGTCGGACACGACTGAGCGACTTCACTTTCACTTTTCACTTCCATGCATTGGAGAAGGAAATGGCAACCTACTCCAGTGTTCTTGCCTGGAGAATCCCAGGGACGGGGGAGCCTGTTGGGCTGCTGTCTGTGGGGTCGCACAGAGTCGAACACGACTAAAGCAAGTAGCAGCAGCAGTTAGAAATTGTTTGTTTTAGCAGTAACAGGAAGAGAGATATCTACCTCTAATCTCTACCTTCATATAATAATGAATGTAAGAGGATTAAGACATGTACATGAATAAATAAATAGAATAAAGCTAGTAGCAGAAAATTTTAGAAAATAACTTTTTGCACTTGGGATGGGAGAGGAGTTTTTAACTAAGATATCTAAAGCATAAATCCTTAGGCGAAAATAATACATTTAATCACATCTAAAATTTTGCTCATTGGACAGTGAGTAGAAGAACTATTTTACAGAATCTGGGCAGAGTTAAGGGACAAAGTTTGATGAAGCTCCTGGTATTCGTAACAGTGGGCAGCCTGTGGCACTCATAGGTCCAGAGAGACCAGAGGAAGGCATGGTTATCAGAAAGCATCAAAACTGCACCTATGGTGGAGGCACGTGGTGAAGGACTGCAGCCATTGCCAGATCATGGTCTAGAAGGGAAGAAGTTGGGGGAGTAAATTTTTCCTGTATCTCTCCTGCTCACCAGTCTCATGCAGGTATCTCCCACTGTCTGAGCATACCTGGAAAGCAGGCAAAATAGTCTGATTGAAGCAGTCCATCAAGGTCTGTTCCTTGGGTCACAAAGCAAGATGGAGAAAATTCACAGTTGATCTATAGGAGCGTAAACATAGCACATTTCATAAAAGTATACCTTAGAAAAATGATGATTGGAAGATTAAATATATGTGTATATTCCAAACTGAAAATTTAACAAGTAGTGACATCAGCGAGGATTGTAGAATAAGGAGCTCTGAAAAGCCTTTTGTCTGTTAATGCAGTGAGAGCATTGTTAAAAATGATCAAAGTCAACTTTCAAGAACTTTGGAAATTAACCAAAGGCTTGCAAACATCTAAGGAGCATTTATTGGGGGAAAAAAGGCTACATTGCAGAAGAAACAGTGATCTGGTATTTTGCCTTGCTGTAGTACCATCTCCTCCTATCCAGTTCTGTGGTGGTCCTGAAAACCAACCGTTTCACAGGGATAGTCATTGTGAAAGCCTCCTGTAGCCAAGCATTCATTGCAGGGAGAGGAAATCTGAGACTCTGCAGGAGCTTCATTCTCAGAGAGTTGTCATTGTCACATTGGTCTGGCAGTTCCTTGGAAATCCCCACTTGCAGGCCTCTTTTTACTTAACCTGATTTAGAGCTCAATCATTGTGAATGGCTTTTTCCTTGAAGTATTGATTGAAAACAGTCAGTGGTAATTGTTAAATTTTGAAGCTCCCTGAACAGTGAAAAATGTTGGGATCAACAAGAAGCTGACCAAAAAACTTAAAAGGACACATTGGGTAATGAGATGGCCAGAAAAGGCTTTTGAAAGCCTTGAAGTAATCTTGGGAATCTAGAAGGCTGCACACATGTGCAAGATTGTGTGTATGTCCAAGAAAGACCTGAGAAGTCTCTGACTCTCATCTTTGATGGATCTTGTAGCCCTGCATCACTAGTTACATTGCTGAAAATGTGCCACAACACACAAGCATAGTCCTTTGGTGAAATGCTGTAAGGTATTTAAGGACATCTCTGTTTAATCATTAGACAATTAAACTAATCAAACAGAGACTTAAGTACTAACTGGCTACAAGAAATATGTACTTTACAAAATGAGTTCAAGAAAGTCACTGAACAAACAGCAGCAGCAGTAACAACAAACAACAAATGCACACACTGAGGTTAGAGGGAATCTAAATGGTCACATAATGTGATTTAAAGTGTCTAGATTTCAATTAAAAAAATGAAAAGACTTAAAAGAAGCAAGAAGGTATGGTCCATATGCTGGAGGAAAAAAGAAAAAGCAAGGAATAGAATGAAAGGGTCCCCAAGGAAGTCGAGACATCGGATTTACCAGAAAAAGCTTATCAGCTATTTTTAGTATGTTCAAAGAACTAAAGGGAACCATCTGTAAAGAACTAAAAAAGCATATGAGAATGATGTCTCACTAAAGAGAGAACATCAGTAAAGAAATAGAAATCATTAAAAATGAAAACAAGTAAAAACACTGAGTTGAAATCTGTAATCAGTGAAATGAAAATTTCACCAGAGGGTTCAACAGCAGATTTGAGCTGGCTGAAGAAATACCCAGAAATCCTCAATGTAAGTCAGTGGAGATTATCTAGTCTAAGGAACAGAGAGAAAAAAAGAGTGAAGAAAAATGAATAGAACCTCAGAGACCCAAAAAAGCAGCTTGAACTGCTCTGTTCCTCCACCCTAGATCCCCATTCCTCCTCTCTGGTTGTAGATTCAGCATAGCTCTTCCCTTTTTCAGGTTCAGCAATAACTCCCTGAACTTATTCTTTCAACCTAGGAGTTGTAGAGCTTTCCTGCTTCTACTTGGGCTACTGTAACACCTCTTGTGGTTCCCCTTAATCCCATGTACATCTTTTAAAAATAGTCCATTTATAAATGTCCTCCCTAGAAATGTCTTATTAGAGTAATAATTTTACACGTTTATTACAGTAGACAGATGGAGAATACTAGTTGTTTTTCACTAGCAGAATAAAAAAGTAAAGCATAATTATATATATACCATGGAATACTATTCCACTGTTAGAAGCATTGAATGAGATATATTTATAGCAACATACTTTACAAGTGTAGGATGAAAAAGAAAACAAAACATAAAAGTGTTAGTATTATAAACCTGTAGTTTTGTGCACATTTAAATCCCATAGAATTCTATTATTTTTTCAAACATGCGAAGATATTCAACGACATGTACTGTAGTGGGTATCCAATGGGAATGAAAGGAATGGGAATGATACCAGGAATGGAGGGAAGAATAAAATTATGTACATGAGGGACCTTTCATGGACAAATACACTATGTCACAAGCTAAGGATTTTGACTAATTGAACTCATGCATAGATGTCCATAAAAAGGCAAATACAAAAAAATAAGATTAGTAGTTTTAAGTGATTGCCACAATCTTTTTGAATCTGAAGTTCTTTTATGCTATAATTACGAGTTTACAATATCTTAAGATGTAACTGGGGCACCCCATTGTAAAAGATGGCATATTAATGATTATTCTGCCTATGATGTGCCCATTCAGCATAAAAGTAGAGATATCAGCCTAATGGAAGTTGCCGTTTTGATCAATTAGGAGAGGATAAGTGATAGAATCACAGGTAGAATAGGGCTGTGAATGTGTTGAGGGTTAGAACTGTGGACGGGTGGAGTAGAAACTTTGGGATTTGACAATAGAAGACTTAGAGTGGCAGAATGAGAATATAGACAGGGCCAGGGGAAAGGTGATACTCAAGAAAGGGACATCATACTTTGTTTATTAATTGACTATAAATTTTTAGAAAACTACATCATATTGTTCTTAATGCTGCATGTCAGTATATTGTTATAATGTTATACCAAATTATCCATGAATTAAAATGACATTAAAATAACATTTTTGTCTTTGAATAGTTCAGGTCATCATAAATGATGATTATTAATCATCAATGAGGATCATTGATGGGAAGTTTAAAAAAAAAGGTAGATTTGATAGGTGAAGGAGAGACCTTTGAGAAAGTGGCAAGGGAGGAGAAAGGCTAGATGTCACTTTATTCATAAAAAAAGGATGGCTATTTATTATTTGATTAGCATTTCATGTGCCTGTCAGGCAAACCCATATTATTTAGATGTGGACGAATATGGGTTGTGTAAGCTTTATATGACTTGATAAGTGTGGGATGATTTGGCAGGAAGATTCTAAAGATAGAGAACAGATACTTTTAAAAAGAAGACTGTTTTGCTTATGACAGTGATTTAACTAATAAAAGCAGAAGTTGTTTAATGCCAGTTGTTTCTTCATTTGGGAATGTTACTGAATTTTTATGTGAATGATGATGATTTAACTTTATTGCACCACTAACTTAGAAGTGATTATGTATTCTTAGTGGATTGGTTTGTGTAGCTATATCTCAAGAAAGTGTCAACCCACATATAACATATGAATGTCCTTCTTACTGAATGTCTTTGGAAAGGGAATGTACGTATATCATTGCTTATAGTATATGATCTGAGGTGAAATGAAGTAAGCTGCGTTTATTCTTTGAAACGAAAGGGAGCAGCTGGATTCCTGTGCCAGTCTCTACCCAGAGAGAATCTCCACTGGTTCAGTTAATTTCTCTGCCCACTGAGGAGGGGCTTCCCAGGTGGTGCTAGTAGTAAAGAACCCGCCTTCCATTGCAGGAGATATGAGACTTTGGTTTGACCCCTGGGTTGGGAAGATCCCCTGGAGGAGGGCATGGCAACCCACTCCAGTATTCTTGCCTGGAGAATCCCATGGACAGAGGAGCCGGGAGGGCTATGGTCCATAGGATCACAAAGAGTCAGACAACTTAGCATAGCCCTGTTGAGGAGATCATCTCAGAGTTAACTATAATCATTGAATTACAATTTGGGATTGTGGAAAAGGGAAATCTTCATTCACAGAGAAGGTAAAGGGGAAAAATAAATGTGTTCTCTAATATTGAGAAAACAGTTTGGAGTTCGGTCCTGCCAGACAATTACACAATTGGCAGTCAAAAAACACTCTTAAGATTTTCAAGACCCAGCAGTCACAAGTCTTTGGTATTACATCTGTTTCACAGGCATGTTCCCGCCCTTCTGAGTCACAATAAAGAAGATTTCTGTTCTGTTTTCCCAGCCAGTTGTTATTTGTGCTCAACTGTTCAAGAAGCGTGCCTCCCAAATGACTCAAGTTTCTGGGTGAAACAGAAAAGCAGGTGGGAGCAGTGCAGTGATGCTGTAAGCTCTCAGAGCCTTTGCAGCTTCCCTCCTTATCTCTGAGCAGGCAAGTGCTTTCTGAAGTGATGTGAACATTGACCAGACCTCTGTGTTACTTTGAAGTGCTGGCCTTTCCCAGCAGTTCTGATTAGTCTTTAGGGGGAAGTGGAATTCGCTAAGCTGGGTGCCTCATCAAGGATGGAGAGTGGCTGGCGTACAGCTGGTTTTAAGAGGATAGGAACTGGAGCCAGAGACAATTCTCTCTCCTCGGAAAGTTTAAATGCTCTGCAGCCTTGAAAGCACCACAAGCTGTTGGTTGATTGACTTCTCTGCTTCCCTGATGATTTAGCTCGTGTGAGAAACAAGAGGGACGCTGGCCTGCTGTGGTGCGCCCTGCCGTCAGGCGTCCCACGCTGGAGGATGCCCTCACTGTTCTCTTGAATATTTATAACCTGTCAGCTGGAGGAACAGGGTCATTGAGTTATCACTGAGCTGTAGATGTTACTAATAAAAAAGCCACAAAGGCTGTCCTAGTGTTCTCTACAAGACTTAGAGAATATTTTCTCTGAGTCCTTTCACATTCTCGTTTGGATACTACAGTGTGTACACTTCTCATAATCTAACATTCTGTAAATTGTGTTTCCAGATGCTGATGGATGTAGTACAAGTAGAAATTAGGGTGTCCAAAATGTGTGTGAATGGGAAGTTCTCTTCTAAAGTGTGGATGGTTACAACAATTTAGAACTCTTTAAAATTAGCCCTGAAAGGTTCAGAAGAGAATTAAGTGAAGCAGTTCTTTAACTGGTTTAGAGAGTTGAGCTGGGAATGGTGACTGGAGGACACTGTCGTTTATTATTAGCTACAGGAATCTTGGTAAACTGTAGGTCAGATTGTGCCACATCTCTGCTTAAACTACACCCCCCACACCCCATAGCTTCCCATTTCTAAGTATAAGCTGTTGAATATTACCCTCAATGCCCTATTCCCTGTACTGCCTACTGCTCCCCACTTCTGATCTTACCTGTCTGACTACTTGTGCTACACACCACTTTGCTCAGTCCGTTCTCCACATAGCCTTCACACTTGCAGTTTCCTCTGCTTAGAAGACTCTCTTCCTGGAGAAAACTTTTCATACTTTGCTGTCTCGTTTCCTGTAAGTTCTTTCTCACATATGCCACATTTTCAGCCATATTTCCCTAGCATCCTATCTAAAATTGCTTCTGCCACTCAGGTTTCTTCTCTCTCCTCTATATGATACTTTTCATAAACAGAATATGTATTTTGTACACTATTTATTGTTCATCTTCCCATTAGTATGTAATCGTCTTGAAGGAAGCCATTTTATTTTTTAAATTGGTTTGCCTCTGGAGTATCTTATTTAAACTAATTTTTATTAGAATATAGATGGTTTACAATGTTGCATTAGTTTCTGCTGTACTACAAAGTGAATCAATTATACATATAAGGGAAGTAATTTTAATCTCATGTTCACTACTATGTCTCAGGCAACCAGAACAAGGCCCAGAGCATAGTAACCATTCCATAAAAATTTGTTCAGAAATAAATAGCTGACATTCATTAATGTTTCTGCAATATGGTGTACTCTTCTGGGCTTCCCAGGTAGCTCAGTGGTAAAGAATCCGGTTGCCAATGCAGGAGACATGAGTTCAGTCCCTGAGTCGGGAAGATTCTCTGGAGAAGGAAATGACAACCCACTGCAATATTCTTGCCTGGGAAACGCCATGGACAGAAGAGCCTGGTGGCCTACAGTCCATGGGGTTGCAAAAGAGTCGGACGCGACTTGACAACTAAGCAACAACAACAGCAGTGTATTCTTCCACCTACTTTATACATATATCATTTCCTACTTACAAGAATGCAATTAATAGCTGTGGTTCTGTTTCCTTTCATTTAACTGAAGGGAAAACAGAGTTTGAATAAATTCAAGATTATATTACTAAGAAGAAGCAGTAGAGTAGGCTTTAAACTCTGATAGCCCTGATCTTACACATCAAGCGCTCAGCAATATTTTACTCTATCAATCGTGATAGTATTCTACCTACCTGAAACTATATTTAGGATGATTTTGTGAGGGAGAATTTAAATTTATTTTCCTAAGGTTAATTTTCAAAAGATTCCCATAATCCTGTCTCAAGAAAAATGTATCTTGGATGTGAATAATTGAAAATAGCAGTTACTATTTGCTCCAACAGTAGAATGCATAAACATTTTGAAACCCTTAGGAACACTGCAGAATAAAACCAATGAAATCAATGCCTTCATGGGGACAGGAAACAACATGTCTGAACCACATCACTACATATGTATTTGTTTTATTTTCAGATGTTGATTTCAGAGCTTTATGATTTACGTAGATTATTTATAAATTTATTTATACATTTATTGTTTTCTATTTTTAAAGGAAAAACACTTAATTTTTAGATGTTATAAAAATCAGGATCATTTTAGAATACAGCAAAGAAAATTAAGGCTCACTGACAGTGACCCTCAAGTCCAAATAATTTATTGGCAGTAAAACTCTTGATAATTACATTTATTGTTTGATAACTGAGGAAGTGTCTATTATATCTTATAAAGTTAGTTGTTTATATCCATTTATCATTTAAATAGTAAATGCATGAATTACTTGAATTGTAATTTTAAATATATGTTTCATAGGGAAGAGGAAATATATACATTTCTCATTTATATATTTAGCCATCATTTTTTTTAAATTTAAATTTATTTATTTTAATTGGGGGCTAATTACTTTACAATATTGTATTGGTTTTGCCATACGTCAGCATGCATCCGCCACGGGTGTACACGTGTTCCCCATCCTGACCCCCCCTCCCACCTCCCTCCCCGTACCATCCCTCTGGGTCATCCCAGTGCACCAGCCCCAAGCGTCCTGTATCCTGCATCAAACCTGGACTGGAGATGTGTTTCTTATATGATATTATACATGTTTCAATGCCATTCTTCCAAATCATTCCCCGGCCCCCCCGCCCTCCCCCCCCCCCCACACACAGAGTCCAAAACACTGTTCTATACATCTGTGTCTCTTTTGCTGTCTCGCATACAGGGTTATCGTTACCATCTTTCTAAATTCCATATATGCGTTAGTATACTGTATTGGTGTTTTTCTTTCTGGCTTACTTCACTCTGTATAATAGGCTCCAGTTTCATCCACCTCATTAGAACTGATTCAAATGTATTCTTTTTAATGGCTGAGTAGCCATCATTTTAATTCTTCTTCTATACCTTTTATTAATTTTCATTTGTCATTCCACAGCAAATTGAATATTCACCTTCTAACGTTGTACAGAATAAAGTCACAAATATTTCTCATTTTAAAAATCATGAATATAAATTGAATAGGGTAAATTAAAAAAAACAACAATAACACCTTTTCACCTATAACTTCCAGAAACCATACTATGGAACACCAATAATTGCTTTAAACTTTTATATTCAAGATTAAAACCAATAGATTGGTTAGATCCCTCTACCCCACCTCTACCAAGTGATATGACATGGAGTAATGTACATTGTATCCATTATGTTCTTTGTTCAGAATGGATTACTTTAGAGGATATTGAGATGGACATATATTTTCAAATGAGTCCCTCATTATATTGTCATCTATTGATATGACAACATGGGAATTATTCCTATCTGCTCTGTGTTTGGTTAGATCCCTCTACCCCACCTCTACCAAGTGATATGACATGGAGTAATGTACATTGTATCCATTATGTTCTTTGTTCAGAATGGATTACTTTAGAGGATATTGAGATGGACATATATTTTCAAATGAGTCCCTCATTATATTGTCATCTATTGATATGACAACATGGGAATTATTCCTATCTGCTCTGTGTGTCTATGCTGCTGCTGCTGCTAAGTCGCTTCAGTCGTGTCCGACTCTGTGCGACCCCATAGATGGCAGCCCACCAGGCTCCCCTGTCCCTGGAATTTTCCAGGCAATACTGGAGTGGGTTGCCATTTCCTTCTCCAATGCATGAAAGTGAAAAGTGCAAGTGAAGTCGCTCAGTCGTGTCTGACTCTCAGTGACCCCATGGACTGCAGCCCACCAGGCTCCTCTGGCCATGGGATTGTCCAGGCAAGAGTACTGGAGTGGGGTGCCATTGCCTTCTCCCTGTGTGTCTATGGTGAGCCCAAAACCAGGAGATGGAATTTAGTGGAAAATAGAGAAAGGAAGGAGTGAGTAAGAGAAAAGAGAAGAAAAAGTGGCTTTCATTTTTTCATCTTCCCAACAGAATTTACCCTTTCAAGAGCTTTTAGTTCACGTATTTGGCAGGTGACTTTGGAGTATGCTGGCCCTCAGAGTAGCCACTAGCCACAGGAAAGCATTTCTGCTCCAGGAACCAAAGGAATGTGGACTGAGGGATACAATTTTCAAAACAGAAAAAAGGAGACTCCAGAAAAAACAAGGTGCTTTTCTTAGCAAAACAGTAAGAATTGTCATCTTAATATTTAAGGCAATAAATACTGTTGACATAATTCATTTCGTCCATTACCCTCGAGCATCTGTCTAATGAGATGCAGTACATTGAGTTTGTTGCTTGGCATATGAACAGTGTTAATAATGCTTTATTATTTTACTCTTCAGTCTCTCCCTTTCTCTTCTTAAATGAGAGAGGCAAAGAACTAATCACGGTCTTACTACTGCACTTCTACTTCTCAAACACCTGCTCCCCTTCCCCGTCTGCTTGTGCATATCGACCTTGTGCTGATTCCTCAGCAGAATGTGCTGCTTGTCCTTCAGACAGACAGCTCCTTGTTGTCTGCTCCTTAATTTGTGATCATACTTCCTTGCTACTTTCTCCTTCTTCCCAGATCCCATCTTGACATAGTTCCTGTCTTATGTAAACTCCATGGGTAAGCGTTGGTGAGTTGTTAATTTGGTAAACAAGGCCTGCAATCTGTGGAGCAACAAGAACAGCTGGTGCTGCTGCTGTTCAGTTTTTCTTGGCAGATGGATGTAGAGGGAATTACGAATGGGGAAATTTGCCTCAGCCTTGGCTGCTATTTTGTATAGCAATATAACATTGCCAGCTCTCTCTCTCTCCTATGCCACCACTCCTGCACCACAGCCTGATACTTTAATGTGTTCCCCTAACTTCATGGTCCAGGTCTTCCTGGGTAGCCTTTGTTATATGCTTCATGCCCAATATACCTTTTTGACCACAAGAGGCATTTTCAGTTTTACTTAAGCAGTTTTAAGTGTACATTAAGGAAATGTTATTCCACATCCCCAGTAATTTGAGGTCAAGACCTAACTTTTGTTTGTCCACTTATTTATTAATTTTAAAATAAACTTCAATGAATGTCTTAGTTTTCTAGGACTGCTATAACAGAATATCATAGACTGGGTGGCTTAAGCAACAGTTATTTATTTCTTACAGTTTTAGAGACTGAGAAGTCTACAATCAAGGTGCTAGCCTTTTTAGTTCCCGGTGAACAAGTCTTCTTTCTGGCTTGCATATGGCCACATCCTTGGTTTATCCTCACCTGACAGTTCTTCTTATAAGGGGACTAATCCCAACATGGGGCTCCACCGTCATGACCTCATCTAAACCTAATTACTTCCCAAAGGCACCACCTCCTAATACCACCACACAGGAGGTTAGTGCTTCAGCCTAACAGATTTTGGGGGTAGGACACATTCAGTCCGTAACAGTGAGTTATAACCTATGAAATTACGGATTTTAAGTATACAAAACAACATGGATTGAATCAGCCGCACAATCAGAACATTTTTTATCACCTCCAGAGTTTTTTTTTTTTTTTTTTGCGTAAGTTAATTCCCCTTCCCTATTCCCAGCTGGCCTCTGGCAACCACTTTCTTTAGCTCTACTTTGCCTTTTTAAAACTGTCATTTAAGTAGAATCATGTAAGTGTGTAGGTGGGCTTCCCAGATGGCAAAGAACCCACCTGCCAGTGCAGGAGATGCAAAAGATGTGGGTTTGATCCCTGGCTTGGGAAGATCCCTTGGAGTATCCACTGCAGTATTCTTGCTTGGAAATGGGCAGAGGAGGCTGGCAGGCTATATCCATGGGGCTGCAAAGAGTCAGACACAACTGAGTGGCAGAGCAGTGTGTAGGTTTATAGTCTTAAAGTTCAGCTCTTTCATCTAACTTGATGATTTAAAACTCACCCATTCTCTTGTATATATCATTAGTTTGTTCCTTGGCACCCACAGAACTTAATAGTTTATGGGACAGAAGTATCACACAGAAGTATATAGATACTATGATTTAAACGGAATTGGTCAGTTACATTTTATGTATTTTTATACAATGGGCTTTGAATCAATGGAGTAGTATTTTGTCATATTACTAGTTCATTCATTTTTATTTTGGAGTTTAATTCATCCTGCAGGTGATGGACACCTAGGTTGTTTTAAGTTTTTACCTATGATAAATAAAGCTGCTATAGCTCTTAATGAATAAAGCTCCTCCTGTAACAAGACTTTGTGGGGATGTAAGTTCTCCTTTTCTGAGATAAATGTCTATGAGTAGAATTAGTGGGTTGTATGAGAGTGGGTTTAATTTGATAAGAAACTGTTACTCTGTTTTTCAGGCAGGTTGCATACAATTTGAATTTCCTCTGCAGTATCTGAATTCCAGTTGCTCTATATTCTCACCAGTACTTATCAGTTAAAAAAAAATATTTTAAACCATTGTAGTGGTTGTGTTGTGGTATGATGTTTTGTTATGCATTTTTCTTACTAACTTTTAAAGATTTTTTTCATGTACTTTTTATTTGTATAACATATGTAGTGAATTTTCCATTCAAGTATTTTATCCATGTTTAATTGGGTCACTTGTCTTACTAGTCTGCTGAGTTCTTTGTATTTTCTGTATACCAGTCCTTTATTAGACATGCTTTCAAATATTTTTTCCCAGTGCATGGCTTGCCTTTTCATTATTTTAGCTGTCTTTGAAAAGAAAAAAATACTTTTAATATGTTATCAATATTTTATTTTATAGCTAGTGTCTGTATCCTATCTAATATATCTTTGCTAACCTAAGATCCGGAGAAGGCAATGGCACCCCACTCCAGTACTCTTGCCTGGAAAATCCCATGGATGGAGGAGCCTGGTAGGCTGCAGTCCATGGGGTCGCCAAGAGTCGGACACGACTGAGCGACTTCACTTTCCCTTTTCACTTTCCTGCATTGGAGAAGGAAATGGCAACCCACTCCAGTGTTCTTGCCTGGAGAATCCCAGAGATGGGGGAGCCTGGTGACTGCCGTCTATGGGGTCACACAGAGTAGGACACGACTGAAGTGACTTAGCAGCAGCAACCTAAGATCATAGAAATTTTACAGTTTTAGGTATTCATTTAGGTTTAATATTTTATATGATATATATGGTATATATATGATATATATATATATGATATATGGTAAAATGTGTGGTTCATTGTTTGGATTTGGATATTTAATTTTTCCAGCATCATTTGGTGAATGTTAGTCTAAGATGCCTAGAAGCAGAAATCTAAGTATTGATTTGATAGAAAAAGGCATAGAAGAAAATGGTAATAATAGCCAACATTTTATAAATGAAACTGCTTTTGGGGAGGGGTCCTTATATAGTTTTAGTTTAATATGATTACATATCTAAAAAAAGATGAGTTGATGCATTTTACTTGCACAACTTTCCATTTAGGAAAATCACAGATGAGAAGTAAAAGTCCTTTGTTATTGTATATCTCTAAATTATTAGTTCAGAACACATAATCAACATAGTCACTCATTGAGTTTTTCTTATTGATTTCTCCAAATTTTTGAGATAAGAATATTGTGAATTTAAATGTAGCTTCTATAAACTGTAACTGCATTTTCATTATAGGATTTCACCTAATAATTTTTCACAAGTACTTATCAGAACAAAATTCCTGTTTATTCAAGCAGTGATATAATTGTCAATTCATCTGGAATAGAAATACTTAAAAGTTTTTGTTCAAATAGATCCAATTCTATTATGAAAATTACTTTGGTTGCTCAATTAGGTTGATAGAGAAAATAACGATGAGAGGGTCTGTATTTTCCATAACCATGAATTGGATCCATCTATTTTCATGCTTTGAATTTGTAGCTTGTCATTGGAACAAAAGTCTTTTCACTTTGTTTCAGTTGTAGATTGTTTATATGTTAAGTGGCTCTATTAAGCCTTCTGCCTTTCTGTTGCATGATTTTAACTTGATTTGTCAACATTTTAGAATGGGTAAGCTCTGTGTACACACAACAATAATCAGAAGACCTATTCTTGAACACTGTAGGATGACCTGACCAGATATCATAGCTGAATAGATAAATTTAGTCCTGTTCTTTAAATAAACAAAGGGTGTGACAGACTTGGGGAGTTCATTTAGGTCTTCCTTTATGTGATAGAGATGTAATGCACACTAAATCTATTTTTAATTTTGCCTTATGCAGCCTTAGAGCAAGATTTCACACATGCAAATGAGAGTTTGTAAAAAAGAAAACCTCATGAAAAAATCTGTTTAATTTAAGCAGCATTGGACGTGAGAGCAAATTTTGCATTTTAATGTCATATTAACTAAATAATTACTCTAAACTTATACCAAATTCTTATTTGCATTAAGATCTGTGCTGTAAATGGTTCAAATTTATGCAATACTTAAAACAGTGCCTAGAACACAGTAAATGTTCCACTCATGTTTTCATTGCCATCTTCTGTGAGGGGAGGAGACACACAAATTTATGATTTTGAGTTCCTCAGTGAAAAGATTCCTCAGTGAAAAAAATGCTACATCATACCTGGAATAGTTTGGAGAGTGTCAACATTAATTATTATGGAAATATTAGTCAGTTGCAACTAGTAAAATAAAAATCAAGAGGGCAAACCAAAAATATTTAAATGAAGATACAGAATCTGATCACCGTATAATTTGTACTTAATAAATGTTTATGCCTAATTCCACAAAGCTCCTCTGTCCATGGGATTTTCAAGGCAAGAGTACTGAAGTGGGTTGCCATTTCCTTCTCCAGGGAACCTTCCCAACCCAGGCATCGAGCCCAGGTCTCTCACATTGTAGACAGACGCTTTACTGTCTGAGCTGCCAGGGAAGTCCATTTAAAAATTAACTGTTTGAAAAAAAATTAACTGCTTGGTTGCTAAAGCAAATTTGTAGACAATACTTATCTCATATCAAATTCTCATTTATGTTTCTTTATTACTTTTTAAGAGACTAGTTGGTATGGTACCCAGAACTGTTTCTATTCTTTTTCCTCCTTTTATGGCATGAGAATTCCTCTTTCCTTCGAGAAACCCATTTTCTGAGGGTTGGGTGGACTGCCTCCATTTGCCCTGTCCTTGTTGGGTACATTAATAAGGAATGGCAAATGGCTCATCAGGGTATCCTATTTTCTCTGGCAACAGTCATATATCCAATATTTGGCATATATATTAAACTTCCTCCACCATACATGCAATTTGAGCCTTTCTCATACTTCATTAGGTGTGCAATGATCACTTGCTATTTCTAGCGAGGTAGAACTTCTGGAATATGATAAGTGGACAGTGTCTTAGATAATAGGGACAGAAATTACTAAAAAAAAATGAAAATGACTGATTACTATGCTTTTCAAGCACAGATAGGGTGAGAATTTTAGACACAGTGGAACATTCTTCCTTGATACATTAACTCTAAGCTTTAATGCTAGGTTTCAGGTCAGTTCAGTCACTCAGTCGTGTCGGACACTTTGCGACCCCATGAACCACAGCATGCCAGGCCTCCCTGTCCACCACTAACTGCTGGAGTTTACCCAAACTCATGTACATTGAGTTGGTGATGCTGTCTATCCATCTTATCTTCTGTTGTCCCCTTCTCCTCCTGCCCTCAATCTTTCCCAGCAACAGGGTGTTTTCCAATGAGTCAGTTCTTCGCATCAGGTGGCCAAAGTATTGGAGTTTTAGCTTCAACATCAATCCTTCCAATGAATACCCAGGACTGATTGCCTTTAGGGTGGACTGGTTGGATCTCCTTGCAGTCCAAGGGACTCTCAAGAGTCTTCTCCAACACCACAGTTCAAAAGCATCAATTCTTGGGTGCTCAGCTTTCTTCACAGTCCAACTCTCACATCCATACATGACTACTGGAAAAACCATAGCCTTGACTAGACGGACCTTTGTTGGCAAAGTAATGTCTCTGCTTTTTAATATGCTACCTAGGTTGGTCATAACTTTCCTTCCAAGGAATAAGCGTCTTTTAATTTCATGGCTGCAGTCACCATCTGCAGTGATTTTGGAGCCTACAAAAATAAAGTCAGCCGCTATTTCCACTGTTTCCCCATCTATTTGCGATGAAGTGATGGAACCAGATGCCATGATCTTTGTTTTCTGAATGTTGAGCTTTAAGCCAACTTTTTCACTCTCCTCTTTCACTTTCATCAAAGGCTCTTTAGTTCTTCTTCACTTTCTGCCATAAGGGTGGTGTCATCTGCATATCTGAGGTTACTGATATTTCTCCTGGCAATCTTGATTCCGGCTTGTGCTTCCTCCAGCCCCACATTTCTCATGATGTACTCTGCAAAAAAAAAAAAAAAAAAAAAAGTTAAAAAAGTTAAATAAGCAGGGTGACAAAAACAGCCTTGATGTACTCCTTTTCCTATTTGGAACCAGTCTATTGTTCCATGTCCAGTTCTCACTGTTGCTTCCTGACCTGCATACAGATTTTTCAAGAGGCAGGTCAGGTGGCCTGGTATTCCCATCTCTTTCAGAATTTTCCACAGTTTCTTGTGATCCACACAGTCGAAGGCTTTGGTATAGTCAAGAAAGCAGAAATAGATGTTTTTCTGGAACTGTCTTTCTTTTTCCATGATCCAGCGGATGTTGGCAATTTGATCTCTGGTTCCTCTGCCTTTTCTAAAACCAGCTTGAACATCTGGAAGTTCATGGTTCATGTATTACTGAAGCCTGACTTGGAGAATTTTGAACATTACTTTACTAGCGTGTGAGATGAGTGCAATTGTGTGGTAGTTTGAGTATTCTTTGGCATTGCCTTTGTTTGGGATTGGAATGAAAACTGACCTTTTCCAGTCCTGTGGCCACTGCTGAGTTTTCCAAATGTGTTGGCATATTGAGTGCAGCGTTTTCACAGCATCATCTTTTAAGGTTTGAAATAGCTCAACTGGAATTCCATCACCTCCACTAGGTTTGTTCATAGTGATGCTTCCTAAGGCCCACTTGACTTCACATTCCAGGATGTCTGGCTCTAGGTGAGTGATCACACCATCGTGATTATCTGGGTCACAAATATCTTTTTTTGTATAGTAGTTCTGTTTATTCTTGCCATCTCCTCTTAATATCTTCTGCTTCTGTTAGGTCCATACCATTTCTGACCTTTATTGAGCCTACCTTTGCATGAAATGTTTCCTTGGTATCTCTAATTTTCTTGAAGAGATCTCTAGTGTTTCCCATTCTATTGTTTTCCTCTATTTCTCTGCATTGATTGCTGAGGAAGGCTTTCTTATCTTTCCTTGCTATTCTTTGGAACTCCGCATTCAGATGCTTATATGTTTCCTTTTCTCCTTTGTTTTTTGCTTGTCTTCTTTTCACAGCTATTGGTAAGGCCTCCTCAGACTGCCATTTTGCTTTTTTGCATTTCTTTTTCTTGGGGGTGGTTTTGATCCCTGTCTCCTGTACAGTGCCCCAAACCTCTGTCCATAGTTCATCCGGCACTCTGTTTGTCAGATCTAGTCCCTTAAATCTATTTCTCACTTCCACTGTATAGGGAAGTGATTTAGGGATTTGATTTAGGTCATACCTGAATGGTCTAGTGGTTTTCCCTACTTTCTTAATTTCAGTCTGAATTTGGCAATAAGGAGTTCATGATCTGAGCCACAGTCAGCTCCCTGTTTTGTTTTTGCTGACTGTATAGAGGTTCTCCATCTTTGGCTGCAAAGAATATAATCGATCTGATTTTGGTATTGGCCTTCTGGTGATGTCCATGTGTAGAGTCTTCTCTTGTTCTGTTGGAAGAGGATGTTTGCTATAACCAATGCGTTCTCTTGACAGAACTCTGTTAGCCTTTGCCCTGCTTCATTCTGTACTCCAAGGCCAGATTTGTCTGTTACTCCAGGTGTTTCTTGACTTCCTAGTTTATGCATTTCCATCCCCTATAATGAAAATGACATCTTTTTGAGTGTTAGTTCTAAAAGATCTTGTAGTTCTTCATAGTGCCATTCAACTTCTGCTTCTTCAGCATTACTGGTTGGGGCATAGACTTGGATTACTGTGATATTCTGGTCAGGGCATAGACTTGGATTACTGTGATATTGAATGGTTTGCCTTGGAAACGAACAGAGATCTTTCTGTCATTTTTGAGATTGCATCCAGATACTGCATTTCGAACTCTTTGTTGACTCTGATGGCTACTCTATTTCTTGTAAGGGATTCCTGCCCACAGTAGTAGATATAATGGTCATCTACATTTAATGGTCATTTAAATTCACCCATTCCAGTCCATTTTAGTTTGCTGATTCCTAGAATGTCAGCGTTCACTCTTGTCATCTCCTGTTTGACCATTTCCAGTTTGCCTTGATTCATGGACCTGACATTCCAGGTTCCTGTGCAATATTGTTTTTATAGCATTGGACTTTGCTTCCATCACCAGTCACATCCACAACCGGGTGTTGCTTTTGCTTTGGCTCCATCCCTTCATTCTTTCTGGAGTTGTTTCTCCACTGATCTCTAGTAGCATATTCGGCACCTACCGACCTGGGGAGTTCCTCTTTCAGTATCCTGTCTTTTTGCCTTTTCATACTGTTCATGGGATTCTCAAGGCAGGAATACTGAAGTGGTTTGATACTCCCTTCTCCAGTGGACCACGTTCTATCAGACCTCTCCACCATGACCCGTCCATCTTAGACAAGGCTGTGGTCCGTGTGATCAGATTGGCTCGTCGTCTGTGATTGTAGTTTCAGTCTGTCTGCCCTTGATCCCTTCTGTCAGTGCCTACCGTCTTACTTGGATTTCTCTTACCTTGGACATGGGGTCTCTCTTCACGGCTGCTCCAGCAAAGCGCAGCCACTGCTCCTTACCTCTGATGTGGGGTAGCTCCTCTCAGCCGCTGCCCCTGCCCTCGGGCCCGGGGTAGCTCCTCTAGGCCGAGCTTGGGCGCTGTCGCAGCTGCCACGCTTATGCATTTGGAGGATCGTAAATCTATATGAGACACTGTGCTTATTTATATACTTATTTATATGCCTTTCTTTGAAGGGAGATCCTGGTGATTCTGCAAAGCCTTAGTAATTCAAAAAGAAATCTTTTTCTCTTGTTGTTTCTCTAGAGATTTTGCAGTTGCATCTTCCAACTTGCATATCAGACAACAAGTGATGTTCCTGACAGCAAGTAGAAAACCAAGCTATTAAAAATTTCCTGGTGAGTTTTGTAAATTTTGCTTTACTATACCCCTTATCCTGGTGGCTCAAAAGGTAAAGCGTCTGTCTACAATGTGAGAGACCTGGGTTTGATCCCTGGGTTGGGAAGGTTCCCTGGAGAAGGAAATGGCAACCGACTACAGTACTCTTGCCTTGAAAATCTCATGGACAGAGGAGCTTGGTGCAGGCTACTATCCATGGGTTGCAATGAGTTGGGCATGACTGAGTGACTTCACTTTCACTTTCACCCCTTATCCTGGCTGATCTGCAGTCAGAACGTTTTTCCTTTATTTCATTTGTTGCTGCACTGATTGGTGTGATGTGTTAGTCTTATGATTATAAATCATATTTTTTAATTTTGCAAATTTATAAAAAACAAATTTTCAAATGCTAATGTGGTATTATTGATTTCAGAATTAATAATTGTTAGCATTATATCATCGGAGAAGGCAATGGGACCCCACTCCAGTATTCTTGCCTGGAAAATCCCATGGATGGAGGAGCCTGGTAGGCTGTAGTCCATGGGGTCGCTGAGTCAGACATGACTGAGCGACTTCACTTTCACTTTTCACTTTCATGTATTGGAAAAGGAAATAGCAACCCACTCCAGTATTCTTGCCTGGAGAATCCCAGGGACAGGGGAGCCTGGTGGGCTGCTGTCTATGGGGTCGCACAGAGTCGGACACGACTGAAGCGGCTTAGCAGCAGCAGCAGCAGCATTATATCATAGTTGTTTCATATTCTTTCTATTCTCTTCAAAGAAATTGAGCATTAAATAGTATTTTTCATTTGAATGCTATTATTTTTTTCTCTTTCTAGTGGTTATCACCTTAGCATATTTAAACATGGATAACTATAAGATTGAATGCATTCCCACAAGCCACACAGGTAATTAGTGGCAATGGAGATTCCAGAGCATGGGTCTCTAGAGTATTGATATACTGTTCTATTTATAAGACCATTGATCTAGTTACTGATTGAATTAAAAATGAAATTGTGTTAATAAGTATCATGATTTTATAATCTTTCAGTTAAAATCACATGATACTTTTGTTTTTAGTTCAGATTTAGAAAGTGGCAAGAGATTTTAAAAACCAAAATAAAGTAGATAACCTATAGAATCTGGCTTTAAAACCCATCAGAGATCTGAATACACAAAAAACAGAAAAATAACTAAACTCCAAGAGCAATCTATACTTAGTATGGAGGGAGACTAACATAGCTGCTCTCATCTCTGATGTAATGGCAAGATTAAGAGGAATCTGCAGTATAAAAAAATGGAAATACTAGAATGAAGACAGCATGATAAGAAACTGTTAATTCACCAAACAGATTTAGGAGCTTAGAAACAGCAGGGAAAAGGATAAATGAACTTAAAGACAGGTCAGTTGAAAATATTATAAGAATGTTTGTGTCTCTGCCCATCCTCCCTGCAAATTCACATGTTAAAATTCTAATCTCCAGTGTGGTGATAAGGAGATGGGGCTTGTAGTGGGTGATTAAATCATGAAGACAGAGCCTTCATGAATGGGATTAGTGGCCTTGTAAAGGAGCTCTGGAGAGCTCTCTTATCCTTTCTGCCTTTTAAGGCCATAGTGAGATGATGTTTTTCTATGAATTAGGAAGCAGGCTCTCACCAGATACCAAATCTGACTGGTTATTGAGCTTGGACTTTTCAGACTCTAAAACTGTGAAAAATAAATTTCTGTTGTTGATAAGTCATGCTGTATGTGCTGTTCTGTCTTAGCAGCCAGAATATACAGTTGACCCTTGAACAGCATGGGAATTAGGAGTGTTGACCCTCTGTCCAGTCAAAAATCCTAGTATAATTTATAGTTAGCTCCTTGTATGCCCTGTTCCTTCTTATCTGTAGTTCTGCATCACTGGATTCAACCTACCACAGGTCATGTAATACTCTAGTATTTACTGTGGGAAAAAGAAACCCCATGCGTAAGTGCAATCACATATTTCAAATCCATGTTGTTCAGGGGTCAACTGTGCTAAGACATATGTATGTGTTTATGTGTGCATGCTGCTGCTGCTGCTGCTAAGTTGCTTCAGTCATGTCCGACTCTGTGTGACCCCATAGATGGCAGCCCACCAGGCTCTGCCATCCCTGGGATTCTCCAGGCAAGAATACTGGAGTGGGTTGCCATTTCCTTCTCCAATGCACGAAAGTGAAAGTGAAGTCGCCCAGTCGTGTCCGACTCTTAGCGACCCCATGGACTGCAGCCTACCAGGCTCCTCCATCCATGGGATTTTCCAGGCAAGAGTACTGGGTGGGTTGCCATTTCCTTCTCCAATGCATGAAAGTGAAAAGGGAAAGTGAAGTTGCTCAGTCATGTCCGACTCTTCACTACCCCATGGACTGCAGCCTACCAGGCTCCTCCGTCCATGGGATTTTCCAGGCAAGCGTACTGGAGTGGGTTGCCATTGCCTTCTCCTTATGTGTGTATAAACATGTTAATTTATACACACACATGCACACATATATCCCCCTCACCCCAATACGATAGCAAGTATGTTAAGTGCCTAGAAACAACTGGGATGTAGAAAAACTAAGAGGGGCATAACATTCTTTATGTATTAAAAAGACTACATTATAATTAAATGATAGTCCATCAGGGTTCATTTAGACTGTCTTCTGGAAATGGAGGGGCACATTCATAAAAATAGTTCAATGAAATTTTTAAATCCTTGCACATTTTCTAAATCTTTACCAACTCTGTAGTCTTTTTCTTTATTATAATTTTGCATTACTGTTCATTTTGAAAGAAAACAGACTTATTTTAATGACAGAGGATTATTATTACCATTCAGCAGTCAAAAGAAAATAATTGCTGAAAAGATTAAGACTTTGATATGCTCATGTAATAAGTTCAAGGATAGGCAATCCAATGATGATATTTTGTACAGGCTTGTGCTCTTTCTGACTTTGTTCAGCCATCTTTCTTGTGTGTGGATATTTATGGATATCAGTATTTTAGGCAGAAAAAAGAAGAGTCAGGAAAAAGGCAGGTACCCGTTGAAATAATGTCTTTCACTGATGTCCCAACGAAAGGATTTCTATTTCTCTTTAATCAGCACTGTGTCTCATGACCATCTCCATAAAGGACATAGGAAAATGTGAAATATTTGCTTGCAGGGCTTGTTGCCAAATGTAATAAAGTGGAAGATCTTTCAGCAAGGAAAAAAGTTAGGTATCTTGTTAGGCAATTGTTAGTAACTTGAAACTAACAGTCTGTGTCACAGCCAGTTATAGAAATTTTGACTTTTCAGCACAAAAATGGCATTATGAAAATCATAATTCCTTTAATTTTTTTAAATCATAATTTACTACATTAGAAAAATGTAGTGGCACAGTGTGGATTGGTTAAAAAGAAAATAGAAGTGATATCTCTGAATAGATAGCATCACTTCTCAGCATTTTGGCTAAAATCAAGTATGAATAAAGACCGCAGGTATTTTAAATGCAACTAGCAATGGATGGTTTACCTGAAGAGACATAAAAGCAACAAATTATTATCTAGAGAGAAATGGAAAGGATACCATTGAAGTATACAGGATTTGCAGTAAGCTAGTAGTCAGCACTGTAATTTGAATAAAAATGAAGTTCATCTATAAATTTTGAATAATTGTGAAAGAAGCTATCTTGGGAGATGAGTTTTTTGTCACTGAAAGTGATCAAGAGTTGGGTAATGACCAGTTGGGTGGAATTTAAGCCTGGAATATATTGTTAAACTAGATAATTACTGTGATCATTGGGCTCTGTTCCTTGATTACAGAGAAAGAGGACAAATGATGCTAATCAGCCTAGTATGTGATTTGCTTTTTGACCTTTTAAGCAAATTAGTAAAAATATATTTTCTCTTTAAATTACTCAGCAGATAATCTAAGATAATGTAATTAAAATTTAAAAATCATGAGGCAGAATACTTCTAACAACAGAAATATTTGTTAGAACTATCCTTATGAGTTAAGGAGATATACAGTTCTGACTATTTAACTTAGATAAAAATCTATCTCAAGTGACAAGTTAGGGAATTTTTCATATAGTTTAGGAGTTTCAGACAAATAACTTGTTTAGATATGGTTTCATCAGGTCTCTGGTCTACTCTGTGTTTCAGTTGTATCTTCAAATTGGTGTTTCTCAAGGTGGCAGCCTGATGAAACATCCAAAGATCACATCATTAAGAGGGGATTGTTATGTGTCTCCAGAATTCTTTTCATAAATACCTATTTGTGTAATGATTGGTCTAATCTTCCAACTAATCTCAGTGGCCAGAAAATTCATAGAATTTGTCCAAGATGTCCAAAATCATTTGCTGTGTGGATTACTGTGACAAAAGGGGCAGTGAAGAACTTGAGATTATCTCAGTGATTATAGAACACTCAAGATATACCCAGTTCAAACCAACTCTCATAGCTACTTCATGGTGGAGAATTTTGGAATGATTGTTGAGATAACCGCAATGTCCATTCATGCAGTGAAAAACACTCCAAATAGTTTAAAATATATGCAAAAACACATGGTCTCAATTTCAGAGGTTATAAAAGATATTAAAAGTTCATAAATGTACATTGTCAGTTCTAGAAAAGTATAATTTCTAGAACTTATAATTATTGCATTCAAATTTTTAAAATTTTCAGTGATAGAGATCACTAACACATTTATTGTGCATTTGTGAACAAAGGTAGCCAATTTCATTGTATTTTCAAAATAAGTTATGAAACTACCAAAGACTCAGTCTGATTTTTATGCACCTTGGAAAACAGATTCAAATGTCCACTGCTGTCTATGGCCATAGTGGCTTCCAAAGCTACTAGAAAAAAAATGAACTTTTTTTTTTTGACCAAGAATAATCTTTCGATAAGACACTGTTAATCCTTAAAGATTAATTCTTAATCCCTTATTTGGGATTTCTGTCACTGTAGAACATGAGTTTAATTTCAAATGAATGAGTTTAACTGACACACACTTTCAGTACCCTTGGTCTTTTCTCTGTGTCTTGAAGAAATTACCATTGGTTCTTACTCTGTCTTTCTTGAGTCACACACAAATTGCTGCCAAGTGACAAGAAGAGAAATACAGGAACTCAAACATCTTTGTATAGAATATGTTTTGTATATAAATTAGTTTTGGAGAATGAATTATTATACCCTATTCCAGTAACAGCACAGAAAATTTAACTTTCATTATCAGATGGCAGAAAGCCATAAATTGTGTTCTGTGATGATACAGTTATTAGAAGAAATATCAATATTTCATTTCAGTATACATCTGTGTTCGTCTAGTGGTTTGAAGTTTAGAAACATATATAGTTGTATCATTCCATAGTATTATTTTCTCTTTTACCAATAGTTTTAAAAGTTATTCAAATGACTATGTATATATATAATATATATTTCAGATATTACATGTAAAAGTTATGATGGTAGTAGAAAAGACTAGGAAGCTCTAGATTAGATTTTAGCTCTAGCATTTAAGGTGAGGTAAACTTAAATAATCACTTAAGTCATTGTGGAACCTCAGGCTTCTTATGTGGAAAATAGGGCAGTTCTCTGTATGCATAGTGTTGCGGTGGAGAATCAATGAGATTAAATAATAAATCACAGGGTTTATTAGTTTTCAACATCTCAGTTCTACTCTTGACATAACTTAGAGGGTTATTGTAAGAACATAGGAGGAAACTGGGCTTCCCAGGTGACGCTAGAACCTGGTAAAGAGCCTGCCTGCCACTGCAGGAGACATAAGGGATGCATGTTCGATCCCTGGGTCGGGAGGATCCCCTGGACAAGGGCCTGGCAATTCACTCTATTTTTATTAGTAATAATTATTTTTATTAGTAATAATTCTTTACCACTGTTATCTAAATCAGTAGTCTCTATTACAATGAAAGGCGATTTGTTTCTAAAAAGGTAGTTATTTGAACTTCTGTATGGTTTTTGATTTCAGTAGCCTGAAACTGATGAGAAGAAAGTATCCATATTGACTTTTTTTATTTTTAAAATTCCCTCAATTTGGTTTTGAGTACAGATAGCAACATTTGACAAACTCAGAGCAAATATTTATATCATAAACAAAAGAATGAAGAAAAATTAATGAAAAAGATGTACACATCATACACAGAAAGTTAATTTTATTTCTACATAAAAAGGGATAACTATTTCTGAGCTAATGGGGGTGTATTAGGGATGAGTGAGGGAGGAAATGGAATTTAACCACCAGCGTGGTCCTCTATTCCTATCAGCCTTGACCACCACTACCCGGAAGTTACCCAATAGGAAGGATGGAAACTCCTAGATATGAGAATCTGTGGACAGATGTAATATTTACCCTTGACCCTGTCTGGAAGCTCAGGAAAATTCATCATTGTGGAATGTTCTAGCATGGAATCATTGCAGTGGAGAAAAGAAATGTTAGCAGTGTATGGGTAAATAGAAAAAGTCCAGAGATAAGTCCCCCTCACTATTTAAATTTTCCTACTGAATATAGAAGAGATTTGAAAATGTCCACAATAGAGTCAAGTATGAGATAAAAAGCAGTAAAGAGCTGAAGATGCTATGCTTGCCAAGGAGTTGGCATAGAAAGGGATGAAGAACTTTATGGTCAAGTTTGTGGTTCAGGAAGCCTAGCTGGCTTCTGAAGGGAGAATGTGGGACCTGAGGAGAGAGATGAGCTGATAGGGTGAGACTGCTAGTATTCTCTGGGTGTCATACTGCCATCCCTGCTGGGGAGAATGGAAAAATTAATCAGTAATGGATTCCTGAACGTTACAATGGGATTCAGAACATGCTACCCCCAAATGTGGCATCTTGGCATATGAAATACCATAAACTGAAGGAGTTCTTAAAAGGTGGCAGAAGCAGGAACGTCACTCTGACTCCTCACCCTCTCATCCTTCTTCTCTGAAACAAATTACAAAACTCTCATGTGAACGATACCTCACTATACCAGAAGGGGGAAGATATTCTTGTCACAAGGATTGGGAATTTGGGGTCAAGAAGTCTGTACAAACAATGATTGTTAAACCAACTCTTACCTTCCTAGTTACTTCTTCATTTGCTATCCTTGGCCCAAACCCCTTTGTCTTGTCAGTTCTTCACAAATATATTGTTTTTGTTGTAAAGGTATAAAAGCTTCCTGTCCTTGTCATTTCTTCAGATCTTTATTCTTTTGTGAGCACCCGTGTATATGCAAAAATTCAATATTATATGCCTTTCTCCTTCTTCTCTTTCTTTTTCAGTTTAATTTTCAGACTCATCTAGGGACCCTAGGTTGGGAAGATCCCTTGGAGAAGGGCATGGCAACCCACTCCAGTATTCTTGCCTGGAGAACCCCATGGACAGAGAAGCCTGGTGGGCTACAGTCCATTGGGTTGCAAAGAGTTGGACATGACAGAGTGACTAGCACAGGGACCCTAAGAGGGTTGAGAAACTTCTTCCTCCCCTATAATAAGTATATGCACAGTGAACCCTCCTTCCTTAATGTCACAACAGTAAGACTTTTAAAAATGTTTTTACTTATTTGTATCATTTATTTCCAGGTCATAATTTTTTGTTTCTTCAGTTTCTTCTGGTGTATCTTTTTCTTCTGTGCAGCCTCCTCTTACTAAATTGTTCTTTTTCAGTAAGGATCATCTCACTGTGCAGGTAGGGCTCATGTATGGGTTGATTGGACCATGAGTTCTGTAATTCCTGTGCCACATCTTTGGGGGCTTTTTATTCACCTGGATGTGTTCAATGACTAGAGAATCTGCCTGTAAGCCTTTAAGTTCAGTGTTACTCTCTGCACTTTCGAGCATGTGCAGTAAAAATTCAGCACTCTTTTTGAGCCACTGACCCTGTGTCCAGCCCGACTGTTTGGCCTGTGCACATTTACCAGTACTTCACCGTTTTAATGATGGAATGGCACACATTGCTTCTATAAAGGGCCACCCTTCAGATACTTTGGTGGCTTTTCAAATACATACACCCTTAATGACCTGGGCGGTTTCATGAGTGTTCCTAAAATGAAAACGAAGGTTTCAGCTTTGTGGTTTGCATGATTTTGTGGAGTTTTCTGGGTCAGGTGAATAGTGAACCACTAAGAGGTCACGTCAGGCTACTTATCAGAGAAGCAACGGTGAGACTCTTGAAGTTTTGATTACTAAAAGGAGAGTGGAGAGAGAGAGGACTCTGAATTTGATTGGCTATCTCATCAAATTTTATACAAACAGGAAGTGAATATGTTTATTATCTAAATTACTTCCTTCTGCTGTAAGAAATGAGCTTTTGAGAAGTATGTTGAATTTACTAAGAGAAAGATAATTCTATTTTTCAATGTTTAAATTGTTTGAACTACTGATACGGCAAATTTAAAGCTGCTATTATCAAATCGTATTTGTTAAATAATTATCAGTTTTATTAAATAAAAGTATATTTAATTAGCATTTATAACTTTTGGTCACCATGGAATAATCAGTAATTTTTGTGAGCTTATAATGTGTCAACCTTTAAAATCTAAAAAAGTAAAGATAACTGATTTGTTTAATTACATTTATTAACCACTCCTATCCACTACTCTAGGCTGAGTAATACGAAATTGCTGATGTTGGATAATTTTGAGCTACTAAAAGAGCAATTTCATTTAGTGGAATTTAATACCTTCCAGGATATATAGAGTGCTTTTTGGTCATTTCAGATTGGAAGCACCCAGAATAAATGATAAACAATGGTTGATAAGGTTTACAGGAGGATGTATTTAGCAAGAAACTTATTTTTATGATAAGCATAAAATTGAAAATAATTTTTTAAAAGTCATTGGATCTGGAAGACATATGTTTATGCTTCTTACAATTTAATCCAGTTTTTTTCCACTGTGGTCCAGAGAACCACAAAGAACTTTTTTCTGGTATTGACATTTGATTAAAGAAGACTATGAAATTATTTTGGAATGTTTTTTCAGATTTTTAATCATGTACTACTTATTATTGATCAAAATTTTCTGTTTATTTTTCTAACTTTTATTTATTATAAATGTTGAAAACATTGTTCAAGTCAACCTTAAACTTGATATGTGCATATATTCTTCAGTTCAGTTCAGTTCAGTTTAGTAGCTCAGTCGTGTCCGACTCTTTGCGACCCCATGAATAGCAGCACGCCAGGCCTCCCTGTCCATCACCAACTCCTGGAGTTCACTCAGACTCATGTCCATCGAGTCACTGATGCCATCCAGCCATCTCATCCTCTGTTGTCCCCTTCTCCTCCTGCCCCTAATCCCTCCCAGCATCAGAGTCTTTTCCAATGAGTCAACACTTGGCATGAGGTGGCCAAAGTACTGGAGTTTCAGCTTTAGCATCATTCCTTCCAAAGAAATCCCAGGGCTGATCTCCTTCAGAATGGACTGGTTGGATCTCCTTGCAGTCCAAGGGACTCTCAAGAGTCTTCTCCAACACTGCAGTTCAAAAGCACCAATTCTTCGGCACTCAGCTTTCTTCACAGTCCAACTCTCACATCCATACATGAGCACTGGAAAAACCATAGCCTTGACTAGACGGACCTTTGTTGGCAAAGTAATGTCTCTGCTTTTGAATATGCTATCTAGGTTGGTCATAAGTTTCCTTCCAAGGAGTAAGCATCTTTTCTTAACAGTAACTATTAAAGACTCATATATTGGAAGTTAGTGTTTATTAATATAGACAAGGTGGAGTTTTGGCTTTCCTGGTGGCTCAACTGGTAAAGAATCCTCCTGCAGTGCTGGAGACCTGGGTTCAATCCCTGGGTTGGGAAGATCCCCTGGAGAAAGGAATAGCTACCCACTCCAGTATTCTGGCCTGGATAGGGTCTGCAGAGTTGGACAGGACTGAGTGACTTTTACTTTCAATGCAAATAAGGTGGAGTTTTAGGATGTACATGAATGGAAGTGACAGTTTAGGTGAAAGGAGAATGTTTTGGGCAGGTGCGCTTAGCCCTGTCTTCTTACGCACTTCTGCTTTTTTGTGTTAACTCCAATTTCAGATGATTACACTTTATATATGGTAAAGTTTGCATTTCTGAGGTATATAGAGAAGTAAATCAGAAATAATTGGGATAATTCATTTCTTACCCTGTGTTTACTCAAAAAGCTTCCATAGTGCACAAGATAAGAAAAGTTAAAATCACAAATGTAAACCTGCTCTTACAGAAAGCAAGTTGGAAAAGCAGTATGTTTTCTAATGGAAATTATTGAAATATATAGACTATTAGCAGCTGAAAACAACTTTTTTCGTTCTCTTTTTCCTGAACACCCTTCTGCAAAGGCCTCTCCTGACCCCCACAGTGCTCTAGGCCAAGACCCCTTTTGGAGCAATCACAGCATTGAGTTTAGGGTGACTCTTCTTTGTGAAGAAACTTCAGAAATCCTGAGGACTGGTTGCCTCCCAAATCTGGAAAAGGGAATCAGATTCCATATATTCTTTCCATCTGTGATGTGCAAAGAACATAAATGTGTATGATCAATCTTGAAAACATTCCAAGAAAGTCATTTGGTGATGCAGTATTCATGATCTGTTGACATTCAAGATGAATCTGAGATGCCACAGTGATTCTCAAAGCCAAATTTATTAATATCTGTCAACTGGGATAATTTAGTATTTAAATCTATATCATTCTTGTCTATGTTTCTATACAAGAGATCTTCCATTTCCTTTCCTTACAAAACATTCCTAAACACAGTATCATGCTTCTGTTAACAATCCAAAGAAACAACTGTTTCACGTTTACTCAGAAACAGAATACCTCAGCATTTAATTATTTAGAAATAATGAACAATGACATCAGCATTTCTCAGTCTTCAGGTACATGTTGAGCTTTGAAAATCTGGTTCGTTGAAATTGTGACCAAGACATCCGGTTGTTTAAAACCTTGTGTTATTTTGGTCTTTCTATGAGTTTTTATGGAAATTACGTTTGCCATGGGAAATGAGATTATGTTAAGGTCTTTTCACAGCAAAAGGATCTTCCTTAAATTATTGTGGATTCTAAATTATTAGACTTTCTTCACTATGAATTTTGTCACAGATAAGATTATCACTTCTAAAGGAGTGAATGTTTTAAAGGCTAATGGCAGAAGTGGTGAACTGGAGAAAAACAAAATTAGCTAAGGTAATTTCCTTCCAATTTGTGATAAAGGCCAGAGTCTGAGATGGGAAGAAAGGAAGAAGCATTTGGAAAAATGAAAGGATTTGGAAATGAAATGTAGGGGAAAATGGGTGGTTAGAGAAAGAGTACCAGTTGTTAGAGTTTGCAGGGTTTCAGAGTCTTATCCTGAGGAATGCTGGTCAAGTAAAAATAGAAAAGGTAGTACTCATACGGATAATTGTACGATTCTGCTCTTAAAGGTGTGATCTAATTGAGAAGAAAGTCAGAGAGACATTTGTTGGCATCAAAAAGGTATATTCAGTTTTCTACTTTAAATTTTAAAAAATTTGAAAAACAGAATATAATAAAAAATGCCATTGATGATCTGAGGTAACTGAGAGGAAATTGCTTCTCTTTGGACTGAGAAGAGATTCAGGGAGGAGAAATGAAGAGTGGAAGGAAAATTCCTTGAGTACTGAGCATATGTTGGATACATAAGTGAACTATTTCATTCACGCTTATCTTCTAATGCTCACAACAGTGGTTCTGTTAGTAGGTAATTTTTTTCTCTAAAAAAGTTAAGTGCTCAAAAGGGTGGGGATATATGTACATATATAGCTTCTTCACTTTGTTGTACAACAGAAACTTAACATTGTAAATCAAATATACTCCAATAAAAAATAAAAGAAGTTGACTTCCCTGGTGGCTCAGACAGTAAAGAATCTGCCTACAATACCAGAGACCCAGGTTTGATCCCTGGGTTGGGGAGGATCCCCCGGAGGAGGAAATGGCAACCCACTCCAGTATTCTTGCCTGGAGAATGGACAGATGAGCATGGTGGACTATAGTGCATACAGTCCATGGGGTCTCAAAGAGTCAGACACAACTGAGCGACTTAACACTTTAACTTTCACTTGGACAATATCAGACAGTTAGTAATAGTGCTTGGCTTTCTTGAATAAGATAACAAACAATCTATGAAACAAACAAAACGAGGAAATGAAAAGAAAGAGAAACTGAGTAGAATATTTGTAACTGGATAAATAAAGAAGATAGACATTTCTGCTTAGAGACAGCATGTGAGCAAGAGAAGAAATGATATAAAATAGGGTATAGTGAGTATTAACTTCCCTGGTGGCTCAGACGGTAAAGCATCTGCCTACAATGTGGGAGACCCAGGTTTGATCCCTGGGTTGGGAAGATCCCCTGGAGAAGGAAATGGCAACCCACTCCACTACCCTTGCCTGGAAAATCCCATGGATGGAGGAGCCTGGTAGGCTATAGTCCATGGGGTCGCAAAGAGTCGGACATGACTTCACTTTCACTTTCTCAACCTAGGAATCCAGCTTTTAGGATAAGTTCCTGGTTCATCTAACTCACTGGCCACTTCTCAGTATCCTTTGCTGACTCCCCCTTCACATCCCCAAACTCAGTTCTCTGGACATCCCAGGACCAATAATAGGGATTTGTGGCAGAAGACCCTTAAAAAAAGCAATGTTCACTATTTTTTTAGATTCCTTTTCTGTGTTGGGTATACTGAGTTCCCCTTGTTTAATCTTAAGTATTAAGTGTCTATACATGCAATGGCCTTGTATTTGAAAACAGCCTTGAGTGAGAGGAATAGTGACCAATGGGAGGATAACTGTCAGCAGTTGTATTTCAGAGTAAGAGGTGACCAAGAGAATGACCATAATTCCCTAGAGGAATCATAAGAAATCTTGGAATTCTGAATGTCCCTCAATATGGGGGACATGAACCTGATTTATATATATGTGTGTGTGTGTGTGTGTGTGTGTGTATGAAAATTGACCCAGAAGAACAGGATTTAGAGGAGAACAAATTAAATATATTTGACCCTTATAATTCTATTTTAAATGGATTTTATTTTTGAAGGTTAGAAATAGAAGATTATAAAAAGTTATAACTAGGAGGGTAAGATCGCATGAGAGGTCTTGAAACTTGTTAGCCCTTATGTTGTTTATTATTTGGGTTGCTAAGTCATGTCCAACTCTTTTGCAGCCCAATGGACTATAGTGCGCCAGACTCCTCTGTCCATGGAATTCTCCAAGCAAGAGAACTGGAGTGGGTTGCCGTTTCCTTCTCCAGGGGATCTTCCTGATCCAGGGATTAAACGCATGGCTTCTGTCATGTCTCCTGCGTTGTAGGCAGATTTTTTACTGCTGAGCCACCAGAGAATCCCCTGTTAGCCATATGTGGATGCATATAATTCAAGTAATAATTAAAATAGATGGTCTCTATTTGTGAGATTCACCTAACCTGTATATAGCTCATGGTAACAGTGAATAGCTCTTTGCCCACTGAAACAGTGTTCCATTCACTAGATGTAATCTGTAACATTATATCTGCTCTGAACAGTGTTTTAAAACTTTAAAAAATAGTTTCCAATATTTAAATGCTGGGAGATTTCATAGAATCATCTGAAATTTTGACCTTTCCTGCAACATGGTGAAACACTGGCAGAAGCAGTTTAAGTTCACAGAAGGCAGTAAGCTGGGGCTTAGGAGCTGGTTGCTGTCTGTTCTAGGTGGAGCCAGTGTGCTCTGGTTCTGAGTGGTCCACACATCTGTGTCCCTCTTTGTCTCCTTTTGGGCTTCCCTGGTGGCTCAGATGGTAAAGAATTTGCCTGCAGTGTGGGAGACCTGGGTTTGATCCCTGGGTTTGTATGATCCCCTGGAGAAGGGAACAACTACAAACTCCAGTATTCTGGCCTGGAGAATTCCATGGACTGTATATATACAGTGCATGGGGTCGCAAAAAGTCGGACATGACTGAGCAGCTTTCCCTTTCACTTTGTCTCCTGTGTAACCCTTGTAGGCATTTGAATTGTTCTTAGGAAAAGAGGTTGCTTTTAGTCTCAATGATGGCAGTGACAGCACATCAGGATTGCGGGGCTCCTGCTGTTCGAGAGCATTAGGATCACTGTTTGCCCCCATCCCCACCCCAGAGTCCTACTGACATCTCTGACTGCTAGGTATCCATTTGGAATCTTGGAACAGTCATCTACTAAACAGCTTAAGAGGATAAATATCCCTCTGTCTACTTCCAGGGAGTCAGTTGGTTTTCAAGATACCTGGGATAGAGGCCAAGGGACAGCAGGCAGACCAGGAAATTACTGGAGGCTAAAGGTGGAAGTGTGGAGAAGGCAATGGCAACCCACTCCAGTACTCTTGCCTGGAAAATCCCATGGACGGAGGAGCCTGGTAGGCTGCAGTCCATGGGGTTGCTAGGAGTCGGACACCACTGAGCAACTTCACTTTCACTTTCACTCAGGAAAAGAGACCTCTCTATATTCAGCCCAATATCTTGAAACAGACTCTGTTGGTTATGGAAATACTGTGCTACCTTCCCTCCTTTCTCAGGCTTCAGTTCAGTTCAGTCCATTCGCTCAGTCGTGTCTGACTCTTTGCAACCCCATGAACCACAGCACGCCAGGCCTCCCTGTCCATCACCAACTGCCAGAGTCTACCCAAACCCATGTCCATTGAGTCAGTGATACCGACATCTCATCCTCTGTCATCCCCTTCTCTTCCTGCCCTCAATCTTTCCCAGCATCAGGGTCTTTTCCAATGAGTCAGCTCTTCGCATCAGGTGGCCAAAGTATTGGAGTTTCAGCTTCAACATCAGTCCTTCCAATGAACACCCAGGACTGATCTCCTTTAGGATGGACTGGTTGGATCTCCTTGCAGTCCAAGGGACTCTCAAGAGTCTTCTCCAACACCACAGTTCAAAAGCATCAATTCTTCAGCACTCAGCTTTCTTCACAGTCCAACTCTCACATCCATACATGACCACTGGAAAAACCATAGCCTTGACTGGACAGACCTTTGTTGGCAAAGCAGTGTTTCTGCTTTTTAATATGCTCTCTAGGTTGGTCATAACTTTCCTTCCAAGGAGTAAGCGTCTTTTAATTTCATGGCTGCAATCACCACCTGCAATGATTTTGGAGCCCCCCAAAATAAAGTTAGCCACTGTTTCCCAATCAATTTGCCATGAAGTGATGAGACTGGATGCCATGATTTTAGTTTTCTGAATGTTGAGCTTTAAGCCAACCTTTTCAGTCTCCTCTTTGACTTTCATCAAGAGGCTCTTTAGTTCTTCTTCACTTTCTGCCATATGGGTGGTGTCATCTGCATATCTGAGGTTATTGATATTTCTCCCGGCAATCTTGATTCCAGCTTGTGCTTACTCCAGCCCAGCATTTCTCATGATGTACTCTGCATACAAGTTAAATAAACAGGGTGACAATATATACCCTTGACATACTCCTTTTCCTATTTGGAACCAGTCTGTTGTTCCATGTCTAGTTCTAACTGTTGCTTCCTGACCTGCATGTAGGTTTCTCAAGAGGCAGGTCAGGTGGTCTGGTATTCCCATCTCCTTCAGAATTTTCTACACTTTATTATGATCCATACAATCAAAGGCTTTGGCATAGTCAATAAAGCAGAAATAGATATTTTTCTGAAACTCTCTTGCTTTTTCAGTGATTCAGCGGATGTTGTCAATTTGATCTCTGGTTCCTCTGCCTTTTCTAAAACCAGCTTGAACATCTGGAAGTTCACGGTTCACATATTGCTGAAGCCTGCCTTGTGAGATGAGTGCAATTGTGTGGTAGTTTGAGCATTCTTTGGCATTGCCTTTCTTTGGGATTGGAATGAAACTGACCTTTTCCAGTCCTGTGGTCACTGCTGAGTTTTCCAAATTTCCTGACATATCTTTCACAGCAGCATCTTTTAGGATTTGAAATAACTCAACTGGAATTCCATCACCTCCACTAGCTTTGTTCTTGGGCTTTGTAGGCCCCAAGAAATAGCTGAGTAGCTGTGACACAGAGACAGAAGGCATTCCTTGTAGAAGAATCAGGAGACATATTTAAAGTTGGAGGAGCAGCTGGAGAGCAGGGGAGGGGAAAATGGGTTTCTAGAGATGAAGTAGATGAAATCACTAGTGAAAGTCCTTTCAGAGGGAACTCATATTCAGGAGTCTGACGAATTAACAATAGTTAAAACAGTCTGTTGAGGAACTTCTTTAACTTGAGACTGTTTAAAGAGTTGTTTTCCAAATTTTAACAGCAAGCGATTTGTCAGAAATAATATCTGAAGAGAAAAAAGAAACACTTTCAGTCAGTTAAGATGGTAAATGTAAGCACCAGAAATTCTATTTGAATACTTTTAGGTAAATACATACTATGGTAGAATCACATCTAATGAGAAAGTTCTGTTCTAAAGTAAGAACATGAGACAAATATCACATATTAGAATTATCCTTGAAAAATTCCAATACTGCCCTTGTATCACTAGAGTGGGGCTTTTGCATTAAGCTGGAGAAATGGGTGACAAGATTGTGACCCCATCGACTGTAGACCGGCAGACTCCTCTCTCTCTGGGATTTTCCAGGCAATAATATTGGGTTGCCATTTCATTCTCCATGGGATCTTCCTGACCCAGGGATCAAATGCGTGTCTCCTGCATTGGCAGGCAGATTGTTTATCACCAAGCCACCTGGGAAAACTGTTGCACACCCTGGGGAAATGTGTAACAAGATAAATTAGGGGATATCTTCCCATTCCCCCCATCCATTCCCACCCCTCAAAGTGAAAGCCCACTGAATAAGAAATTGAATTTGTATAAATGCCACTCCGTGTGTGTGCTCAGGCCCACTCCATTATGTATTAAATAGGTTGACTTTGAGGTTTTATGGTGGGGTGATTTTTGGTACTCTTTTTAAAAGTGCTCTCAAGTTTGATCTGTTTTTCTTTTCATCATGCTGTTTCTAACATAAGTGAAAGAATGTTTTTATAAGACATTTAGTAATTATGGCTTACTTACAATTGCGTTATTTTGGGTAACCATGAACGTTTTTTTTTTGAAGGGACAGGCTGTGTTGCATCTAAATATGGTAAAGCTAATGTTGTGTTTTTTAAAGCACTGGTTACGCCGTGTACGTGGGATGTGTTAATGTGTAAATAACAGCCTGATAAAGCATACTGTATGGCCTCAATTTTCTTTCTGAGCTTGCATGTAAGGGAGTCGCAATCAACCAAAGGAGGATTAATCAACCCAAATGCTGCCTACACATTAGGACACATCACACTTCTCTTCACAGTTTGTTAGACACTAGTAACTCTCCTGCTTTTAAAACCACAACAGACAGCTGTTTTCCCACACTTTTTAACAGTGTTGAACAAAAGAAAGGGGAAAGGCATGGAGCTGGAAAAGTTTTATGACTTAAAAAAATTAACACTGACCTTATTCTAAGACCTGTAACTTCCTTTACATTCTCATCTCACATATATTTACATTTCTCTTCTTATAATTCACATGTACTTCTTATCTATGGCCTTGTTAACATTAAGTGAATCAGAAAAATACTGAGGATTTAACTAAAACATCATTGCTTTCTTTAGGATCCCCAAACAAAACCTTGTAAAGAATTTATAAATGTTTTGAATAGAGCTAAAATCAACACATCTGTTTTTTGATTAGTGACAACTTTTAAGGTGTGGTTGGGGACAGAATTCATCCATCTTTGGCTTTGTTCAAGTTTGCCAAACTGGAAGTTGCATACCAGCATGTCTGTGTCTCTATAAAATTGTTGTATTCTTAGCATGACCCTGGGAAAAGATTTTTTGTTTTTCTTTTCTTCTTCCTAGATTGGTCCAACAAGGATTGAAACAAATTGTGATGTATATATCTGGAGTGCATTTCTCTTGCAAGAAAAGGCTGCTAGGGATAATGGCATTGAAACATGTATAATATCATATATGAAACGAAAAAAAAAAATAAAGTTTGTAAAACCAAAAAAAAAAAAAAACAAAAACAGAAAAGGCTGCAGTAGAATCAACCCAAATAAAATTAATTTGTTAAAATATTTTCTTCTCAAGGGCATGTCACGTTTAGAATTAGCTTATAGTGTAGCTGAATAGTACTGAATTGAAAAGTACTCTGAATTTGATTCGTATTTGTTGCACTAATATTTGCCAGTATTTTTAAAAGCTATGAAACTTGCACTGTTGAAAATTGCATGTGTGTGATTTGCATGTGTGTCATCCCAAGGAGTATCTCAGTGATTCAACTAGGTTGTTCCTGTTCATTTGGTAGACTCATATACCATGTACAAACTCAGTGAGCTTATCTGCCACCTGCTTGCTGAGGACTAGCGATTCTTTATGCCTGGAAAACTAGCTTTTAAATGATTCTATTTGCATTTTAGACAAGAAACCATCAAATATAGATGTACATTGTAGATTATTTTGGCTGTGTCAGAATAAAGAATATAGAAAAGGTACAGCTTAAACACCATGGTGCAGATGGAGGTACTCGAGCTAAAAAGAAATGGCATTGAAATATATTTACATCTATGTAATTACTGCATCATAAATAGAAGCAAGAACTACAGTCTATGCTCTTTATATTTAATCCCTAATGGGCAATTTACCAGGCTCCCTCGAAAGTATAAAATGACAATAATCAGTGTTCTCAGACCCTTAGCCATCTTTACTGCATATATAATTAAAGGAATGAGTTCCTGCTTTGAGCGTTATATTCATGAGGACCTCTTGGACTGTAATTAGATACATTATCTTTATCACAGCTCAGGGTACATATTTTATGCAGCTCTTTTACCATTAATTTTGCTACTATTTCTCTTTAGTCACAGGGAAGAGATGGTGAAATAAAGTCACTAGTGAGTCATTGAGTCAGACAAACCAAAATGCATGGCCCTCCTAGATGATGGGGTTATGTAAGTCAGCACGTGCATTGACTGGGACAGGATTTATGAGCCAGATATTCTAAATGTCTTTTCTAAATATCTTGACTAGTGATATGAGTAATAGAGTGTTACTGGCAGTATGGTATTGTTATTGTTGTTGTTCAGTCACTCAGTTGTGCCCGACTTTTTGCGACCCCATAACCCAGAAGGATGGTATAGAGTTAACAGATCAGCCTGTGAGGGCTCAAAGTTGCCTACTGAGGTGTTCATTTGAAATTTATTTATGGCTAATCTCAGTTGGGTTGCTGGGAAATACTTCTATTCTGCTAAACAGTTTCATTTTGTAGGAAGTTTCCCTTCCCTTTCTTTCCACTGTCTCTTCTCTCTCTCCCCCACCCTTCATACGCACACATACACACACACACACACGTAATACACGATCCCATAAAATGATGAGCTTCCTCTTATAAAGATATCCTTTGAAATTATTTAACCATTGTTAAAGAGTTTATCTTTCAAATCTGAACTGGTGAATTTATGATGGTGAGGAAATTGTTTATGTTAAAACCATTAAAATGAAAGTTATGAACAGACAGTTCTTTGGGCAACAGGAAATGAACCAGATTGTGATTGGGTTTGAAGTTTATATCATTTCCAGGGATAAAGAGACTCTTTGATGAGTAGAGAAGCTGATTTGACTCTAAGGTTTCCTTGTCAATTCCTCACATCTGTGAGTTATGAAGCTTTATTCTGACAGCACAAAATTAACTCACTCTGTTGTCTTGATTGCTTTCCCACAGTGTTTCCTCCATGGCTCTGTCCCAACAATTGTTGCAGCAGGAGAATGAGAGTGGCTTTGCTTCATGGTAGGTTGGCCCCATCCACCGTGAGGGTAAGGAATCTGATATGGGGAAAGCTAGCCAGGAGGGAAATAGTTCTCATTACTTCAGTAGTCAATGGCAAAATTTTAGGTAGAGAGTTTTATCCATTTAGAGATGTGATGGTTGCTTTACCCAGCATGGGAGGAAAAGGCTAACCAGTTTTATCACCCTTTTCTTCCTAATTAAAGTTTAGGGTAAAATCATTTCTCCCTTACAGAGGCCAATGGGAACATCTACAGTGGGAAGTTTTTGGCCCAAAGCCCAGTACAAGATGCAGTGCAGAAATACTTTCCAGTATTGGGGCATTTGATGGTCACTGAACAAACACTGGAACACTATCTTGATTTCAAATTGAAATGCTTGGGAAGGTGGAATGTTTTAGCTCTGAATAATGTGCTATTATTCACATACTCAGGAGGATTAGAAAAGTCTCAGAGCTAGGTATGTCTGTGAAGAAAAAAGGCATTGTTTGTGAGTAATGATTTTCACACCCTTTATGATTTCTGGGAGATTTGATTATTTTGATAAATTTTACATCAGTTAATAGAGGATGTGCATAGATGAGTAAATAAGCAAGAATTTAAATTTCCTTTGAAAGCTTTATAATGTAGATTGTCATTTCTTGGGCCCCTTCGATTCATTTCACTGTTGAATAACATGAAGAGTCTTGGTTTGGAGACTAGCAAAAAGGGACTTGACTATTAATAGAAAACTGTGTTGAGTCAGATCATTACTTCATATATATTTATATATATATATACTTCATATATATATCATTACTTCATTCATATATATACATTTTTTTTCTATTCAAGTCACTCTAATGAGGGATGAGTGGCTGAAGGAATGGCCGTTTGTAGGAACCTGGGTACATAATCTGAAGAAATTAATTCAAAACACAAAAGCTCTTAGAAGTATCATATTATCTTAACATTTTATGACACCTTTTTATTCTTCTTTTTTGTATTTATCAGATAGCTTTTAATTAAACATAGTAACTTATAAGAAATAAAAACAATTTTATTTGTTTTTATTAAAAGTCAACAGTTTTAACTTGTTGACTTATTTAAGTTATTCAGTATCTTGCTATGTGTATGTATACATGTCCATATAAACATATATAGTTTATATATCCATAATCTCTGTTCTTTAACAGAAATGCAATTTTTTTTCATGTGAGAAAGTTGAATTTTGTTTAGTGTGCACAGATTTTACTTTAAAGGCAATGTCAAGGCATTAGAGGGTCTCAGGAAGAGTTATGCCATCAGACACAGACTGAATGGAGGATGAGTTGACTGTTGATAAAGGTAGAAGCAAGGGCACCAGTAGGGAGGCTATTGCTAAAATCAAGTTAGAAAAAGAGTGGCCTGCACTGAAGTGATATAGTTTATATGGAGAGAAATGAGCAAGATTATAATCTCAGTACAAAGCCAAATTGACTTAGCTGTTGAACTAGATGTGGGATGTGAAGGAAAGAGAACAGTCATAGATCACTTGCTTGGATTTTGGTCTGAATAACCTCATGAAGGGGTGTCATTTACTTGGATGGAGACGACTAGGGAAAAACGGCTTAGACGTTGATAAAAATAAACCTTGTTTTTGTTGTGTTAAATTTGAGGTGCCTAGTATACATTTTTCATGATATTCATTAAGTAGCAACTGGCTTTACAAGTGTGGACCTCAGGGAAAAGATTGAGACCTACTATATGAATTTACAATTCATCTACATTTACATTTTCTTTAAAGCCATAATAGTAGGTGAAGTATGTGTACATGGAAAAGAAAATGGATATTAGATACAATCTAGGGAGTCTGTGTAAACAGAGAAGAGAAAGAATATGAGGTCAACCTCTTGGCTAGTCTAACATTTAGGTTGGGGAAAAAGTTCAACAAACAAGACTGAGAAAGTGCAGTTAATATATCAGAAAGTAAATCAGAAGAGTATGGTTTCCCAGAAACTTAAGAGATGAGAGGTTTTGAAGAAGAAGTAACCATCAACTGTGAAAATACTGTTTGACTAAGAGTGAATCATTTGAGAAATGTGAGGACATAGAAAGCACTTATCTGATCTTGCAAGATAGAAGTCATTGTTAGTCAGCACAGAATATTTGGTGTGGTAGGAATTTCAGCCAGTCTAGGGTAGGTTCAAGAGAGTGTATAAGAGGAAATACATTAAGCACTGGCAGCAGTTTAGAAAAGAAGCAGAAGAGACAAATGGGGCAGAAAAGGAAAAGGAGTAGTGGTCAAAAAAGGGATTCAAATGTGGAAGAGAATTCAGCCTGTTTGCTTGCTGGTGGGCACAATTCAGAAGGGAAGAGGAAATGGTGATGTAGGCGGGCATGGGGATTGATTTCAGGACAGAAGTCACTGGATGTGTCAGTAATTGGTTTTGGGAAATGGGGTTATTTTCATTTTCTCAGTTAATTAAAAAGTGAGATTATCAGCTAAAAGGGAGAAAGCAGAGATGTTGGAGTTTTGAAGAGAGAGGTGTGATTAAAAGCAGGGAAATTGAATTAATAAGGAAATGCATTCATGGTGAGCTGTTAGATATGATAGTAGACTGTGGCACTGAGGATCCAATGGTTAGGACTTTGGAGATTTTAGGATGTGTTAGATAAAAGACGCTTACTTCTTGGAAGAAAAGTTATGACCAACCTAGATAGCATATTGAAAAGCAGAGACATTACTTTGCCAACAAAGGTCCGTCTAGTCAAGGCTATGGTTTTTCCAGTGGTCATGTATGGACGTGAGAGTTGGACTGTGAAGAAAGCTGAGCGCCGAAGAATTGATGCTTTTGAACTGTGGTGTTGGAGAAGACTCTTAAGAGTCCCTTGGACTGCAAGGAGATCCAACCAGTCCATTCTGAAGGAGATCAGTCCTGAATATTCATTGGAAGGACTGATGTTGAAGCTGAAATTCCAATAGTTCAGCCACCTGATGTGAAGAACTGACTTGTTTGAAAAGACCCTGATGCTGAGAATGATTGAAGGCAGGAGGAGAAGGGGCAACAGAGGATGAGATGGTTGGACGGCATCACTTACTGGATGGACATGAGTTTGAGTAAACTCTGGGAGTTGGTGATGGACAAAGATGCCTGGCATGCTGCAGTCCATGGGGTCGCAAAGAGTTGGACATGACTGAATGACTGAACTGAACTACTACTAATAATAGTAATGAAATTTAAAGAGATTTGGTGATACATCTTTGCTTATGCAGCTGGGGAAGAGGCAAAAGAAGAACGAGAAACCAAGTTTTCAGATTCCAAAGACACCCACTGTGTAGCCTTCCAAAATATTAATGATCTTAAATACTTCATCCTTTGTTAAGATTTTTCTGGCCATGAAGTTTCTCAGATAAATTTTGTGCTTAGTTGTCATATTTTTCCTGTTTTAAAATCTTATTTTGTTAGTGACAAAGTAAGGACTTATAATAGAGGGACTCTTCAGAAACAGTAAATAATCCCTGAGTGAGATTCTTACAAGTCATCCAGTACCCACTCCCCCATTGTATGTTAGAAAACTAAGTCCCAGAAAAATTAGAAGACTTTTAAAATGTCATTCAAATAGTTGCTTGGATTACAGCAGGGATTATATTTCTTGACAGCCATCTCAATGTGTTTTCCATCATGTTACACTGTCGATCGAACCTTAACTTCAAAAACCCTAAGTCTGAGAGCTGGAAAGGACTCTAGAGATTGAACTTCACCTTTCTCATTTTATGAAGGAGAAAATACAGATCCAGAAGATTAAATTGTTACTGCAAAGTTATCTAGTGAGTGTAATAAGTTAGTATGGGACCGTGCCTGCTTCAGGTTTCCACTGAGGTACCATAAGGAAAAGTATCAAATAACAGTGTGGACAACTTGTGTCCCTGTCCTCATATCCTGATTTTTAAAAGGAAACAGAACCCAAAAAACCATGACTCTTGCACCCCTCTGCCAAATCAAGGACATAAAAAAGATATCAGAGACCTTGGAAAGAGACTGGTAAGGAGATCTTTTTGGAGAAAGTTTGTGCTTTGCTTTGAGCACTCAAAATTAAATTTTGGAGCATGCTAATTTCTGAGCCCAGGCCTTTGGTGATCTTTGAGAGAACCACTTGATGTGATACCAGTAGATTTGGTGATAAGAGTCGGAAGAACACTGCCTTGGCTTTGCTTAAACTTTCAGAGTTCTCACAGAATATACCACCACTTCTTGTGAATCAGATATGGGTCATTTAAAACAAAAGAGCCAACATGAGACTTTTGGCTCCTGTCCCACAGTGCCACGCAAGGGGCAGGAAGACCTCTGCAGCAGAAGAAAGAAGGTGCATTGTGGGATGTCCCACTGCCAGCCAGCATAGAGGTTCATTTCCCCAGGGATTTGGGCTCTTTGGGACTCAGGAGCCCAGGAGGGAAACTCCACAAGGCCCAATAGAAGAAGCTAACTTCTGTCTTCCTTCAAGGCCAGAGAAGACTGTCAACCTGAGATGGCACTAGTCCAAATAAAAACCATCTGATCTCTTCATTCACTGCAGTGAGTGAAGGAAAATCTCAACTAGGACAGGTGGAGGGCAGAACACCAACTCCGTGAAGCAAATCTGGATTGTGGAAGAGAAGATTTAGTGATCAGAATATTTCAGTAGATATTCTACATGCTGAAATGAAACTGTTTTTTGACTTACCAATATTTTAAGACATTGTGTTATCTAGGAGTGAGTGGGAACAAAAGCCCTGTGACTGTCAGAATTTTCATCAGGGGTAAGAAATTCATGGACAGAGAAATCTGGCGGGCTACAGTTTCAGATCAGATCAGATCAGATCAGTCGCTCAGTCGTCTACAGTTTACAGGGTTGCAAAGAGTCGGGCACAGCTGAGTGACTAAACCTTACTTACTTGGGGAAGGATACACCCAGGAGAGGACAGAACTGAAGTTGCATTTTGGTCACAGTCTGTGGGTCAGCATGCTGGGACTGCAAGAATCATCACACAGTCTTCATTGCGCTCAGCTGTCTCCAAATGAAAGATGTGAGAACTGAAAGAAGAACAAATTTGTTTGGCTTTTATGATCACTTGTCACAGAAAATTAAGAAAATATTCTTACCTTAGTTTTGTGTGTTTTTTTAAAATTTCACTGCAAAGCAGATTTTCAGGAATGTTTGGTGAAGAATGAATGGATGACATAAAGTGGTGCTATCACGGAGAGGCCTGAGATGGGGAGACGAGCAGAAACAGCTGCAGACGCTAATGCCAATCAGAAATGAAGCTAACGTCTGGGGCACCCAGGGAAGAAAGACACAAACATTGTGCTGTGTGCCAAGACCAGCCCCCGGGCCCATCCTAGTTGTGTTTAGGACACCAGCAGTGAAATGTAAATATGGGTCAGCCGAGTTATTTTACTTAGGCCAAGGCTTTCAGTCAGAAAAAGAACACATGGAGCTTGCTGGCCTGTTTTGAAGGCTGTGGAACCTGCCATAAATCTTCTTTCCATCTCAGAAGGATCAACAGGGGCAGCAGGCGCCCTGCCTTTTTCCCACCACTACTGGCTCTGGCATATGCTCAAAATCATCACCCCTGCCTTGCACTCTCAGAACTGGACTGCAGCCACCAGCGAGGCTTCTTTTGGACTTCGTGTCCAATTACAGCACTTCTGCCAGCCTGAATGGCTGGAGGCCTGCAATGAGTGACTCTTAGCGAAGGTCCAAGTGTCTCCAGACTGATCCATCTCACAGACTGGCTGAAGAACTTGGTTTTGGATGCAGGCTTTTATTCTTAGGCAAAACACAGTATCCTTATGACACAGGCAATGTTAATGCCACATCCCCTGTGCTATATCGTGGTGTCTCTCAGTAATAAAACTGGAGAGAAACATATAGAAAAGATGTGGCAAGAAATCATAAAGCAACCAACCGGACTTCTTGGTGGTCCAGTGGTTCAGAACATGCTAATGCAAGGGGACATGCGTTCGATCCCTGGTCTGGGGAGATCTGACATGCCACAGAGAAACTAAGCCCGTACACCACAACTGCTGAAGATTGCACCCCACAACAAGAGAGTAGCCCCCACTAACTGCACAAGGCAAGGAAGACCCAACCCAGCCACAAATAATAAATAAGTAAATAAATAAAATTATTAAAAAAAAAAAAGCAACCAACCATGTTTTGGAATTGGATTGAAGGATATTATAAAGAGAAACTATTCTTTATACATTTATAAATCAGCCATCAGATCAGATCAGATCAGTTGCTCAGTCGTGTCCGACTCTTTGCGACCCCATGAACACAGCAGAGCCTAAAGAATAGTTAGGTTTCAAATGATTACTTGTAGACTTTCATGGAAGCTCTTCAATCATATGGATTGTTGTGAAAGTTGTATTTCTTTCCTTGATTGACTTAGTCACCCTTTAACTGTATTTCAGGTATATTTTTAGTTAATCTACCCTCAGCCAATGCCTTTCCTTGTCACACTGCCAGCCATTTCAGGTTTTGTTCTATTGAAATATGAGTACTGAACAATCGATGCTTTTGAATTGTGATGTTGGAGAAGACTCTTAAGAGGCCTTTGGACTGCAGGGAGGTCAAACCAGTCAATCCTAGCAGAAATCAACCCTGAATATTCACTGGAAGGATTGTTGCTGAAGCTGAAACTCCAATACTTTGACTGTGATGAGGAGACCCAACTCATTAGAAAAGACCCTGATGCTGGGAAAGATTGAGGGCAAGAGGAGCAGGGGCGACAGAGGATGAGGTGGTTGGATGGCACCACCAACTCAATGTACATGAGTTTGAGCCAACTCTTGGAGATAGTGAAGGACATGCTGCAGTCCATGGAGTCGCAAACAGTCAGACACGACTGAATAACAAACAATATATTACCATAAAACATATATGGTGTAAAAAATGTAGAAATGTGCAGTGCTATTTAAAACAATTTTCTCAATCCTCTTATTTGGTAGTCTGCAAATATGGCCACAGTTCATCTCTAATTCCTGTATCCAGAGTCTTCACAATGTGACTTTACAGCATCTGTTTCCCCACTTTTGAAATCTCAGCTGACTGTGTAGCTTGCTTTGGCCAGTAGAATGCATAGTGTGCCTGTTCTAAGTCTAAGGGCCTCAGAGGCTGTTTCTGTCACCCTGGCCAATAATATGTCAGTTGGCACACATGTGAATAAGGCCATCCAAATTTGGTGAGTGGCCGACCCACCCGCCAACTGTAGCAGCATAAGTGAGCCAAATGGAGATTAGCTAACTTGCCACCTTACACAGAACTGGGAGCCAAAAAAAGTGATTGCTCTGAACCACTAAGTGTTGTGTGGTTTATTATGTAGTAATAATTGGTATATCTTGTTATGTCATTTGTGGAGTTCTTTTTTCCCTCATTTTTATAAGCCCACATTCCTGACAGAAAGCTTTGATAGTGTCTAGAGGCTTACTGTTGGAAGAGACCACAGCTAATGGTGGAGATTGTCTCTTTGTACCATTGCTCTGCTTCACTATAACTTTGAGAAACTTCTGCCTCTTAAATATGATTATTTCTGTAATTGCAACAGAGAAAGGAAAGAGTAGAAAAGAATCCCTTGTTCCTCTAGTTTCCAGCTATAATGTCACTGGCCATTGGGGGTTAAGCATACGAGTGTACCATCTAACCTAATTTGGGGTCATGACCTTTGAGGGTAGTGACCTGTCCGTTTTCACCCTGGTATTCTACCTAGCCCTTAGCCCCTGTGTTAATACACCGTAGTGGCTCAAACACAGTTACATGAAATTAAACTGAAATCATATGAATCCCTAACTATAATAAGGGAGGACATAGTACCTTATTCATCCAGCAGTTGCGTTCCAGTTTCACACACATTATCCAGCTTTCTGAACAGTCTGAAATATTTAGGATTGTGACGGATTTGGTCAGGACTGAGCAAGATACATCAACTCTTGTGGAATGTTCAATCTAAATTTAGGAAAAATTCTAAAATCCCAGAGAATGGTATCTGCAGATACTCTTAGTAGACCCAGATAAACCCGGGGGGGGGTCCTAGAAAGGTCTGGACTGAAGAAGCTGTCAGCCACTGTGTCATTTCTTAAGCCCTAAATGTGTGTGAATTAAAATTTTGGGGGGTCCAGGATCTATGATCTGAGAACGTATTATTTCCCAGGCCTTATGAACTCAGTATCCTAGAGAGCAGACAGCTTTTCCAGGCTAGCACAGGAGAGCTCCTCCATAGTATGATAATCAATATCTTTATTCAGGAAGTAGCCTATAAGATTCCCCACTGATGAGAGCCCTCTCCCCTCATTATTCATCACTGCCTCGTCCATATGTTTCAGGTGTCCTGAGCACTTCCTTCTGTTTCCTACTTCTGTGCTTTGTGCTTTATTCCTGCCTAGACTATAAAATTCTCATATAAAGTTCTCATGGTGGTCACCTTTTCAACTTTTAAAACTCAACTCAAGTGCATCCTCTTTTGTAAAACCCTTTCCAACTGCATCCCTTCACATTCTTCTCTTAAATAAGACTTCTCTCTCTCATGATGATTTTTTCTGTGAGTGTGTGTGCAATATTTTGTCATTGCTTATGGACATTTTTGCAGGAGTTTGTTACCACCTTTTCACCTTTTTAAAGGCAGAAACCATTACTTACCTATATTTATATGAAACTTTCACATCAGTGACTGCTTCATACTGATATTCAATGAATATCTATTGAAAAATGTGTAAAGAAATATTATATTGTCTAGCATTCTGCTTTTTTGAAGTGGTTAGTAAATCATTCTAAACATACACCCTTTCAAGTTTGATGGGTTTAAATAAGTATTACTTGATTATTTTTTGTTTGATTATTTTCTTTGTTACTTAACATCTCAAAGTCTTAGGAGCAGCAGTGTTTTATATCTAAGGGAATATATTTTTTTCTTTAGTCAGAGGTTTGTGCTTTAGGCCAATAATGAAACAGAAGATCAGTTACATTGCTGATTCATGCTTTATTCACTTGGAAATTTTATTAATGGAGTGCAATTCTATATGTTAGAAATTGTGAGCAATATGTAAGCAGTGCATATAATTATGCATATATATGAAACTACGAGTAGGAATAAATAATACTTTTAAAAAATCATATAGTAAAAATAACTTATTTAAAAAGCATACTGAAACAGGAAAAAATATACCATATGGCTTATATCAGTAAATTACTAAATCACTGTGATCAAGTTTAAATTTTCTTCATTTTAGTTTTTTTAATATAAAAAATAAGACCTATAATAAATAGTTACACTCCTCCAGAGACTGCAAACTGGAGTGAGAAAATACAGAGTGATCATTTTGATCACTTTAGGAAAATAGCAAGCAGCAATCACGGTATAAATAATATATTTTAGCTTAAAAATCAATGTGTGATGAATTGAGCTGACACTATGACATTAATACTTTAGGATATCTCAAAGCCTCTCATGCATACGATCCATGTAATAAAAGCTGATTCATTCTCACTCTTGGCAAATCTGAGAAATGTGTCAGTATCTTAAACAGAGAGTAAAGGAAATGACCAAAATATTTTAGGAATAAAAACCTTCTCAAGAGGAAAAAGAAAAATTCTTGTGTCTGAATTATTTAGTTTGGCTTTTTAACATTGGTCAGATTTCCTGAATAACTTTTCAGCTCCTACTACATTTATATTAATACATGTATCAAGGGATATAGGAGTGGCCAAAAACACTGGGGGTAGAACAGAGAGCAGAAAGAAGGGAGAAGCCATGTTATTCTTTGCTCGCTTTTCCTATCTTCCAGAGGCTTTTCTGCAGTATCTACACTATCTTGTGGCTCACTTAGGACCAACTCAGCTGCACCCTTGAAAGTTTCACTACCCACCAGATGGGTCGTGGATGTGCAGTCACCAGTGAGAGCCTAAATTAAAAAAAAATCACCGGAATCAGATTAAAAAATGATTTCTCCTTTTGCCAGCCAAACATGTTGCACTGTTGCACAACTTTCAAGATATAAAACCAGTTTACTGTTGATTTCTTACAAGATAAGGGAAGAAAGCTCTCAGACTTTCAATGTCTAGGAAATATTAGTATATCTTTTTATCTCTTCCTAAACTGAGGTGAAGGAGACAAGCACTCTGTCTTTACTGTCACATTGTACACCCTTGTACATGGCAGTACAAAAAGCAGATTATTACCACCCATGGAGAGTTAATATACCTCAAATGTCCTTTTTAGTTATATGAGTCCTTTTTAGTTATATGAGCCCTGTAAAGAAAGATTGCGATATTAAAAAGCAGAGACATTACTTTGCCAACAAAGGTCCATCTAGTCAAGGCTATGGTTTTTCCAGTAGTCATGTATGGATGTAAGAGTTGGACTATAAAGAAAGCTGAGCACCAAAAAATTGATGCTTTTGAACTGTGGTGTTGGAGAAGACTCTTGAGAGTCCCTTGGACTGCAAGGAGATCCAACCAGTCTATCCTAAAGGAGATCAGTCCTGGGTGTTCATTGGAAGGACTGATGTTGAAACTGAAACTCCAATACTTTGGCCACCTGATGCGAAGAGCTGACTCATTTGAAAACACCCTGATGCTGGGAAAGGTTGAGGGCAGGAGGAAAAGGGGTTGATAGAGGATGAGATGGTTGGATGGCATCACCGGACTCAATGGACATGAGTTTGGGTAGACTCCAGGAGTTGATGATGGACAGGGAGGCCTGGTGTGCTGCAGTTCATGGGGTCGCAAAGAGTCGGACACGACTGAGTGACTGAACTGAACTGATAGAGAAAGATGAAAGATACCATCCTCAAGATTCTGTAGCGCTTCCATAACCATGGCTCCATGAAATAAAGAGATCAGATAAGTATTGAAAAGGGTTAACTTCTGATAGGGTTGATTGTAACAGTATGACAAACTCAGAAAAAAAATTAGATGATTTATCACTTTTATCATGTATATAGTTTTTGCATATTTATCAATATAGTTGCATTTAAGCAAAATTTAATTGTAGTATCTGCTATTTCAAGAGCATTTCTTAATTGCTAAGATTCCACAAGCTCTTGCATGTTATTTTTTAATAATGTATTTTATTGAAGTATAGTTGGTTTACAATACTGTGTTAATTTCTGATATACAGCAAAATGATTTGGTTATATCTATATTTAGTCTTTCTCATATTGTTTTCTATTATGGTTTATTGCAGGATATTAAATAGAGTTCTGTGTGCTATACAGAAGGATCATGTTGTTTATTGATTCTCTGTGTAATAGTTTACATCTGCTAATCACAAAATTCCAATCCATTCTCTCTCCCTTTCTCCCTCCCCCTTGGCAGCCACAGTCTCTTCCCTTTATATCTGTGAGTCTGTTTCTATTTCATAGATAAATTCATTTGTGTCATATTTTAGATTCCATATATAAGTGATAACATATGGTATTGGTCTTTCTCTTTCTGACTTCACTTAGTATGATAATCTGTAGGTTCATTCGTGTTGCTGCAAATGGCATTATTTTATTCTTTTTTATGGCTGAATAGTATTCTGTTGTATATATATGTACTACATCTTTTTATCCATTCATCTGTTAATGGACATTTTAGGTTGCTTCCATGTCTTAACTGTTGTAAATAATGCTGCTGTAAACCTTGGAGTGCATGTACCCTTCCAAATTATAGTTTTCTCTGGGTATATGTCCAGGAGTGGGGTTGCTGGATTATGTTGCAACTGCATTTTTAGTTTTATAAGGAACCTCCATAATGTTTTCCATAGAGGCCGCACCAGTTTACTGAGTGTTACCTTTTACAGATACACAAAAGATACTCAACTCCACTTACACATTTTTTCATGTGATGATTTTTCTGTGAAATTAAGAACCATTTCAACAGTGCAGATTTTCATAATTTCTGCCTATTTCCTTTTCTCTGTTTGTGGGAGATCCAGTAGTCCATTTCGGCATCTTTCCCTCTCAGAATGGCACTTTTCAGAGGGTGATAATTTCCAGATCTGTTGACCATTAAATAGTTCCTATAGGCCCTTAGTTTGAAGCACAGAAATAGTAGTAATTATCAAAGAGGATCATTTCAAATTTAGTGGCACTAAATATTTATCAGTTGATCAACAGAAAGAAATAGTATTCATGATGTATTTCCTGATGCCTCTTGTAGGTCTTATCTCTAGATCTTCACTGCCCTTATGGGAACCACTAGCCACATATGGCTATCAAGCACTTGCAGTGTGGCAAGTCAAAATTGAAATGCACTGTAGGTATTACATACTAGGTTTCAAAAATTTAGGATCAAAAAACGTAAAACTGCTCACCAATCATTTTTATGTTGATTACAGTTTGAACTAACAATATTTTGTATATGTTGTGCTAAGTAGACTATATTAAAATTGCTTTCACCTAATTTTTAATGTGGATACTATAAAATTAAAATTGTTAGTCACATTTGTGACTCATTGTATTTATGTTGCTGTCATAATTCTAAAAAAGATTCATTTTATGTTTCAGACAGCTTCTAAAATCAACAGTATAATACACCTACACAGTGAGTGCACATTCCTGTTAATCCTGTCCATGGTTTACAGGTTAAGAATTTATGGTACAAATAATATTCAGTCAAACAAAAACCAAATGCCATTTGGTTCTCTAAACTTAGCATTTTGCTTTGCTAACTCAGCAACTTGCTTCTCTGAATTGCATTTGGATTACAATAGACATGGGTTTTGGAATGATATCAGAAATATTCTAAGTTCTTTATTGTATATACTGAGGCTGTTGTTAGGATGTTGATCACTGCCTTATGAGGTTCCAGAGACATACCTCATTTCATATTACAAATGCATTCCTAAGAGGTTATGGACAAATAATCTTGTAACTTTTAAGTATATTCTCACTTGACAAACTAATATTTAAAGGTAACCTCTAATAAATCATTTGGTCAATTAAATGAGAAAATTAATTACTTTGTTGCCCATTATTTGACCAAAACTTTCATTTAATCTCCAGAAAAAAATTAAGATAATTCCCAAATATCTCAAATACAACATGTCTTTTGAAAAAAGTAAACTTGATTCATGCCTCATCTAAATTCCTTTCTGATGACTAATAGCTTCTACAACTTGGTTGAATCAAGAATGCTGAAACAAACAAAGTGTTCAGGTTTCATTGATTTCCATTTCTTTGTCATAGTAGTAGCAGCTTGTAGTCAATGATCTTTGAAGTTCCTCTTACCTCTAATTTTCTTTGACATTTTTTTCTGAATCCAGATGTTTAATATATTGAGTATTCTTAAAGCAGAATACATAATAGTTAGTATTGTTTGCGATTCAAGAGTAGACTGTACTCCTAAGTATTGTTTCTCTGCTGCATTGAAATAATTATGTAATCCTCTTCATATTAAGGAGTGTTTGGTTTCATATTTTATTTTGAACACTGACACTTGGCAAAATGAGTACTCAAGTCTTAAAAGTAAAGAATCCGAAGCATATGGTGATAAAAGCTATTAATTTATTCCACTTCTATTTTTTAATATTTATTCCTATCTTTTATCTTTCTCCTCTCATTATCAATTCTGAACCTCTCCAAGGAATCTATTTAAATTTTTAGAACTACAAAACATCTTTTCTAACCTCTGTTGTATTCACTGCTTTCAAAGGAAGAGTGATTAAAATTTTTTTAATAGAGTAATCATTATAAAACATTGTATTTTAAAGCTTTTAAAAATTGTCTTTTAGGAAAAAAAATATAGCCAGCACTGAGTTCTCCACAAAAGAGTGAAGGGAACACACCAATAGGTGCTAGTACATTGTCTCGAATAGTTTGCTCGAATCCTGAAGCCTCATTTGACTTGATTTGTGTAGTGACTTCTTGATTTGCTGGCACAGTGGTCGCAGTGATGGTGCTGACGACAGTGGTAGGGACAGCTCCTCTAGGTTCGCAAGGACCTCAGAGCTTACCTCGCTGTAGAGAGACTGCCCCGAAAGCCTTACAGACTGTGGGTCTCATCATAAATTTGTATGCAGGGTGTACAGGATTGCTTTTTGATGGGAAGGGTACCTGTGAGGACTTCCCAGAGCCAATGATGAAACATGATAAAACATTCTTTTACATTTGACTTTTTAAGAGATAAATGATTCTTAAAGTCTGACAGATGTTTAATTTTTTTCAGATTTTTTCTTTTTTTGTTAGTTGAGGAGAGTAAATTTAGCATAAAGAGCTTTCAAGAATATTTTAGAGTTTATAGTTGTGGGTGAAAAGAATCTGATTGTTAATACTAAGAGGAGAAGATTTTACAAGTTCGGAATCAAGGAAGCATTGGCCATCATTTGTGATGTGCCACAAGGAGCAATCACTGAACTATACCTGCTTCCTGCCGCGAGAAGTCCCAACCTGTCCTCTAACCTGAAAGGAACTTCTAATTACAGATGAGAATCAGGCAAAATGTTTGGTACTTGTCCATAGTCAACAGATCAGTAAAACTGGATTGTTCCAGTGATTAAAGAGAAACAGTACCATTTCCCTGCTTTGCAACCTGAACAGGCAACACAGAAACATCAGTCTGTGGTCTCACTTGGTGTTCCAGCACACTGAAAGTGGCCTTACTTGCATGTTTGAGAAACCAAGTCATGCTGCGTTTACTGATATTAATTGTCAGAAGATACGGTGAATGGCCAGGGGATTCAGTATAGTTTTGCATCAGTTATTGCATAAATCATACAGCTGTTACATATTGCTGTTACATATTTCTACCAGTGAAGAAAGTAAAAATTAGCTGGGGAAAGAAAAAAGAAGAAAACAGTGTTGTGTAACGATGTGTTCCCATCATGACTTCTGAAATGTGTTTGTTTCAAAGAGCTTTTGAAACCACAGCAACATGATTTTTTTCTTAGAAATACCAAAGATAGTGATCTAAACACAGTTTCAAAATGTGGTTCCCTAATTTCTCCCCCCACCCCTGCCCCACCGGCACAAACATCATAATATCTTTCTTAGGTATAGCCTTCTGGTTTGGGGAAGAGGGACACTGGAATATGTCAGCCATAAAGAACAATTCTTGACTTAACTAATAGGTCGAATTAAGGCAGGATGGAATTATTCCCTTCTGAGTCTGCTCATCCTGAAACTAATCCCTGTGATTCAAGTGGTAAGAAGTACAGTATATGAAAATGGCAAACAGTCCATATATTATGCCTTTAAGGAATGCTCAGGTATTCTTTATTCCAATGCATTCTATCCCAGTACTAAGATTTCAGAATTTATAAGGGGATCTTCTTTTTTTCCCATTTGGGAGAGTTAGAAATATCTTGAGTTCAGAAGATTTTATTGGCGTTGATTCATTGCTGTCTATATTATACCAAAAAATAAATGATGCTTTAAAAAATACTTCTCATTTACAATCAGATTGATAATTGTCAGCCTCAACAGTTGAGTGTTAAAATATTTTAAAATAATGTAGGGAATGTGCAGTGTCACCATAAGGGGTAGTGTCTTCATTGAGGTCAAAGATTTTTGTCTGTCACTTCAGTCATAAGAGAGACTTTGCTGGTAAATATAAGGTGGCATCAATTAGATTTTAAGCATCCATTTCACAATCTTAGGTTTTCAAAGTAAATATACATTGTAAATATATGTTCACTTATTTGGAGTATTTTGTTTAGCATGTGGTCCAAATATTCTGTTACAGAATTTTCTATAATAACTAACTTATAACAATGGTTATGCATGTAAATAATGAAGGAGAAGAGATAGTACCATTATGTGATACTATATCAAAGTCTGTGCTAAAATGCTTTAAGGGAAAAAAATGAGACACACATGTATGAAAAATAACTTGTTCTTAGTCTAAAGCCAGTTATCTAGACTACAATAGAAACATATGTTTCACATTTAAAACATTATTGATACAGCTTTTTTTAAAAATTTTATTTTATTTTTAAACTTTACATAATTGTATTAGTTTTGCCAAACATCAAAGTAAGCCAGAAAGAAAAACACCAATACAGTATACTAACGCATATATATGGAATTTAGAAAGATGATACAGCTTTTATAATATTTCTCATTATCTTTTAAACTAGGAGGGGCCCTTGAACTTAAGATGTGTTCATCAAAATCAAAGTAATGCAATCAAATTGAATTTTAAAAATCTCAGAGAACCAAAAAATCATACCAATTAATAATCAAGCTGAAAATTATATTTAGAAGCAAAATATCATTAGACCAGAAATATAATTAGTTTCCCAATTAAAAAAAAAAGTTTTTTTTGGAAAGCAAAGACTAAAATTAGTATGAAAATTTTTTCAAAAATTTATTTATTTTTTGTGAGAGAATCATTATTTTGATATACTTCATAGCCACAATTATGTATAAACTCAGTATTTTATTATGAAAATAATGATTCTCTGTATCATTCAGACATTATACTCACCATCTACCTCTGTCACTTTGCTCCATGTTCCCAACTGGTTCTACATTCCCGTTTTCTTGTTATATTCTTTTCATTTTGGGGTTTATAGTCATTCCAGAACTTAAACTCACAGTGATAGGCTGGTTGGAAGAAATGTTTCAGACTTTGCCTTATGATAATATTGTATTGTAAAAATAAAATAGATTTGCCTTATTTTAATCATCTAAAATTCCTCTGTCCAATTTGGCAGCCTTTAGCTGTGGTTATTTACATTTAAATTAATGAAAATAAAATCAAGAGTTTGGCTTCCTTGACTACATTTGAAGTGTTCAGTAGCCTCATGTCATTAGTAGTAACATATTAGAAAGTATAGAACAGTTTCATCTTGCAAAAAATTTCTGTTGGAGAGGACTGATAGATCTATTGGCAAACTTTTGGACATGCCAAATAGAATGTTACAGCATTTTCATAAGTACAGAAAAGAATAATGACTCTATCTCATCATATAAACTCTAATAACAAACCAGGAAGGCCTAAACCTGAAGGCCTAATCCAGTTTAGTGCTGAAAGTGCAGCACTAAACTGGAATTCCATTAAACTTGGGACTAATAAATTTCTCATATATTTTGTTGTCTTGACTTTCCAGTATCTTCCTTTCTTCCTCTACCACTATTTTAAACATACCCAAGTTTATGTGGCCATTTACTTTTTTTCTGTACTTTTAAATAAATAAAATGATTACAAGTTCATCTCTACTAAGGATTCTCTGACTTCCTTTTCTGACTCACCATTTAGGCTGACCATGGACAACACTGGTATTGTCAGAGATGGCAGAGTAGAAGGACAAGCACTCATCTTCTCCGAGAACTTCAAAATTGCAACTCACTGCTAAACAACCATCACAAGGAGAAGGTTGAATCCCACCAAAAAAAGATACCCCGCATCCAAGGTCAAAGGAGAAGCCCAGAAAAGACTGTAAGAGGTGCGAAATCACATTTAGAATCAAACCTCATATCCGCCGGAGATGCTCGGAGGGCTCAAACAAAACCTTCTGCACACCAGGACCCAGAGACCCCGTAGAGACTGAGCCAGACCTACCTCTGAATAAGTGTCTCCTGTAGAGGCATGGGTCAACAGTGGCCTGCCATGGGGACGGGATGAGGGCTCTGGATGCAGCAGACCTGGGAAGCATGCTGTGTGGCCTAAGTCCTCTTGGAGGAGATCGCCATTAGGCCCACCATTGAGCCACTGAGCAGACAACCCACAAACTGGAGAACTATTATACCAAAGAAGTTCTTGCACTGTTATAGAAGTTCTAGGACCCAATCTGGGATCCAGCAAAAGGACTGAGAACCCCCAGGGAATTTGACTTTGGAGGCCAGTGGGATTTGATTACAAAACTTCCACAAGACTGGGGAAACAGGCTCTTGGAGGGCACAAAAAAACCCTTCTGTGCACGAGGACACAGGAGAAAGGAGCAGTGACCCTACAAGAGACTGACCTAGACTTCCTGTGAGTGTCCAGGAGTCTCCAGCGGAGCTTTGGGTTGACAGTGGCCTGTTGCGGAGTCAGGGGCACTGAATACAAAGGTGGCTGGCATAAGTCCTTTGGAAGGAAGTCACAATTACTGCCATTACCCCTACCATAGTTTAGCCTCAGGCCAAACAACAGGGAGGGAAAACAGCCCTGCCCATTAACAAAAAACTGGGTTAAAGATTTGCTGAGCATGCCCCGCCCACCAGAACAAAACCCCGATTCCTCCACAGCCAGTCCCTTCCATCAGGAAACTTCCAAGCCTCTTACCCTTATCCATCAGAAGGCAGAAAGAAAGAAAACCACAGTAACAGAAAACTAACCAATCTGATCACATGAATCACAGCCTTGTCTAACTCAGTGAAACTGTGAGCCATGCCGTATAGGGCCACCCAAGATGGACACGTCATGGTGGAGAGTTATGACAAAATGTGGTCCACTGGAGAAGGGAATGGCAAACCACTTCAGTTCTCTTGCCTGGAGAATCCCATGAACAGTATGAAAAGGCAGAAAGATATAATATTGAAAGATAAACTCCTTAGGTCAATAGGTGCCCAGTATGCTACTGGAGAAGAGTAGAGAAATAGCTCCAGAAAGAATGAAGAGATGGAGCCAGGGCAAAAACAATAACCATGGATATGACTGGTGATCAAAGTAAAGTCTGATGCTGTAAAGAACAGTGTTGCATAGGAACTTGGAATATTAGGTTCATGAATCAAGGTAAATTGAAAGTGGTCAAACAGGAGATGGCAAGAGTGAGCATTGACATTTTAGGAATCAGTTAACTAAAATGGATGGCAATGGGTAAATTTAATTCAGATGACTATCTACTACCATGGGCAAGAATCCCTTAGAGGAAATGGAGTAGCCCTCATAGTCAAAAAAAGAGTCCAAATTGCAGTACTTGGGTGCAAATCTCAGAAATAACAGGATGATCTCTGTTCATTTCCAAGGCACACCATTCAGCCCCAACCACTAATGCTGAAAAAGCTGAATGGTTCACTGATGACCTACAAGACCTTCTAAAATTTAACACCAAAAAAAAAAAAGATGTCCTTTCATCATAGGGGACTGGAATGCAAAAGTAGGAAGTCAAGAAATACCTAGAGTAACAGGCAAGGTTGGCCTTGGAGTAGAAAGTGAAACAGGGCAAAGGCTAACAGAATTTTGCCAAGAGAATGCACTAGTCATAGCAGACACCCTTTTCCAACAACACAAGAGATGACTCTACACATGGACATCAAGAGATGGTCAATACTGAGATCAGATTGATTATATTCTTTGCAGCCAAGATAGAGGGGCTCTCTACAGTCAGCAAAAATAAGATCAAGAGATGACTGTGGCTCAGATCATGAACTCCTTATTGCCAAATTCAGACTTAAATTGAAGAAAGTGGGGAAAACCACTAGACCATTCAGGTATGATCTAAATCAAATCCCTTATGATTATAGTGGAAGTAACAAATAAATTCAAGGGAATAGATCTGATAGAGTGCCTGAAGAACTATGTACACAGGTTCCTGACATTGTAAAGGAGGTGGTGATTAAAACCATCCCCAAGAAAAAGAAATGCAAAAGGCAGAATGGTTGTCTGAGGAGGCTTTACAAATAGCTGAGAAAAGAAGAGAAGCTAAAGGCAAAGGACAGAAGGAAAGATATACCCATCTGAATGCACAGTTCCAAAGAATAGTAGGGAGAGAGAAGAAAGCCTTCCTAAGTGGTCAATACAAAGAAATAGAGGAAGACAATACAATGGGAAAAACTAGAGATCTCATCAAAAAATTAGAGATACCAAAGGAGCATTTCGTGCAAAGGCAGGCACAACAAATTACAGAAACAGTATGGACATAACAGAAGCAGAAGACATTAAGAAGAGGTGGCAAGAATGACCCAGATAACAACCATGGTGTGATCACTCACCTAGAGTCAGACATCCTGGAGTGCAAAGTCAAGTGGGCCTTAGGAAGCATCACTACAGACAAAGCTAGTGGAGGTGATGGAATTCCAGCTCAGCTATTTCCGATCCTAAGCAATGATGCTATTAAAGTACTGTGCTCAATATACCAGAAAATTTGGAAAACTCCGCAGTGGCCACGGACTGGAAAAGGTCACTTTTCATTCCAGTCCCAAAGAAAGACAATGCCAAAGAATGCTCAAACTACCGCACGATTGCACTTTTCTCATATGCTAGCAACGTAATGCTGAAAATTCTCCAAGCTAGGCTTCAGTAGCCTGTGAACTGAGAACTTCCAGATGTTCAAGCTGGTTTTAGAAAAGGCAGAGGGACCAGAGATCAAATTGCCAACATCTGCCGAGTCATGGAAAAAGCATGAGAGTTCCAGAAAAGCATCTGCTTCTGCTTTATTGACTACACCAGAGCCTTAGACTATGTTGATCACAACAAACTGTGGAAAATTCTTAAAGAGATAGGTAAACCAGACCACCTGACCTGCCTCCTGAGAAATCTGTATGCAGGTCAAGAAGCAACAGTTAGAACTAGACATGGAACAACAGACTGGTTCAAAATTGAGAAAGGAATACATAAAGGCTGTATATTGTCACCTTGCTTATTTAACTTTTATGCAGAGTATATCACGTGAAATGCTGGGCTGGATGAAGCACAAGCTGGAATCAAGATTGCTGGGAGAAATATCAATAATCTCGGATATGCAGATGACACCACCCTTACGGCAGAAAGCACAGAGGAACTAAAGAGACTGTTGATGAAAGTGATAGAGGAGAGTGAAAAAGCTGGCTTAAAACTCGACATTCAAAAAACGAAGAATACCAGTCCCATCACTTCATGGTAAATAGATGGGGAAACAATGGAAACAATGATGGACTTCATTTTCTTGGGTTTCAAAAATGCTGCATATGGTGACTTCAGCATGAAATTAAAAGGTGCTTACTACTTTGAAGAAAAGTTACGACCAACCTAGACAGCATATTATAAAGCAGAGACATTACTTTGCCAACAAAGGTCCGTCTAGTCAGATCTATGGTTTTACCAGTAGTCATGTATGGATGTGAGAGTTGGACCATAAAGAAAGGTGAGTGCCAAAGAAATGATGCTTTTGAACTGTGGTGTTGGAGAAGACTCTTCAGAGTCTCTTGGACTGCAAGGAGATCCAACCAGTCAATCCTAAATGAAATCTGTTTTGAATATTGATTGGAATGACTGTTGCTGAAACTGAAGCTCCAGTACTTTGACCACCTGATGTGAAGAACTGACTCTTTTGAAAAGACCCTGATGCTGGGAAATAATGAAGGCAGTAGGAGAAAGGGATGACCGAAAATGAGATGGTTGGATGGCATCACCAACTTGCTGGTCATGAGTTTGAGCAAGCCCCAGGAGTTGGTGATGGACCTGGAAACCTGGCGTGCTGCAGTCCATGGGGTCGCAAAGATTCAGACATGACTGAGCAACTGAACTGATGTATAACACTGACTCCCCATCAGAAAACAAGGTTTGTATGCTATCAGATGGTTGGACATCTGATGACATATTATGGTCTATGCTTATTTTTCAGTCTTTTCATATTTTTAAGTTTATTAGTATATCAGCTTCTTATCTACCATTGTGTTTTAAAAATTATTCTGAGTGCTATGGATACTAGATCAAAGAAGAGAAATTCCTTTGTCCATAGAAATTACATTTTACTGTGTGTATGGAAGGTGGAGCTTACATTGGAGTGGAGAGGATATCAAGTCACATTTGCCTTCTAGACTAGAGCTTTCAACTGTATAACAAATTCTGATGTGTTCATATTTATATTACTCCTGCATTTTACAGAAAAAGGCAATGAAATAATCCATTAAAATGGTAAAAAGGAATATAGGTTCATGCTAAACATTTTTAAAATAAAAATGTACATTTATTTTCATTCATAAGTAATAGTAAATTTAAATTCAAGGCCAATAAGGCATGGGAAAGAAAGCATGTATATATTTATTTATACATAGGAACACTTTAACTTGTCTTTTTCCAAGGATATAAAGCTGTTTCATGTATTTTTAAAAGCTATGGTTCCAATTTCTAAAATCACATTTCAGAGCTTACCACAAAAACATTCTAATAAGCCTTATTAATTTGTCCATCCATTCTCAAGTATATTGGTCATCTTTTATATGCAAATATTGAGGAATAATTTTCTCATTTTATGTTCAATGATAGCATGTACACAGATCTATAATATTATTTAAAATTAAGTAATTTAATTAATTGTCTAATTGTGCTAAGTTGTGCCTGATTCTTTTGCGACCACATGAATTCTAGCCCATCAGACTCCTCTGTCCACGGGATTCTCCAGGCAAGAATACTGAAGTGGGTACCTATTTCCTGTTCCAGGGGATCTTCCTGACCCAGGGATAGAACCTGTGTCTCCTGCATTGGCAGGTAAATTCTTTACCACTGAGCAAATTTCTTAGCTGTTTAGCTCAGCCCACAGTCCTGATTTTATATCTAACTGTGGAAAGCTATCAGGCCCTTTGTATGTGTGAAGGGAAGAAATGAGCTCTCAGTGCTGTTCCCTGATAGCCCATTTTTTTCTCTCAACCAACCCCACCGGGTGAGCAGTACAGAGTAAAAGCTTTTACAATAAGGCCTTTTCATTGCACAAGTCAGATTAGTGTGATGCAGGCAATTCCCAGGTTGGGTGATTTGGAACCTGAAGAAATCCGTTTTGGCTAGCTCATGTAGAGGCAATGTTGTCCATGGAAAATGGAAACCTTTGGAAAATTTCAGCAGATGCTAGCTGAGATTTTTCCAACAGGAGCTATGTCATGTCCACACTGAAACTACCAGGGGTTAGGAAATGAGGATCCCCAGTGGGTTCATATCACTCATGATTCCCTCTAAGAAATAGGAGATAGAGTGTCACTCTGCCTCGCCTGAGTACACTGGGGTAAGAAACACATGGTATGTGGTCCAGCTGCTGGTAGCAGGGCAACAGTTTCTGCAACAGACATTGGCAATAATACACGTCAGCCAAGAGAAGGTCCTGCAAAGGTTTGAAAATATAAAGTAGCTCCTGAAAGCTTCCCACATATCTGGTACTTGAAGTTATCTCCCCCGTGTGTATACTGGATGTATGAAGTTCAACATCTGTTTGTTGGTTCCATTGCAAAGGCTACTTTCAGAGTTTTTCCTCATGATTTTATGAGTCATACTACCTTAAGCAAGGAGAAAGCACATTCCCTTCTCTTAGGGTTTCTCTCTAGTGTGAAGGTTCTGGTGCTAAATGAACTTAATAAATGCAGGCAGAGGAGCACCAAAACTTCTACCCTATAAGGCCTTTCTTCATGTGAACTCTCATGGGCCAAGGAAGGTGGGAGAGTCTTCTGTCGGCTTTCCTGTATTTTCTGAACACACAAGACCTTGTTCCAGTGTGAAGTCTCTCATGTCAAAGAGCCTGGCATTATCAGTGAATTTCCTGCCTGCACTTCATCCACTGGCTTTCCTGTGGTGTGAACTTCCTTGTGTTGACTAAGGTGGGGGCTACTGATGTACACTTTCCCATATTCACTGCACACATAAGGCTTTGTTCTACTATGAATTCTCTTGTGTATTTTAACATAGGAACTTTGGCTAAAGAATTCCCCACATTCATCACACTCATAAGACTTCTCTCTAGTGTGGCATTTTCTGGTGCTCAACAAGTCTTATCTTTATGGATAAAGGTTCTCTCACAACTGCCTCGCATAGAAACCTTTTCTCCACTGTGAACTCTGATGCTGAGTGCATCTGTCTTTGTAGCTGAAAGCTCTCCCGTAGGCATTGCACTCGTAAGGTTTTGCTCCAGTGTGAACTCTATGGTGCTGAAAAAAGTGTGATTTTCTCCCAAAGGATTTCCCACATTCAGCACCCTTAAAAGGCTTTGAACCTGTGTGAATTCTCTGGTGTATTTTGAGGCTGGAGTTGCTGCTAAAAACTTTTCCCATGATTATTGCACTTGTAAGGCATTGCAAATTGTGAATTTCCTTGTGTGATACAAAGTAGGACCTGTGGCTAAAGAATATCCCACATTGCTGCACTCATAAGGCTTTCCTACCTTGTGGATTTCCTGGTGCTGAACACATTCCTTCTGGTGGCTACAAGCTTCCTCACTTTCACCACACTGGTGATCACTTTATCCAGTGTGAAAGGCCTCTTCACAGCACTCCTGCATGGCATCTCCCCATTGTGAGTGGCACAGTGCTGGACAAGTCCAGAGCTGACTAAGAAGTCTTCCTCACCCTTTATGCAGGTACAGGTCTTGCAGGTACACGTGGCATCATCAGCCCTTCACAGAGGAGTCCTGGCCCTTTATCCTTATAGTGATCATCCCTCCACTCTGCTACCTCTGCATTTGGTCAAGGTTTACCCTGAACCAGAGGGCTCTTCCACATGATCTCCCTGGATATGGTTGCTACCCAAGAGATGTTTCCTACCATGTCGGGGTTCAGCCCCGGTTGGATCCAGGGATTCCCTCGGGAGGACGGTGTTGGCGACTGAGATAAATAGAGAAAGAGATAAGGAAAGAATTTTGCAGTTAAGAAAACAGAAGAGAGGAAAGAGGCTGATATTCCTTGGTTTATGCAGAAAGCCAATAAAGCCCCAGCATGGGATATGCTCTGTTCACATAGGCTGCAGGCACCTTCTCAAATAGCTGAAGGTGCCCCACCTTAGGCACCTTCTTGAGTGGGTCTTAGAAGCCCAGGCAGGAAAGTGAAAGCAGAGGCCCCCTGTGCTCCAGAGAATCAGCCTGAAAAGGAAAAGGAAAGAGAAAGAACAACATGGGGAGACCAAAGCTTCCGTGAACAAGGCCCACACTTTATTTTCCAAAGTAGTTTTTATACCTTAAGTTGTGCATAGTGGATAATGGAGGGGGCGGGTAGAGTCATGCAAGGTCAGCAGTCCTTGATCCTTATCAAAGCCAGGCTTTCTTTCTGCAAACTTATCATACGCAAAAGCTTTAGGTGATTTACATCATCTTCTGGCCAGGAGGCCTGTTAACATTTTATGACCCTTTCTTCAGAAAACTTATTTTCTCTAAAGGTGATTATTTTAAAGTCAGGCGCCACCCTCCGAAAACATTAGATAAAGTTATATTCCTATAGGGCAAAAGTATGGTGGGCTATAACAAGAAAAGAACTAACTCAAGGGTCCGAGGTTACAAACATTAAAGCTACTACTCACATTTCTATATACCAACTATATTAATCAATACACTCCCAGGGACACAGTAGGTAAGGGATATGGAAACTTGGCAGCAAGCATTAGCTCAACAAAGAAATCCTCTACTAGTTCTAACAATTTTAACTCTCTGAGAAGCTCTGCATTGTTAAAATATCTTAAGTTTCCTGTGCGCCTCGTGGTTGGGAGGCTGTGAACAATCACATGCGTAGCTGCAGGAATCTGAACAAACCTGTCAGGCAAGCTAAAAAGTCATCCGAGGGGTTTGAATTGAAACACTCCTATTATGCCCAGGAGACTTATTAACTAGAGCTCTAAGTTAATTTTCTTCAGAGAAAGGTGGTCGGGGATAGCCCCCCGTTCATGTCAGAGGAGTTGGTAAAAGTCATAAAATAGTAAAATAGATTCTGGTTTTGGGGTAGATGCTCAGGCAGATCCAGGGGGGCCCTCAAGCCCTGACTTGCCTTGCCTGTCAGGGCTGTCCCGCATGACCTTGTCATGGGTGGGAACTCCGGTGCTGGCTCCCGGCACAGGCAGCTGCAAAATGCCTTTCAAGATTGGGTCACGCATGTCACATGAGATAGATGGATCCTTCTGCAGAGTTTAGACATCTGCTATTATAGAAACATCCTGCTCAGAATATGCATCTCTATCCTACACACCATGGCTATAACAAGGGCCAGGGCATTCTTGGCTTACCTCAGCCTTAGCTGCACTTAGGGCTATGCCTTCAAAAACCCTGGGCTCTCTTTCTGACTGAAATTGAGAAATCAAATGGTATCTGGAAAATTAAATTCAAAATAAGACATTAGAAGAAAAAAATTCCTGTTTTGCTTTCTTCTTTACATTTTTGTTTTTGAAATAACAAAATGTAAAGTTATCTTTCTTTTGATGAAATAAGTCCAGATGTTCAGTCACTCAGTCGTGTCTGACTCTTTGTGACCCCATGAATCGCAGCATGCCAGGCCTCCCTGTCCATCACCATCTCCCGGAGTTCACTCAAACATGTCCATCGAGTCAGGGATGCCATCCAGCCATCTCATCCTCTGTCGTCCCCTTCTCCTCCCGCCCCCAATCCCTCCCAGCATCAGGGCCTTTTCCAGTGAGTCAGCTCTTCGCATCAGGTGGCCAAAGTATTGGAGTTTCAGCTTTAGCATCAGTCCCTCCAGTGAACACCCAGGACTGATCTCCTTTAGGATGGACTGGTTGGATCTCCTTGCAGTCCAAGGGACTCTCAAGAGTCTTCTCCAACACCACAGTTCAAAAGCATCAATTCTTTCGGCGCTCAGCTTTCTTCACAGTCCAACTCTCACATCCATACATGACCACAGGAAAAACCATAGCCTTGACTAGATGGACCTTTGTTGGCAAAGTAATGTCTCTGCTTTTCAATATGCTATCTAGGTTGGTCATAACTTTCCTTCCAAGGAGTAAGCATCTTTTAATTTCATGGCTGCAGTCACCATCTGCAGTGATTTTGGAGCCCAGAAAAATAAAGTCTGACACTGTTTCCACTGTTTCCCCATCTATTGCCCATGAAGTGATGGGACCAGATTAGCTTTCTGTTATCCTGCATACTTAACTTTAACACTTCAAGTTTTTGGAACCCTTACAGCAGTTGAGGCTTATTGTATTAATTGCCATCTCCATCATTACTAGATTTTCTTACTACATTCTATTTGAATCACAAAACACTTCTTGCTTTACCCCTCTCCATTATCACTCCCCCCATAATTTGCCATCATCTTTTAAGTTCAAGTCAGTTTCTGTATTACAGTAGGATTATCTTCCTTGTACACCTACTCCATGCATAGTTTCCCAACTTAAAAAACTATTTTGGACTTCCTTGGAGACCTACTGGTAAGACTCCACACTGCCAGTGCAGGGGTTATGGGTTTGATACCTTGTCCCATAACTAAGATCCCACATGCCAAGCGGTGTGACCAAAAGATAAACAAAAATCTACTTATTTCATTTAGTGTTTGATACTTCACTGTTGTTCAGTCACTCACTTCTCTCTGACTCTTTGCAACACCATGGACTGCAGCATACCAGGCTTCCCTGTCTGTCTTTCACCTTCTCCTGGAGTTTGGTCAAACTCATGTCCCTTGAGTTAGTGATGCTATCCAACCATCTAATCCTCTTCTGCCCTCTTCTCCTTTTGCCTTCAATCCTTCCCAGCATCATTGTTTTTTCCAGTGAGTTGGTTCTTCTCATCAAGAGGCCAAAGTATTGGAGCTTCAGCATCAGTCTTTCCAATGAATAATCAGGGTTAATTTCCTTTAGGATTGACTGGTTGGATCTCCTTGCAGTTCAAGGGACTCTCAAGAGTCTTCTCCAGCACTACAATTCAAAAGCTTAAATTCTTCAGTACTCAGCCTTCTTTATGGTCCTACTCTCACATCCGTACATGACTGGAAAAACCATAGCTTTGACTATACTGACTTTTGTTGGCAGAATGATATCTTTGTTTTTTAATATGCTGTCTAGGTTTATCATAGCTTTCCTTCCAAGGAGAAACCATCTTTTAGTTTTATGGCTACAGTCACCATCTGCAGTCATTTTGGAGCCCAAGAAAATAAAGTCTGTCACTGTTTTTGTTTCTTCCCCCATCTATTTGCCATGAAGGACTTCCCTGGTGGCTCAGATGTTAAAGCGTCTTGCTTACAATGCAGGAGACCTGGGTTTGGTCACTGGGTCTGGAAAATCCTCTGGAGAAGGAAAAGGCAACCCACTCCAGTACTCTTGCCTGGAAAATCCCATGGACAGAGGAGCATGGTGGACTACAGTCCACAGGGTCGCAAAGAGTCAGACATGACTGAGCGACGTCACTTTCAAACATTTGCCATGAAGTGATGGGACCAGGTGCTTTGATCTTAGTTTTTTGAATGTTGAGTTTTAAGCCAACTTTTTCACTCTTCTCTTTTACCCTCATCAAGAGACTCTTTAGTTTGTCTTCAATTTCTGCCATTAGATTGGTATCATCTATGTATATGAGGTTACGAATATTTCTCCCAGCAGTCTTGATTCCAGGTTGTGATTCATCCAGCCCAGCATTTCGCATGATATAGTCTCCATTTAAGTTAAATAAACTATAACAATATATAGCTGTTTATGTCCTTTCACACTTTTAAGTCACTCAGTTATTCCATGTAAGGGTCTAGCTGTTGCTTCTTGACCCAAATACAGGTTTCTCAGGAGCCAGATAAGGTTGTCTGGTATTCCCATCTCTTTAAGAATTTTCCACAGTTTGTTGTGATCCACACAGTCAAAAGCTTTAGCATAGTCAATGAAGCAAAAGTAGATATTTCTTGAATTCTCTTGCTTTCTCCGTGAGCCAGTGAATGTTGGCAATTGGATCTCTGGTTCCTCTACCTTTTCTAAACCCAGCTTGTACGTCTGGAAGTTTTTGGTTCAGTACTGCTGAAGCCTAGCTTGAAGGAGTTTGACCATAAAGTTACTAGCGTACAAAATGAGCACACTTGTACAGTAGGTTGAACGTTCTTTGGCATTGCCTTCTTTGAAATTGGAATGAAAACTGACCTTTCCCAGTCCTGTGTCTGTTGCTGAGTTTTCCAAATTTGCTGATATATTTAGTGTAGCATTATAACTGCATCTTCTTTTAGTAATTTACGTAGCTCAGCTGAATTCCATCACCTCCACTATCTTTGTTCATAGTAATACTTCATAAGGCCCACTTGACTTCACCTTCCAGGTTATCTGGCTTTAGGTGAGTGACCACACCATCGTGGTTATCTGGGTCATTAAGACAGTTTCTATAGTTGTTCTGTCTATTCTTGCCACTTCTTAATCTTTTCTGCTTCTGCTAGGTCCTTACCATGTCTGTCCATTATTGTGCCCACCCTTACATGAAATGTTCACTTGTTATCTCCAGTTTTCTTGAAGAGATCTCTGTTCTATTGTTTTCCTCTATTTTTTTGCATTGTTCACTTAAGAAGTCTCTTATCTCTCCTTGCTATTCTCTAAAACTCTGCACTCAGTTGGGTATATCTTTCCCAATCTCCCTTGCCTTTTGCTTCTCTTCTAAGCGATTTGTAAAGCCTCCCCAGACAACTACTTAGTCTTCTTGTAATTCCTTTTCTTCTGAGATGGTTTTGGTCACTGTGTCCTGTAGTGTTATGAGCCTTTGTCCATAGATCTTCAGACACTCTGTCTGCCAGATCTAATCCCTTGAATCTGTTCATCATCTCCACTGTATAATCATAAAGGATTTGACTTAGGTCATACATTAATGGCCTAGTGGTTTTCCCTACTTTCTTCAATATAAGACTCATTTTTGTAGTTAGGAGCTCATTATCTGAGCCAATCATTTCCAGGTCTTGCTTTTGCTGACTGTACAGAGCTTCTCCATCTTTGGCTGCATGGAATATAATCAGTCTGATTTTTATATTGACCATTTGGTGGTATCTATCTCTTGTGTTGTTGGAAAAGGTTGTTTGCTATAACCAGGGTGTTTTCTTGACTAACTTTGTTAGCCTTTGCTGTGCTTCATTTTGTCTTCCAAGGCCAAACTTACCTGTTACTCCACTTATCGCTTGACTTCCTACTTTTTTATTCCAGTACTCTGTGATGAAAACAATATCTTTTTTTTAGTGTTAGTTATAGAAGTTTTAATATTAGGATTATCATAAAAGTTTTCTCCTTTAGCTATTAATGTGATTGATTACATTGATCAGTTTTTAAAAATTGAATACATTTTGCTCTCATAATGAACTTCACTTGATTTGGAAGTATTAGCTTTCTCATGAATTGTTGAATTTGTTTTGCTAGTATTTTCTGAAGGATATTTGCCTTTATGTTCCTAATTGGTATCATTAATTGACTTTCTTTAAATGTTTGTCAAGTTTTGTTTGCCTTTTAAAACAAGCTAGTAAATATTACCACTTCTTGGATTTTCAAAAATAATTATCTGAAAGTTTGTGTAAGATTAATATTTCTTCCTTAAATGTTGGCTAGAATACATTAGTGAAGCCATCTTGTGCTAAAGGTTTCTTTCAACAAAGACTTTTTGTTAGTTATGGTAAATTGCTTTCTGAAGGAGTTTTCCTATTTTATCTACATTGTTGAATTTATTGCCATAAATTTTATTTATCATATTCACTTCTCTTTTAATGTCCATAGTATTTTTAATGATGTCACTTCTATCATTTTTGATAGGGACAGTTTGTTTATTTCTCTTTTTGATTAGGCTATCTAGATATTTATCAATTAATTAATATCTTCAAAGAACCAATATTTGATTTGTTGATTTTCTCTTGTCTCTTTTAAATTTTATTGTTTTTCTCTTATTACTTTTGTTTTTCTACCTTCTACTTATTTTGAGTTTAGCTTGCTCTTTTTTTTAAAAGCTTTCTAAGATAGAAACTTGGTCATGTTTCTAAAATATTTTCTTTCCAAATATGGAATTTTTAAGTTGTAATTTTTCCTACTTTAGTAGACTTTCGTCATTTTTGATGTGTTGTCTCTTTATTATCATTCAGTTCAAAATCTTTTGTAATTTCTCTTGTGGTTTTGTCTTTGTTCTTTGGATTACTTAGAATTATGCTGCTTGCTTCCAAACATTTGAAGGTTTTATTCTTGTTAAAAAATACCTATTTAATTGTATATTTCTTAAGTTTATATTCTGAATATATTCCAGACATTGTAAGTGATAGACTGAAGAATTTTTTTTCTATTTTACTTATGGTGTGAAATCCATCTCGGTAATTGTTTGCTAAATCTTGGTGGAGGCAGCCAGCCAGGGGTGCATCCTCCTGTTCACTACAGACACATCACTTTCTAATACTTTTCCTTAAGTTTATTTAACTCTTTTATGCCCTCAGCTTTGTTCCTTATAGGCTTTTTATTCTGGCACCCCTCATTGAACACTTCACATATGGTCATTCTAAAGTCGTACAATTTATTTAGTATTTTGTTAAGTCCTAAGTCTGCAATCTGTTCTCAGTAGATCAGACACAGATGCCTCTGAAAATTAGTAATATGATTTTTCCCTTAATATTTCTGTGTATTTCAGACAGAATTTTTATTACCCTAAAACCAAATACAATTTCTCATCCACCAAAGACTTCTCAAGAATCTTGCTAAAAGTTGATCAGAAAGGCAGCTTGGTTCATGTTCAGCACTAAATAGTAGCCAGTCCTAAAGTACTTCTTTCACTTTCCTACTAAATCCAGGACCCTTGACAAGAATTTCATGAGGAAAGGATTGGATGAATTCCTGTGGTTAATGAAACATTCCCAAAAGTTTGGAAAATAATTTTCTTGAGAGCATTAGAGTCACAAAAAAGGAAGCATCACATTTTCTTATCATTAAGTATCATAGACATGTGATCAACTCAGCCATTTTTAGATTGAATGAGGAATGTAGTTTTATATATTCCTTGTTCTACATTACTTTGCTTTCTTTCTAGTGTTTGTCTCCTTGCTTTAAAATAATTATTATTTTTGTTATAATTTGGGTTTCTTCAGTCATTGTTTTGCCCTTGAAATATTTTCTGGAATAACATAGCTATATAAATAAAATATATATAAATAAATAAATGCATTTGCTTGCCTTAAGTCACCTTCCCTATGTAATAGGGAGAATAATTCCTATTTCGTAAGACTTCTATGAAGGTTAAGTGAGAAAACATATGTAAAATGTCTCACAAAGCATTCAGGCCATAATAGCTATTTAATATATATCAACTTTCTCCCCTGTCCCATTTGATTTTTTCCTTTGGTCATATGAGTTCTATGAACATATCTGTCTTCCATATTGGCAGACTAAACGATGCCAGGAAAACTTCTAATACATAATGTCTATGATTTTAAACTAGCTTCATCTGTTTAATTATTTTTCCCTAGACTCTTAAAAATGAAGTGATACTTTTCTTCCTAAGAAGTCCTTTTACTTTACCCAGAAGTTCCTGAAGAAAAACCTTTAGGGAAAGCTGATTTTTTAAAATAAATTTATAAATTCAATGTTTCATTCTTTTGCTTCCATTTTCCAACCTGTCAAACACATCTGTTTTGCTTTTGCCTCAGTGGGTTCTCGGCAGGAGCCCACTTCTTGACATGATTATCCCAGCAATCTCATTTTTAGCTCCTAACCTGGCAGCTACCTCCTGAAATGCTTTAAGATATTTTACAGATTTTTCTGTTAGTGACCCTGGAGAGACTACTTTTTTGTGGGGGTAAGATTCCTGAATTAAATCATCTGCTTGATTGTCTTTCTAATTTCTATGTTCAGCCTTGTTCTTCAATGAATAATTTATGTTCTGTGGCTCAGAAGGAAGGTGCAAACTTGCATCTCCTTTCAAGAGAGAACTCTGCCCGATCCTCTTGGCAGTTTAGCTGATGGTGGTACCCCCAAGCTCTAAAGCATTTTCCAATGTGTTGTGTCCATAGGGTGCCTTTAAGAAAGTGATGAGATGTCAGAGTTCCTTTGGGTCTGAGAATTTCACAAGAGACTACATTCTTTCTCCATGGAGATCTTTTTCTCCAGAAATCAAGAATTTCAGCTTCACAGTTGTTTTACCACCTGCAAGCTTCACCTTCTCCATCAATCCATTATCCTAGTGACACCTGACATCTCCCACTTCAGAACAGCTTCATCGCATTCTCTCCTGTACCTCTCTAATATTATCCAGAGTGGCAGTCATTCTCTTTGATAATTCCACTGAATTATAAATTTTCCTGGAGTCGCTGACTTCCCTTTTGAACCCATCCTTTCCCCAGCAACAGAATCAGTGAGCCTGTCTTCTGCGTTCTTTATGTATATCACACATACCTGTGGGTCCCCACCCCACCCCCAGGCTTTTTGATCTACTTCCTGTGTTTGGATTCTGCTACAGTTAAGATTCTCATCATGACATAATTGGATGTATGCAATTATTGCCTAACACCATTTTCCTGCCTTCTGTCTTTTCCTCTCTCCAATCCATCCTCTCTACACTGTCACCAACATACCTTTTTAAACACATATAGTTGATAACATTTTTTTTCTTTTAAAAATCTTTGACTAGGTCCCTGCTACCCATAGATAAATGATCTAGCTTTACCTACCAGTTCCAAAGATGTACTTATCCATCAAAAATCACAATACTATTTTGTATTTTGTGACTTTGTATAGTGGGAAACTTCTCTCTGGAATACCAGTGTTTATAATCTCCGATTCTACCTTTAAGTTCAGTTCAAATACTAGACCTCCCAACACCCCATTCATGTTCACCATACCTTTTCTGTGTTTCTTATTTTGCATTGTTTGTCAGTAACTTACGCAACAATTTGTATTTATATTTCTCTTCAAATTAGAGAAAGGTACCTTAGGAAAAAAATCTTCAAAAGATGTCTAAGATTTTTTGTTCCCAGTGCACGGCATAGCTTCTGCTCTTAATAACATAGTAAATATTTGCTGACTCAGTGATCAGAGGAAAAAGCATAACAGGAAGCAGATAAAGAATACAATATATTAGTATATGAAGTTACAGTATATTTTAGAAACATTAAAAACAGATCTCTGTGAGAAAACCAGGATCAGAATTGTAAGGAAGGTGGAAAGAAGATCTGGAGGGACTAGTGGGAACCTAGGGAGAATAAGAAGAAGGAAGAAACTTGGGGGAGATTTATAATTTTTCATAGATACGTCTAAGCAAGACAAAGGCCTTTAGAATTTAAGATTGCTCCCTCTCACTGGTGCCTATTTTCTTAGGGAAAATGTAATTTGTGTAATCAGGTAGCTGCTTGCCTGGCATTCTATGGCATTCTTAGTTACTTAACATAAAATGTATTAGGGGCTTTATAAACAACAGTACAGGCTTCAACAGTACTTGAACTGTGGACCTAGAACTGTGAACTTCCAGATGTTCAAGCTGGATTTAGAAAAGGCAGAGGAACCAGAAATCAAATTGCCAACATCCATTGGATCATCGAAAAAGCACGAGAGTTCCAAAAACACATCTACTTCTACTTTATTGACGACACCAAAGCCTTTGACTGTGTAGATCACAGCAAACTATGGAAAATTCTTAAAGAAATGGGAATACCAGACCACCTGACCTGCCTCCTGAGAAATCTGTATGCAGGTCAAGAAGCAACAGTTAGAACTTGACATGGAACGACAGACAGGTTCCAAATCAGAAAAGGAATATGTCAAGGCTGTAAATTGTCACCCTGCTTATTTAACTTATATGCAGAGTACATCATGTGAAATGCCAGGCTGGATGAAGCACAAGCTGGAATCAAGATTGCTGAGAGGAATATTAATAACCTCACATATGCAGATGACACCACCCTTATGGCAGAAAGTGAAGAAGAACTAAAGACCCTCTTGATGAAAGTGAAAGAGGAGAGTGAAAAAGCTGGTTTAAAACTCAGCATTCAGAAAACTAAGATCATGGCATCTGGTCCCATCATTTCATGGCAAATAGATAGTGAAACAATGGAAACAGTGAGAGACTTCATTTTCTTGGGCTCCAAAATCACTGCAAATGGTGACTGCTCCATGAAATTAAAAGACGCTTGCTCCTTGGAAGAAAAGCTATGACTAACCTAGACAGCATATTAAAAAGCAGAGACATTGCTTTGCCAACAAAAGTCCCATCTAGTCAAAGCTATAGTTTTTCCAGTAGTCATGTATGGTTGTAAGAGGTGGACTCTAAAGAAAGCTGAGCACCGAAGAATTGATGCTTTTGAACTGTGGTGTTGGAGAAACTTTTGAGAGACCCTTGGAATGCAAGGAGATCCAACCAGTCAATCCTAAAGGAAATCAACCCAGAATATTCATTGGAAGGACTGATGCTGAAGCTGAAACTCCAATACTTTGGCCACCTGATGCAAAGAACTGACTTATTGGAAAAGACCCTGATGCTGGGAACGATTGAAGGCAGGAGGAGAAGGGGACAACATAGGATGAGATGGTGGGATGGCATCACCAACTCAATAGACGTGAGTTTGAGCAAGCTTTAGGAGTTGGTAATGGACAGGGAAGCCTGGCATGCTGCAGTCCATGGGGTCACAAAGAGTCAGACGTGACTAAGCAACTGAACTGAACTGAAAGGTACAGGTTTCCTCTAATAGTTTTGTATTTGAATTGGCCACGGGTCAAGATGTTCTAAGTAACAACCTGTTACTTAGATAACTGCAAAGATTGTGGAAAAAACGGAGTTAACAAAATCACTGCTTGCTTTAAAGGGGGTAGAGAAAAGAAGTAAAAAAGAGAACAAGGGTACATATTTGTGGTGGAAGAGGAGTACTGAACATAGAATCATGAGGCCTGAATTGTATCAGAAATTTGCTACTCTCTAATTACCCAAATGGGCAAATCATTTAATCTCGTCTGTTCTCATCAGTAAAAATTAGACATTGATACCAACTTACACAGTGATTATAATGATTAGAACTATATTATGCATATAAAAAGTCAGCAAATTTTAACATACTCTATTGATATAATTATTTTTTCACAATTTTTCCCACAGTAAGTCTATGCTTTATTTTTTTTAAAATAGAAAAGAACCCACATTAAATATATAATGGCAAAAAACCCCACCTCAGATCCCTCTTGCTTTGGATAATTTTGTATTTGTCAATACAGTGAGGCAGTTTTATTCAGAATACTAAGATAAAATGAGTGAAGGCTTAGGCTTTCCCCTAGTTCAGGAATTACTGTAATTTCTCTTTGGTTTTTGCTTCCCCACAGGCAGTTTAGAATGTCACATACACTTAGAGTAGACACGTTCAGTGCAATTGTGCAAAACGTTTATGACAATCCTCATCTGAGACATAAACACTTCTTGTTTCCTGCTCATGTTTTCAATAAAGCCATATTATTTCAAGCAAAATTACTCAGAATATGACTAAACACATGCTCTGCAGAACAACATTTAATAGAGGCATTTCCTTTTCTTGCATGAGAGAGAAAAAATATGTACCAAGCTTCTCTATTTAACTGATGGTCTCTGGGATTGAGATAAGTTACCATTGACTTCATATCTACCAGCTCTTAAGATCTGTCCCAAGCATTCTCTGCTACCAGATTTCCTGCCTTTTTTTCCATTTAAAATGTCTGAGGTGCCTACTCTCTTTCCAATAATGATTTCCTTTCTCACTCTTCTCATTTTTCTTGTCTCCTCCATTGAGGGAGAAGAAGGCTCAAAGCAGGAAGTTATTTTGGCAAGTCATGCTCAGGCCAGGAAAAACAATTGTTTTCAAATCAATTGAATAATATCCTAACCTTGACTATTTTCCCCACTCTTGGACCCTAGTGTACAAAGATGTCTGAAAAGATTCATTGTCTCTTTGGACAGACTTGTACCTTCTTACAGGGAATCAATTTCCTAATGTATCAACAAGAAAGACACATTCTCTCATATCTGTTTTAATATATAGCATTCAGAAGGCTAATTTTTTAAAGGCTTATTATCATGAAATTCATGAGCAAAATAAGCATTCTTTAAAGGTCAATGGCTTCAGATGTCTTGATTGGTAGATCACACTTATTACCTAATAACATTTTAAGTTCCTTTTGGACAGAGACCAGTTTTGTACTTTTGAGTATCTCAGAGTTCCAAGCATTCATAATGAATGTTTGATAAATACACACTGAATTAAATTTAACATGTCTCTTCAACATATCTTTTTTGGTGAGAGAATGAAATTATCTGAAGGGAAGAAAAATCAAAGTTTTAGCCTGTTTCTGTCCTGTTTGAAGCATAATAGATAGGTGATTCCCTAAATCAGAGGGAAATAAAGTAATATAAGTATAGCAAATAGGTCAATATACATCCTTATTTTCCACCCTGGGGTTTTGACAGAATCAAAGGTAGAGACATGCAATAGCTGCAGCTTTTGATTTGCTAAATTTTGTGACATGTTTCTGTATACCAGAGGTATGGCAAGACAATGAAGTTGCTGTCATCTCTGTTTTCAGTATGATTGAAAGTAATACTTAATTGTAGAATAACTCCTTAACCTGTTATTATTGTTTTCTCTTTATTACAGCTTTAGTTTCGTTGACTGAATTAACATGTAGTGTTATCCATGAAGTGATAATCTTTGGGGAAGAGAATATCATTGATCCTTGCATTGATGGCATTGGGGGTTATGCCATTGCTATACATTTCAGCATTATGTAGTTAACATTGTGTCAGTACATAGCCCATACAAATGAGCTAGAGTTATGTAATATTGCTTGAAAGTTTTAAACAGATGGCAAGATACTGTGACAAAACACTTTTTAATTGAATACTAAAAAACCCTCTTTGGGTAAATAATATGTGTTGCACAGTTAGGTTTCAGTGTGATTTTCCCGGAGTCCAGCCAGCAGAAGGGTGTACGATTATGTGAATTATACTCACTGATCATTCCAACCCTTTGTGCATATTTACAAATTCCCACTCCCTTCACACCACAGCTGGTGCTTGTTTCCACCACTGAGTTTTAAATAATTCAGTGAAATTCTTGAGAAACAGGGAATGTTTTGCATAATTTTGAAGCTTGATTACTATTTGCACCAAATGCTGCTGATCAGCAAGATTGCCTCAATGGGAATAGAGAAGATTCCCTTTGAATTGAAATTCAAAACAAATTCATTATACTAAAAACTTGAAAAGGAAGACTCATTGTAATAGCATTTTGAATTTAATACAGGAAAATTACGAAGGTAGATCACAATACAATATGGGAAAGAGATCTATTTGGTGGACTTTGCTTCAGAACCATTAATAGGCAATAACACTCCCTGTGGCAGTTTATTAAAACTTAGCATTTATATATGATGAGGATGTGTCATGAAACAAGGATTGATATTAATAAAAATTCTGTGAAATTATGATCTTGTATATATACAAATCCACAATGAAAATATATGAGACTGTGTTGAATATCCCAGACTGAGCAAATAATTTTATCTGCTGAATTAAAAAAAAATAGTACAAAAAACACCTTAGCATTTATTTTTCTTATGGCCTTCCTGACTTGTGAGATTTTTCTCTGTCTCCCTATCCCACCCCAAGAATTGTTATTAATTTTAAGTGTTTATTATTATGCAAAAAATAATAAGCACCCCATTTGAATGGCTTTTGTATAAATTTTTATTTATGCAGAGCTCAGTTCTTTAAAGAAATGAAACACAAATAAAGCACAAGACTCATAAGTGGTATAGAGGAGTACTTGGTTTAGAAACAGATGATTTCTTCCTTTTTTTTTCAGTTGAAGTACAATTGATTTACAGTGTTATGTTAATGCTGTACAGAAAAGTGATTCAATTATACATACATACATATATATATTCTTTTTTAATATATTCTGTTCCATGATGGTTTATCATAGGATAGTGAATATGGTTCTCTGTGCCATAAAATGGGACCTTGTTGTTTATTCATTCTGTGTATAGAGGCTGACATATGCTAACCCCAACCTCCCACTCCATTCCTCCTCCAGTCCCTTCCTCCTGGCAACCACAAGGCTCTTCTCTATGTCTGTCAGTCTGTTTCTGGTTCACAGATAGATTCATTTTTCATATTTTAGGTCCAATATATAAGTAATATCATATGGTATTTGTCTTTCTCTGACTTACTTCACTTAATAGCATAGTGTCTAGTGGATCCCTGCTGTTGCAAATGACATTATCTCATTATTTTTTATGGCTAAGTAGTGCTCCGTTGTATACGTGGACTACATCTTTTTATCATTTATCTGAGGATGGACGTTGAGGTTGTTTCTGTGTCTTGGCTATTGTGAATAGTGATGCTGTGAACATACAGGGGAATATATCTTTTTTATTTACAGTTTTGTCTGGATAAATGCCCAGGAGTGGGACTGCTCAATCATATAGTAATTCTGGCTTTAGGTTTCTGAGGAGCCCGAACACAGTTTTCTGCAGTGGCTGCAACAACGTACGTTGCAAACAGTGGTTAGGAGGGTTTCTTTTTCTCCACACCTTCTTCAGCATTTGTTATTTGTAGACTTTTTAATGATGGCCATGCTGACTGGTGTGAGGTGGTACCTCGTTGTAGTTTTGAGTTGCATTTCTCTAGTAATTGGTGATGTTGAGCATCTTTTCATGTGCCTGTTCATCTTTATGTCTTCTTTGGAGAAAGATATCTTTAGATCTTTTGCCTCTTTTTGGATTGGGTTGTTTGTTTTTTTTTTGTTGTTGAGTTGTATGAGCTGTTTGTATATATTGGAAATTAAGCTCTTGTCAGTCACATTGTTTGCAAATATTTTCTCCTATTCTGAGGGTTGTCTTTTCATTTTGTCTATTATTTCTTTTGCTGTACAAAAGCCTGTAAGTTTGATTTGGTCCCATTTGTTTATTTTTGTTTTTATTTCTGTTGCCTTATGAGACTCACCTAAGAAAACATCAGTGCAATTTATGTCAGATAGTGTTTTTCCTATGTTCTCTTCTAGGAGTTTTATTGTATCGTGTCTCGTATTTAAGTCTTTAAGCTGTTCTGAGTTTATTTTTGGGTATGGTGAGTGGGTATGTTCTAACTTCCTTGAGTTACATGTGGCATTTCAACTTTCCCAGCACCACTTGCTGAAGAGAGTGTCTTTTCTCCATTGTCATTTTTGCCTCCTTTGTCAAAAAAGAATAAATGACCCAAGGTGTGTGAGTTTATATCTGGACTCTCTATTCTGTTCTTTTAATCCATATGTTTGTTTTTGCGCCAGTACTATGCTGTCTTGATTACTGTAGATTTGTAGAATTGTTTGAAGTCTGGGAGGGTGACGTTTCCTGTTTTGTCCTTCTTCCTAGTATTGTTTTGGCAATTCTAGGTCTTTCATGGTTCCATATGAATTTAAGATTATTTTTTCTAGTTCTCTGAAAAATATAACAAGTAATTGGATAAGGGTCACATTAAATTTGTAGACTGCTTTGGGTAGCATGGCCATTTTAACAGTATTAATTCTTCCAATCCAAGAGCATGGGATATCTTTCCATTTCTTTGAATCACATTCAAAGAAATAGATGATTTCTAATATAAAACAAAATGAGAAATTATTTGAAGCATACTGACTAAGAGGCTACTTCAGTTCATTTCAGTTCAGTCGCTCAGTTGTGTCTGACTCTTTGCGACCTCATGAACCACAGCACGCCAGGCCTCCCTGTCCATCACCAACTCCTGGAGTCCACCCAAACTCGTGTCCATTGAGTCGGTGATGCCATCCAGCCATCTCATCCTCCGTCGTCCCCTTTTCCTCCTGTCCCCAATCCATCCCGGCATCAGGGTCTTTTATTTTATTTTATTTTTAAACTTTACATAATTGTATTAGTTTTGCCAAATATCAAAATGAATCCGCCACAGGTATACATGTGTTCCCCATCCTGAACCCTCCTCCCTCCTCTCTCCCCATACCGTCCCTCTGGGTCTTTTAAAATGAGTCAGTTCTTCACACAAGATGGCCAAAGTATTGGAGTTTCAGCCTCAGCATCAGTCCTTCCAATGAATACCCAGGACTGATCTCCTTTAGGATGGACTGGTTGGATCTCCTTTCAGTCCAAGGGACTCGCAAGAGTCTTCTCCAACACCACAGTTCAAAAGCATCAATTCTTCAGCACTCAGCTTTCTTTATAGTCCAACTCTCACATCCATACATGACCACTGGAAAAATCATAGCCTTGACTAGACGGGCCTTTGTTGACAAATAATGTCTCTGCTTTTTAATATGCTGTCGAGTTACTTCAGGCTCAGAAATTAAAGGCAATTAGAGCAAAGAAGCAATGGCACCCCACTCCAGTACTCTTGCCTGGAAAATCCCATGGATGGAAGAGTCTGGTAGGCTACAGTCCGTGGGGTCGCTAAGAGTCAGACACAACTGAGCGACTTCATTTTCACTTTTCACTTTCATGCATTGGAGAAGGAAATTGCAACCCACTCCAGTGTTCTTGCCTGGAGAATCCCAGGGATGGGGAAGCCTGATGGGCTGCCGTCTATGGGGTCACACAGAGTCGGACATGACTGAAGCAACTTAGCAGCAGCAGCAGAGCAAAGAAATAGGAAATTTAAGGAAAGAAATAAGCTAAACATCCTCTTTAAAGTATTATAATTGGAGGATGAACTAATTCTGTGTCTTATGTACATGGTCAAAAAAGACTGGGACTGGATTTGAGGATGGTCGGAAAAAAATTCCAGACTCAGTTCTACTTACAGGCTTGTCAGGCATCAAAAAGAATATAGCATTCATGAGGGGGAACAGATTTCTTGGGTCTGCCTTCTGTCTTGCAAATAAGTGTGCCAATTGTCAGCAAGTCATGCAAAGTAAGTAGACTAACAAGTCTGAGGAACTCTGAACATGTGGCTACCTTCACATCAACTGGAATGGTAAGGTCACCACACATGAAAAAAAAAAATCTATGCTGTATAAAGTGATAATTCTTCTATTTAGGAAATCTTGTCAAAAAACAAAAACAAAATACCTAGATATCTGAGGAATTTGAGTCATGAAATTCTTGAAGCTCTATGCATAGACAGTCCTTCTTCTGATGCATCTGAAAGGCAGTTTACACCACTTCCTGTTATCTAAGCTTCTCTTTCAATAACTATAAATACCTGATTTAAATCTATGTAGGGCTTTCACCCAATGGCTCAAGTGGTAAGGAATCCACCTGCAATGCAGGAAACACAGGAGATGCGTGTTTGATCGCTGGGTCTGGAAGATCCCCTGGAGGAGGAAATAGCAACCCACTCCAGCATTCTAGCTTGGAAAATCCCGTGGACAGAGGAGCCTAGCGGGCTACAGTCCATGGGGTTGCAAAGAGTTGGAGATGACTAAGCACACATGCACGAAGGGCTTTTATAGCAAAGACAAGGTGATGGTCTGCGTACCACCTTTCTGTCAGCGTATAATTTGTTAGATTTATTCCATATGAATGTGCAAGTCTTCATGAATATCACATGAAGGGAGGAATGATTAATAACATTCAGTGATTAATTCCAAGCAATACCTGAAAGAGGATGTACTCACTAATACTTGTTGAATAAGAAAATAAAGGGATGGAAGTATTACTTGATCTCTGACACATTTAAGTAGATGTAATAAACCATATTATAGCATGATTTTCAAATGGTAATATTATTTTTGCTTTTATAAGAAAATAAAGAAGGTAGTATTCTATTTGAGGTAGCAGTATTTCAGTCATTGCATTGTCATTCAGACAGAAAAACATCTGGGCCTTCCAAAGTCTTACTGAAGCTTGTGCATAAGGAATTAAAGAAGCAGTAACTGGTGAAATTTTAATGCAAATAATATAAGGGTGATGCATTAAGTAGAAGGAATCAGAAGATGGCTCATATTTTTTCCTTCTTTTAAAAAATTTGTTGGTGTACAGTTCTGTTTTCTTGTTTTCAAATATTTATTTGGCTGTACCAGGTCTTTGTTGTGGCATGTGAATCTAGTTCCCTGACCAAGGATTGAACCCCAAGCCCTCTGCATTGGAAGCATGGAGTCTTAGCCAGTGGACCACCAAGAAAGTTCTCTTTTTTTTTCCAAATGAGAAAATCTATGTTTTTTCCTCTTAGCATTTAGACTTTTAAAAATTTTATATTTATTTATTTGACTGCGTCAGATCTTAGTTGTGTCATGCGAGAGCTTTCATTTCTGTTCACAGACAGAAGTTATGGCATGAAGGCTTAGTTGCACTGAGACATGTGGGATCTTAGTTCCCTGACCGGGATCAAACTCATGTCCCCTTCATTGCAAGGCAGACTCTTAACCACTTGACCACCAAGGAAGTCCCTAGAGTTTTAAAGAGGAAAAATACTGTCTATATTTGCAACTTTAATTTGTGGAGTTTACAGAGTCAGAATGATCTCATTCCTCTTCTTCCGTATCCCTGGAAAACACATATTGACAGTCACTAGAGAGAATGCCTAATCTGAGTAATTTCTTTCTGAATTTGGGGCTAAATTGTGCTTATATTTTATTTGAAGCAAACTTCTCATCCCACTTAGAGTATCTGACTACAATACTGAAGTTGGATACTTGAAGTTGGATACTGAAGTTGAATTCAGAGATTTTCTGCTTCTGATTTTTAGGAACATTCTTAGCCTATTTGTTTGCTTCTGGAGAGAACTCAGTGTAGTGGGTGGATGAGTGATCCCCATCATGAGCACCACAAAATGATTTATGTGCCTCAGTGGGCCTGTGTTTTAATAAGCTTAGTTCAAGATAGATCAAGTAAAAAGAAAGCAATTAGAACAATACTGGATTTCCCTAGCTCCTTTTGCTTTCTAAGAAGCACATAGAAAATAAGTCATGAACTAATTTTCTGTCTGCCCTGTGCTGTGGGAACATGTGCTGGACCCTAGGATAACAGAGTATATACCAAATCCTCATTTGTTTCTCTACCAGATACTTCAGGTATGGTTGTACTGGGGGAGAAAAGGACAATAAGTGGGGAAATTTATCTTTTAGAGAAGACCTTTCATTTAGGACTCTGTAATGGTAGCGCCTTTCAAAAGAAGTGATGTAAAAACCTTATTACTATCTACTAGTTTCAAATCACAGCTTAAAGGAAATGTTGGGTATGAGAAGTCTGGGCAAATGAATGCACATTAAATGGGTTGGAAAAAACAACTGGGAATAGTAATAAAATGTTTATTTTTAAATGTATCCTATAAATACATTACTTACATTATACAGACCAGCACATTAATAATTTTCTAATCAAGTTGTAGTGCAGTGAAAAGAGCTTGGATCAGACCATGAAGCAATCTTGGGAAGAAAAGAGCTGTAGATTCCAGATCTGCCATCAACTAACTCTTTGACTTAAAGCAGATCCAAATTACCTGAGATACAATACCTTTATTTATAAGATTTGGGACATGATATTTATCTCATATTGGCATATCAAATGACATGAATGCTTCTGAAACTATGCAGTCAGAAGTGTTACATATTTCAAAATACAAAAAAGAGAAACAGAAGACAAAGAATGAAATTCTAAAAAGCTCACTGTCTTGTATACTTGAATATATCTTTTTTTCCAAGTCATCAAGACCTTGGAGTTAACCAATCACAATTTTTAGGAAATTTAGAAATTACTTTTTTTAGGGAAAGGCTAAAACTTTGGCCACATGACTGGAAAAGGTCAGTTTAGAAGAACAGTGCCAAAGAATGTTCAAACTACTGCACAATTGCACTCATTTCACTTGCTACTAAGGTAATGTTCAAAATCCTTCAAGCTATGCTTCAACAATATGTGAATTGACAAATTCCAGATGTACAAACTGAATTTAGAAAGGGCAGAGGAACCAGAGATTAAATTGCCAACATCCACTGGATCATCAGAAGAGCAAGAGAATTCCAAAAAGACATTTACTTCTGCTTCGTTGACAATGCTAAAGCCTTTGACTGTGTGGATCACAACAAACAGTGGAAAATTGATGAAGAGATGGAAATAGCAGACCACCTTACCTGCCTCCTGCAAAACCTGTATGAAGGTCAAGAAGCAACAGTTAGAACTGGACATGGAACAATGGACTGGTTCAAAACTAAAAAAGAGTATGTCAAGGCTGTATATTGTCACCTTGATTATTTAACTTTTATGCAGAGTACATCATGTGAAATCCCAGGCTGGATGAAGCACAAGCTGTAATCAGGATTGCTGGGAGAAATATCAATAACCTCACATATGCAGATGACACCACCTTTATGGCAGAAAGCGAAGAGGAACTAAGAGGAACTCAAAAAAGAGCCTGTTGATGAAGGGAGAAGAGGAAAGTGAAAAACTGACTTAAAACTTTAACATTAAAAAAACTGATCATGGTGCCTGGTCCCATCACTTCATGGCAAATAGATGGATAAACAATGGAAACAGTGACAGGCTTTATCTTCTTGGGCTCCAAAATCACTGCAGATGGTGAAATGAAAAGAGGTTTGCTCCTTGGAGGAAAAGCTATGACCAACCTAGACAGCATATTAAAAAGCAGATAACGTTACTTTGCCTACAAAAGTGTAAATAGTCAAAGCTATGGTTTTTCCAGTAGTCATGTATGGATGTGAGAGCTAGACAGTAAAAAAGGCTGAGCACTGAAGAATTGATGCTTTTGAATTGTGGTGTTGAAGAAGACTCTTGAGAGTCTTTTGGACAGCACAGAGATCAGACTAGTCAATCCTAAAGGAAATCAACCCTGAATATTCATTGGAAGGATTGATGCTGAAGGTAAAGCTCAGTACTTGCAGAGTTGACTCATTGGAAAAGACACTGTTGTTGGGAAAGATTGAAGGCAAGAAGAAAAGGGGACGACAGAGGATGAGATGGTTGGATGGCATTACTGACCTAATGGACGTGAGTTTGAAGAAACTCTGGGAAATAGTGAAGGACAGGGAACCCAGCATGCTGCAGTCCCTGGGGTTGCAAAGAGTTGGACATGACTGAGCGACTGAACAGCAACAACAAAGCTTTGAATTCAGTGTCATCTAGAGTTTAACTATCTTGACTTTAAAAATAAACCCAAAGCAGTTCAGACCACGCTCTGTAGAAAGTAAAATTTTCAGTATTTAGAAAGAAAGTTTCTTAAGTAAAAGAGTCTGCAGTAAATTACACAAGCAAATCCCAAGCCATTAAAATGAGTTTCAATAATTCAATTTCATTTTATTATCAAGGAAAGTCAATATTGTATAATCATAATATTTCAATCAGTAGAAGAAGCAAAATTACCCTAAATGATAATTTCATTAGTGCCCATGAGGAAGTCAATAAAAGAGAAGCTCTTCTCATGGAAATATATCCAGCTTCCTGATCCTGATTGTCCAATTAAGAAACTTGCATCGTTAATTCAAGTCAAGTGATCAATACACTTTTCAAATGTGAAGCAGATAATCAACTGTAGCAGATCCTTGCATTTATTACAACTACAATGTCAAAATATGCCAATATTTGTAGAAGTGATTAGAAGAGCTTGCTAGATCATATTTCTTTGTAAACATTGTCTTTAAAGTATTTCATTCCTATTTGGCTTCTTGATCTGTACAGGGATGAACAGAGCTGGCTTAAGTGCATTTGTTGAAAGAAAAAAAAATGCTATAATGAATAGGTTTTGGTGAACCTTCGCTAAAGAGATTGCTTAGAATGTTCAGATGCTATGACTTTATATAGGGGAACACACATGCCTATAGTAGCAAAGCACTAAAAATTAAATTCTGTAGGCTGCTTCCTGATGTTGTGAACAACAACAAAAGAATACCCAGACTCTGAGTACACATAATTTGAAGTCCAGAGGCAGGCAGGTTCCTGTTGTGGCAGTTTGGTGGCCATTCTGCCACCACGTAGCCTGGGTTTCATGCTGATGCTCATGGTTGACTATTATCTGCTGGTGGTAATTGGGAATATGTGTATTTTTTTGTTCTTGGAAGAAGAGAGGGAGAAACTAAACCCTAATTAAGTACTATTACTCTTTGCTTCCAGTCTCAGACGGTAAAGCATCTGCCAGCAGTGCAGGAGACCCAGGTTCGATCCCTGTTGGGAAGATCCCCTGGAGAAGGAAATGGCAACCCACTCCAGTACTCTTGCCTGGAAAATTCCATGGACTGAGGAGTCTGGTAGGAGTTCATGGGGTCTCAAAGAGTTGGACACAACTGAGTGACTTCACTTTCCAGTCTGATGGCCGGTTGAAAACACACATATACTCCTGCACCGATAGGAGTCACAGAGGAATTTCATACCTTAGCGTAAGCTCTATCCTTAGAGTAGGGTTTGGGTGACTTTGTGAGATATGCAACTTAGATTTCCTTCAGGAGAACTTGCTGCAGGTAGCATGATAGGCTGAAGGCCCAGTTGCCACCTCCCTGAGTCTACTACTGTGTTTGTTCTTAAGTCACATTACCCTGGGCCACTCCAAGACCACCATCAGGGTGCGGGATCATTTCTGCAGCATTCGAATGGCAGGTGTTCTCTTATGGGCAGCATCTAAGACTCCTTGTTTCATAAGATTTAGAGTCTTTTGATGGTGAGATATAGCACATTGGTACTTGGATAGATCAAAGACAGAATTCTCTTTTACTTACAGATCTGATACAGAGTTGGCTGTCAGGCAGGATATACAGGAGCTTGCCCCTTTAGGACAGGATAACAACAAGTTGGAACTGTATGTGGTGGGTTATGTATGGTAGGTGGAGTAGAGTTAGCCAGGTTTCCCAGGATCCCTGTGGAGTGGCTAATTTGAATAATTTTGTGGACTCTGATGTACAGGGGTATCCCCAGCTGTCTAAGTTCCTGGCCCTGAATTGATTAAGCAAGGTGTATAGCCCAGCCTGTGAAAGACCAACATGGGGTATATTCAGCTACTGAAGAAGGGGCACTGGCTGGCTACTAGTCAGAATTATCAAAATAGGGGCAAGACAGCATTTAAAAAAAAAAAAAAAAAGACTTCTCTCTTTTCACATGCCTTCGAGGAAGTCTGAAGTCTTTCACAACGTTCTACTGTTGTTTCTGTTTTATTTCTTTTAGATTTTTCTATTCCACTATTAAGAATGAGGTGTGTTTCCTATGTATGAAAAAACGAACATAAGCAGTGACCACCTGGTCAGCTAGAAATTTTCCTAGGAAATATGAGCTTTCTTCAGTTTTCAGTTCAGTCACTCAGTTGTGTACAACTCTTTGTAACCCCATGGACTGCAGCATGCCAGGTTTCCCTGTCTGTCACAAACTCCTGGAGCTTACTCAAACTCATGTCCGTTGAGTCAGTGATGCCAACCAATCATCTCATCCTCTGTCATCCCCTTCTCTGCCTGCCTGCAATCTTTCCCAGCATTAGGGTCTTTTCACATGAGTCAGTTCTTTGCATCAGGTGGCCAAAGTATTGGAGTTTCAGCATCAGTCCTTCCAGTGAATAGTCAGGACTGATTTCCTTTAGGATGGACTGGTTGGATGTCTTTGCAGTCCAAGGGACTCTCAAGAGTCTTCTCCAACACAACAGTTCAAAAGCATCAATTCTTCGGCACTCAGCTTTCTTCACAGTGCAACTCTCACATCCATACATTCTTTGACATTGCCTTTCTTTGCGATTGGAATGAAAACATCTTTTCCAGTCCTGTGGCCACTGCTGAGTTTTCCAAATTTCCTGTCATATTGAGTGCAGCACTTTCACAGCAGCATCTTTTAGGATTTGAAATAGCTCAAAGGGAATTCCATCACCTCCACTAGCTTTGTTCGTAGTGATGCTTCCTAAAGCTTACTTGGCTTCCATTCCAGGATGTCTGGCTGTAGGTGAGTGATCACATCATCATGATTATCAGGGTTGTGATGATCTTTTTGTATCGTTCTTCTGTGTATTCTTGCCATCTCTTCTTAATATCTTCTACTTCTGTTAGGTCCATACCATTTGTGTCCTTTATTGTGTCCATCGTTGCATGAAATGTTCCCTTGGTATCTCTGATTTTCTTGAAGAGATCTCTAGTCTTTCCCATTCTGTTGTTTTCCTCTATTTTTTTGCATTGATGACTGAGGAAGGCTTTCTTATCTCTCCTTGCTATTCTTTGGAACTCTGCATTCAAATGGGTATATCTTTCCTTTTCTCCTTTGCCTTTCACTTCTCTTCTTTGCACACCTATTTGTAAGGCGTCCTCAGACAACTATTTTGCCTTTTTGCATTTCTTTTTCTTGGGGATGGTCTTGATACCTGTACAGTGTCATGAACATCCATCCATAGTTCTTCAGGCACTCTGTGTATCAAATCTAATCCCTTAAATCTATTTGTCACTTCTACTGTATAATCATAAGGGATTTGATTTAGGTCATACCTGAATGGTCTAGTGGTTTTCCCTGCTTTCTTCAGTTTAAGTCTGAATTTGGCAATAAGGAGTTCATTGTCTGAGCGACAGTCAGCTCCCAGTCTTGTTTTTCGCTGACTGTATAGAGCTTCTCCATCTTTGGCTGCAAAGAATATAACCAATCTGATTTCAGTATTAACCATCATTAATCATCAATAATCATTATAATTTTGGCCAAAACTATTACTTAAAGTTTCTTTTACTCATACAATATGCTGAATGACAAATTTTATTTTTTGAAAGAATAAAGTTGTTCATATATTAATTATTGATATATTGGTTGTTCATTTGCATTCATAAGGCATGCCATGTTTTTAAAATTTATATGAATTTTTTTTTACAATTCCAATAAATTTAATGAAATATCGCAGCCACAAGAGTTGGGTTAGTTAATTGTTCAACTTTCCATTTAATGTTCTCTTCATGTTTAAATTACATTCAATAATTTTTAAAAATGTTTTAAACGTTATTTTTTTTCTTTTTTTTAATTTTTTTTTTATAAATTTTATTTTATTTTTAAACTTTACATAATTGTATTAGTTTTGCCAAATATCAAAATGAATCTGCCACAGGTATACATGTGTTCCCCGTCCTGAATTTTAAAATTCTTTTGGAATTGACTTCCATAGGCATGCCATGTTTTTTTTAATATATATATATATTTAAATTGAAGTATAGTTTATTTACAATTGTGTGTTTGTTTCTGGCGGACAGCAAAGTGATTCAGTTTTATACACACACATACACACACACATATACTTTTTCATATCTTTTCTATTACGGTTTATTGTAGGATTTTAAATATAGTTCCCTGTGCTATGCAGTAGCATCCTGTTGTTTATTTTATGTATAATAGTGTGTTTTTGCTAATTCCAACCTCCTGATTTATCCGCTCCTCCTCCTCTTTTCCCCTTGGGGAACCATAAGTTTGTTTTCTACATCTGTGAGTCTCTGTTTTCATAAATAAGTTCATTTGTGTCATATTTTAGATTCCACATATAAGTGAGATCATATGCTATGTGATTTGTCTTTCTAACTTCATTTAGTATGATAATATCTAGTACTACCCATGTTCCTGCAAATGGCATTATTTCATTGTTTCATATCCATGGTATATATGTACCACATCCTCTTAATTCAGTCATCTGTGGATGGGTACTTAGGTTGCTTCCATGTCTTGGCTATTGTAAGTGGTGTTGCTGTGAACTCTGGGTTGCATGTATCTTTGTGAATTAGTGTTTTCATTTTTTCTCGATACATGCTCAGGAGTGGGCTTGCTGGACATACGGTAATTCTATTTTTAGTTTTTTAAGGAACCTCCATAATATTTTCCACTCTGGCTGCGTCAGTTACATTCCCACCCAGAAAGTAGGAGGGTTTCCTTTTCTGCCCACCGTCTCTGGCAGTTATTGTTTGTAGACTTTTTAATGATGGACATTCTGACTGATGGGAGGTCATATCTCACTGTAGTTTTGATTTGCATTTCTCTAATAATTGGTGATGTTTAGCATCTTTTCATGTGCCTATTGGCCATCTGTGTCTTCTTTGAAGAAAGGTCTGTTTAGTCCTTTTGCTTATTTTTCAATTGAGTTGTTTTATTGTTGTTGTTGTTGAATTGTATGAACTGTTTGTGTGTTTTGGAAATTGAGACCTTTTTGGTCTCATTGTTTGCAAATATTTTTTCCATAGGTTATCTTTTCATTTTGTTTTTCATTTCCTTTGCTGTGTGAAAACCTTAAAGTTTGATTAGATCCCATTTGTTTATTTTTGCTTTTATTTCTGTTGCCTTGGGAGATTGACCTAAGAAAATATTGGTATGATTTATGTCAGACAGTGTTTCTCCTATGTTCTCTTCTGGGAGTTTTATGAAGTACTGTCTTATAGTTAGGTACTTAAGTTATTTGGAGATTATTTTTGTGTATAGTGAGAGGGTATGTTCTAATTAATTGACTTTCCATCTTTCCCAACACTACTTACTGAAGAGACTGCCTTTTCTCTTTTGTATATTCTTATCTCCTTTGTCAAAGATTAACTGATTATAGATGTATGGGTTTGTTTGTGGGCTTTCTGCTACGTTCCATTGATCTGTATGTCTGTTTTTGTGCCAACACTACCCTGTTTTGATTACTTTGTAGTGTTTTTTGAAGTTTGGGAAAGTTATGCCTCCAGCTTTGTTCTTTTTACTTGGGATTGCTTTGGCAGTTCTGCATCTTTTACAGTTATATATGAATTTTAGGATTATTTATTCTAGTTCTGTGAAAAATGTCATTACTAATTTGATAGGGATCACATCAAATCTGTAGACTGCTCTGGGTAGTATGGTCATTTAACAATATTCATTCTTCCCCTCTAAGAGCATGGGTTATCTTTCCATTTCTTTATCTTCAGTTTTCTTTATCAGTGTTGTATACTTCTCAGTGATTAAGTCTTTTACCTCCTAGGTCAGGTTTGTTTCTAAGTATTATTTTATTTTATTTTCATTCATGTAATTTAAAAAATTTTCTTCATGTAATTTTTTTTTAATTTCCTTTTCTGATACTTCGTTGTTAATGTGAACTGCAATAAATTTCTGCATGTTAAATCTCGTATCCTTAGGGTTTTTTAGATGTGTTTCTTGATATCTGCATAGAATGACAGTTTCATCTCTTCTTGTCCAGTTTGAATATATTTCATTTCCTTTTCTTGTCTATTTGCTATGGCTAAGATTTCCAATACTTTGTTGAATAGAAATGGTGAGAGTGGACATCCTTGTCTTATTCCAGTTTTAGTGGGAAGGCTTTCAGCTTTTTATCGTTGAGAGAAGGGGACGACAGAGGATGAGATGGCTGGATGGCATCACTGACTCAATGGACATGAGTCTCAGTGAACTCCGGGAGTTGGTGATGGACAGGGAGGCCTGGCGTGCTGCGATTCATGGGGTCGCAAAGAGTTGGACACGACTGAGCGACTGATCTGATCTGATAATGTTTACTGTGGGTTTGTCATAAAGAGCCTTTTTATGTTGAGATATTTTACTTAGATACCTAGTTTGATAAGAATTTTTTTATCATGAATGGATGTTTAATTTTATCATATGCTTTTTCTGCATCTATTGGGATGATCATGTGGTTCTTACCTTTTCTTTTGTTGATGTGGTGTATCACATTGACAGATTTGTGTATGTTGAGCCCTGGAATAAATCCAACTTGATCATGGTATATGATCTTTTTTATGTGTTGTTGAATTTGCTTTGCTAATATTTTGTTGAAAATTTTTGCATCTGTATTACTCAAAGATATTGGCCTGTAATTTTCTTTTTTAGTAGTGTCTTTGTCTGATTTTGGTATCAAGTTGATGGGGACATCATAAAATGACCTTGGTACTGTTTCCTTTTCTTTAAATTTTGGAAGAGTTTTAGAAGGATTGATATAAGTTCTTTATATGTTTGATGGAATTCCCCAGGGAAGCCATCTGGTCCAGAGCTTTTGTTTGCAGAAAGTTTTATTTTTTTTATTACAGATCTATTTCACTTCTAGTGATTGTTCATTTCAAATTATCTGTTTCTCCTTGATTCAGTTTTGATGCACTGAGTTTCTAGAAACTATCCATTTCTTCTAGGTTGTCAAGTTTTTTGGCAAATAATTGTTCATATATTCTCTTTTTTTGTGTGTCTTTCTGCAATATCAGTTGTTATTTCTATCATCTTTAATTTCTTATTTTATGTGGGTCCTTTCTATTTTCTTCTTACTGAGCCTGCCCAGAAGTTTATCAATTTTGTTTATACCTTCGAAGAGCCAGTTTTTGGTTTTAATTATTTTTTCTATTGTTTTTTAAACCTCTTTTATTCTTCCTTTTTGATCATTTTACTTCCTTCCTTCTGCTGACTTTAAGTTTTGTTTGTTTTTTCCCCAATTCTTTTAGATGGTAGGTTACATTGTTTATTTGAACTTTTTTTTTTTTGGTGGAAGGCCTATATCACTATGAATGGCTTTTGCTGCATTTCATAGACTTTTTATGATTGTATTTTCGTTGTCATTTGTCTCAAGATTTTTTTTAATTTTCTCTTTCATTTTATTTCCTTTTTTTTTAAATAACATGTTGTTTAGTATATGTGATCATTTTTGTTGTTGCTTCCCTTTCTGTAGTTTATTTTGTGTTTCATGCTCTTACGGTCAGAAAAGATGCTTGAAATATATTCCACTTTCATAAATTTGTTGAGGCTTGTTTTATGTACAGCTATGTAGTTAATCCTGGAGAATGTTCTATGTGCACTTGAAAAGAATGTGTATTCTGGTGGGTTTTGTTTTTTTTTTTAATACAGTGTCCTGATATAACCATTAAGTCTAGCTATTCTGTTGTATTATTTAGAATCTCTATTGTTTTACTGACTTTATGTCTGACAGTTCTGACCTTTGATGTGTTAGTACTCTTGTAATATACAATATACTATCATTGTATATTCATTAATTTCTCCCTTTGTTTCTGTTAGTATTTGTTTTATGTGTTTAGGCGTTCTTATATTGGGTGTATAAATGTTAGAATGGGATACCTTCTTCTTGTTTTGATCCTTTCATCATTTTATAATGTCCTTCATTATCTTTATGGCCTTTATTTTAGAATGTGTTTTGTCTGATATGAATATTGCTACCCTTTCTCTCTTGTCATTTCCATTTATATGAAATACTGCTTTCCATCCCCTCACTTCCAATGTGTGTGTATCTTTCACCCTAAATTGGGTCTCTTGTAGACAGCATATTGTAGGGTTTTGTTTCATTATCCAGTCTGCTATTCTATGTCTTTTGATTGGAGCATATAGTCCCTTGACATTTAAAGTAAGTACTGATAGATATGTGCTAATTGGTATTTTAATCCTGGTTTTCCAGTTGATTTTGTATTTCTTTTTTATTCCTTTCTTTTTCTTTTTGTTTTTCCTGTTGTGATTTGATGGTTTTCTTTATTATGGGTGTGTTCTTTCTTTTTGCTTTCTGTGAATCTTTTGTGAATTTGTGGTTACGTATTTTAATCCATTACTGTATCTACTTGCTTTAAGTCATGTAGGCTCAGAAACATTCTAAAAACAATTGACATTTTTTTTACTTGCCTGCAATTTATGATTTTGATGTTCTCTTTTACATATTCATGTTTATCCTTTTGCTGTTCATTGTAGTTCCCACCATTTTTCACAAAAGGAAAAAAAATTTTTTTAATTGTCTATTGGTTTAAGTGATTGCCATTTGTGGCTTTCTCTTTGCTGTAGATCCTTGCTTTTTTCCTATCTAGAGAAGACCTTTCAGTATTTCTTTTAAGATAAGTTTAATATTTCTTTATTCTTTCAGTTTTTGCTTATCTGAGAAGTCCTTAATCACTCCATATTTGCTAAATCATTAATATTTCTGGGTAGAGTATCCTAGGTTGCAGGTTTTTCCCTTTTAGGACTTTGATCTTGCCATGCTCCTCTGACCTGCAAATTTTTGTAGAGAAATCAGCTGATAGCATTATGAAGGTTCCCTTGTAATTAAATCTGTGTTTTTCTCTTGTTGCCTTTAACATCCTCTCTTTAACTTTTACCATTTTAATTGTAATGTGTCTTGGTGTATGCCTATTTGGGTTCACCATGCTTCAGTTCCGTTCAGTTGCTCAGTCGTGTCCAACTCTTTGGGACCCCCATGGACTGCAGCACGCCAGGCCTCCTTGTCCATCACTAACTCCTGGAGTTTACTCGGACTCATGTCTATTGAGTCAGTGATGCCATCCAACTATCTCTTCCTCTGTCATCCCCTTCTCCTCCCACATTCAGTCTTTCCCAGTGTCAGGGTCTTTTCAGATGAGTCAGTTCTTCTCATCAGGTGGCCAAAGTATGGGAGTTTCAGCTTCAGCATCCGTCCTTCCAATGAATATTCAGGACTGATTTCCTTTAGGATAGACTGAGTGGAACTCCTGCAGTCCAAGGGATCTCAAGAGTCATCTCCAATACCACAGTTCAAGAGCATCAGTTCTTTGACACTCAGCTTTCTTTATAGTCCAACTCTCACATCCATACATGTCTACTGGAAAATCCATAGCCTTGACTAGACGGACATTTGTTGGCAAAGTGATGTCTCTGTTTTTCAGTATGCTGTCTAGCTTGGTCATAACCTTTCTCCCAAGGAGCAAGCATCTTTTAATTTCATGGCTGCAATCACCATCTGCAGTGATTTTGGAGCCCAAGAAAATGAAGTCTCTCACTGTTTCCATTGTTTGCCCATCTATTTGTCATGAAGTGATGGGACCAGATTCTATGATCTTAGTTTTCTGAATGTTGAGTTTTAAGCCAACTTTTTCACTCTCCTCTTTCACTTTCATCAAGAGGCTCTTTAGTTCCTCTTCATTTTCTTCCATAAGGGTGGTGTCATCTGCATATCTGAGGTTATTGATATTTCTCCCGGCAATCTTGATTCCAGCTTGTGCTTCCTCCAGCCCAGCATTTCTCATGATGTACTCTGCATAGAAGTTAAATAAGCAGGGTGACAATATACAGCCTTGACGTACTCCTTTTCCTATTTGGAACCAGTCTGTTGTTCGATGTCCAGTTCTAACTGTTGCTTCCTGACCTGCATACAGGTTTCTCAAGAGGCAGGTCAGGTGGTCTGGTATTTCCATCTCTTTCAGAATTTTCCACAGTTTATTGTGATCCACACAGTCAAAGGCTTTGGCATAGTCAATAAAGCAGAAATAGGTGTTTCTCTGGAACTCGCTTGCTTTTTCAATGATCCAGTGGATGTTTGTCAATTTGATCTCTGGTTCATCTGCCTTTTCTAAAACCAGCTTGAACATCTGGAAGTTCACGGTTCACATACTGTCATGCTTGGAATCCTGTGTTTCTTTATTTTCCTTATATTTCTTTGACTCTATTAATTTAGGAGAAACAGTTGTCTACTGTGGTCCTGAAAGGTTGGTTTCATGTGGAAGCATCCCTGTGTAGCAATGAGGCTTCATTGGTGGACTCAGGCTCCTCCTTGCTTATATTCCTGGTTGCACTTTGTATCACTCTCCAGCTCCTCCAGGCTCTCTCCACTCAGCCAACAGCAGCCCTCTCCACAGGCACATCTGCTGAATGCCTGGTTTCAGCACCCAGCCCCGACATGCACCAGCAGATGCATGCCCCAGACTTGGGAGTTCAGGGCGGTTACCAGGACCTCTGTGCTGGTCTTTCTTTCTTCTGCCTTCCACACATCACCTGTGGTGCTGTCCTACAAATCTCTGAAGCCCCCCCTTTTGTCCCAGATTATGCCCTCTTAAGTGAAGAGGGTCACAGGGTGAGGGAACATTTCTTCTTTCACAATTCTCTCCCAAGGGCACAGGTCCCATATCAGTTCTTCAGATACACTAATTCTATTCTGTGATCTTAATTTTATAACTGTCAACCTATAAAGTTCTTAAGTTCATATACATGTACATAGATACAGCATACACAAGAATTCAGCACTTGGGGCTTCCCTGGTGGCTCAGCGGCAGGAGACACCAGTTTGATGCCTGGATTGGGAAAATCCTCTGGAGAAGGAAATGGCAACTCACTCCAGTATTCTTGGATAGAAAATCCCATGGTCAGAGGAACCTGGCAGGCTATAGGCCATGGGACTGCAGGAGTTGGACATGATTTAGTGACAAAAGTACCACCACATTATAAACATACTATGCTCTGAAATGTGTGATTAAATTTCTGCTATTTTACATAAATTTTATATAAGGCTATGTACTCATGTTTGTTTTGTTTACTGATGTAAATGCACATTAGCATTTTTCTTAGATATTAAATGGCTAGGTGGAGATTGACATATTTGAAATGGGCATAGATTAATTTAAATGATATAACAATGACAGTTTTGAGAATGCATACTACTTATTACTATTATAACTAATTTTCTTAAATACACATGTAGTATGAATCATATTATTTGTTTAAAAATACTTTAATTTTCTTTGTAAGAAATATATAGAAATTGAAGAAATGCTGTGCTTAGGATAATGATTACAAATGTGTTTTTCCTTTCCAAAGCATGTTATGACATTAAAGCCTTTAAATGTTTCTCACAAAAATGTACTGTAAAAAAATAGGCATTGAAATGCAATTTCAGATAGAGAATATTCGTAGCTTCATTTAATCACATAGTTAAAACTAGTTTCAATAAAATGAAAATTGAATAAAATTTCTACAGGAATTACTACAGTAAAAACCTTAAGGAATGTACTACAGGAAAATAAAGAACATTACTCACTAACTATTTGTGAAGTCAATTATTAGAAGTCAGTTATTATAGTCGTTGCAAATGGTGGCTCTTCAGGGGTGCTGAAGCTTTCTTGTTGACCTTTAAACAAGTTCTTTATCTTACACACTGTAGCTACATAAGATAGGCAAAGTGAAGGAAGAAGGCACTGAAATAGGTGTTACCAAATAAAAATAGAAAAGACTGTATCCCTAAGTAATTGTTATGCCCCCTACACTTAAATATGCAAGCAAACTAAAAATAACCAACCAGAACCTACTCATACTGAATATCCTGTTGGTAGTCTCCAAACACAAAAATCACAAGCTTTTTGTTTTGTAAACAGTAGAAGTTATTTCCACTAGTGTTATTAAAACAAGATAAATTTTCACTAGGCGTAATGAAAATATACAAAAAGCTAAAATATATTCTCAAATCTATTATAGACTTAAAGAAAATTTATATAGGTAAAATTTAATGGGAAGATTCCAAGGCTCACTTTAGAGGTACTTTCAAGTTTTTTCTCAAAAGTGAAAAATTTTAAGCATAGTCCTTTCATCAGTTGCCTGATCTTTTCTGTTAAAATCGTATACTCTCCAATTTATTTAAACTTGTTTCCCCTCTAAATGAAGTCATTTATACCAAGAGGTTAAAAAAATGCTCACAAATCAAGTTATATCCGGTTTAATATGCTGCTGTGAAATGTTGGGCAATATAAGAACTAGTCGACAATAAATACTCCCTTTACAAACATTAGTCCAAGGCGCAGCTGATGAGTTCACCTCTATTATCTTTCAGACTGCCGCTCCATTAGCAGTGTTGTAATACCAAAGATAATTAGTGCAGGCTTGTCAGCTTGATTTTTGCTAACCTTATAGCCTTTATTTTGTACTATATTTTTAAAGAATCCCTCTGGGAGACTGCGGATCACTTTGTTGGCCAGGCAGAAGGTATTCATCCTGACCTAACAAAAGCACAGTTTAATTAAAAAGCGTTCTGCCGTTTATTGTGTTCTCTAGACTACAATTTTGATGTTGGTCTATAAATGTTACAATTTGTCAAGTTCAATTTCTCTTCTTTAATTTCCTGTCGGATAAAATGTGATACCAGGCATGGATCCAATTTTCCTTTTCTATTACCATTTATATTGACAGAATTAATGATTTTATTATCATCATTGGCTTGTTCCTAAATAGCAGGCATCATACACTTCTTGTGGATGGTTATACGTGTATATCATAAACTCATTGTCCCAGGAGGAATTACAACTCGTTCTGTTAGATTTATTTGAAGGTGACCAAGTTAAGTGGTGGGAAAAGAAGTCAGAAGAGCAATGGAGAAGTGACAGTATTTTCAAATAAAAAGAAAGGTTAATATTTTTTCTGTATAAATAACATATCCAGTGGATAGACTGGCAAAGATTCTGTAATGCTCTCCCAGCAGGCTGACTTGTGATGCTTGTGATCTCTGATACTTCTCCAGAAAGGAAATATTTGAGAAAGTGTACATCTTACACATTTTCACAACCCAAGAGATATTCTGTTGGGACTATGAACCCCAACCTCCATTGATTTGGAATAAAATTAATAACATCAAGAGGTGGTTACTTTGCATATATTTCTCACCTTTGGAATTCATAACTAACTACACAGCTAATCTAATCATCCTTGTGATCTAGCTGTAGTTTGCCTATAATTTATTTGCCAGATATTCTGCTTGAAGTGAGTTTTAAGTCCCTTTTCATGAATAACTTACTCATTACTTGAGTGGAGATGAATTAAGTTGCACAGTTTTGTAGAGGAAAAAAAATGCCATGATGAGGCATTCCTGTTTAATGTAGTTGTCTTCTTTCCTGGTACTTTCCTTAACATTTAATAAGGGCATCAGTGGTCTCAAAGTTTACAGTGGTCATATATTAGAAATTTTTACATCAAGATAAAACCACTAAATTTTATCATACATTTTTATTTTACTTTTAATATGATGCTTGGATAAGTATTTTGAAAAATATTTTTCCAACGTTTGTAGTAATGCAAAATAAGAAAAAGAGACTGGTTAGTACTTTGTGTTCAATATGTGCAAGAATAATCATAATCTTGCCACAAGTAAAGTGAATGAATTAAATATAGTTAGTATCCAAACACTGTCTATATGCAAATTCCATGTCAACATTTTCTAAATTATATTCACCCTCTGAGACATGTATGACTAACATTACGATTTTAGTGTAGTGAACCATATCAGTCACTCCAGAGATTTTTAAGTGAATTTCTAGAGGCAATGAAAAACAGAGTTCATTTGTCTACTACTGTTTACATCTGTGCTTACAATTAAAAAATAAAGTAACAGAATGCAGTGAACCCTACCCTAGTCAGTACTTTTCCTGTTAGAAGAAGGCTGGTGAGGTCTGTGCCAATCCCAAATTTTTCTCCGAGAATCATGGCCTTGCCTCCACTCTGTGTCTTGAGACCATGAGACATAATATCCATGAGTCTCTGTCTTGATCACACAAGTGACCACAAGAAGCCCAGACTCCCAGGTCATCCCTTTCTTCTATGCTTGGTTATCACTGGAGACTATACACTTCCAATTGTCTCTTCATCTCTAAGACATCCCCACCTTCTGAGAGCCTTCCATGTGTCTTCTGGAACACACAGTACATAACTGAAAAAAAAAAATCCCCATTAATTTTCAAGCTTTTTCAGAATGTTTCTTTTATTTCTTGCTCTAACAGAAATTTAAATGTCTCCTGAGAACACTACTTCCCCTACAGGCCTTTCTCATCCCTCTGAGCCTGGAACTGAAATGAGTGTCCTTGCTAATTTGAATTGCCATCTTTGTCTCTTGACCATTCATTCTCTCTTGCTTTTCTCTGCTGCTGCTGCTAAGTCACTTCATTCGTGTCCGACTCTGTGCAACCCCATAGATGGCAGCCCACCAGGCTCCCCCGTCCCTGGGATTCTCCAGGCAAGAACACTGGAGTGGGTTGCTATTTCCTTCTCCAATGCATGAAAGTGAAAAGTGAAAGTGAAGTAGCTCAGTCGTGTCCAACTCTTAGCAACCCCATGGACTGCAGCTTACCAAGCTCCTCCGTCCATGGGATTTTCTAGGCAAGAGTACTGGAGTGGGGTGCCATTGCCTTCTCCGCTTTTCTCTAACACCTTTTAACTTTGAATTTTATGTACCAGACAGTGGTATGCATTACCTTCGTTGTTGCAATAATTAGCTACCACCGAGTTAATAATCCCCACTCCCATTGGATCCTTTGTCTTGAAAGCTTTTTTATCTGATTTGTGTCATCTTAACACCACATCTTGGTGGCCTCAGTGTCCATGTCACTGATACTTCTAAAACATTGGCTTCTCAGCTCCTTGAACTCCTTGTTCATCCCATCTAGCTTTTCACCCTGTTGATTATACCTTAGACTTATCAGGATCAATATCTGTAACATCATCAAAAATCTCAATTTCAAGCACCCCTCTGACAACTACTTTTGTTTCTTCATCTCAATTTCTCTGGTTTGGTAAATCCAACAATTCTTTAGCCCCTTTGGCCTGATCTTATCATGCCCTTGTTTTCTTCTACTCTCCTCTTCTTGTTTTACCAGCTCACACTTCAAGCTGATCATTAAATTTACTTTCTTGCTTTCACCTTCAACTTTTTTGCCTCTCACTTCATTTTCCTCCATTTTTCTTCTTCTCTTTGCCAGCACCTGTGTAGGAGGACATGCCTCTTTCACTTTAAATTAATAACCTTAAGTGGACTCTTAGTGATCCCTGACAATCATTATATTTAGTCCATACTCTCTCCCAGTCCATACTATTTCCTAAAATGTAACAACTCTCTTCTCTTTCTTCTTATTCTTCACTCTCAGGAGACCGACTGACCATCTTTCCTGTTTTTGTGAGAAAACTGAAGAAAAGACCTTTCAAAATCTCTTAACTACCATTTCTACCCATCTACAAACAACAGTGCCCATTTTTAGATTTTAGTCATTCTAACAGATTCGTAGCAGGTGTATTTTTTTTTAAACAGAATTTGAAAGTAGTATTAGGATTTCTTTTTTTTAGGCCTCACCTTACAGCATGAGGGATCTTAGTTCCCCAACCAGGGATTGAGCCTGTCCCCCTTGCATTGGGAGCATGGAGTATTAACTACTAGACTGTCAGGGAAGTCGCTGGGTATATATGTTTTTAACTGAGCGACTGTTTCTATTTCTATAGTCTATTGATTTATTACCTTTTATAGTTATAGACATAGAAATAGATAAGATTAAGAAATATTTTAAAAATTTCTTTTAGTAAAAAAAAATGGAAATATTATGTTGCTTTCAAGTTTGTCTGGACAACTATTGCACAAACATTCTCATATTTAGCATTCATTTGTAAGTGCCAGGACAATACCATGAACAAGAACATCAGAACAGTTTGATTTTATATGATACAAAATAAGTTACTTTTCCAATATGTTTTACTCTGTCATGGGATTTTTCTTGTGGTTTGTGAAATTCAGGAAATTTTACATGGCTTTCACTTTGTTATTCTCTTGTGACCTAGGTCTTCAAATAGTTCAGGCACCAAAGGGAAGAATGAAGTGTCCAGGAAGCCTTAGTCAGTCTTTGAACTGCTGAAGTCAAGGTTATTCTTAGATTTTCCTAATCTGAATATAAGTTAGGGTCTATTGTCCTTTAGTTACCTATGAAAAAGTATGCATTATTGCATGCGTTATACTACCTTTGAATACTTTTGGTCATATTCTATAACAGCATGATTTTTTAAAAAGTATTCAAGACTAAATTGAAGATGTCAATAATATTGGATATGACAGTAATTTCTAGGAAGTGACCCAGAGCTTTATGGGATTTTGAAACTTCTTAGTCTAAAGGTTAGAATCCTTCTATTTATTGTAGAAAACATTTTCTATTGTGATACCAGTATGATAGTTTCATGTATTGGTAAGGATATATATTTTTTAGCCAAGTACACATCTGAGTTCAATTCCATGTTGAGTCTTCAGTGACTGAGTGACTTTGGATTTGTTACCTAAACTCTGTGATCCTTATTTTCCTTACGTGAAATATAGGTTGTTAATACTTAATTGCTATATAATTTTAAGTAATGGATTCAATGCAAATAAAGCCCTGCTGCTGCTGCTGCTAAGTCGCTTCAGTTGTGTCCGACTCTGTGCGACCCCATAGATGGCAGCCCACCAGGCTCCCCCATCCCTGGGATTCTCCAGGCAAGAACACTGGAGTGGGTTGCCATTTCCTTCTCCAATGCATGAAAGTGAGAAGTGAAAGTGAAGTCGCTCAGTCCTGTCCAAGTTGTAGCAACCCCATGGACTGCAGCCTACCAGGCTCCTCCGTCCATGGGATTTTCCAGGCAAGAATACTGGAGTGGGGTGCCGTTGCCTTCTCCAAATAAAGCCCTGTAGTATACTTAATACTGTTAAGAATTCAACAAATGATGAGCATTTTTGTTAATTTATAAAGCTAAAATAATTAATATTAGATTGCTTGGGATTAGTAGCTAATGATTGAATAGTCGCATTGATAAAGTCATTGCCTTTTTTAGTGTGCCTTTTACTTGATAGACAAGTTATCTAAAATCATCAGGAATTATAATTCTAAAAAGTGAAACTAAATTGTCATTAAATATAAAAATAATTAAAATATAAAAGCAACAATAAAAGGCATCAGCTAAAACATTTACTAGGTCATAGTAATAATGGAACAATATAATTCTTTTATAGAAAGGAATAAAGAAAAATTCATACAATTAAAAATGAAAATATAATCCTTAAGATATTAAAAGCTTGCTGAAATATTAAAATGGTATTAGCTAGCAACTGGCAACTTAAGCATAAGAAAATGTAATTCTAATATGCTAGACTTGAGATGCAGGTTAAAAGTGGGGATGACTGTATAGTAAAATGATTAAAAGCTGAATTTGATTTGTTGAAAAGATCTGAGATAGTATCTAGATATTTTTACTTTCGAACAGTATATCCTTGATTAAAATATTAATATACTTGTCAAATCAGTTATGTCTGTTTCCTCCTATTTTAAATGAAAATAATACCCATTGCACAGATTCATTATAAAAAATAAATCTAAAGACCTTAGAATAGTATGTGACATATTTTAATCACACATAATCATTTAGTTGGTAGTCTTGTTGTTAATCCTGTTTCATATACTAATCTATACTAATTAATCTACCATGTCTAAGTGTCAAATGCTGCCAAAACACCTGAAAATACTAATATTGTTGTTGCTCAGTCACACAGTTGTGTGCAGTGCTTTGCGACCCCATGGACTGTAGCAGCCAGGCTTCCCTTGTACTTCACTACCTCCCAGAGTTTGCTCAAATTCATGTCCATCGAGTCAGTGATGCCATCCAACCATCTCATCCTCTGTCGCTGTCTTCTGAGAATGTGAAAATTTTAGGAAAATGGAATTCTAGCCAAGTTTCATGAAAGGCTAAACCATAGGCTAAAGCATATAGCCACAATGTCCTTAGGCTAACTTGATTCTCTAGCATTTATTCCCAAGAGTAAATCAGGGCAAGCAAATTACCACAAATATAATATGCCTACCAGCTATAGGCCAAGCCTTAGTCAATAGCATTCAGTACCCACTCTTTCTGTCAAGTTGGATGGTAAATAGAAGACAATGGGCATGTTGGGTGGTAATGAGAGATGAGCTTGGAAGAATACAGGAGCTAGTTGATAGAAGGTTGTGGTCTTGATAAATGTGCATAGAAAGATTCCATTTCCTAACCAGATACATGTTGCATATGGAAGTAGTTATGTCTCTCTAAGAGAGGTTCATGTTCACCACTCCATCATGTAACATTAGGGAAGTCTTTTTTCAATATAAATATAGAGATACAAATTGATTGCAGCATTTCTGCAGTCAATACAGAATATATAATCATTTTAGACATTCTTAATAAAAGACCCTAAAGTATTAACTCTTTTGGTTCTGCATTTGTTTGCATCATCTCATAAGAAAACAGTAAAGGACTTAATAGCAGTATCAGCAAACCTTTTAGTATTTGTTTTCCTGGGAAATTCCAAAGAGTACCATCTTTCAGGCTACATTACTACTCTTATCAGAATGTTTAATTCTATTACCAAAAATGGATTTGCAAATGGAAAACTAGGAATATAACAATAAATTTAGGGTTTTAAGAACCAGTCAGTGATATTTAAATAACAGAAATTTCAAGAATTAAATCTTTCCAAGATCACATCTACAAATCAGAAATCTATCTTTTTTTTTACCTTATATCTAAGAGCTCTGTATGGTGATAATACATAGTTACATTTGAACAGTTGTCAGATGGCTATTGATTTCTCAAAATTTAGGAGACTTGAATAAATAATACTTGTATGATCATAATTTTAATTTCCAAGCAGATGCTTAGTGAGCCGTTATTTTCACAGCATGGTGACTTCAACAGTTAAAGAATAGGTTTGTGGGGTGGAAGAGTTGGCAAACAGCACATCTGGTGGTTCATATTTCCCAGAGACTTTACACTTGTCCTTAATCTTCATCTGTCAGATTCAGATTTATAGTAAGTAGGAGTCTAGCAGAAAGCAGGTGCTGTTTTTTGTATTCCTGTGTAATATTTTATGTCTTTAGGGAGGAAAATAATATAATATGGCATCTTGTTGAAATGCATGCAAGACATGTTCCTGAGAGCCTTACAGCTCCCTGTACCCGGTGCTTTGTTCATATGGCACCTTAGAGTGCCTAATACTTGCTTTAATATTATTTTCCCTAGCTTTATTGGGATGGAATAGACAGAATTCTAATGTTTAAAGTGTACAGTATGATGATTTTATACACTTTCTTTTATTTTTTAAAAATGCCTTGGTTACCAGTTTGGTTTTGGTGAGATTTTAGGCTAATGCAAATCACTTTCTTAGCGCTGTAACTCTGAGATTTTGAAGAGTACATTTTAAGTAGATCTTCAGTTTAAATGATTAACTGCTCAATATATTTATTACTTTGCAATGCTGCTGCTGCTGCTAAGTCGCTCCAGTCGTGTCTGACTCTGTGCGACCCCAGAGACGGCAGCCCACCAGGTTCCCCCGTCCCTGGGATTCTCCAGGCAAGAACACTGGAGTGGGTTGCCATTTCATTCTCCAATGCATGAAAGTGAAAAGTGAAGGTGAAGTCGTTTAGTTGTGTCCGACTCCTAGCGACCCCATGGACTGCAGCCTACCAGGCTCCTCCACCCATGGGATTTTCCAGGCAAGAGTACTGGAGTGGGGTGCCACTTTGCAATGCTACTGTTTGTAAATTCCCTAAGGGCATAGATTCAGACCAGCCTTTAGTGCCAATTACGACAAATACGCCTGAGTCAGGAAGATTGCCTGGAGACAAAAATGGCAGACCACTCCAGTGTTTTTGCCTGGAGAATCTCATGGACAGAGTAGCCTGGTGGGCTATAGTCTATAGGGTCACAAAAAATTGGACATGACTGAAGCAACTTAGCATGCATGCATTTACAAATTGATTAAATAGCTTGATTAACCTGAACAATGAGATTGGCAAATTTTGTGTTAGTTGTTATTACATAATCCATATTCAGGATATATAAAAAATGTAATATATAACATGGATATATGCCTGGAGATGTAACTGTGACATATTTTCACATACTTTAGCTGTTTTCCATTGAAACCAATAATAAAGAAAATTTTTAAATCTCTATAAATTTTAAACAAATTGTTTTTTATATTTGTGATTTGTAATCTTGACTTCAGCAAAGACTGTAAAGAGTTTTATTATAATACTTCTTTTACATTTTATAAGAAAATGGAAAATGACTTCCTGATATTTCTTTTATTGAAAATATGGTATATCAACCTGTGATGTATGATTATCTTTTCTTGCTCACTATTCTAGCCCTCCTTTACCTTGCAGTGAGTAGGACTCTTTCTAGAATTGTGTCCTTTGTTCATTCACAATGATTAGTGATCACATGTTTTACAAAATGACATTTTGTTTAAATCCTGAACTGGTACAATTAAAAATTTTCCTTCACTATCATTAGTAAATACAAAGGTATTCTTAGACCAGGGAAATGCATTCCTTTCAATGCAACTTTATATTATTTTTCAGTTTTCCTTCAATTAATCTTAATTGCATCCATCACATGCTCAATGCAGTCTATAGTAAAATGTCAAAGGACATTTCAAATTCAGTGTAGCTGGTTGATCAGTTAAGTTTGTTAACATTGTCTAGGCTTACATTAAAAAGATCCTGGCTAACAACCCAGAAAGTTGAACTTTTTCTGTGCTGTTTACATGACAACAAATAAATATTTGGGAGGGAAATTAAATTTGATTTTTGTCTTGGGTCTCTGTCACCTCTGAAATTTACACAGTTCTCTGTTTTTTTGTCATTTTCAATATGCTAGCTATATACAAGTTTAGTCAAAATAATCTTGTAAGACATTTGGTTATGGGTGAAGAATTTTAACTATTAAAAACTGTTACCTTGTGCTAATAAAAAAGACAAGTGAAAACAACAACCTTTTGTTGTCTTCTCATAAATTCATTGCAGCAAAAATTGGTATAAACTCCAGGTTACCACAATGAAATACTGGGCCAGTGCTTACCTTGCTGTACCTAACAAATAGTGCTCAAAGCACTGTTACAGTAAAAAAGAGTAAGGGAGTAATAGTTTTATATTTTGCTATAATATTTTTTTCCTCTTTTTTCCTTCATATGAAAAAGACTTTCATCCTAGTACACTTGAGGTACTCATCTGCCAAGGTAGAAACAGGGACTTGGTTAAATAAATAGAGAAAAATAACATGTAAAATGTGATTATCATATTCAAATTTGGATTATAAGGCTGAACATGATATTTTCAAGCTATCATCCAAAGAAATTTCTCCCTCATTTTTCATATCTCTCTATCTGAGTGTAAAGAGACGAGTTGAAAAATTTGTTTCAGGGGCAATAGGCTGACTTGTGGGACTGTGGAAAGGCAAGGCGGGGATGGGTAGAAAAAGGCCAGAAGACAATTTTGCTCCATATAAGACAGAAGAATAGGGTTATTAGACAAGCAGTAGTGATGCAAGAGATAGAGACTTGTGCCTAATTCAGTTTTAGGAACTTTGAAAGGAAATGATCCCAAGACAGATCCCTGTATTAATTTGTGATGTGAGATCACTCACTTAATGGTGCAATGTTGGGCAGAGGGAGACCTGAGTGTTAGCAGTCCCCTGCCTCCTCTCATTTCTTAGGCCTCAGACAAGAAGAAGTAGACGTTTTGGCTAAGAGGATTCCAAGTGAGGATGTGATGGTGGGAGTATTGGTGGCTCTGTGCCCACAGCCACAGAACTAACCATGTGAGCTGGGACAAAGGAGAGTCACAGCCAGATTCCCAAGGTCTATAGCATTAGCAACAGCTGGGTTCTGAGGAAGGCCACCTGGCTTTGATTGGAAAAGCGCAAAATCAGATCAGAGTTAGAGCAGCTACAGATTCAGTGGCAAGAAGCAAGTCAGGTAGACCAGGGACAGCAGCTGGAGACAGGAGGTAGGAGTCCCCTTCTCTGCCATTGCAACGAGGATGAATCCGCCTCCTTCACAGCCTGCTTCCACCTCCCATTTAGGGGAGACAAGCAAGGTTCACGGAAGGCTGTATGAAAGAGGCAGCACCTGTGCATTTATATTCCCATTACTCACTGAACAAGGCCTATCAGGATTTTTTTCAGTTAAACAATTGGGCTAAATTTAAAATATAGACTAAGAGTTATTCCTCCCCTCCAGTAAATTATGAGCAGAATTTTTTTTCTTTTTTTTTAAACATTAATTATTGTATTATTTGGTAAATACTGGAGTAAGCACCCAAGTGCTTACAGCCAGTGTCTTAAATGTTTGCAGCACACTGAGTAGTCCCATAGGTAACATTACAGGCATGTTGGGTATTTTTTCAGATTTTCATCTTTATGATAATACAGATTTCTAGGTCAGAGTTGTATGAGCAGAAACAGCCACATAGAAGAAAATCTTAAAATTTTTGTCTCTTAGATTGTTTGAGGTTTGTACCAGTGCTTTACTGCATGAGGTGAAAATGCAAGTATTTATTCAGAGATGTAATTTTGTTGTAGTTTAGACACATTTGGAATAAATATTATCTGTATATAGTCTCAGATATGCTTTATTATTTTCAGGAAAATAAATTTCCTTGGCACGTCTAAGCTCTAGAGTCTTAAATAACTCTCATTCTTTGCAAGGGCTGAATATATGTTTTGGATCTGTAAGTTTTCATAGAAGCCTTATGTCTTGTCTGTTTACATGCACACCACCTCTCTCACTGCTGTCTTTTTAAAATGTACCCGCTTACTTACAGTCATTGTGGTCTCAGAGGTTGACAGGAGATCTTTTTCTTGATGGATATGGCGAGCAAGTTCCCAACTTATATATTCCTCTTTTGAATAGTACTCAGGGGCACACCTTGTGTGACACATATATACACACATGCACACATAGTTTATTCTTAAATTTGTATAAATGTTCATAAAATTTAATTATATTTTAGAGATAAACTATGGGAACATCAGAGGAGAAAAGATGTAATTTTAAATATAAAGATTAATCCAGAAAAATATTTATCCTGAGAAGAAAATTATTTTATTAATGGAAAACAATCCAGGTTTCTGTGTAATAGATACTTTTTCAAAAAATTATGAGAAAAAAAATTCAAGCTTTGTCTCTTGAGTCCATTTGAAATCTAATATTGATAGTTGCCATGTTCTCCACTGTGAAAATATGTTGCAGACCCATTTTTGGCATTTTCTGACTCAGATCTGGCATCACATAATTTTCCAAGGGTCTCAATTCTTACTAGTGGGAAATCATATCTAGCTATTCTTTTCAATAGCCTAAGCTGCAAAATAAATATATTTTAACAGAAAATATATCATGTGTTCTTACTATTACTTCCAATTCAAATTAAGGACTAAACATATATATTTAAACTCATCCATCTTACATTCATGTTCTTAATGACATGTTTTCTGTTCTTAATGACATTGCATGCTAAGTTGCTTCAATCATGTCCGACTCTGTGACTCTATGGACTGTAGCTCACCAGGTTCTTCTGTCCATGAATGGATTGATCTTGCTTTCCAAGGGTCTCTCAAGAGTCTTTTCCAGCACCACAATTTGAAAGTAACAATTCTTCAGCACTCAGAGTTCTCTATGGTCTAACTCTCACACTGTTTACAACCATTGCTAACTTGTAAAAAATTTATTTATGGGTCTTCATCGCTTTGCATGGACTTTCTCTAGTTGTGGAAGGCGGAGGCTACTCTTCATTGCAGTGTGGTGTGTGGGCTTCTCATTGTGGAGGCTCGTCTTTTTGCAGAGCATGGGCCTTAGAGTATGCAAGCTTCAGTAGTTGCGGCTTGCAGGCTTGGTAATTGTAGCTCATAGGCTCAATATCACAGGCTCAGTAGGCATATGGGCTTACAGCATATGGGCTTAGTTACTCTGCAGCATATGGGATCTTCCCAGACCAGAGATCAAACCCTTGTCCTCTGCATTGGCAGGTGAATTCTGATCCTTTGTGTCATCAGAGAAGTTGCCCTAGCTAACTTTTTATTTTTATGTTTTTCCATCCATTTGTTTAAAAAGTCATTAAGAACAATTTCAGTCTATAAAATGTCTGCAGGTATAGCCCAAAGCACTGCATACCACTCACTGAGAGAGCCCCATTCAAGTTTTGTCAGTTGCCCTGTGCATCAGCCCTGGATCATGAAATACTCCCAGTTACGTGTTTCTAGTCTCCTAGTTCCTCATCTTTCGTTGACTGTCATGACCCTGACATTTTTGAAGATATGAGCCATTTAGTGAAATATCCCTCAATTTACTGTTACCTGATATTTCCTGATACCTAGCTTCTGGTTATGCATTTGGAGCAGGGATAATATAGACTTAAATGCTGTGTTCTTCTCATGGCATTCTATCTGGATGTAGAATTTGATTAGAAAGGAACTGCCAAGTTTCTGCAGGATAGAGTAAGTTTTTGTTATTTTTCTTCATTGTTATTAATAATTTGTGGGTGATAGCTTGAGATTATATAAATATTTCATTGAATTATTTTTTAAATTTTATTAAACTGATTAATTTTAATTGAAATATAGTGGATTTGCAGTACTTTGTTGGTTTCAGATGTACAGCATAGAGATTCAGTATTTTTTAATAATCCTCTGTATCAGTTATTACAAGATTTTGAACATAATACCCCCTATCCTCTCCCCTTTGGTAACTACAAGCTTGTTTTCTGTGAGTCTGTTTCTCATTTGTATATGCCTTCATTTGTATTAGAGTTTAGATCCCACATACAAGTGATATGATACAGAATTTGTCGTCTCTTTCTGATTTATTTCACTAAGCATAATATTCTCCATGTTGCTGCAAATGGCATGATTTAATTCTTTTTTATGGCTGAATAATATTCTATTAGATACACACACACACACACCCACACCCACCCACACACCCACACCCACACACACACATGTATATCACATCTTAATTTAGTCATATGTGGATGGGTACTTGGGTTGCTTCCATGTCTTGGCTATTGTAAATAGTGGTGCTATGAATATAGGGGGTGCGTATATCTTTCTAAATTAGTGTTTTCATTTTTCCAAACATATACTTAGGTATTGCTGGATCATGTGGTAATTCTATTTTTAGTTTTTTAAGGAACCTACATACTGTTCTCCATAGTGGCTGCAGTGAATGAGTGTTCCCTTTCTCCACATCCTCTACAACATTTGCTATTTGTAGACATTTTGATGATAGCTATTCTGACTGGTGTGAGGTGATACTACATTGTAGTTTTGATTTGTATTTCTCTAATAATTAGTAATGTTCAATATCTTTTTTTAAGTGCCTGTTAGTCATCTGTATGTCTTCTTTGGAGAAATGTCCATTCAATAGGTACATGTATATGTTTAATTGAATACCTTTGCTCTACACTTGAAACTAACAATATTGTTAATCAACTATACTTGGGTATAAAATAAAAACTAAAAAAAATTTCTGTTCAAGTCTTCTGCCCATTTTTTGATTGATTGTTTTATTTTTTTTCTTTGCAGTTGTGTTGTATGAGCTGTTTGTATATTTTGAGTATTAACCTCTTGTCAGTTGCATCATTTGCAAATATTTCCTCCCATTACATAGGTTGTCTTTTCATTCTGTCTATGGCTTCCTTTGCTGTGAAAAGCTTTTAAGCTTAATTAGGTCCCTTTGTTTATTTTTGCTTTTATTTCTTTTGCCTTCAGAAACTGATCCAAGGATAAATTGTTACGATTTTATTGAGGACTCTGAACCAATTATTACTAGAGTCATTGCCAAATGCTAATTATCTAATTTCACTAGTCTTTTTATTTTTGTTCCACTACACAGATGAGCTTTGTCTTCTCCCTTTCTTCTCTTTCTTACTTACCAGGTGTTTTATCTATATGAACATGTGAAATCATATTGTATTCATTAAGTTGTAATATATCACTATTTATATATCCATTTAAGTATATAATTAGATGAAGTTGTTATATATGTAGATAGTCAACTTTTTTCAGGCTTGCCTGGAGAACCTCTTCAAGCTAACTTCAGCAATTGTGTTAGCAAATGTTCCTTTATCCTTTGAGGGCTTTTAAAATTTTGAGATTTATTATAAGAAATTGGTTCACTGGAGGCTGTGAAGTCCCAAAGTCTACCATCTGTAAGTTGAAGACCCAGGAAAGCTTGTATTATAGTTAGAAGGCCCAGAATCCAGAAACCTAACTCATCAATTAGATTCTGATCTGAGAAGGAGCACCAAGGGCAAGAGAAGACTGATGTACAGATCAGTCAGGCAGAAATAGAATTCAGCCTTTCCCCTCCTTTATGTTCTGTTCCTCAATGGATTGGGTGATGTCCATCTACATTGCGGTGGGGATTGGGGGGCGGGGCGGGGGGGGGAGCGGTGGTGGGCATCTACTTTACTCAGTCACCAATTCAATTGCAAATCTCTTTTGGCAATATCTTCCTAGGCATACCTCCAGGCAACATCCTCAATGGCTTCCCTGGTGGCTCAGATGGTAATCAATCAGCCTGCAATGCAGGAGATCCATGTTCTATCCCTGGGTCAAGAAGATCTGGAGAAGGGAGTGACTATCCACTCCAGTATTCCTGCCTGGAAAATCCCATAAACAGAGGAGCTACAGTCCATGGGGTCACGAAGAGTTGGACATGACTAAGCGACTAGCACTTTCTTTTCTGGGCCTCAAGTGACACATAAAATTAACCCTCTAAGGCCACTTGTTTAGAATTGTCTCACAGGATGTGATAAAGTTACATTAGTTATTTGAAAAAATAAATGTCATATAAAGATGTGGGTTATTATTACAATGCTGGAAATTCTTATTTTACAGAGACTAGCTGCTGAATGCTCAGTCAGTATATTCTTATAGCATTTTTATCTTTTGTGTTTATTCTTATATAACATTTATACTAATACTTCTTTTTAGACAAGTGGAAAAGAAAGTAACTGATAGAAAGCCCTCAATTATCTTTATTATTTCATGTTTTAGAAAAGAATAAATACACTTCTACTTAAGAACCAGACAGAATGTTTGAATTTATAACAGTATTTTCTACTTTTAACTTAGCAAGTATAAAGTCCTCAAAATTCCTCTTAACAAGGTGAAAAAGAAGTCAAAATATGTACACTGTGAGAAATGGATATTTCAGTTTGCAATTAGATATCATGGACTAAAGATCTCATCTTTGATAAGGAAATTTATGAGTAGTAGACTTGATTTTGCAAGCTTAAAGAATTTTTATGTTTTTGTGAAGACATGAATGATTATGTAGTCTTTAGTATGGGTGACGGACACAACAACATAGCCTTTTGAGGTGTGTATTGTTCATTTTCTCATATAAATGTGAGGGAATGGAAACTGAGAAAAGTGGAATAATTTGCTCAGGATCACACTGCTGTTAAACAGGAGGGTCAGAATTTTACTTGGCAGTCTGGCCCACCAGGTGTTGTCTTACACTGCTGCAAGCCTCTACACTGTGAGTTAATAAATGATTGTCCACCAATTACCCTTGTATTTTATCATCTCATTATAGTATGACAGTATGACCTTTTTTCTTGAAAAAAATTCTCCCATATGATGACTGAGAAAATACATTTTAAAAGTAAGAACGCTTCAGTGAAATACAGAATTTTTTCTGGTTGATGATTGGATGTTATATTAAGATTTTTATCTTATATCTCTTGAAACTAATATGTATATGTGGCAAGACATTTTGATTCACATTTAAATTATCTTTGTAAAGAGCTTGTGACTTTTTGATGTCTTAATGAGAATATATATATCTGCTTCAACTCAAAGGGAAAGAGGCTATGGACTACTAAAAAGGTGAAGTGATTATTGTAGCCTAGCTCAGATTTATCTCTTCTGTTACAATGCTAGGCATTAATATTTTTTGTTAAAGATTTAGATGGCTACCACTGACCAAATTATATTCTTTTTTAATTTAAAAATGTTAATCTGAATGAATGAATCTGCCTATACCGAGAAAGACTTTGAATCGCTGCTTAACTATTTTTTCAAATGTAAAACAAAGGAGGATGTGGCTATAATCCTCCAAAGTTACTTTTAAATTACCACCTCTGCTAGAGGTTATGGTATTTAAAAGTGAATTTTTTTTTCAAGCAAAAAATGTAATGTGGTGCAGTGCTTATGTATTATCTTTCTGAATGAGGGCATGTTTGGGGGCCATCAGAGTTTTAGTACAAGCACCAAACATCAAAACATCTTGTAGCTATTTGAATCTTTTTCGGTTCTTGGCAAGCTCAAAACTGAGGAAGAAAGGACAAGGACATTTATAAATATATGCCCTAAAGGTAGAATAGAAGTTAATTAAGTACTTCCAGTTAAAAACAACACTGTAACCTTTAGGGTTCTCAAACTCACTCCCACTACAATTTTTTTGTGTGTGTGATGTTAAAAAGAAGATATAACCACATTTTAAAACAATCTAAACATTTATTTGGACAAGAAACAAAAGAAAACCTGTGGCAAGAATTGAAAAGTACCTGGCTCTAGGCATAGATGTGCACTGGTTGTTAAGATTCACTTCCCGTGCAGTAGCATGAATGAAGTTCCTCTTTAAACGGTGCCAGACAACAGCCAAACTCCGTACCTGAAACCAGGGTGTGAGAGCTCCGCTTCTCAAGCTGGAAGGCTAAAATAAACTGCAACCTTTACTGACTGCTGAGACTGTCACTTATGTACTTCTAAGAACGCTAAGAACATGGCCATGTGATAGAATTTCAGGCATGGCCCCTCCTGAGTGTATCTGCTCTGTTTCTGTGGATGAACAACCTCAAGATACTGGTATTAAATCTGGGTCTGAACTCAACCATATTAGGCCAGATGAAACCACCAAACTGGGAAGTGGGTACAGAAAGAAAAATAAAACACGGACATGCACGTACACCTGCACAGATTGAAGTAAAAGCATAGTACCAGAGGAGGTAACCTTTCAAACTCAAGTGTCAGAGCAGGTTGAGGAAAAATGACTTCATAAAATATAGGCAATAAATGCAATAAATGAAAGGACCTTCTTCCAGAGAAAATTCAGATGTTATCATAATACTCCATAAGGTATATAACAAAGTATATTTAAAATCCTAGAATAAAATAAATGAAGTGATTAGTAAAGAAAAATAGAAGGGACATAAAAGCAGTAGAAAATATAATACAATTAAAAACTTTTGTAGAATAATTGCTTTAGTGGACTTAGTTGAAGAGATAAGTAGTTAATAGGAAGATAATACTGAAGCATTGACATAGAAATCTGTGTTGAAAATGTGGAAATAAAAAAGACTCCTAAAAAATAGTACCGCAACATCAATATTTGATAGAATAGAATTTAAAGTGAAAATTATTTAGGCTAAAAGAAGGTACTGCTGCTAAGTCACTTCAGGCATGTCCGAGTCTGTGCGACCCCATAAACGGCAGCCCACCGGGCTCCTCTGTCTCTGGGATTCTCCAGGCAAGAATACTGGAGTGGGTCGTCATTTCCTTCTCCAATGCATGCATGCATGCTAAGGCACTTCAGTCGTGTCTGACTCTGTGTGACCACATGGACAGTAGCCTTCCAGGCTCCTCTGTCCACGGGATTCTCTAGGCAAGCTTTCTGGACTGGGTTGCCATTTCCTTCTCCAAAAGAAGGTACTATATGATGTAAAAACAATAAGTAATCCAAAATGTAATATTGATGGCTAAAAATCATATATTTGTTAAATACACAGAAAAACAGAAAAACAATTATGGGTAATATCTAGCCAAGTCTAGTGTAATCTTGGGAGATGTAATATACTTCTTCACAAATTCATTAAGCAAAAAACTAAAAAAAGAGGTAATGCTCAATAACATAAAGTAGCACAATTGGTAAGTTTAATTTGATAAATATGTAGAGACTTGCCCTCTCCACAGGAATATAGGCTATATGTGTTGTGACTCTTTTGCAAGCTCATGGACTGTAGCCTCTTGGGCTTCTCTGTCTGTGGGATTCTCTAGGCAAGAATACTGTAGTGGGTTGCCATTTCCTTCTCCAGGGCATCTTCCTGACCTCAAGATTAAACCCACACCTACTGCATTGGCGGATGGACTCTTTAACACTGAGTCACCTGGGAAGCCCAGGCTATATAAATGTGAACTTTTTTGCTGGAGAGGGTGTGGAGAAAAGGGAACCCCTCTTACACTGTTGGTGGTGTACAGCCACTATGGAGAACAGTGTGGAGATTCCTTAAGAAACTGGAAATAGAACTGCCTTATGATCCAGCAGTCCCACTGCTGGGCATACACACTGAGGAAATCAGAATTGAAAGAGACACGTGTACCCCAATGTTCATCGCAGCACTGTTTATAATAGCCAGGACATGGAAGCAACCTAGATGTCCATCAGCAGATGAATGGATAAGAAAGCTGTGGTACATATACACAATGGAGTATTAATCAGCCATTAAAAAGAATACATTTGAATCAGTTCTAATGAGGTGGATGAAACTGGAGCCTATTATACAGAGTGAAGTAAGCCAGAAAGAAAAACACCAATACAGTATACTAACGCATATATATGGAATTTAGAAAGATGGTAACAATAACCCTGTGTACGAGACAGCAAAAGAGACACTGATGTATAGAACAGTCTTTTGGACTCTGTGGGAGAGGGAGAGGGTGGGATGATTTGGGAGAATGGCATTGAAATATGTATAATATCATATATGGAATGAGTCGCCAGTCCAGGTTCGATGCACAATACTGGATGCTTGGGGCTGGTGCACTGGGACGACCCAGAGGGATGGTGTGGGGTGGGAGGAGGGAGGAGGGTTCAGGATGGGGAACACATGTATACCTGTGGTGGATTCATTTCTATATTTGGCAAAACCAATACAATAGTGTAAAGTTTAAAAATAAAATTTAATTAAAAAAAAGAAATTGACTACATACTAATCCATAGGGAAACTTTACTGTTTGATAGAATTGAGGCAAAATAGGTTGTATTTTCTGATTAATGTGCAATCAGACAACAAATCAAGCTTATACCAAGTATATTCAGTTCAGTTCAATTCAGTCACTCAGTCGTGTCCTACTCTTCGTGACCCCATGAATCACAGCACGCCGGGCCTCCCTGCCCATCACCAACTCCCGGAGTTCACTCAGACTCACGCCCATTGAGTCAGTGATGCCATCCAGCCATCTCATCCTCTGTCGTCCCATTCTCCTGCCCCCAATCCCTCCCAGCATCAGAGTCTTTTCTAGTGAGTCAGCTCTTTGCACGAGGTGGCCAAAGTACTGGAGTTTCAGCTTTAGCATCAGTCCTTCCAAAGAGCACGCAGGGCTGATCTCCTTCAAATGGACTGGTTGGATCTCCTTGCAGTCCAAGGGACTCTCAAGAGTCTTCTCCAACACCACAGTTCAAAAGCATCAATTCTTTGGCGCTCAGCCTTCTTCACAGTCCAACTTTCACATCCATACATGACCACTGGATATTAGGAAACAAAAATAAATTTTTATGTATTGATATAATTAAATAATAGAAAACAGTTTTTCTTAATTGGAGACACGGGTCTGGAGTCTTCAAAGATTTTCCAAACTCAAGGAAAGATTTAGGAAAAAAAAAATTCATGTTATTTTTCAATTCTTAAATTCTAAGTACAAATAGAATATATTAAACAATATAGTGCAGTAAAGAATTAGTTTATCATCAAAATTCTCTTCTATGACTCTGGAAACTGCATGGTGGTAAAATAATATCTGCATATTACTGCATGGAATTAAAACATACTTGCTCCTTGGAAGAAAAGTTATGACAAACCTAGATGGTGTATGAAAAAGCAGACATTAATTTGCCAACAAAGGTCCATCTAGTCAAAGCTATGTTTTTTCCAGTAGTCATGTGTGGATATGAGAGCTGAACTGTAAAGAAAGCTGAGTGCTAAAGAATTTATATGTTTGAACTGTGGTGTTGGAGAAGACTCTTGAGAATCCTTTGGACTGCAAGAAGATTCAACCTGTCAATCCTAAAGGGAATCAGTCTTGAATATTCATTGAAAGGACTGATGCTGAAGCTGAAGCTCCAATACTGTGGCCATCTGATGTGAAGAACTGACTCATTTGAAAAGACCTTGATGGTGGGAAAGATTGAAGGGGGGAGGAGAAGGGGGTGACAGAGGATGAGATGGTTGGATGGCATCACCAACTCCATGGACATGAATTTGAGTAAACTCCGGGAGTTGGTGTTGGACAGGGAGGCCTAGCGTGCTGCAGTTCATGGGGTCACAAAGAGTCGGACACACTGAGTGACTGAACAACAAAATTACTACTGGAAAATGTTTATCATCAACAATTCTTACCCAGTTAAGATAAACCAACACTTACAATGTTCTCCATATGCTAAGAATCATTTTATGTGTTTTATGTTTTATATATATATGTGTGTGTGTATATATATATTTATATCAATCTTTTGAGATATATTATTTTATTATCCTCAACTTATATATGAATAAACAGGTACATTCCAAGTGTCTCAGACAGGAAGCTGCAGAATCTGATTCTAGATTCATTCTTAAACTTCTTTATTCAAAAATTGACTTCTTTATTCAAAAATCACTTTTAGAACAGCGCAAAAGGAATAAGAACACCAATTAATAGAAAACTATGAAAAATAAATTTCTGTTGTTTAAGCCACTCAGTATATGATATTTTGTTATGGAAGCCTGAGCAGACTACTGCATAATCATTTGCAGAAATAAAAATCATAGCAGAAATTTTCAAATTAACAAGGGAAAAAGCAATAAAAATACATTTAATAATAAATAATCTGAATAAAAATGGACAGAATGCACTCATCTCACACGCTAGTAAAGTAATGCTCAAAATTCTCCAAGCCAGGCTTCAGCAATACATGAACCGCGAACTTCCAGTTGTTCAAGCTGGTTTTAGAAAAGGCAGAGGAACCAGAGATCAAATTGCCAACATCCAATGGATCATCAAAGAAGCAAGAGAGTTCCAGAAAACATCTATTTCTGCTTTATTGACTATGCCAAAGCCTTTGACTGTGTGGATCATGAGAAATTGTGGAAAATTCTGAAAGACATGGGAATACCAGACCACCTGACCTGTCTCTTGAGAAACCTATAAGCAGGTCAGGAAGCAACAGTTAGAACTGGACATCGAACAACAGACTGGTTCCAAATAGGAAAAGGAGTACATCAAGGCTGTATATTATCACCCTGCTTATTTAACTTATATGCAGAGTTCATCATGAGAAACGCTGGGCTGGAAGAAGCACAAGCTGGAATCAAGATTGCTGGGAGAAATATCAAGAACCTCAGATAAGCAGATGACACCACCCTTATGGCAGAAAGTGAAGAACTAAAAAGCCTCTTGATCAAAGTGAAAGAGGAGAGTGAAAAAATTGGCTTAAATCTCAATATTCAGAAAACTAAGATCCTGGCATCTGGTCCCATCACTTCATGGGAAATAGATGGGGAAACAGTGGAAACAGCGTCAGACTTTTTTGGGCTCCAAAATCACTGCAGATGGTGATTTCAGCCATGAAATTAAAAGACGTTTACTCCTTGGAAGGAAAGGTATGCCCAACCTAAATAGCATATTCAAAAGCAGAGACATTACTTTGCCAACAAAGGTCCGTCTAGTCAAGGCTATGGTTTTTCCAGTGGTCATGTATGGATATGAGAGTTGGACTGTGAAGAAGGCTGAGCGCCGAAGAATTGATGCTTTTGAACTGTGGTGTTGGAGAAGACTCTAGAGAGTCCCTTGGACTGTAAGGAGATCCAACTAGTCCATTCTTAAGGAGATCAGTCCTGGGTGTTCTTTGGAAGGACTGATGCTAAAGCTGAAACTCCAATACTTTGGCCACCTGATGAGAAGAGTTGACTCATTGGAAAAGACTCGGATGCTGGGAGGGATTGGGGGCAGGAGGAGAAGGGGACGACAGAGGATGAGATGGCTGGATGGCATCACGACTTGATGGACATGAGTTTGGGTGGACTCCAGGAGTTGGTGATGGACAGGGAGGCCTGGCATGCTGCATTCACGGGGTTGCATAGATACGACTGAGTGACTCAACTGAACTGAACTGAACTAAATCTGAATAAAAATGGACAGAATGTCTGAACAAATATTTTCCCAAAGAAGATACACACTGATGGACAACAGGTACATGAAAAGATGATTTAACACAATCATGAGAAAAATGAAAGATCACAATGAGATAGTGTTTCAGAACCAAAGTTCGGTCCACTCACGTGTTTTGCAAAAAAGCTAATATACTGACACTGGGTTGTGATGAAGGAAAGTACAGCTTTGACTACAGGGTGCCAAGCAAGGAAGATGGGCATCTTGTGCTGAAAAGACCCAAACCCTCAATCGCTTTCAGGGAAAGGTTTTTAAAGACAGTGTGAGGTAGAGGGTCACAGGAAGGGTGATGATCTACCGCACAATTCTCTAATGGTTAATGGATAGATAAGAGAATATTGTTTGAGGAATCTCTGTAATCAGCCATCTGCTTCCAATCAGTCTGGGGTCTAGGTGCTGGCGGTCAGCATGCAGTTATCTTCTTTTATTTTGTGGATGTTGTAGTATCTGCAGAACAACTTACAGATGTGGTTCAGAGTATCATCTACAGCCCTTGAGGAACTAAAGGTCCTTGACTTTGTTTTATAGCTAAACTATTATTTTGTCTTGATTTTCTGCATTTTTTTTCTTTCTGCATTTTCTTACACTTTATTTGGTATTTGGAAGTTAGGCAAGGTCTAAGGAGCTAAAGCTTTTATACAAATAAGAGTTGGGGGCACCAAGGGCTGTCTATTCTTGGGAAGACCCCACAAAGTCCTCCTCAGTTTCAGTAGCACCTCATAACTATTACAATGGCTATTCTCAGATAAATAAGAAGTATTGGCAAGGAGGTGGAAAAAAGGGACCCCTGGTACACTATTAGTGGGAATGTAAGTTGGCCAGACATCCTGAAATGTGAAGTCAAGTGGGCCCTAGGAAGCATCACTAGGAACAAAGCTAGTGGAGGTGATAGAATTCCCATTGAGCTATTTCAAATCCTAAAAGATGATACTGTGAAAGTCCTGCACTCAGTATGCCAGCAAATTTGGAAAACTCAGCAGTGGCCACAGGCCTGGAAAGGTCAGTTTTCATTCCAATCCCAAAGAAAGGCAATGCCAAAGAATGTTCAAACTACCGTGCAATTGCACTCATCTCACACGCTAGCAAAGTAATACTCAAATTCTCCAAGCTGGGATTCAACAGTACATGAACTGTGAACTTCGAGATGTTCAAGCTGGATTTAGAAAAGGCACAGGAACTAGAGATCAAATTGTTAACATCCATTGGATCATCAAAAAAAGCAAGAGAGTTCCAAAAAAAAATCTACTTCTGCTTTTAGATTATGCCAAAGCCTTTGATTGCGTAGATTACAACAAACTGGAAAATTCTTAAAAGAGATGGGAATAGCAACCACCTTACCTGTCTCCTGAGAAATCTGTATGCAGGTCAAGAAGCAACAGTTAGAACTGGAGATGGAAGAACAGACTGGTTGCAAATCAGGAAAGAAGTACATCAAGGCTGTACATTGTCACCATGCTTATTTAACTTATATGCATAGTACATCATGAGAAACACTGGGCTGGATGAAGCACAAGTTAGAATCAAGATTGCCAGGAGAAATATCAATAACCTCAGATACACCAATGACACCACCCTATGGCAGAAAGTGAAGAAGAACTAAAGAGCCTCTTGATGAAGGTGAAAGGATAGTTAAAAAACTGGCTTAAAACTCAGCATTCAAAAAATAAAGATCATGGCATCCAGTCCCATCACATTGTGGCAATAGATGGGAAACGATAGAAACAGTGAGAGACTATTTTTTTGGTCTCCAAAATCACTGCAGATGGTGACTACAGCTATGAAATTAAAAGACGCTTCCTCCTTGGAAGAAAAGCTATGACCAACCTAGACAGCATATTAAAAAGCAGAGACATTACTTAGCCAACAAAGATCCATCTAGTCAAAGCTATGGTTTTTCCAGTAGTCATGTATGGATGTGAGAGTTGGACTATAAAGAAAGCTGAGCACCAAAGAATTGATGCTTTTGAACTGTGGTGGTTGGAGAAGACTCTTTAGAGTCCCTTGGACTGCAAGGAGATCCAACCAGTCCATCCTAAGGAAATCAGTCCTGAGTATTAATTGGAAGGACTGATGCTGAAGCTGAAACTCCAATACTTTGGCCACCTGATGCGAAGAACTGACTCATTTGAAAAGACCCTGATGCTGGGAAAGATTGAAGGTGGGAATAGAAGGTGATGACAGAGGATGAGATGGTTGGCATCACCGACTCTATGGACATGAGTTTGAGTAAACTCTGGAAGTTGGTGATGGCAGGGAGGCCTGGTGTGCTGCGGTTCATGGGGTCGCAAAGAGTCGGACACAACTGAGTAACTGAACTGAACTGAAATTGGTACAGCTATTATGGATAAGACTATGGAGGTTCCTCAAAAAAATAAAAATAGACCTACTGTATTATCCACCATTTCCACTTTTGAGTAATTTTCCAAAGAAAATGAAGACACAAATTTGAAAAGATATCTGTACCCCATGTTTATAACAGCATTATTTTCAATAGACCAGCCATGGAAGCAGCCTAAGTAGCCATCAATGGATGAATGGGTAAAGAAATTGTGACATATTTATATACAGTAGAATATTCTTTAACCATAAAAAATAATGAAATCTTGCCATTTGTGACAACATAGATTGACCTCGAGGGCTCTATGCTGAGTGTAATGAGTCAGAGAAACACAAATACTATGCAATCTCTCTTATATGTTGAATCTAAAAAAAAAGAAAATCCCACAAAACAGTAAAAACAAACAGACAAAAAGGCTTACTGATAGAGGTGGGAGAAATGCGTGAAGGGGGTCAAAAGGAAAAAACACAGTGTCAAAACTAGTAGTCCTCTAGATATCCTTAGGAGCTTCTAGAAATCTTAAGCACTTCTAGAGAAGTATTCTGCCAGCATCTCAGCCTTTACTGTTGAAGTAGGTAGTTTCCAGGGACTGTCACCCATTCTGTCAGCTGCCTTCTACAGCTTGGAAACTGCTGTGGACCGACATTTATCTGCTTGTGGCTGTCCCCAGGGAATAATGGCTTCCTCCAGCTTCCAGTTCTCATATCAAAGGCTGCACACTGACAGCTCTAACTCAGAACCAGCTGAGGAAGGAGATCTGGAATGCTGTATCTGGCTTTCCTTTTCAAAGGAAAGCTATAGACGGAGGTGCCCTGTCTTCAAAAGTGTAGTATATCGTCTCAGAGATAAAAAGTTTCATATTTGGCAGCAAACTTCAAATGGTATTGCAAAAATCTTTAAAATATTTTATTAGTTTTTATTGGCAAGGTGGACCAGTGCATAATATATAATGGCATGTGTATATTGGAAGGAGAATGGTCTTTGGAGACAGCAATCTGGGATTTAAATCCTACATCTACCACATGTTAGCTTTGTGATCTCAAGTCATTCCATCGTTTGGAGTCCTTGTTTTCTCTCCCTTTAAAATGGGGATAATAATGCCCATTTTGGAGTATTGCTTTGAAAAATAGTCTATGTAAAAACTAAATTTAATTGAGCCATAACATATAAGGAAAGATTAAAAATAACAATGCTGCTGCTGCTGCTAAGTCGCTTCAGTCGTGTCCGACTCTGTGCGACCTCACAGACGGCAGCACACCAGGCTCCCCCATCCCTGGGATTCTCCAGGCAAGAACACTGGAGTGGGTTGCCATTTCCTTCTCCAATGCAGGAAAGTGAAAAGTGAACGTGAAAGTTGCTCGGTCATGTCCGACTCTTAGCGACCCCATGGACTGCAGCCTACCAACGCTCCTCTGTCCATGGGATTTTCCAGGCAAGAGTACTGGAGTGGGTTGCCATTGCCTTCTACAATAGACACTGGTAAAAGTAGTAAGTAGATTAGGATAGAATGAATTAAAAATAAAACATAAATAATTTGTTCCCTATGATGGCAATTTGCTGACAAAGGTCTGTCTAGTCAAAGCTATGGTTTTTCCAGTAGTCATGTATGGATGTGAGAGTTGGACTATAAAGAAAGCTGAGTACTGAAGAACTGATGCTTTTGAACTGTGATGTTGAAGAAGACTGTTGAGAGTCTCTTGGACTGCAAGGAGATCAAACCAGTGCATTCTAAAGGAAATAGTCCTGAACATTCATTGGAAGGACTGGTGCTGAATCTGAAACTCCCAATACTTTGGCCACCCGATGCAAAGACCTGACTCATTGGAAAAAACCCTGATGCTGGGAAAGATTGAAGGCAGGAGGAGAAGGGGATGATAGAGAATGAAATGGTTGGATGGCATCACTGACTCGATGGACATGAGTTTGAGCAAGCTCCGGGAGTTGGTGATGGACAGGGAGGCCTTGCGTGCTGCAGTCCGTGGGATTGCAAAAAGGTAGACACAACTGAGCGACTGAACTGATGATGGCAATACATAGGGATTACCAGTTTTCATTTTAAAAATGACAGATGTAATTGTTATGAGACACACCTAGATCAGAGTGAAAACAATAGTTTGAAAATTAAGGAATGGGAAAATTTTAACAGAAAAAGTGCAAACAAAAAGGAATCTGAAGCTGAGAGAGTAAGGACTAAAAGAAATTTGCCTTCAAGTTTATTAAGAAAATATGTGTTATTTCATATTAAAACATGCATTCACAAAAGAGATGCTGAGTGGATGAAGCAATCCAGGCAACAAATATATATAAAGCAAAAATCAAAGAGAATTTAATTAAGCACAGTTATAAATTTACATTTTTATACTCTCAAAATTAGATCAAGTGATATAATCAAGAACATAACATCTTGAAAATATGCTCACTGAAACTGTATGGTTGTGTATGTGTGTATACATCTATCTAATCTTTACTCTTAGGCATGAGATTTTATCCTAGTTACTCTTTTACTATTTAATAGATGCAGAGAGAAGACGTTAGACTCTCAAATGAGAGAAAAGGATTCAATTTTGATGTCACAGCAACGATATGAGCATGTTTGCATCATTTCCCTTTACCTTTCAAGTCTTATGCAGGTGAAGTAGACGGCTCGGGTGCATGCCGATTCCTGCAATGGGTTCTGTTACAGAACAGAAAGACTTGCGTTTGGGAAATCTACCACTTTTATAATGAGAGACAAGTAAACTTGTTTCTAAGAAAGAAAGGGCTTTATCCTCCAGGGTTTTGCTGCAAATGGAACCCTGAGGAATTGTCTGGATACAGAGCTGTGAGGGCCTTTCATTCTTGGCATACTCAGCAAGAATGCACAAGGATGCTTTGGGCCCATGGTGGACTGACCTCTTAATAGCTATCTTGCAAATTTTAGCAAACTCATTGAGAATATTAAGTAACTGTCTCCCTAGGAGGAAATAAAAACAGATTCTATTATACTGCATATAATAATAAATTATGTATACATTAAAATTATTAAAATATTTTAATATATCTATGAATATTACAGGAGAAAATTCTAAACCAAGACCAGAAACTTGGAAGTCAGAAGAACACAGAATTATTCAAACATAGAAAAAAATTAATGTCATAAATAAGGTCAACAGATAAATAAAAACTACATAGATATAGTTTTGAAGCACAGAGGATTAGTGTCTTTAATTCTGAACTGACAAATTACCAGAATTAAAGAACAAAGAAAATGGAGAAAAGTCACAAAATAACAAATCTAAATAGTAAATAATAGTAGTCAGAATAACACACATCAAAATGAAGATGAGAAAAATTTTCTGTAAGACTGACAAGAGTTATAGAAAGCAATAGTGTATATTAAAAGGGATGTACATGTAAAAAGACATAAATTTAACAGCCCCACTCATGGGAAATTATCCTATAAAATTTTAAAAATAAGTATGTATATCCCTGTTTTTTCATGATATAATGTTAAAATGCAGTGTTTCTTATAGTAAATATTTTTGCAAAAATCTGGAAATGATGTGAATGTCCATCATTGGGTAGACATACACCCAAGACTGAGATTTTATCTGAAATAGAATGTCCTCTAAATGCTGGAAGGTGAGGTAAAGGAGGAGTATATGCTTTTGATGAGTAACCATGAAATACCAGAAGATACGAAAAAGTGAAGTAATATATGGAAGTCGCTGTGCCTGGCATATACTACCAAGGATCTCTGGGTATCCTGACTTGGGTTGATAACACAAGATGAAGCATAAAAAATATCTTCAGAAGAAAGGGGTCAGTAGGCCAGAGGGTTCTTTTTCTATTCACCTGAGACATGCCAATGAAATATAAGGAGAGAAAGCAAGTTGAAAAGTAGTGTCTACAGAAGTAATACATTTTCTTAAAGATACCTTAAAAATAAAACTCTACATGTGTGTAAATGTTTGTGTTTTTTTAGAGTAGGGCAAAGATAATAGCGATTATCTATTGGAGACAAGGTTTTAAATGGAGAAGTCTTGGGGAGAACATATATTAGCTTTTGTCACACACCACTGTGTTACTTTACCAGTTCTTGTGTGTAAGTAATACTTTGATAATATTGAAAAGTTAATTGAATAAAAAAAATGGAAAGTCAGTTCATTTTATGCCTTTTCATACGCAGAAGGCACAGCCTTTTGACCACTGGTTGATACTATGTTTAAAGACTCCCTTTCCTTTATCAATTTTTATGTAGTGGAAAGAATATATAATAAAACAGATAAAAATATAATTAAAGCAAACCTGAGAATTATTTTAGACTTCACCATTAAGCTATCTGAATCTTATATCATTTATCTATCACAGAGGAAGCTTACTGAATGACCCTATTATCAGAAACAAAAGAGCTACTTTGTTGATGTGGAAGTATTTTGTAAACTGGACATTTACTATTCCATTGTTTTCAGGATAGTAAGAATATTATCATTGTTCTGTTTTTAACGTGTGTATGGAAAAGGGTGGGAGTAGGTGAGGCAGAAGGGATTGCCTTGACGACTAGAACCCAATTACTTTATAATTTTAAGGAAGTGGATATATACCTTCTTAATAATCATATAGTAAATATTACCTAGTACACATATTTATCAAACAATGTAGACATGTAAATATAAAATTAAATCAAAATAATTTTCTTGCTGTATGGAAAAGCTTTTAGCAAGAAAAATATTGATTAGTCTAAGAATGAACAAGATAAGGAGGATGTGTAGGTTTATATAATATTTTTTTTACAGTACACATGCATCTCTGGAGGAAGGTCTGCCTTTTCAGACCAGAGGAAATCAGAGGAAACCAAATGAAGTGAAAGGACTTAAAAGGCACAATATGTGTTCATGCCACCATTTCAGGCATTGCCTAACAATCTGTGGAGCACGCAACTTGAACTCAATGACATGCAGGCGTGTTTTACTTGCTTTCCAAGAGCGACAGGTGCAAAGAAGCTTGAGAAAAAAGCATTCATTATGGGCAAGGTTAAAATTAGGTACTTAAAAATTGTCATCTAATTTAGGTCATTTATCATTCTCTTCAAAGCCCCTTTTGTACAATTGAATACTGAAGTGCTTAGCCTACTATTAGATCATCACAGCTGCTACAGTATCACTCAAAGCAGATGTTTCTCAGACAGAGAGAGCCTAGCTAATTTTAACAGAAACTTGGTAACTGCAAGTCACTCTTTGGCAGTTCCAGCAGTGAATGTGAATATACCATGCAGGTGTGACTGTACATGGTGAACTGTAGGATAAATGCTTTGAGAAAGAGGAAAGTGATATTGGTGAGAGATCTTGGAAAGGGTCTTATTCTTGATGGATTAGAAATCCAGAGCCTGAACACTGTGGTTCACTCTGATGAGATTCAAACTATTCCTTCCCTTTTGAAAGAAGAGAACAAAAAATAAAATGGTTGGGCTAATTATAGGGCATTCTCACAATCGTTTTCCAAATCAGTTTGCACTTGGAAATAAAAGACAAGGGAATTTCTTACACTTAAATCATGAACTCACATATTAATGCCTCCTCAGTTTATGCTTCAAGTGATAACTGTATAAATTTGTATTTCTATATATTTAGGTATATTTTTATGTGTATACAGAAATCGTGCCATAAATGCCATGTCCAGTTTCTTATTATAATTCATGGCATGATGTTTCTGTGGAAGAGAAAAAAGTCCCTTCTAACAAAAATATAGTAGAGATATTTGGGACAAGTGGCTCATTTCATTCTTGGTGTTCCGTGGACTTAAATGTACTTAACCGTTTGAGAGTCCTTTGCTTGACTAATTGTAAGAACTACGTAAACTATGAATTGCAACCATTGAATTTTAATTTGTTGTTGAATCACTGTCCTTGACATGCATTTATGCATATATATATATGTGTTTGCATATACTTGTATATATCTATAATATAGTTATATTCACTAAAATATGTTCCTAAAGAATGTATGTGATGATTTTTTAGAAGTTAACGTAACAGAAAGTTACAGCATTATATAAACTTCCTAGGGCTACTATACATACAAACTGTGTGGCTTAAAACAACAGAAATTTATTCTCTCACAAATCTGAAGCCCACACTCCCTCCAAGGGCTGTGCTTCTTCCGGCTTCTGGTGGCTCCAGGTGTTCCTTGGTTTGTGGCTGCATAATTCTAATATCTGCCTCTGTCCTCACGTGGTGTTCTCCAAAATCTCTGTCTGTTCTCATATTGTGTCTCCTGTTAGGATACTTGACATTGAGTTTAGGGCCCACCTAGATAATTCAGCGTGATCTCCTCTCTAACTTAATGACATCTGCACATATCCTTTTTCCAAATCCAGTCATATTTATAGGTTCTGTGGGTTAGGGGAGGGTATAATTTTTAGGGGGCTACTATTAAACTCTATATATAGATAGATACTATATAGATACATATAGATAGATACTATAGATGTAAATAAATATTTTAAACAGTGCTACCCCAAATCTAGTCTGAAGATGGCTGCCAAGTTTGTGAATCATTTTCTGCTGGTCTGCAACAAGATAAAGCATTGCACCGAGAAGTGAAGCCATTTCATTACAAAGTACACTGTGAAACTCAGCTGACAATTCTTTGGGAGAGACTTTCTTGATAAAAGCAATGATACATTGATTTATTTTCTAGAGTAAGCTCCTTCTCATGGACCAGTGCTTTTTAAGTTGTATAATTTTAAAATATAAGAGCCAATGTGACTCAGCTTGGTGTGTCACATGTAGTCTTATTGGACTGTGAATCTAATTTGGTCACTGTAGAAAGATTCTGCTGATTGGGAATGAGGCAGTCACATAAGATACCTGGTTGTTATAGAAGTCCCAGATGTATTAGTTCTAGGTAGGCAGGTACCTGGTGGCATAGAGCAACATGATGTAGCTGGAATGGAGAAGAAAGAACATCAGTGTTTGGAAGCATATCACTGCCTAACTGTACATGGATCTGTTTTGCCTTTGTATACTGTATTGCAGTTTTCTTGTAGGATAGTAAGTAAAATCTGCAATACATCATATAAAGTTGTTTTTTTTTTTTTTAAACTGTCATTAAATGGAACACATGCTTTCAAAATCCCAGCCACTGGATTTTTACCTCTCCACTGATGTAATTATCTCCAAGGTATCATTTGTGAAGTCCATCTGCAAACCTTTTCAAATCCATGGGTGTCTGTCTTGGCTAAGAAAATCTGATTTGTCCTGAGTTGTGTACAAGGTTTGTTTACCTGGATTATCTTGAAGTGGGGCATGTTTCTTACAGCTTTTATGCTGAGATAACTATCAGGAACCACAGTTGTCATTTCTTTATGCAATGCCATATTTGCTGTTCTCGATTGATCATCAACTTTTGTCTCCACATATCTATTGCTTTTGCTAACCAGAGTAACTTAGGGATGTGTCTCTAGCCAGTTGGTTCTTAAGCCCCACTCATTTTTGATGTGAATTTCTATGTTCATATTATTACATATTGTTTTCATTTTCAAAGTTAAAAGCATAAAATCATACTTCCCAAGGATAAAAAGGGCCTAAATCAATTTCCCCAAAGTACATTCTAAAAGCAGCAATAAGTGTGGCATCCAGCTTCATTACACTATTGAACTTGAATTTGTTGAACTGGGAAGTTAAGATGTTAATGTCAGACTAAATCACAAAGTTAAAGTATTGGGTCATCATGGTCCATTCAAAATTGTCACTTGAGTATACAGTATATAGCATGTCCTTATAAAAATCTCAATGTATTTTAAATAATTTCCTCTTTTGTTTTTTCCTCTGTCCCTAGTGAACAGTTTTGAGCAAAGTATTTCCATATGGAAAGAGTGAGGAGATTTAACAGGCTCTATAGCATCACTCATGAATAGTATTTAAGTCTCAAGAGCATAACTAGGGCTTGAAGATTAGGGTGTATAAAAGCATTGCATTCTCTAGTATATTCATATACTGTCAGAGCAAGAAACTCCACAAGCACAGTTATAAACAACCCCAAATGCCATGTAGTCATGACCACTGTCACGTAATCTTGTTGGACCATGGATACTCCTGTTGTATTGGTAAAATGGAAATCAATACAGTAGCCTCCAGGGTATTTAGTCTTGTGACAGTAAGGATGGAACATGCATTTCAACATTTTCATAGGTTGAAAACGATGATTATTGTAGTAATTAATGACATAGTAATCATTCCTAGATTATTGAAATGAGAAACGGTGTGCCCTTTGCATAGTTTTCTATGAACTTGAAGACAGGCAGTGGTTCTCAGGCTTAAGTGCACAGGTAACACGAGGCAGCTGGCAACTAACAATATCAGATGCTCAGGCCTCATACCATCCAAGATTATAATTAATTCAGTTTAATTTTTTTCAAAGCTCCCAATTTGAATTGAATGTGTCAGCAGGCTGGAGAACCAAGGCTTGTTCAAGAGTAATGATTATCAAATTCTAGTATATAAGGATCACATGGGAGCTTATTGTATATTCTGATTCCAAGCTTCCAGAGATTTCGATGGAGTAGATATAAGTAGTGGTCCCATAATCACATTTTTGCAACATCTGCTGCTGCTGCTGCTGCTAAGTCGCTTCAGTCGTGTCCGACTCTGGGCGACCCCATGGACTGCAGCCTACCAGGCTTCTCCGTCCATGGGATTCTCCAGGCAAGAACACTGGAGTGGGTTGCCATTTCCTTCTCCAATGCATGAAAGTGGAAAGTGAAAGTGAAGTTGCTCAGTAGTGTCTGACTCTTAGCAACCCCATGGACCGCAGCCTACCAGGCTCCTCCATCCATGGGATTTTCCGGGTAACAGTACTGAAGTGGGGTGCCATCTGAGGGAATCCTATACCCACGGTTCATGTACTTTTATCAGTTGAGAAAAAAGTAAAGCAGTATCCTTAGGGAGATGTCCTACCAGTTTGAGGACTGCTGGATATGCACTGATTTTCAGGGAGTTTAACTGCCTTGATTTATATAATCATATCGTGTTCAGTTTCCTTTTGTAGTTGAGAAACAAATTATATGAAAATCCCACATTTATAAGTGAAGAGACCAAGCCACAGAACATTAAAATGAATTCAGTAATTCTAGAAAAGAGACATACCACACCTGGGATTAATTTTGATGTATTGTTTTGTGAGTCTAACTAAATGATCTCAAATAATCTAAGCACTGTCCAAATTAAGTTACAGTGACTGGTTCTGGCATCAAAATAAATGATGATAAAACTAAAAGCCTAATACCAGAAGATAAGTCAGCACAGAAACTTCACACCTCTCTCAGAGGCAAGCTAGCATAGTAAATGAGATCAGGGCTTGGGAACAGACTGCAGTGTATTGAATTCTGGCTCTGCCACCAGCCAGCTCTCTAACTCCAGGCAAGTGACTTAGTCTTTTGCTGTCTCAGTTTCTTAATTTGTTATGAAGGAATGATTCTTATCTCAATGGGTTTTTGAAAAGATAACAATATTATTATCTATAAAATGTCTAGAACAGTGACTGAAATAATATGCTATGTGGCTGGGAATGTTGAATAGTTGAAATTTACTATTTGACAATAGGTCTTTGTAGAGACTATATTTGGATGAAATATTTTGAATCAATTACATGTAGATTACATTTTTTTTTCCTTAGTAAATTTTATCAAATCTTCAGCTGTATTTGGTCAGAGACTACACTTAAAATCACTGCAGATGGTGATTGCAGCCATGAAATTCAAGGATGCTTACTCCTTGGAAAGAAAGTTATGACCAACCTAGACAGCATATTAAAAAGCAGAGACATTACTTTGCCAACAAAGGTCCGTCTAGTCAAAGCTATGGTTTTTCCCGTGGTCATGTATGGATGTGAGAGTTGGACTGTGCAGAAAGCTGAGTGCCGAAGAATTGATGCTTTTGAACTGTGGTGTTGGAGAAGACTCTTGAGAGTCCCTTGGACTGTGAGGAGATCCAACCAATCCATTCTGAAGGAGATCAGCCCTGGGTGTTCATTGGAAGGACTGATGCTGAAGCTGAAACTCAATACTTTGGCCACCTGATGCGAAGAGCTGACTCATTTGAAAAGACCCTGATGCTGGGAAAGATTGAGGGCAGGAGGAGAAGGGGATGACAGAGGATGAGATGGCTGGATGGCATCACGGACTCAATGGACATGGGATTGGGTGGACTCCGGGAGCTGGTGATGGACAGGGAGGCCTGGCGTGCTGCGGTTCATGGGTTTGCAAAGAGTCGGACACAACTGAGCGACTGAACTGAACTGAACATTTAAAATATCTTTCTGTTTAATCAAATGAGTTAAAATAGCATAATAGGGATTTATTTCTCAAAATATAGAGGCTTTGGTTCTATTTGGTTGTTATCTACTCTCTTCCTCCTCCTAAAAAGAAAAAAAAAAAAAATACCTACCTTGCTTTGTAAGGAAAGAGTCCCTACTGAAATACAAAAACAAAGATCTAACCCTCCGCCCAAAGAAAACGGAATGCTTGTAAAAACTTAGAATGCTGAGCCCACTAACTTCAGACAGGTAAAGAGCAGGTTCTAGGAGGAAAGCTGGTGATAGGAGATACATTCTTTATGTGGTTTCAAAGGGAAAAGATGCGTCACTCATTTCAGATCACTGTCCCAGACCCATTCCTAAAAGCTATACTGACTTTCCTCATCAGCAGGGGTACCAAAGAGCAACATCCAATCATTCTGACAAACTGCAGAAAAGACTGTAATGACTGGATGGCAGCCATGGAGAGTGGAGACACAGTCAGTACAATGAGCAGTTTTGAAATGATAATGATGGTCCAGTGAGTCTGAGAAAAAAGGTTTTAGAGCCTGCTCTTAGGTTCATCTCACGATCATTTGTTGCTTTTACTTCACTGGGCCACCTGGTATGGCTTATTGAACCTGGTTTTATAATTTTCCCTCTCTGATTTTCCCTTCATCCTATGTCACTCAATTACACACTGAATTTTTGGGAGTGGGGGTAGGGGTGGTGGTGCATGTGTACATGAGAGTGTGTGCACATACATGTGTGTGTGACCCTGGAACAAAGCAGAGTGTAAAAATGTATAAATGCATAAAAATAATGCTGAGATGGATGAAGGAGTAAAATTTTGGCAGTAGTGTCTGAATATGACATATCTTGTTGCCACATCAACGATACCTTCAGTTTTGTGGTTTTCTCTATTATTCAGAAAAGGGGTACCTGGAGTTGCAAACTCCAGAAGGGATATTATTTTTAATCCATAAATAATTCTGTGTTTATTGAGATAAGGAATGAATACAATTACCTGCTGTTCTCATGTGTTTGCATGCTTAGTCACTTTAATCCTGTCTGACTCCTTGCGACCCCATGGACTGTACCCCCCTAGACTCCTCTCTCTGTGGGATTCTCCAGGCAAGAATACTAGAGTGGGTTGCCATTTCCTACTCCAGGGGATCTTCCCAACCTAGGGATCAAATCCATGTCTCTTACGTCTCCTGCTTTCGCAGTCTGGTTCTTTACAACGGAGCCACCAGGGAAGCCCTAGCACTTCAGGCAGGGGAATGTGCGAGTAACTTCAAGAATGTCACAGTCATTCACAGGTGGGCAGGGCCAGGTTATCTCCCTGAGGGCTAAACAAAGGCACTTTAGTTTGCTGTTCTCATAGGGTAAATAATTTTTGTTTTCTTCACCATGAAAAGTTTTGTTTGGTTCTGAGTTGGATCAGTATTTTATTTAGTTTTGTTTTTGTTATTATAGTTGCTTTATAAAGTGACCAATAAGGATTTGTAGCTTCAGCTTAATAGAATCACTTCCTGAACAGAGTTGGCATAAGAAGGCAGAACCCTCTGTGTATTTTAGGAACAAGCAGCATATACTGCATTATTTGTGATCATTCCTTTCAACTCATTTCAAATTCTGCCTATGTCTTGCCAAGTGCTTTAAACATCTAAGCGTTTATTGCTTATGTTGATAAAAACACTAGCTTATGTCTCATTACTTGTGACACTGATAAATCTTTTATAACAAAGTCATGCGCATCCCTTAAAAATAAAATGCAAAAGCCAATAGAAGAGGCACACTATGCTGTTTTTAGTGTGTTGTCCATTCCTTTTTCTTCTTTCCTGCTTTCTTTCGCTATACTTATGTTCATGTTCATTAATTCCTGGCCTCTTCTTCTTTCCCTGCCTCTGTCAAAGATGCTGTATATAGAAAGAAATATTTTAAAATGAAAACTTTTAAAATTAAAATATGTTTCAAATACAAACCTCAAACTCTATTTGAAAAAGAGATGAGTCTTCTTCAAGAATTAGGAGCATTAGAGATCAGTATTATACAGGTCTTAAGACACCACTTTTTATGAGTATATTTAAATTTTAGTTCTGTTTGATTTGGAGAGTAAATCCAGGCCAGTTTCTCCCACAGGGATTCTGTGACCACTTGGTGGCGATGTTGTAGAGGGGATTCAGCAGTTGGGGGGATGGCGGTCCAAAACCCGAGGCTCTTTCCAACCTAGGGGCTAACCCTGTGATTTACAGCATCATGGCTCTATATCTTAATTATTCAGAGGGTCTTACAGCATGGGGACTGGCTCAGGTTTCCAACAGCAGAGTGATAAAACATGTTGCACATACTTATTTTTCATAAATAGCCACTGTACCAAATTATCCAAAGCTAGCAAAATTAAAGGAAAACATTTGATCTTTCTTTAAAAAAAAATGTAAAAATACCTAAAACATAAAATATGTATGTAAATTAATAAAAACAAAAAATAAAAAACAGAAAAAGACAACCTTGAATTTATCTTGTTCAATATAAAAAAAAGTAATGACATATCACTTCTTACTAAGTCTGGATCTAATTTACCACTATAGCTTCGTTTTGTTCAATTTTCCCCATGAATGAAGCACTGAGACCACAGAAAATACATTTTTTCTTAAAGATTCTATGTCTTTTAACATCTGCATATCTATATTTATGCTGTTTTCTTTGCACAGAAGACCCTCCCATCCATGACCTCCTTAAAGCCCTATAAATCTCTCATCCATCAGATAGCCCATCTTTATTTCTGCCCCTTACTTATTCAACAAAATGTTGCAGCTGTATTTAAATTAAATGCATATATATCTGAAAATATAAGAGACTGTTTTCATTCACTTTTTTTTTTTTTGGAGTTCCTTTCCTTCTTTCCTTCTTTTATCCCCTGCCCTCTGCCCACCCTTTTAAAAGTAAGTATAAAATGGCTATAATATATCTGACATTGTATAGGCATTGTACATGCACTAAACCCAATATGGTACCCAATCTCATGATATTTACCATCTTGTAAGAAATAGAGTCAAGTAAATAAACAGTTGCATATGTGTCTCTTGATAGAGTGCAGCTATTTGGTACTTAAAAATAACAGTTAAACTTAAAATATAGTAGTTACTATGTCACAGAGAGTTTTACAAGTGTTTTACATATATTAACTTTCTAATCTTTATAACAGTCCATGAAGTCCATTCAATTATTATGCTTATTTTACAGATAAGGACTTAGAGATCTAATTGAGGTTAAAATAACTACTTGCTATAAGACAAACAGCTGGATTTCAGCAAAGGATCTCTGACTTAAGCATACATACTTTTAATGACTATGTACATTGCCTTTTATTACATGGAGAATATATATATATATGTATATGTTGAAACTTTGAAGTTTTCTTTTGCACATATAACCAATTCTCAATTAATAAACCATAAGAAGTATTATTTTGAAATGTTTCTATTTATACACCTATTTTTAATCTTTTAGTCTGTGTTGCATGTTCTAATTTTTTTTTCATATTTTCAGTTAGAATATAAATTCTTAGAAAACAAATTCCATCTAAGATTTCTTTTGTCCCTTCTACTACTGGCATTGTGCTGGACATATACAAAGTTTACTTAAAGATTTTCTCAGTAATTGATATATTTCCAGTGCGATTCAAATTTATTGAACCTTTTTTTCAAATTCAACTTTTATTAAGTGGTTTTAATAAAAATGTAAATCAAAATTATCTGTGGAAATATTTCATAATGCACATCATTGTTGTTATCCAGTCACTAGTTACGTCTTACACTTTGTGGCCCTATGGACTGCAACATGTCAGACTCCTGTTCCTTCACTATGTCTTGGAGTTTGTTCAAATTCATGTCCATTAAGTCGGTGATTCTATCTAACCATTTCATCTTCTTAATACACATAATTGGATTGAATGCCAGGATTTTCATTGGTAGGTATGATCTTGGATCCAAGCACTCAATTAGGAAAAACCTGATCCTCCTGCATGAATTAGGGCTTGAGGAACCAGGTAGAGAAAATACTGACTTTTGCTACTGCCATTACTGTGAACTATAATGCTTTTTGTCTCTGGCCCAGGAGTTACATTTTCTGCTAGAATCCATGAAACTGTAGCAGGCTAACTTGTTAACTTGCAAGTAGGGTAAATTTCAGATTCTTCGCAGTTATCGCCGCACTTTATTTTTCAATGAAGCTCATCAGCAAACAAATATTCACATTTTATTAGTATTGTAGCAGGATCTGAAATAACGTGCTGAGATTTCATTTGGAATATAAAGATTGGTTGATTTATAATTAGTTCATTTTCTAAGTTAATATTTTCCTCAAGAAAATCTGCTGTCCTATTAAGTGTATCATTCAGTCTCTGATGTCTACAGTCATTATCTTTGGAAGAAGTGTCTCTGACCTGTAATCCTATCTCATAAAATTATTATCCAGCTTATTATTATCTAGCTTCTCTTTCATTCTTTAGCTTCTTCCCTGCTTATCTCTTAAGCTCTTTCTTCTAATAACTAAAATTCCACCCAAAATTTCTAGGAATTTTGCTTTCTTCTCATCTGTTTTGGTTTTTATGGGGAGGGACAAGGGAATTTTGCAGCATTTATTTTACACTGCTTTACAGAAAAGTTACTATTATGTTTTCTCCCTTTCTATATATTCTCCCTCTCCCTTTCTATATACTATTATGCTTTCTCCCTTTCAATATATAGAAAGTTGAATAGTCTTAAGGACTATTCAACTTCTTAAGAATAGTAATGCATTTTTATTAATCTTAATGTCCTCCATCCCTCATAGCCTGGTATAGTAATTTGAATTTAGTGGTGATTGCAGCCATGAAATTAAAAGACGCTTACTCCTTGGAAGGAAAGTTATGACCAACCTAGATAGCATATTGAAAAGCAGAGACATTACTTTGCCAACAAAGTCCATCTAGTCAAGGCTATGGTTTTTCCAGTAGTCATGTATGGATGTGAGAGTTGGACTGTGAAGAAAGCTGAGTGCCGAAGAATTGATGCTTTTGAACTGTGGTGTTGGAGAAGACTCTTGAGAGTCCCTTGGACTGCAAGGAGATCCAACCAGTCCATTCTGAAGGAGATCAGTCCTGGGTGCTCATTGGAAGGACTGATGCTAAAGCTGAAACTCCAGTACTTTGGCCACCTCATGTAAAGAGTTGACTCATGACTCTGATGCTGGAAGGGATTGGGGGCAGGAGGAGAAGGGGACGACAGAGGATGAGATGGCTGGATGGCATCACCAACTCAATGGACGTGAGTTTGAGTGAACTCCGGGAGTTGGTAATGGACAGGGAGGCCCGGCATGCTGCGATTCATGGGGTCGCAAAGAGTCGGACATGACTGAGCAACTGAACTGAACTGAACTGAAACCCTTTTTTTAAAAAATATAAATTTATTTATTTTAATTGGAGGCTAATTACTTTACAATATTGTATTGGTTTCGCCATAAATCAACATGTATCTGCCATGGGTGTACACGTGTTCCCCATCCTGAACCCCCCTCCCACCTCCCTCCCCGTACCATCCCTCTGGGTCATCCCAGTGCACCAGCCCCAAGCATCCTGTATCATGCATCAAACCTGGACTGGTGATTCATTTCATATATGATATTATACATGTTTCAATGCCATTCTCCCAAATCATCCCACCCTCTCCCCCTCCCACAGAGTCTAAAAGACTGTTCTATACATCTGTGTCTCTTTTGCTGTCTCGCATATAGGGTTATCGTTACCATCTTTCTAAATTCCATATATACACGTTAGTATACTGTATTGGTGTTTTTCTTTCTGGCTTACTTCACTTTGTATAATAGGTTCCAGTTTCATCCACCTCATTAGAACTGATTCAAATGTATTCTTTTTAATGGCTGATTAATACTCCATTGTGTATATGTACCACAGCTTTCTTATCCATTCATCTGCTGATGGACATCTAGGTTGCTTCCATTAAAACACCGGTGAAAGAAATCAAAGAGGACACTAATAGATGGAGAAATATACCATGTTCATGGATCGGAAGAATCAATAGAATCAATATAGTGAAAATGAGTATACTACCCAAAGCAATCTATAGAGTCAATGCAATCCCTATCAAGTTGCTGCTGCTGCTACGTCGCTTCAGTCGTGTCCGACTCTGTACGTCCCCATAGACGGCAGCCAACCAGGCTCCCCCATCCCTGGGATTCTCTAGGCAAGAACACTGGAGTGGGTTGCCATTTCCTTCTTCAGTGCATGAAAGTGAAAAGTGAAAGTGAAGTTGCTCAGTCGTGTCCAACTCTTAGCGACCCCATGGACTATAGCCCACCAGGTTCCTCCATCCATGGGATTTTCCAGGCAAGAGTACTGGAGTGGGGTGCCATTGCCTTCTCTGCCCTATCAAGCTACCAAAGGTATTTTTCACAGAGCTAGAGCAAATAATTTCACAATTTGTATGGAAATACAAAAAACCTCAAATAGCCAAAGCAGTTTTGAGAAAGAAGGATGGAACTGGAGGAATTAACCTGCCTGACTTCAGGCTCTACTACAAAGCCATAGTCATCAAGACAGTATGGTACTGGCACAAAAACAGAAATATAGATCAATGGAACAAAATAGAAAGTCCAGAGATAAATCCACACACCTGTGGACACCTTATCTTTGACAAAGGAGGCAAGAATATACAATGGAGAAAAGACAATCTCTTTAACAAGTGGTGCTGGGAAAACTGGTCAACGACTTGTAAAAGAATGAACCTAGAACACTTTCTAACACCATACACAAAAATAAACTCAAAATGAATTAAAGATCTAAACGTAAAACCAGAAACTATAATACTCCTAGAGGAGAACATAGGCAAAACACTCTCCGATGTAAATCACAGCAGGATCCTCTATGACCCACCTCCCAGAATATTGGAAATAAAAGCAAAAATAAACAAATGGGACCTAATTAAAATTAAAAGCTTCTGCACAACAAAGGAAACTGTAAGCAAGGTGAAAAGACAGCCTTCAGAATGGGAGAAAATAATAGCAAATGAAGCAACTGTCAGACAACTAATCTCAAAAATATACAAGCAACTCCTGCAGCTCAATTCCAGAAAAATAAATGACCCAGTCAAAAAATGGGCCAAAGAACTAAACAGACATTTCTCCAAAGAAGACATACAGATGACTAACAAACACATGAAAAGATGCTCAACATCACTCATTATCAGAGAAATGCAAATCAGAACCACAATGAGGTACCATTTCACTCTAGTCAGAATGGCTGCTATCCAAAAGTCTACAAGGAATAAATGCTGGAGAGGGTGTGGAGAAAAGGGAACCCTCTTACACTGTTGGTGGGAATGCAAACTAGTACAGCCACTATGGAGAACAGTGTGGAGATTCCTTTAAAAACTGGAAATAGAACTGCCTTATGACCCAACAATCCCACTACTGGGCATACACCCTGAGGTAACCAGAATTGAAAGAGACATGTGTACCCCAATGTTCATCACAGCACTGTTTATAATAGTAAAATCCTTTTGAATAAATAAACTATAATATGTAATTACCAGATATTTATTTCACATTTATAAATGTGTAATATTATTTCAATATAGACCGTTTATTTAAATCTTTATTTTTATTGATATATAATTAAAATGTAACAGATTTATGTGTACAATGTAATGATTTCTTGTTTTTATGCTCCTCACAATAAATCTAATTAACATTCATTTTACTGTACATAGTTACAGAAGTTTTTTACTTGTAATGAGAACTTTTAAGATCTACTCTTTTAGCAAATTTCAAATGTACAATGCAATATTCATTACTACAGTCACCATGAGGTATACTACTTCACCATGGCATTCATTTCATAAACTGGAGATTTCTTCTTTTTGTTTCCTTTCACCCATTTCACCTCTGCCTCCCTCCTTCTCCTCTGGCAACCACCCATCTGTTGTCTGTTCTAAGAGTCTTCTTTCTGTTCATTTAGATTCCACATAAAAGTGAAATTGTGAGATCACATAGTATTTATCTTTGTCTGACTTATTTTACTTAGCTTATTGCCCTCAAGGTTCATTCATAATGTGGCAAATGGCAGGGTTTTCTTTATTTTTATAGATGAATAGTTATCCATCCATCCATTGATGGATACTTAGGTTGCTTCCATTTCTTGGCTGTTGTAAATAATGCTGAAATGAACATGGGAGTGCACATATCTATTTGAGTTAGTGTTTTATTTTCTTCAGATAAAAGCCCAGAAGTGGAATTGCTGGGTCATGTGGTAATTCTAGTTTTAGTTTTTTGAGGAACCTCCATGCTATTTTCCATAGTGGCTGTGCCAAGTTATATTACTCCTTTAAGTTAAAATATTGGGTTGTGAAGATCCCCTGGAGGAGGGAAAGGCTACCCACTCCAGTATTCTGGCCTGGAGAATTCCATGGACTAGTCCATGGGGTCGCAGAGTTGGACAAGACTGAGCGACTTTCACTTTCACTTCATAAGTCACAGTACATTAGTAAACATGGTTTATACTTGGGGAAAAAATGGGATATAACTAGATTTTTGTCCTAGGATTTTAAAACCACAATGAATGAGTCTGGTATATTTAATAAGAAGTGGAAATAACAGTATGGTCTCATAATTTTTAAAAATCAAATATTTTGCAATTCTATTGTAAAAGCTCAAGTTATTTTCTGTAAAAACTATTCCCACCACAGAAAACAAGGGCTTCTAAGAATAACTGATTTCAGACCGAGGGTTAGAAATATGCAAAATAGGAGACCAAGACTTTGGGAGGTGGGGGAAGAAAAGAGTCTTGGATATGCTGGTCTGAATTCTTCTAGGACATGAAGTTATAAAGAGACATTAGAAGTTCTGATTTGGGGTTCTGGCTCTGCAATCTTTAATATGTATTCATTTAATTTCTGTCAAATTTAAAGAATCAAATCTAATAATCTTTAGAATACTGGCAAGTTTTCAAAAGTGTATGATTCTGTGACTTAAAGTGACTGCATTAAGAGATCTCTGAGATAGAACATTGGTGCCTGATTATAGTCCCTGTCATAATCACTCAGAATAAAAAGGACTTTGACAGTTCTAGAGTCACTTTGTTGAATAAATGATTTACATGTAGTAGATCAAAGACTGTCTTTAGTAAAATTAGTACTACCTCTCTCTTTTGCTTTTTTCATAAGTTAAAATTAATTTGATTTGCATACTTTATTTTGGGTTTGTTTAATTAAGGTTAAAAAAAGCATGTTAAGCTGGGAAATAAATCATGTTTTCTCTGATTTTATGCTCTGCATTTAAAATGTGTACTAAAGTTTCTTTAATCCCTACAGCCAATGATTTCACTTCACCTTTAGGTTTTTTTTATTTAGACTTCTTTCCCAAGTATTTGTGATCTATTTAATGAAAAAGTACTTCCTGACATCTGCCTTGAATTTCCTTTCTTCCCCAGTCCCATTCCTGAACCGTCATCTTGTTATCTTCTTTAAGTGGAAAATAGTCTGCTTGACATTATTTCTATCATGTTCAGTTCTGTGTATTTCAGTGAAATCTTTCTTAATTATGTTCTTCTCAAGAGAGCACTTAATCTTTTTTAGCCTGTCTTTATAGATTTTTACCTGTTGGCCGTTGGATAAACCCCATTGCTTCTTAAAGCAACTTTGAATAGTATGAAAGTCTTAGGCAGTCTATTAAAAGAGTCCTATTAAGACAATATTTTCATGCTTTGGAAGAATTTGTTTTTCTGACAATAAAGCAGAACCTCCAAAGAATGAAGTGACATCGAATATACTACAGCGATTCTACGTTTTGATTCCCTCTGTTTTTCCTCTTGTTTATTATCTTTAGTAGCTTGAGGGTTCAAACAGAGTGATGAAACAGTATTTTTAAGTGTTCATTTTCCTTTAATGTTTACTCCTATTCAATAGAGCAGAAAGATCTAATACCTAGAAAGCATTAAGATTAAAATAATCTTTCCATTTAAATTGTTTCTTGTATTTATTAACCTAAGGTCAAAATGATAAAAAGACCAAATGGAAAAAAGAGGCATCATCATAAAATGGGAAAACAATAACTACTTCCATTTAAATAGACGTTTAATATAATACCTCAAGATTTGCAATAGAAGGAAATATTTTGTACATTTTGTCAACCAGTATGACTCTAACAGTCAATAATGTGAATTAATGGCTCCACATAATAAACAGTAAAGAAAAAAAGCTCATTTTCACTTTGCATAGTGCTAAGTATTGTCTATATTAAGACATTCCCTGTTAAATAGATATTTTAAGTGAACATATTGAAGTAATTTACAGAGTACATAATGGTTGGCAATATATCACATATTATCAGAGACTGGTTTACTGTGTAAATCACAGAACAAGTATACTCAAAATATTAATAATCAAGATTTGGGTCCCTTAGATATTTTGATGAATGCTTGGTCTGAGTAGCTAGCATAATAAGTGTGTAAATTGATAAGCCTTCAATATTGTCTCTGTATCAACAATCTCATTAGAAGTCTAATAGAAGTTGGAGTATTGGACACATGGTGGAGTAAAGCAGTTCTAAAAATCATCTTGGAGCTTTTCTTTATTTTCCCAGGAGAATTTACTTCAGCTCAGAACTCTGACCAACTTCAAAGGAGATTTTTGTGGTTATTTTGAATCCATAAGTTGTACTGGGAAAAAGTAAAACTGGTTTTCAGGCAACATTGAAAACAAACCATTCAGTAAATGCTTTCCGGTGCAAAGCAATTGTGCTGAATTTCTGAAACATTTCTGAAAATGTATGCATACATGAGCTTCATTGTTATCTTTGGTGTAGCAACAAAATGAAACAAAGGGATTAAGATAATGTTAAAGATAATGTTAGACAGATTTCTGCCTGTTTCCTAAACAATGGTCAAAAAATCTGATTAGAGTGGAGATTACAATATGAAGTCAAGTTGTGGATCCTTGATGGGTAGTAAAAGAAGAAAACTACTACTCCAGTTTTGAATGTGTGGTAGCTAAAAGAATATCAATCAACTACTGGTTTGCATTAAATATTTGGTTAGTTCATTGGATGTCATCTATGTAGAAGGTAAAAAAAACTTATAATTTTGAGGTATTTACATCATTTCATTGCAGAATATTATACTTTACTATTTTTTGTCATGTACGAATCTGCAGTAACAAAAATGCAAATCACTACAATAGACTTTAGTTAAAGAGTTTACCTGGGTGGTAGGACATTAAGGGGTATAAAGCTATTCTTTTCCTGTTACAAATCTCAAGTGGCAGGACAAAAATTGTTATGCAAAATAGACCTTTGAGAAGCATCCTTGCTGTGCCAGAAAATAAACCTGAAAAATTACTCTGCTTGTCAAGTATTAAAAATGAAAAATAAATATAAATGAACCATAGTCTGTCTTTGTTTTCTTGGAGTTGATTACAATAATAATAACATTTATCTGAGTAATATGTTATACTTTACCATGCATCCTCTCCGTCTTTGCCACATTTTTGTTTGCTATTAATTTGCACAATACTTCTTCCATAATCCAGGGGTTACAAAGAGTGGGACATGACTTAGCCACTGAACAACAATAACTATCTGGCCACCAGCTTCCTTCACTGTACAGCCACTTGCTTTGTGTTTTTCTTCTTATCCAGCTATAGTCTATGATATGCTACTAAAATATCTCTATTAATAATATCCTTTAAGGTTGTGCTCTTCCCTACTTAAACCCCATCTTCTGTTTCTTTCTACTGAAAAAACTCCCAATCCAGTGTTAGTCTCTCAGTCGTCTCCAATTCTTTGTGACCCCATGGACGGTTGCCTGCCAGGCTCCTGCATCCGTGGGATTTTTCGAGGCAAGAACACTAAAGTGGGTTGCCATTTCCTTCTCTAGAGGGTCTTCCCAACCGAGGGATTGAACCCAGGTCTCCCACATTGCAGGGAGACTCTTTACTGTCTGAGACACCAGGGAAGCTGCAAGTAGAAGGTGACCCAAACAAATCCAAGTTTTCTGACTTGGAGCCCAGCCCTTTCTCCACTGCCCTAGCTGCCCCTAGATTTGGGAATTGTGCTCAGCCACACCCTCCATTGTCCACCTGGTAAGGCAATTTTTTTCTCAAATTCTGCCTCTGATCCCCTTCCAAGGAGAATCATGACACTGGGACCTTAGGTAAACTGAGGCTTAGACCCATTTGTTGTTGTTATTCAGTCTAAGTCATGTCCCACTCTTTATGACCCCATGGATTGCAGCACACCAGGCTCCTCTGTCCTCTGCTGTCTCCCAGAGCTTGCCATTGACTCATGTGCATTGAGTCAGTGATACTATCTAACCATCTCGTCCTCTGTTGCCCCTTTCTCCTTTTGCCTTCAATCTTTCCCAGCACCAGCATCTTTTCCAATGAGTTAGTTCTTCACATCAGGTGTCCAAAGTATTGGAGCTTCAGTTTCAGCATCAGTCCTTCCAATGAATATTCAGGATTGATTTCCTTCAGGACTGACTGACCCTGTGGGTCAGTCAACATTAGTGGGTTGTGAAGTCAACAACATTTAAGTAAATTAAGTAGAATTTATTAAAAAGCATCATCCATTTATAGAAAAAAATCTATTAGTGGGTTGTGAAGTCAACAGCATTTAAGTAAATTAAGTAGAATTTATTAAAAAGCATCATCCATTTATAGAAAAAAATCTAGTCTTGGTTGTGGGAAAAAAACTCCCAGTCTTACATTAAAGCATGTCTTTATCATTATAGGTATTGTGTAGTAACTATGGGAAATCATGATCCAGGAGAGAAAGCGTGCTTTTCAAGAACAAATTCATAGATTAAGTGAGAGATGATGGATGGTAGGACCAAGGTCACAGTGGAACAGTTGGCCTGAACTAGTTTATAAACCACCCAACCCATCAAAAAAAAAAAAAAAAAAAAAACATCTTTAAGGAGAGGGGGACTTTGGTCAAGCAAATAAAACTTCAGAGAAAAATGAGCAAAAGAATTGTGGGTGTATGTACAAATAACCATTTGTACATACTGATGGGCCATGGAATTTAAATTCAGAAGATAAATGAGAACACCAGGTAAGAGATAGAAAGTGAATATGTAGATTGGAGGTCCAGAAGAATTGAAGAATTTTGAGAGTATGAGCAGTATTGTTACTGTGCTCAGAGGATAAGCATCAAAGAATTGGATGTTTGAAATTGAGATTTTGGAGATGGTGCAGTTACTGTTAGTAAGGTCTACTGCATAACCATGGGGCTTCCCGTGTGGCACTAGTGTTAAAGAATCAGCATCCCAAGGCTGGAGACACGGGTTTGATCCCTGGCTTGGGAAGATCCCCTGGAAGAAGGAAGATCCCATGGACAGTGGAGCTTGGTGGGCTGCAGTCCATTGGGCCCTGAAGAGCTGGTCTGAGCACTGTACAATCATAGGAAATGAGTGATGAATGGACATATTCTTATTGGTTAAATAACTTGATTGATTAAAAAATCTTTCTACCATAAGAAATAATGTAATAAATTACAGACTTTTATAAGAAGAATGAAAATTATTTCTTAAAATTTTTAAATGCCTTTCAATTTAGTTATCTACTAAGTCTGTATTTTAGAGTATCCAGTTTTGTGTTTGTGATCCTTCCATTTCCTTCTCTTAGAGCATGAGAATCTCATCAAACCCATATAAACTTTCCCTAAAAAGATGCTTATGTAAAATTTTAGGAGATTTAAAATGCCTTCTGAAGTTATCATTGGCTCTCAGAATAAAAGTAATAGCGTGTTAGGGTAGAGGTGTTCAAGATCACATTTTTCTAGTAGCTTATAGCTGCATCTGAACCTGCCGTTTTGAATTTTAAATATCAGATACAAGATGGCAAAGACACTTTAGTGGTAGAAACCTTCAAATTAGTTAAATTGCTGTACTTAAGCTGTCTTTTACCTGATGAGAATTCTCCTTAGAGACAGGGCAGATTTAGAGACTTAGAGACTGGAACAGATTTGTCTTCTCAGCTCCCTCTCAGATGATTCCAAATTAAACTCAATTTTTAAAGTGAAGATAGAAAATGCCAAGATCTATCCCACAGACAGAGGAGCCTGGTGGGCTATGGTACATAGGGTTGCAAAGAATTGGATAGAACTGAGCATGCATGTACTTTGTGTGTGTGTGTGTGTGTGTGTATGCACATGTGTGTGTATGATGTAGGCAACTCATATGTTTCGGTTTCCTCATTCATTACATTACCTATCCAAACTAGTGAATATGAAAGGTAATTAATGTGAATGTTCAGTCAGCACATACAAAATACTATCGAAAGCAGAAAAATGTTATATAATTTATTCTAATATAATCACATTGTCAAATTAACCTTCTTAAGAATATGGTATCCTGGGCCTGCATGCTGTAGGTAAAATGTGAATATTGTAAATGACACATATATTGATCATCTAAATATCTCTAAAGAAATCATTTACCATCAGAAGGTTTTTATATTAAGAAAGTTGGTGAACATTGATCAAATAGCTAGTGATTGTGTTTTATTCATTATTTTAAAGTTGGCATATTAGTTAGCAAATCAGTTGCAAATGATGTGGAAAATCTACTGCTTCTGAAATTGTGTGACTGCATTAAAAACCAAATTTAATAATTCGATGGATACATTTATTAGTTACTTAATTTATAAAATGCTATCTTCTGTAGACACTATTAGAAATGTTGACTGGAACAAGAATGCAGGTTCTCAACAAGCATGTGATTTATTTGGGTTTAAAGAATCAAATATAAAATTTACCTATTTAAAATTTATTAATAAAGAAATTATTGGAAATTGTATTTTACCTTAATTTCACAGATTGTAAAAGACATATTTCATGAGGAGAATTTCTTCTGAGTTATAGTAGTTATGTTGGATTCATCAGTAAATTCATTACTTTAAAATGTTTTAGTTAAGTGCCTGCTTAGTGTTAGGCATTATGCTAAGTCTTATTTAGATATTGGGCATAAAAAGGTAAAGACAGAGGTTGTCAAGAACTGAGAAGTTTCTCAGATGTTATCTATTTGCAGACTAATGAGTCCCCTGGAGCAAGGCATGGCAACGCACTCCAGTATTTTTGCCTGGAGAATACCATGGACAGAGGAGCCTGGAGTCCATAAGGTTGCAAAGAGCTGGACACGGCTGAAGGGACTTAGCCCATATGAATCATCCTACCACAGTTTCATAGATGTGGGAATAAGACTCCTGGTCTGGGTCAAAGTCTTTATACTTGTTGGGTGAATTCCCCTTGTATTCCATATCCTACAGGGGTGACAAGAAAAGGCCCAGAGAGATGCTACACAGGTAATAAGTTTGCATCACAGCTGAGGAACCCTGGGCTTGTAGCCCGAATCGTTTGTTATAGGCATTAAGTGAATCCACCTGCCTTCTGCTCTGGAAGGAGAGATTTATTATAAATTGGTCAGTAAACAACGCTTCCCTCAAGATTATGAGATACTATTTCAAGGCTGTTTACCAAGCAAACATTCTTTAAAAGACAGTCTAGAACAATACAGCCATCAGGACCTGTATTTGTTTTCTTTTACCATGCAACAAAGTATCACACATTTAGTGGACTAGAATATATTTGTAATCTCTTTCCCATAGATGGCTCAGTTGGTAAAGAATCCACCTGCAATGCAGAAGACCTGGGTTCAATCCCTGGGTTGGGAAGATCCCCTGGAGAAGGGAAAGGCTATCCACTCCAGTATTCTGGCCTGGAGAATTCCATGGAATGTATAATCCTTGGGGTCACAAAGAGTCGGACATGAATGAGCGACTTTCATTTATATTCCCATAGGTCAGAAGTCTTGGCATGGTATAAAGGTTCTTTGCCCGAAGTCTCATAGACTGAATTCAAGGTGTCAGCCAGTTGAGTTTTTGGAAGCTCAAGGTGGTCTTCTAGGATCACTTGCTTGTTGTCAGAATTCAGGTTTCTGTGGTTGTAGGACTGAGGTCTCCATTATCTCACTGTCTGGCACCTAGCTTCTAGAGGTCAAATTCTAAAGGTCACTCACAGTTACTTGGTATATTCCCCTATTTAAGTTTTTAAATTTTTTTCCCCCAATATATCACGGTGGCTTACTTTTTTTAAAGACTAGCAGGAGACTCTCTTTCTCCAGTCTGCTAAAATGGAGTTTTACGTGTAATCATGGGAGTGACCGTTTCATCATCATTGCCAATACAATCTAACTAATTCCATTACTTTTACCACATTCAACTGGTTAGAAGGAGATCATAGGCTTCTCTCATCCTGTGAGAGGAGGATTATACAAGGGTGAGACTCACTGAGGGATCACTTTAGGCTGGTTCTGATCATAAAAATGACGGAGAAAGCAATGGCACCCCACTCCAGTACTCTTGCCTGGAAAATCCCATGGACGGAGTAGCCTGGTAGGCTATAGTCCATGGGGTCGCTAAAAGTCAGATACCAGTGAGCGACTTCACTTTCACTTTTCACTTTCCTGCATTGGAGAAGGAAATGGCAACCCACTCCAGTGTTCTTGCCTGGAGAATCGCAGGGACGGGGGAGCCTGGTGGACTGCCGTCTATGGGGCCGCACGGAGTTGGACACGACTGAAGCGACTTAGCAGCAGCAGCAGCAGCAGCAGATCATAAAAATGAAAAGGCAAAATGGAATTATCTCCCAAAGACATATACCTTGATAAAAGGAAGCTTACAATCTACTGATATTTCTTGTCTTCCTATACACAGATTATATATAATCATAAATAAATAATACATAAATTATTGTATTTGGTAATTAAGAATTGTGATAAATGATACTAAAGAAATAAAGAGTTTGATAGAACAATAGAGATACCATTTTGGAGACTAAAGATGTTTTTGCAGAGTGGATAGCATTGAACAGATCATGAAGTGGGAGAAGATTATGAGTATTTAGAATGATATACAGAAAAGAGAAACAAAATTTCTATGACTATGTCAGAAGCTTTCTCTGTCCCTTTTTATGCTTTAATAAAACTCTGCTACACAAAAGCTCTTGAGTGATCAAGCCTGGTCCCTGGTCCTGAAGTTAAATCTTCTTCTTCAGAAATCATGAATCCTACACTGTTCACCATAAGCTATCAGATATACCCAACTAAATGCAGAGTTTCAGAGAATAGCAAGGAAAGACAAGAAGATCTTAAATGAACAACGCAAAGAAATAAAGGAAAACAACAGAATGGAAAGACTAGAGATCTCTTCAAGAAAATTGGAGATATCAATGTTGTAGCCACACGTTCCAGGAAACAAACTCACTCAGAAGGACAATGCAGATAGTGGAGTGCAGTTTATTACACCGGCGGACCCAAGGCAGAGTCCCCTCTAAGCCAAGGACCCTGACCAGTTTTGTGAGAACTTTATATACCCTAAGTGTACGTGCTCAAACCTACCTTCCCAAATTCTTTGAAACTAGTCTGGACAAGGTAAAAGAGAGATATGATCAAAGTTAACCCATGATTCATGTGTCATAAACCTAAATTGTTAAACAGTGGACATTTATCAATAGGCCTGTGGTCATACCCTGATAAGCATAATGGGATTTACGACTTTGTGCTGTTACAGAGATAATTACCATATTCTTTTAAGCGAAGGAGAGTCTAGGTACAAGTTCTGAGGCTCCTTCATCCAGGGAGGGGGGTGGGATCTAGTTTTCCATTGGTATGCCCTTTCCATAGACACCAGGTGCAGAGTTCAGAATCCATTGGGAGGGTAACCATGCGTGTAGCCTGATGTTCATAGCCTATTCTAAGATGGAGTCCAGTTCTGTCTGTTTCCTTCTTCATCAAGGGAACATTTCATGCAAGGATGGGAATGGTAAAGGACAGAAAAGGTAAGGACCTAAAAGAAACAAAAGAGACTAAGATGTGGCAAGTATACACAGAACTATAAAAAAAAAAGGTCTTAGTGGTCTGGATAACTATGATGGTGTAGTCACTCACATAGAGCCAGATATCCTGGAGTTGGAATCAAATTGGCCTTAGGAAGGATTGCAATGAATAAAGCTAGTGAGGTGATGGAATTCCAACTGACCTATTTAAAAACATAAGAGAAATGCTGTTTTCAATATGTGAGTAAATTTGGAAAACAGCTGTGGCCACAGCACTGGCAAAGGTCAGTTTTCATCCCAATCCCAAAGAAAGGCAATGCCAAAGAATGTTGAAACTACTGAATAATTACACTCATTTAACATGCCAGCAAGTTCAGTTCGGTTCAGTCTCTCAGTCATGTCTGACTCTTTGCAACCCCATGAAACGCAGCACGCCAGGCCTCCCTGTCCATTACCAACACCCGGAGTTCACCCAAACTCATGTGCATCGAGTTGGTGATGCCATCCAGCTATCTCATCTTCTGTCATCCCCTTCTCCTCCTGCCCCCAATCCCTCTCAGCATCAGGGTCTTTTCCAATGAGTCAACTCTTCGCATGATGTGGCCAAAGTACTGGAGTTTCAGCTTTAGCATTATTCCTTCCAATGAACACCCAGGACTGGTCTCCTTTAGAATGGACTGGTTGGATCTCCTTGCAGTCCAAGGGACTCTCAAGAGTCCTCTCCAGCACCACAGTTCAAAAGCATCACATCAATTCTTTGGCACTCAGCTTTCTTCACAGTCCAACTCTCACATCCATATGTGACCACTGGAAAAACCATAGCCTTGACTAGATGGACCTTTGTTGGCAAAGTAATATCTTTGCTTTTTTAATACGCTATTTAGGTTGGTCATAACTTTTCTTCCAAGGAGTAAGCGTCTTTTAATTTCATGGCTGCAATCACCATCTGCAGTGATTTTGGAGCCCCCCAAAATAAAGTCTGACACTGTTCCCACTGTTTCCCCATCTATTTCCCATGAAGTGATGGGACCAGATGCCATGATCTTAGTTTTCTGAATGTTGAGCTTAAAGCCAACTTTTTCACTCTCCTCTTTCACTTTCATCAAGAGGCTTTTTAGTTCCTCTTCACTTTCTGCCATAAGGGTGGTGTCATATCTGAGGTTATTGATATTTCTCCCAGCAATCTTAATTCCAGCTTGTGCTTCTTCCAGCCCAGCATTTCTCATGATGTACTCTCCATATACGTTAAATAAGCAGGGTGACAATATACAGCCTTGACGTACTCCTTTCCCAATTTGGAACCAGTCTGTTGTTCCATGTCCAGTTCTAACTGTTACTTCCTGACCTGCATACAGGTTTCTCAAGAGGCAGGTCATGTGGTCTGCTATTCCCATCTCTTTCAGAATTTTCCACAGTTTCTTGTGAACCACACAGTCAAAGGCTTTGGTATAGTCAATAAAGCAGAAATAGATGTTTTTTTCTGGAACTCTCTCGCTTTTTGGATGATCCAGCAGATGTTGGCAATTTGATCTCTGGTTCCTCTGCGTTTTCTAAAACCAGCTTGAACATCTGGAAGTTCATGGTTCACATATTGCTGAAGCCTGTCTTGGAAAATTTTGAGCATTACTTTACTAGCATGTGAGATGAGTGCAATTGTGTGGTAGTTTGAGCATTCTTTGGCATTGCCTTTCTTTGACATTGGAATGAAAATGTACCTTTTCCAGTCCTGTGGCCACCACTGAGTTTTCCAAATTTGCTGATATATTGAGTGCAGCACTTTCTTTTCACAGCATCATCTTCCAGGATTTGAAATAGCTCAACGGGAATTCCATCACCTCCACTAGCTTTGTTTGTAGTGATGCTTCCTAAGGCCCACTTGACTTCACGTTCCAGGATGTCTGGCTCCAGATGAGTGATCACACCATTGTGATTATCTGGGTCGTGAAGATCTTTTTTGTACAGTTCTTCTGTGTATTCTTGCCCTAAATAGTACCCTAAATATTAAATTTATCAATACTCAGAAACTCATTTTAATTTTCTAACTGAATCCAATCTTTGATCTCTAGTTTTTGTTAGATCACACAGACAGATTCATACTAATCTAATAAATAAAGATATTTATTTTTAAAGCACATTTACTGTGTACTCAATTGCACTTTATTGGAGATATGAAATATGTGATTTGTGTAGTTGGAATCCACTACTAGGCACAATTTGTCTCTCATTTTTAAGAATTTGCTAATATGTAGACTATGGGATATAAATATTTAAAATGAGTCTTGAGTTTCCACAGTAGAAAAAGTATTGCTGTTTTAACTTTATCTATGAAAGAAAAATTGGACAATTGATCCATATTTGTGTGTGTGATATACTTGTGTATTAACATTAGTTTATATGTGACCCTGTAAGGTTGAAAGTAAACTTTATTTTGGATTAAATGTATGGTAGCATTGTTGCAAATTAGAGCAAAGAGGGAATTCTGATATTGCTTTTTATTTGTTTCTAAAGAATATCTTTTATTTCTTTTCTATAACACATAATTATAGCACATGCCCCATAGTTAGAATTGTAGGAGTACATTGAAAAGTTTATCTTGAGAAAACTCATTGTTGTAGTTTCAAATTTCTATTGTTACTATGTAGCCTTATCTTCAGTTGTATTATCTTGTAATAATATCTATTGTTTATGAAGATAAAATTAATATATTCAAAATTTCCAGGTGATCTATAGAATTTTTAAAACTAATTCTGAAACAGTAGCTGGGAAATATGCAAAGAGCTCTGTACAAAAGTTAAAACCATTGTTTTAGTCTTTTAAAACATATTAAGCCTTGGAGGTTACAAAAATTTGTAAAAATTAAGTCTGCATACACATAGATAATATTGACACACTTTGCTTACTTAATGTATGCTTTCTGTAATGAATATACACTTTGAGTAACGAAGTGTTTCCTTTTTCTGAAAGAAGAAAATCAGTTTTGTGATTATACAGTTTGCTAATTCTGTTACAGATTTTATTTCTCGGATGTTTTCAGTAATCTTTAAAGAAGTAGTTCAGTTTTTCAGTTTTAGCAGAATCAAATTAAATCAACTGATTTTTGTTCTAATGTTTGGAGCCTATTTGCCCTTTGCACCTGCGATCAGTGTTACGTGGCATCTACAGTTTGGGCTCTGGTTTCAGAGCACCAATGAAGCATCCTGCTCTGTCTGTAGCTATTATAACCTTGGGCAAGTCTCTTAACCTCTCTTTATCTTAGGTGTTTTCATATTTACATAATGGCTAATAGCAGTAACGGGCTTCCCAGGTGGCTCAGTGGTAAAAAAATCCACCTACCAATGCAGGAGACACAGGAGACTTGGGTTTGATTCCTAGGTCAGGAAGATCCCCTGGAGAAGGAAATGGCAGTCTACTCCAGAATTCTTGCCTCAGAAATCCCATGGACAAAGGAGCCTGGTGGGCTGCAATCATGGTGCCTCAAAGAGTTGGACGTGACTGAGTGACTGAATCCGAATAGCAATAATACCTGGAATGAGGGTTTGTAGTAAGGATTAAATGACATGTAAAGAGAATAAAATGTTTCCTAGAAACTTTCAGTACATACCTGATACTGTTTTTGAAATATTTGACATATATCACATGACTAAATGACAATGAATAAATGATAGCAAGTTATCAGTTGTCATATATTTATACATCTAAAAGCATAATTCAAGTCCATTTACACAAGTTCCATCTCCTTCACTGGTTGCCCAATGAACATATCTTCTTGGATGGATTCCATCACAATAAACAGATATTAAAGCATACATTAGCTTCCCATCCTAAATTAGTATTTCTTATCAGACATTCTCTTTCTATTAAGTTCCCAGTCACTTAAGGGTTAAGTCTTGGAGTCATCTTTGAACTTATTCGTTTCTTTCAGTTAAGTTTTTGGGCATGAGGTGCAGGCAACTTGAATTCATTCTCTCTCTCTCTCTCTCTCTCTCTCTCTTTTTCTGCTACCACCCTAATCATATTCATTACCATTCATTCCTGGTTTGCAAAAGTAGCTCCCTAGTTAGCTTTTTTAATTCAGCTACATCACTCATTGCTGCTGGAAGAATCCATGCTTGGATGCCAGTTTTATACATTGCTTCCCTACACGAAAGCTTCCATTCTCTTCTGTTCTTTCTATTATGCCTAATATAGATTTTCTCTGTCCAGTCATAGTATTTCTTCTAATCTAGCCCATATCCACCCAATATTTCCATACAGTGAAAACCTGTAGTATCCCCTGTATTGCAAGACTTATGCTCATCCTCACTTCTATTCTTTGTCATGTATTATCTCATAAAATATGTCCTCTTTATTTTATTTTTTTATCTTGCTATATTCTACCCAAATTTTAAAGTTCATACTATGTTCTAGGTTTTAATTAAGCCATTGTTGCCTGTATTACCTTGCCATGATTTTTTTTTCCTTTTGTGAATTCTGATTTTATTTACTAGTTATATTATTTCTTTTCTTTTAAAAAATTTGTTGATATTTTCTGGGACCACTCCTCAGGGCATGTGGGATATTAGTTCCCCAACCAAGGATGGAACCCATGCCTTCTGCAGAGGCGGCATGTAGTCCCAACCACTAGACCACCATCCTTTGGAATAAAGAGTAGAATTTATTTTTATTTCTTATGCATCATTATTGTATAGAAAATACACACATAAGCCAATTTTTTTTCTAAATGGATCTTCAGTAGAGTATGATGGTTGTTTACATCTGCAAAATCTGTGAATGTGCATGTATTTGTTGTTGTTCGATTGCTCAGTCATGTCCGATTCTTTGCAACCCCATAAACTTCAGCATGCCAGGCTTCCCTATCCTTTACCATCTCCCAGAGTTTGCTCAAACTCATGTCCATTAAGTCAGTAATGGCATCCAACCATCTCATCTTCTGTCATATCTTCTCCTACCTTCAATCTTCCCAAACATCAGGGTCTTTTCCAGTGAGTCAGCTCTTCACAACAGGTGGCCAAAGTATTGGAGCTTCAGCTTCAGCATCAGTCCTTCCAGGGAATTTTCAGGACTGATTTCCTTTAGGATTGATTGGTTTGATCTCCTTGCAGTTCAAGGGACTCTCGTGTGTTTTCTCCAGCACCACACTTATTCTTTGAAGGCTCAAAATTTATATCTACTTTAACTTATAAGTATTATTCAGATATTATGAGCATTGTAATAGGTGGTTAAAATGAATAAAACAACATTTAAAATGCATGTACCAAGTGTGGTGTTCAGGGTATTAAACCTCTCAGATCTCCCTTCTAGAAAAGACCACCCTAGGTTCAGATACACATACAACACTGCTTTTTACCATATGAAATTTAATTTTTTTTACTCATAGTTATATTTAAGGCTTGTTTTGTTAATTAGCAAATGTAAATTATTCTTAATATGAGAAATATGTGGAGTCATTACAAATCTTTGGAAGTGCTTATATATAATCCCTCTCCTAATATGTCATTTTGTACAAACATGGTTTATTGGCATTACCTGTGAATTAGCTTAGAACACATATCTGTGATTCAGACCAATTAGAATATTTCAAATAGAAATATGAATTAGTCATTTCCTTTGTAAAGAAAATGATACTGAGTTATTTTTTGAATTCTTGTGCCTTATCTTACAGATACAGATTTGTCTTCAAATATAGTTCTTTGGGGATATAATATCTCATTATCTTATTACATATTTATATTTCAAATTTCTACCCATAATTATCAGATTAGTTACTATTTTAAAAGAATTCTTGTTTAAGTGTACACATGTAAAATATGGGAGAATCTTTGTATGAAAACATATTTGAAATTTTTCTGAGAGGATGTATCTACAACTTGTATTTCAAACTTGCTATTGTTAGTGGCTTCAAATCTACTATTACTTAAATTATTTTTAGAAGCTAAAGGAATGTTCAAGAGAATCAATTTAGTTTTGGAAACTGAGAAGGCAAAATTCAGAGCAAATATAGGAAAAAAAGGAGGTGCTTATAAAAATATTGTCTACATGAATATTTTTTGAAGGGGACACTTTATATATTTTGACCCCTTGATTTCTTCATTCATTCACACTGCAATTCAGAAATACTTATTTTTACCTTCTACTTTCCATACTCTATGAAAAGCGTAGGTAGATTTTAGTTCTTACCGAAGGAAGAGTAGAAGCAGATAACATACTATGGCTGAATTCAGTGTTTTATGTTTAATAACTGCTCGCTTTAATTCTGTGTCATATGATCTTTAATCAAATTACTGTTATTTCTAATTAAGAAACACTATGAGCTCTTTTGATTAGATTGACTAGTTTTCTGTGATTATGGCTTCAGTGTGTCTGCCTTCTGATGCCCTCTTGCAACCCCTACCATCTTACTTGGGTTTCTCTTACCTTGGACGTGGGGTATCTCTTCACGGCTGCTCCAGCAAAGTACAGCCACTGCTCCTTATCTTGGACGAGGGGTACCCTGTGGGGCCACCCAAGATGGGTGGGTCAAGGTGGAGAGGTCTGACAGAATGTGGTTCACTGGAGAAGGGAATGGCAAACCACTTCAGTATTCTTGCCTTGAGAACCCCATGAACAGTATGAAAAGGCAAAATGATAGGATACTGAAAGAGGAACTCCCCAGGTCAGTAGGTGCCCAATATGCTACTGGAGATCAGTGGAGAAATAACTCCAGAAAGAATGAAGGGATGGAGCCAAAGCAAAAACAATACCCAGTTGTGGATGTGACTGGTGATAGAAGCAAGGTCCAATGCTGTAAAGAGCAATATTGCATAGGAACCTGGAATATCAGGTCCATGAATCAAGGCAAATTGGAAGTGGTCAAACAGGAGAAGGCAGGAGTGAATGTCGACGTTCTAGGAATCAGCGAACTATAATGGACTGGAATGGGTGAATTTAACACAGATGACCATTTTATCTACTACTGTGTGCAGGAAACCCTCAGAAGAAATGGAGTGGCCATCATGGTCAGAAAAGAGTCCTAAATGCAGTACTTGGATGCAATCTCAAAAATGACAGAATGATCTCTGTTCGTTTCCAAGGCAAACCATTCAGTGTCACAGTAATGCAAGTCTATGCCCCAACCAGTAACGCTGAAGAAGCTGAAGTTGAACGGTTCTATGAAGACTTCCAAGACCTTTTAGAACTAACACCCAAAAAAGATGTCCTTTTCATTATAGGGGACTGGAATGCATAAGTAGGAAGTCAAGAAACACCTGGAGTAACAGGCAAATTTGGCCTTGGAATACAGAATGAAGCAGAGCAAAGATTTAATAGAGTTTGCCAAGAAAATGCACTGGTCATAGCAAACACCCTCTTCCAACACACAAGAGAAGACTCTACACATGGACATCACCAGATGGTCAACACCGAAATCAGATTGATTATATTCTTTGCAGCCAAAGATGGAGAAGCTCTATACAGTCAACGAAAACAAGACCGGGAGCTGACTGTGGCTCAGACCATGAACTCCTAATTGCCAAATTCAGACTTAAATTGAAGAAAGTAGGGAAAACCACTAGACCATTCAGGTACAACCTAAATCAAATCCCTTATGATTATACAGTGGAAGTGAGAAATAGATTTTAGGGGCTAGATCTGATAGATAGAGTGCCTGATGAGCTATGGACGGAGGTTCGTGACATTGAACAGGAGGCAGGGATCAAGACCATCCCCATGGAAAAGAAATGCAAAAAAGCAAAATGGCTGTCTGAGGAGGCCTTACATATAGCTGTGAAAAGAAGAGAAGTGAAAAGCAAAGGAGCAAAGGAAAGATATAAATATCTGAATGCAGAGTTCCAAAGAATAGTAAGAAGAGATAAGAAAGCCTTCCTCAGTGATCAATGCAAAGAAATAGAGGAAAACAACAGAATGGGAAAGACTTAGAGATCTCTTCAAGAAAATTAGAGATACCAAGGGAACATTTCATGCAAAGATGGGCTCGATAAAGGACAGACATGGTATGGACCTAACAGAAGCAGAAGATATTAAGAAGAGGTGGCAGGAATACACAGAAGAACTGTATAAAAAAGATCTTCATGACCAAGATAATCATTATGGTGTGATCACTCACCTAGAGCCAGACATCTGGAATGTGAAGTCAAGTGGGCCTTAGAAAGCATCACTACGAACAAAGCTAGTGGAGGTGATGGAATTCCAGTTGAGCTATTTCAAATTCTGAAAGATGATGCTGTGAAAGTGCTGCACTCAATATGCCAGCACATTTGGAAAACTCAGCAGTGGCCACAGGACTGGAAAAGGTCCATTATCATTCCAATTCCAAAGAAAGACAATGCCAAAGAATGCTCAAACTACCACACAATTGTACTCATCTCACATGCTAGTAAAGTAACGCTCAATATTCTGCAAGCCAGGCTTCAGCAATATGTGAACCATGAACTTCCAGATGTTCAAGCTGGTTTTAGAAAAAGCAAAGGCACCAGAGATCAAATTGCCAACATCTGCTGGATCATGGAAAAGCAAGAGAGTTCCAGAAAAATATCTATTTCTGCTTTATTGACTATACCAAAGCCTTTGACTTTGTGGATCACAAGAAACTGTGGAAAATTCTGAAAGAGATGGGAATACCAGACCACCTGACCTGTCTCTTGAGAAACCTATATTCAGGTCAGGAAGCAACAGTTAGAAGTGGACATGGAACAACAGACTGGTTCCAAATAGGAAAAGGAGTACGTTAAGGCTGTATACTGTCATCCTGCTTATTTAACTTATATGCAGAGTACATCATGAGAAATGCTCGACTGGAAGAAACACAAGCTGGAATCAAGATTGCCAGAAGAAATATCAATAACCTCAGATATGCAGATGACACCACTCTTATGGCAGAAAGTGAAGAGGAACTAAAAAGCCTCTTCATGAAAGTGGAAGTGGAGAGTAAAAAGGTTGGCTTAAAGCTCAATATTCAGAAAACGAAGATCATGGCATCTGGTCCCATCACTTCATGGGAAAGGTGGGGAAACAGTGCCAGACTTTATTTTTTTGGGCTGCAAAATCACTGCAGATGGTGACTGAAGCCATGAAATTAAAAGACGGTTACTCCTTGAAAGGAAAGTTATGACCAACCGAGATAGCATATTGAAAAACAGAGACATCACTTTGCCATCAAAGGTCCGTCTAGTCAAGGCTATGGTTTTTCCGGTGGTCATGTATGGATGTGAGAGTTGGACTGTGAAGAAAACTGAGCATGGAAGAATTGATGCTTTTGAACTGTGGTGTTGGAGAAGACTCTTGAGAGTCCCTTGGACTGCAAGGAGATCCAACCAGTCCATTCTGAAGGAGATCAGCCCTGGGATTTCTTTGGAAGGTATGATGCTAAAGCTGAAACTCCAGTACTTTGGCCACCTCATGTGAAGAGTTGACTCATTGGAAAAGACTCTGATGCTGGGAGGGATTGGGAGCAGGAGGAGAAGGGAACAACATAGGTTGAGAAGGCTGGATGGCATCACTGACTCGATGGACGTGAGTCTGAGTGAACTTCGGGGGTTTGTGATGGACAGGGAGGCCTGCCGTGCTGCGGTTCATGGGGTTGCAAAGAGTCGGACACGACTGAGTGACTGAACTGACTGAACTGACCAGCTCTTTTTACCCTCTCTCAGATTAGTTTTTTTCACTTGTTTGTCAGTCCTGCATTTTGTCAAAGAAACATTGCCTTAAGCAGATGGAGTTAGGGAATGAACATTTTATTCAAGACTATTTTAGTAGGGATCAAGACTATTGAAATAGTCAAGAGAGCTTGGACACAACTCCACGAAAATGACAGGCAGGAGAGTTTTAAGCAATGAGGAGTTTTAAGCACTAAGATGAGCCAGTGGAAAAGTATTAGAGGACCTTAGGATGTGGTTGTTTAATATGATTAAGCTATTGCTTGCATATTGGTCTTTATTGAAAAACTTAGGCGCCTACCCTCCCACAGAGACTGGATATAGGGCCCTATCTTTCTTGATGCTTTCATTTTCCTTTGATTTGATAGTTATATTTCAAAGAGATGTTTCCCAGGTCCCTGAAGGGAAAGAGCTTTGTTTGTAAAACTGACAGGAGACTGGGAAAATTTATATTTCAAAGGGACAAAGAAAGAATTTACAATTGCAAGTTTTCTAAAGTAAGTGTCCTAACAAAAAGGAAGATTGGGAGCCTCTAGTTAGGAAGAAATCTACTTAAAATTTAATCAAACCAAGAGGCATATTAAGGCCATCTTGCTAATTGAACTGAATAAAATCTTGGATACAATTAATAGCATTTATGATACAGCTAAAAATGAAAACCTGAATTCAAATTGGCCCAGGAATTAACACATTAATATTAACCTCGAGAACTAAGTTGCCCTAGGAATAAGACACTGGTTTAATATGTACATATTAATTGGAAAATAAAACAAAAAGGAGATTTTAGAGAATTTTTCGCAGGTTGGGTTTTTTAGAGAAGGTGAAACTAATCCCCAGTCTTTATCAAGTTCTTCCATTTCTAGTTCTGCAGATGTGTACCCAGGGGGTCTGTGCTGTTTTCCAGTGTTTTGCTTTCTTTGCATGTAATAAAGGGCATTTCCCATTGCCTTCTATTCAGCAACTTTATTTCCTAGAATCCAGTCTTTATATGCAGGCAGTTAATTTTAATTAACCCCTGGAGGAATTCTGTGTTTTATTGTGCATTGGCTACTGTGTAGAACTGCATCTTTTAGTTAAAGTACCACTGAATTGTATAAATTAATGTTAGTATGATTGGTGGATTTGTGCACTTTTTGTTTTCAGATTGTCAGCTTTCCCTCTTGGTGGCCACTAGGTATATTTTGTCTCAGCATTTACTTAAAATGCTGGTTCCAATTTGTAGGGGTAAAAGTTTCTGCCTTTGTTGGAAAAAGTATTTAAAATAAGCTTTCTCTGATTGTGTATAAGAGAAGAATTGATCAGGTACAAAACCATCAAGTCTTGTTAAATTGCATTTACTTCAATTGTGTGTGGGTGTGTGTATTTCTGGCAAAATAGAAAATCACTTCTGAAGCAGTTAAGTATAGACACCTAAAATTAGCTTCTCCTGATATCCAAACCAAATAGATTTTACATTTTCTTAAGAAATACTGCAAACTCCTTTGATGTTTCCTCCCTTCCAGTTATAATTCTGATAGTATTATATAAGCACTTAAAATTCTTACAAGTCACATTTATTATATTAAGTGGTTCTATCCTAATTGTCTACAATACACTTAAATTTTTTAAAAAGTCATCACTTTTGCTTGAAAATAGGAGTTCATTTAGAATTATTTCTGTTATTATAGAAACCGGTTCAAATAAGTATGACATTATTTTTGTTATGGTAGAAAAAAAGAGACTCTATACTGCCTTTCAGATTTACTGCCTTTGGTAGAAATGGAGTTGCTGTGTTATATTTTGATTCAATTTTAAAAATCTTTGATATATGTTACTGCTGTAGGCAAAAGTATATTAAACTGATAAAGCAATTATTTTTATTGATACAGCAATTATTTTTATTCTTATGAAAAATATATCTTTCAAATAAATAATATGCTTTTCTTCTAATAATATCATTGGAATTAAAGATTCTTAAAGATACAGACTCTCTTGCTGTCGCTAAAATTGTCTTCCAAGGAAATATATTTTATAATTTTAGTCTTAAACTAAATATTTAAGGTTTTTTTTTTTTTTTAATAACCTCACAAAACTCTCAAGGAAATTGAAATAAATGTGGAGCTAGGTGGTAAGGACAAAATGTGAAAAGACTACAAGGACTTGGTGTTCTCCAGAAGCCTCAGAAATTCATCACTCCTTGTGTGTCATGTATTTTATTGCCTCCAGGAAAGCAGGGACCTTGATTTGAAGGACATTTTCTGGCTCTTTAATAGATGTTGACCATTCAGGGCACTGGAAGAATTGAACAAATTTTCAATACTATTTTTTTCCCTTTATTTGGCTCAATTATGCAGCAACACTTCCTATCTCTAGTGAGAATTAAATGTCCACAGTGACATAGTTTCAGAGATTTTTCTGGATTATTATACTTTGATGGTTTGTCTCCCTCCAGTTCTGTTGGTTCCCTGAAGTGCAGGTGCTTCAATTCCTGATACAAAGAATAAAACTGTACTGCAGCTGCCAAGGAGTAAAATATGCTAGTTAGCATTCTGAAAGCTCATCTGCATAATGTAATGATGTAAATGATGCAGAGTAACATCTTAATTGCAAGTGTTATTCTGAGGTTGAAAAGTAAGTCAATGTCATCTACCTTAAGATCTTAAAGAAGTGGAGGGGCTTTGCTGAAACTAAGAAAAAGTAACTTTGTTAACTGATTAAGAAATAAGGAAAATCATGGAAATTCCCCCGCCATCCACTCATTAGGACTTGTTGCTTTCACTGCTGTGGCCCTGGGTTCACTCTCTGGTTGAGGAACTAATCCCTGGTAACAAGCCATGCAGAGTCAAAAACAAATTAGGAAAATCAGAATTTACTATGTCTTCATCATTCCAAATGGAATTTTTCACCATGCTAAAATTAATATTTAATTAGTATGACATGTTTTGCCCATCAGTGTTAATGTGGTCACATGGAGAACTTACACTTTCTAAAAATGTTGATTTCATATTTTATCTCAACTTTTGCTTATACACTAAGATTCAGATTAATTTTAGAACAAATATGTAATTAATAAGATTGACATAACGAAATGAACCACATTCACATTTCTTGTATCTATGAAATTTTTGGTTTTGACTATCATTGTTGAGTAACATTCAAATAGCTAAAAAATAAAGGCTCCCACATGCTAGTTCATTTTAGTTTTCATCCATTTTTCTATCCCTGTTATATTCTACACAATTTTTTAAAACCTCTTTGTTTTTTCCTGCTTTATATTTTGTCTATATGATGCATTCCTTACTTCATTTGCATTCCACATCTTCACATTATTGAATGTATCTGAATTTGCAGGCTTCAAAATTAGCATCTGTTTCTCATTAATCAACTTTCGTTTCCTCAGGTGTTAGTGATGTAATTACAGTCAGGTGTACAAGTCTGGCTTCATGTATTCTTATTAGTATAGCATCACATTCTTATCACTTTTACTATTTGGCTCTAATTGCATTTTCTGCATAAAATTTCTATAGAACTTCTTATTGCATTAACATTATTATGTACACTGCAATTTGTAGAAATGTTAATGTTTTAAGAGAAAAATTTATTACACACTCCTCAAGAAGAAAATTCACAATTTTACTTCTGTATCTGTAACCCTCATGCTTTACATATTTTACTTAAAGAAAAACATGTTATTTATTTATAGCTCCTTATGGGGTTTAATAGTTGTACCTTTGAGGTTCTTAAGATGATGAAGTTGCTTTCTCAAAAGAACCCCTGTGCATTCCATGAATATATTTACTTTTTATCCTGATTGTTTATATCTCCATTCCTCCATCCACCCCTTCATTCATCTGTCCATCCATGTGCATAATATTTTAGGAATAATGGTAGTTTGTTCATACTGACTCACTTGTACACATATCGATTCCTCAGCTGAGTATTTGACAAATTATAAATGATTCTTAGAAAACATATCCTTATGAACTGATTTCCATTACACATATGTCCTGAAAAGTGTTTTCAGGTGCATCCTTACTCAAAACAGTAATAATATCTTATGAGCTTTATTTTCCATCAGGATATTGGAATGATGCCAATCAGGATTATTCATTATTCAGTTATCAGTGTCTGTTTCACCATTTTTTTTTCTTGTCTTTGACGTATGATTTGATGGCAATAGAGTCTCCATTTTTCTAATCAAATTTTTCAGAAGAAATAGTTCTTTTTACCCAAGACCTGACATCATATTTTTATGTTTCATGTGAGGCAATAAACAACAACAAAGGAGTTCTCCTAATTAGGAGAATATCTCTTTGACTTGACTGGTTCAGTTTAGCATTTTTTCCTTTGAATTTAGTTTTTCTAGTGGAAATCACTTAATTGCTACACTATTATATGCTATATTATAAAAATATATCATATTGATAAGTTTAAATTGTTAGCAAGTGAATTGTAATTGACTTAAAAATCACTAGAGCTAAGTGATTTTTCCTAACTAAGGAAAGAATTATAGAGTAGAATTGGATAGATCAATTTTGGCGATTATTGTAACAGACACATTAGAGAGAATTGACTAATTTGGTGATAGGTCCACCAAAACTTGCTCATGGATTAAATGGGGTGGTAAGGAAAATAAAAGATAAAAAATGTCTTTTTGGATTCTTGTTGAATTAGTCGATGGATGTAAAACATGAAAAACACTATTTGGTACGTGTTCTGGGAGATAATTTCATTTTGAATGTACTAGGTTCTAGATGACTATTAAGAATTCTACTTCTACAAATGATGGTAACTTTTCTTCCACTTGCCCAATATCATTTATATCTATTTAAAGTCTTAATTCACTAGCTAAAATAATATAATAATGTTAACTGCAGTCATCTTGCTTATTATGAAGATCAATACTAAGAATGATGTCTATTATTGATTATGGGGACTTCATGTTAACATTTATTTTAATTCTTAAAAAATGTTTTAAGTAAGCCCTATAACAACTTTCCATCATCCAGTGAAACAAATATTATTTTTATTTTTGATTTAGAACTATCAGATAATTTTAACTTATATTTTAATATTATCTATTAATTTCTTAATAAAAATCATGTTTGTATTTTGGATGTAAAATTATATGTAGCTGAATGGAATTTTTCTTTAGGATTTTGCCATGAATATTATAGATACTGATATATAGTACTGTTTTTGCACAAAATAATATCATGTTTAAAGAGATTTCATGAGAAAATTTAAGAAACTTTCCATCTTTTTTTAATAGAAATTATTTTTTTTCTTGAGTATTTGTAAGAATGCAAATGTAAAATAACTTGCAAAAAATGCTGAGCACCGAAGAACTGATGCTTCAAATTGTGGTGCTGGAGAAGATTCTTGAGAGTCCCTTGGACAGAAAGGAGATTAAACCAGTCAGTCTTAGAGGAAATCAACTCTAAATATTCATTGGAAGGACTGATGCTGAAGCTATGTGAAGAGCCGACTCATTGAGGAAGACCCTGATGCTGGGAAAGATTGAAGGCAAAGAGAAAAGAGGGTGGCAGGATGAGATGATTAGATGGCATCACTGACTCAATGGACATGAGTTTGAACAAACTCTGGGAGATAGTGAAGGACAGGGAAGCCTGGTGTGCTTGCAGTCCATGGGGTTGCAAAGACTCAGACGCCACTTAGTGACTGAACAACAAACATTAGTAGGTATATTTGTTAAAATTAAAAAGGCAGTGTTGATATAATTAACCAAAGTCCATATTTTATTCAGAGTTCTTTAGTTTTCACCCAGTGTCTTTTTCTGTCTTGGGATCTCATCCAGGACACTGCATTACTTATCACCATTACGTCTTCCTAGGCCCCTCCTGACGGTGACAGTTTCTCGTACTTGGCTTGATTTTCATGACACTAACAGTTTTGAGGAGTGTTGTTCAGTTACTTTGTAAAATATCCCTCTACTGAGATTTTTCTGATGTTATTCTCATGTTTAGTTTGAGGTTTTGAGTTTGGGGAAATAAGACCACAAAGACAAAATGCCATTTTATCACTGTTTGTCAAGGGTATGTATTATCAGCGTGCTGTCACTTACCATAAATTTTGAGCTTTGTCACTGGCTGAGGTAGTGTTTCTCAGGTTTCTTGAGTGCAAAGTTATTCATCCCCTCATCCCCTACTTGCATAATGTATTCTTTGGAACAATATCACTATGCATAGCCCATACTTTCCACATGGGGAGTTGTGCTCAACTTCGTTCAGTGTGGAGTATCTACATATATTATTTGGAATTTTTCTGCATTGGAGATTTGTATCTTCTCCACCTCTCTATGTTTTATTATTTATTTGTACCAATTCGGATTCATTCATAGTTTTTATTGATTTCTTGCTTACATTGCTCCAGCTTTGGCCATTAAGCACATTTTCAGTTTGCTCTTGTATCTGACATGTTCTCATCAATGTGTGTGTGTGTGTGTGTAAAACTTCCTTCTTTTATGGTGCTATAAGCTTCTTCAGATTTTTATTTTTCTAAGTTTGTTGAGGTATGTTTTATGGTCCACAGTGCAGTCTGTCTTGGTGAATATTCTATGTAAGTTTGAGAAAAATGTGTATGCTTTCGTGTTGATGAAGTAGTCTATAGAATATTATATCAAGTTGATTGATGGTATTATTAAGTTCAATGATACCTTTACTGATTTTCTGTCTCCTGAATTTGTCCATTTCTGATACAAGAGTGTTGAAGTCTCCAGTTATGGTAGTGGATTAATCTATTTTTCTTTGCAGTCATATTACTTTTTGTCTCACATAGTTTGATACTCTTTTTTTCTTAAGTGCATGAACATTAAGGATTATTATGTCTTCCTGAAGAATTGCCCTCTTTATCACTACATAATGCCTTTCTTTATACCTGATGAAAATCTTCTCTCAATTTTATATAGCTCCTTTTTCCTTCTTGATTAACATCTTGATTGATGTCAGCATGGTATATTTTTTTCATTAATTTCCTTTTAATCTATGTGTGCCTTCACATTTAAAGTGGGTTTCTAGTAGACAAGGTAGAGTTGGGTCATGGTTTAAATCCACTCTGACAATTTCTATCATATATTTTACTTGATGTATTTAGACCATTGATGTGCAAAGTGATTGTTGGTATAGTCAGATTAATATCTACTGTATTTGTTATTGTTTTCTATTTGTTGCTCTTGTTCTTTGTTTCTGTTTTTGTTTTCCACTAATTTTCTGCCTTTTGTGGTTTTGTTTAGTGTTTTATGTTATTGCACTTCCTCTATTTTCCTAGTATATCAGTTATATTTATTTTTAAGTTTTTCTTTGTGGTTTCCTCAGAATTCGCAGTACACATTTACAGCTAATCTAAGTCCACTTTCAAATAATACCATACCACATCATAAATAATGTGACTACCTTATAATAAAAAAGTCTTTATTCCTCCCTCCCTTCTTTGTATTATTGCTGTCATTCATTTTACTTATATATAAGCATACCTAAATATACATACATAGACATATGTATATATATGTGATATACATAAGCACATATACTCAAAAACACTTGGTTTTATTATTTTAAGTAATTCTTTTTATTCTTTATTGGTAAGGTTTAATGTTTTCCCTCTTCTTTCAAGATTTTTTTAAAAAAATTTTATTTTCTTCAGTTTGCATGTAATACATTAAAAAGCAGAGACATTACTTTGCTAACAAAGGTCCGTCTAGTCAAAGTTATGATCTTCCCTGATGGCTCAGATGGTAAAGCATCTGCCGCAATGCGGGAGACCCGGGTTTGATTCCTGGGTTGGGAAGATCCTGTGGAGAAGGTGATGGCACCCCACTCCAGTACTCTTGCCTGGAAAATCCCATGGACAGAGGAGCCTGGTAGGCTGCAGTCCGTGGGGTTGCTAAGAGTCGGACACGACTGAACGACTGAACGACTTCACTTTTCACTTTCATGCATTGGAGAAGGAAATGGCAACCCACTCCAGTGTTCTTGCCTGGAGAATCCCAGGGATGGGGGAGCCTGGAGGGCTGCCGTCTATGGGGTCGCACAGAGTCGGACACGACTGAAGCGACTTAGCAGCAGCAGTAGCAGGTTTGTTTCATATGTGACATTTATCAATTCAAATCAGTTTTTGTTTTTCATGAAACAATGGAAATTTCCATGGAAGCATGTGAATAACACATTATGAAGACCTTACCACTTTAGTGATTTCACGGTTTAAAGTGAAATGACCAGAAAAGTCATTGTTAAGTGAATTAAAGAACAATTCTATTTTCTTATGAGAAAAGTAAAACAGTTCTAGAAGGGAAAAAATGACGGAGCATTAAAAGTTTCCAGGTGACACTGACATTGAATCTGGGTATGTCTTTCACACACATACAGACACACACACACAAAACACACAACTTACTTTACTTCATGATTTTGGAATTGTAATTATAATGATTAGAGTATTGTTTACAAATGGAAACACATTTCTAAAAGAGAATTTAATCATGCAGTATCTTGGATGCTTAAAAAATCATTTGGTTTGTATCTATTTTGTTTGCCATGGAGACACTAAGTATATGTTAAATTTCCCCAAAATATTAATAGGCATACTAGAGTTTGACATCTAGTTTTGGTTTGGAGTGACTTTTCTGCTACTCCAGGTGTTTCCTTGCCTATTGTTCTTGGATTCTTATGCTTTTTCTTACTCTTACCACCATAAGAAATGTCTCTGTTCTACAATGCTAGTTTATGGTGAGGGTATTTTCGAGGCAAATGAAGTACAATAAATGAAACTGCCAAGTTAATGCAGAGGCTCCACAACAACTGAAATTTTTGTCCTGCAGTGAATTATTTTTTTTCCACATTGTTTGGTGAAAAAACAACCTAATAGCTTCTTTCCTGTAGCTGAATAAGCACTTATGTGGTTATTTCTCATGTTTTATAAATATCTCCAAAGACTCCACCCTTAGATGAAGTTTAAATAGTGTGTGAAACACAGTAACAGAGAGAAGATACAAAATATGGTTTTCACTCCTGAGGTATAAAGTGGGCAAATACATACTATTCAAAAATGATATGAATACATATGTACATCTCTGTTAAAAGCAATACAATATTCCATAAAGCCAGTCTTTGAATAAGAAGAGGCACGTGCCCACTGGGATGCTCCATTTGCATGTCACAGGCCAAGTGCAGCACAGATGCCAAGGGTGACTTCTGGATGAAGGTGTCACCCGTGAAATGACAAAAACTGACTCCTTGCACGTCTACCTCCCTGCCGCTGGTAACTAAGTAATCCTGTTACTTGGCTAATTTCCTAATAAACTACAGGTGGGCGGGTGTTGAGGTTGTGCCATTACAAATCATCATCTGTTAGATCAAAGTGCAGGGGGAAGAATGGCAGGTGTGCAGTATTAATAGCTACATTTATCTCCCCAGTCACTTAATAATTGCTTCTGGTGTGGCTCCCTTGTAGCACTGCATTTCATGGACTCCAAAAGCATTTTGATGAAGCTTAATGTGTTCCATGCCGGCAGAGTTCTCATGTGCTAAGTGCTGGGTGTGTGTGCTTCAATCCCTAATGAGGCATTGGTGTAGCAAACAGATGTAGGGAACCACTTGTAAGTGAGTTATCATTCATGTAGCTCTTCTGTGAACAAATATTAGCATTTGCCTTTATATTTTTAATATGTGCTTGAAAATAAAATTAATTTATTCATCTGGTTTTTATAAATATTTTCCCATATAAATATTTATATATATTGCTGACATTTATCAGTTGCCTTCTGTATATCAACCAGGTATTTATTTAGGCTTTTATATATGTGTGGCTTTAGAATAGTTCTTTTGTATAGATTATTATATAATTGTAAGTGATAATATATTGGCTATAATTGTAATCAGGTATTGAAGAATAATGGACTAAAAATAGACTAAAATTATGATCAACTTAAAAGTTTAGTTATATTGTTAAAGGATGAGGAAAACCTTTTATAGTTAAAGGCAAATCAAAGATATAGAGCACAAAAATTTTGGAAATTTTTGTTAATTTTCTAGTACTATGTGCAATAATATATCAGTGGCTAAATGTTCCAGTAGGTATTCTGATTCTGATGTAAATCTTAAACTGCGTTTGATTATGTATGTGTATTTGCATGTGTTTTTGTATTTTAGAAAGCCAATAGAAAGCCTTGGAGAGGAAAACAGGATGGGGAAATGATGTGAAATGTTATTTGTATAATATGTAATGAGCACACACTTGAAGACTACTTTTGCGGATATTTTGATGAACTTGAGTAAATATGCTGTTCTTGTATTCCTTTCTAGCCTTTTTCTACCAGTGTGGGCCAGGTAACCCATGTGTTTATAATTGTTTCTGGACTTGCATGTGGTTGTCTGTTTCCCAAATTATGGTTTTCTTGGCTTTGAAAATGTCACTACATCTGTCTCATTCTAACATCCTGAGATGCAAATATTAGAACACATGAAATTAAAAACTGGAAAATAATCAACATTATATGCGTTTGGAGTTTAACATAAGCGTAAAACAATATTTTCTTTTGGACCTACCCCTGTTGTTTGCAGTGATGGAATGTCATTTAACAATATGCTAAAATGTATAAAAATATAAAATCTAAGACAAGTTATATAAAACATCACTTTCCTAGTTTTTTTCAAATGTCTAAACAGTCTAATACAAATTTGTAAGTTTAATTTCAGTGAAATTTTTAGAAAAGGAATAATTGTTGCTCACATATATTAAAATGTCTTAAATTTTGACCCTAGAGCACAGTGAAACATTGATATACTTGCTTATATAAAAACAGTTAAGTCATCTTTATCTTTTTGCATTTCTCCAAATATATCTCTGTGCTTAACTGTCCAAACCTGGAAACCACAACTATACTCCAATAAGCTGTGCAAGAAGATGGAGCTGTGCTGCTGTCTTCTGAACTTATTAGCTCTTGCTATCAGCGGACGTCACTGTCCTGTCCTGTTGTCGTGATACCTGTTGAAGAAATTAATAGTCTAAAATACATTTTTTAAGCTTTCTTGTGTCAATAGTTCAGTGAGTCCCTGTGACTAGATCTCATCAGTAAAATGGGAGAGGAAGTGATATGAGTAAGCTCTGAAACAAAGCTTTTAAGGTGGATATTTGCCTCCTTCACGTTCTCTGTCCTCTTTTGCTCGCTGGCTGAAGATGACAGTGAGGCAGTAGCAATTAGAGGGGAGCCGCAGATATAAGGAGCCTAGGTCACTGAATATTAATATTAACACAGCTCTTGTCAACCAGAAATAAATACCCTGGACCGTTAACCTAAAAAGGGAAAATCTATTATATTCCACCAATACATGTTTCTAAGTATATTTACTACATTATATAATGCTGATATATATTTATTACAGCATTTTAATTTAATCCATGTGATACGATGCCAGTGTATGAAACATGAACTAAAATCAAGACAAACATAGAGATCCAGCAGGGCCAATTACTAACTCGAGTCCGCTAATGGTGGGTGTTTAGGGCATTATGCTGAGATATTTTGTGAATTCCTTAGGATGCAGCCCTGCAAACTGCCATGATCAATCAGCACAGCTGTCCCAGGGAGTGAATATAGAATGGTTACAAGTGTTTCACATAGTCACCCAAACTGAAGTAAAAACTTCAGTGGTTGTCTTGTGTATAAAATTAAAACATTGTTAAGTATTACACACAACATGCAATATAGGTCAGCTTTGTCTTTAGAGATTTGGAAGTATCAGTTTTTATAAAATATTTAACGTTCTCCACAATAATCATATACCTGTTAATGTCCCTTCCTGTAATACCATGATTTCTTTCTTCCCTCCATTCTTTCCTCCAAACCAAAAGTTTGAAAATTTAACACAAATCCTTTTTTTTCTTCTATATGGTTTTGGAAGATTAAAACTTAGAACTTTACTTAAAAAACAGATTATGGAATCTGTCAGACAAGTATAATTTAATATATTTAACATATTTGACATTATATAATTTAACATATTTAATGTAATGTAGCTTTGAAGATACATGTATTGCAGGGAATGTTCTGAGGAGAAAAATGGATCGAGTTTAACACGTCATATGCAACGCATCCTGGGAATGAGAGAATGTTTTAGTTTAGAATGAGAGAAAGCTCTTAGTGGAATTTTAATATGAGAGTTGTGATGTAGAGAGGATAGAATGGGATAACTGGAGAACTAGCAGAGAGAGTGGCTGGCTGTGAGGGAGGGGAGATACCTCCATGTGATAAGAACACTGGGAGTTTAGTTTGTCCCCCGCAGCACCTCATGGTGCCCAGGTGAGGATGACCAGACTTTGGAGAGCAGTAGCTATAAGATGCATGTAGGCAGCCTGGACATAAGGTGCTGATGCTCCAGCCTCGGAAAAGACTGCTGTGCCCACGATTTGTACTGTGGAGCCAGAGCTGCTTGTCAATGGACCCCTTAGGTGAAGGCTATGGGCACGGGAAAGACCCTTATGCCTGAATGATAAAGTTCCTTCCTTCATTTCTTTTAATACCACAAATGTTTAACTTGTAGCCCACTCTAATAGAAACCAAAAGGGAAATAGACTTAAAACATACCTGAGATAATAATTCTCATACCTTGAAGCATGGTAGTTGGGAGTTATCTACATTGATGAGAAAAATCCATGTGGAGTGAAATTTACTCCTGGCACCTATAAGAAATGTGGGATCTCTGAATTCATCATTAACTTTCATCCAACGTGAGTTCTGCCGTAGCAACAGAGACCGGTGCCAGAGTACGAGTTGTTCTGTGTTTACTTTTGTTTTTATGTGATGTATCTATATATAGATATAGATTTATAATATATAGATATGTAATCACTCTTTAATGTTTTGGTTATGTAAGATAGTAAATTAGGGAAAGCAGGGCAAGGGACATAAGGACTTTATACTATTTTGCAGTTTTCTTGTAGGTCTAAAATTAGTTCAAGATAAAATATTAAAAATTAAAAGGCACAGGTTGTCAGAAATCAATCTTGGCTTGGAGTTATTTAATACAATATTAAAAAAAAAAACTCAATGCTCTTTATAGTCCTTACAATAAAACATAGAAATATACTAAACTATAAAAGGCTGAGTCATCAAGAAATACTTCTATATTAGCACAAAAGTTATTATAAAAATTATTTTACAAAGTAGGCTTCAGTGGGAAATTCACCAAAGGAACATCAAACGAGGCTCCAGGAACATAAGGTGCTTGTGTACATGTTTGTTGAGCAGAGTTGTTGGTGGAGGTTTATTAAAGAAGTATTGTAGAAACATGGGGTGTTAGTAAGGAAAAGTTTCAGAGATAGTTATTGTCAGAAGACACTCCTGCAGGGTGTGAATCTAAGCTGAAAGATATGAGGGGGCTGAGATTTGGTCTAGGAATTTACAAGTGAGAATTTCACATCAGTGCATGATGAGAAAGCAAACTGAATTGTTAGAAGAGCCTGTGAGTTTTTTTTTTTTTTTTAATAATTTATTGTTTAGTTTTTGGTTTTGCTGGGTCTTGGTTGCTGTGTGTGGGCTTTCTCTAGTTGCAGAGAGCAGGGGCCGCTCTTCAGTGCAATGTACGGGCTTCTCATTGCGGTGGCTTCTCTTGCTGTGGAGCACAGGCTCCAGGCATGTGGGCTTTGGTAGTTGCAGCACACAGGCTCGGTAGTTGCTGCTCATGGGTTTTAGAGTACAGGCTCAGTCACTGTGGCATGTGGGCTTTAGTTGCCCATGGCATGTGAAATCTTCCCAGATCAGGGATCAAACCTGTGTCCCCTGCATTGACAGACAGATTCCTATCCACTGTACCACTAGGGAAGTCCTGCTTGTGGTGTTTATGTCTCTGAGTGTGGATTGGGGTGGTACTGGGGCAGATTTGACTTTAATATGAAAAGAATTAAAAGTAAGTCATCAGAGCAATCAATGGTCAAAAGAAATTGACATTTGAATAAAATGGCAATATAGACATATGGATGTGAAAAGGAGAACATCTATGTCAAATAGTCACCTTAGACTACCCTAGCATGAAATTATGGTGTTTGGTTGGTGGACTATGGGTGAAGATGCACTTGGTACCCAGAGTTAAAAGAAAATGAGCCTGTGAGCTCATTGAAAGCTGGTTAGTATTCCATTAGCCTTGAAATCTGAGGAGCCTCTAGAGATAGACACTCTAGGATTTTGACTTGGTTCCTCTCTCTATCTCTTAAAGTAGAGATTGGAAAAGTGTGGTCACCTGGCCAGCTCCATAACCTATACCTGGGAACGTAAATGTACCACCCCAGACTTACTGTATCAGAAAGTCTGTGCTGTGGCTCAGCAGTATGTGTTTAACAAGCTCTCTAAATGTCTATGATGCCATCAAGTTTGAGAATTCTGTCTTGGAATAAGTCACTTCCATTTACACAAATGAACTTCATTCTGTAGACACTCATAGCTCACTAGTTTTTAACCTTTCCTTATATACCTATTAGGTATACACTGAAATTTTAATCTAAATACTTTCATCAAGCCTTTTAAAATCCATTCTGTTCATATTTTTTCCCTGCAAATCCTATCAGAATGACAAAGAACATTTTGACCCTGTCAGTTGTTAAAAACTGATGGTAGAAAAATAATAAAATTGTCAGAGTTGTTGAAGGATGCAAAGAACTAGGGTTATTTTCATCTGTTAAGTAACTGATTGAATTGACAGCACACCAAAAGTTTTGCAACAAGTTATATTGTACACTGAGTGGAGTGAATTAATTTAGGAAAGAGTATATTGTCATACATAAGCATTCCTAGCAAGACTTCACTTGCACCTGTTAAACTGTTTCAAAGGATAAAAAATGCCTGTGCACTCAAGCCAGAAAATTCTACTTACTGCCAGCTTCACTGTGAGGTAAGATGCAATTGGCAACTTAAAGACAGATCAGCAACCAATCCTTTCCCCAGAGTGTCACTTAAAATAACTGACTTATTTTTTTCCTGATAGGAAAAAAAATCAACCAGCAATCTGTCACGTTTTTCATTTGCATTTGCCAAGCAGCTGTATTTACAGAAAGCAATGGCCTAATTTTTAAAATCTTGATTTCTAATTGAGCAGTTTGGTGGTCTAATGATTTTAGTTTGTGAAACTCATAAAATGCATGGGCCAAAGTAGCTTGAACCGTTTCCCTCTTTCTTCTCTTCCATGCTCTCATTATTTATAATGAGTCTTCCCAGAAACCTTTCAGTGCGCTCCTTGCTGAGTGCACGGACACTGGTGAAGCGGGGAGATAATCAACTCCAGGCTGGGACTTCGAAGCCGCGCCAACAAGCTACTCATGACTTCAGCAGATGTTTCTGCTTTGGGGGGCCAAAAGAAATTTTATAGGGTTTTTCCTCCCTTTTGGGGAAAATTGCCAGAACAGTCAAGAAATGGGAAATATATAGGCCTGCTTGCATTTCCAAGTTGGGAGGGATATTATGTCCAATAAAAGGGATCTCGAAGAGAAGAATTTCTGAAGACACCGTCTCACAATAGCCATGTAAAATGTTCACCAGGAAAAAGAGGAACCATGAAAAGCTCACTTGGCTTCAGATTTCTCTGTATATTGAAATCTGTATGAATGTTAGAGGAGATAGAAATAATACCCATTTATAGTAAAAACACACGTGGGAGTCAATAAGGACTTTACCCTTTCCCTCACCAAAAGACACAAATGCAGGACTCTAAATTTCTTTACTGCATTTTTAATTCATCTGTCTTTCATAAAATAAATTATGAATCCACTGAGGGAAAGAATTTTGCAGAAGACCTCTGAGTCTTTTTTTTTTTAATTGACTTTGAACCACATAGTAAAATTTTGTTTCTGAAAAGAGCAAAATTAACAGTTTCCTGAATGCAGAGATGTGAGATTTAAAGCTATTCTTGACTCTGATGAACTTTTGTATCTTGAGAAAAGCCTAGGTGAAAAATCATGTGATTAACATCCGAGAGAACTGGTCACATGAAATACATGTGAAGTGAAACCATGGAGCTGTGCTGTGCTCTAGTTTTGGGGGTCAGAAGTTTCACTTTTGAAACAGAGTTCAAACTATGAGGGAGAGAGAATGCTAGTAAGCCACTTGCTAGACTTATTTATGTAACTGGAGGTGAAGAGGATGAGCTTGGAGAAGAAGGCTGCTGCAATTCTCCAGGGTTTTTCTGTGTAACAAAGCTGTCTGCTAAGCACCAGGAATAGAGAACTATTAGAAAAGCATTCTGCTAACCCTTAACTAAAATATTCTGATGTCATAGGCTCAAAGTCATGTAGAACAGCTAACACAGGGCATATGATTGACTAGAAATAGTAATGTAGTCTGTTTAGTAACTCAGAGTTACTTATAATTAGTCACAGCTTATGTTTCATATGTTTGACAGAAGAAAAACATTTGAGATGCTTCTACTGAGGAACTGTACTATGAAGGAAATGTAACATCCACCTATTAAAGTTCTAATAGGACTTTGTGGACTTTAATATCCATTAGCTGGTTTATTGTTAAAGATGGGAATGTTAATCAAGGTCCCAGTAAACCTCTTGGAACTTCCCCTTGATCTCTGAGAGGAGGAAACTTTTATTTGTTATATGTGCTGTATAACTTGTGACAACATTTTAGTGGCATCCCAATTATCTAGTGTATTTTAGCTTCATCTAAGTTAAGACTTGAAGGTTGAGTCATACTTTGGCCAACTTGAGGAATCCCACAGACAGAGGATCCTGGCGGGCTACAGTCCATGGGGGTCACAAAGAGTCAGGCAAGACTGAGCAATAAAGCATGAACAGCCCACTAAACTGAGGAAACATGTAGAGAGACTTGGAGTTGAAACAAAAGCATTTGAGAAATAAAATTCATATACATAAATATCGCATGGGGTGTCAGGAAATGGATAAAGGTGAAACTAGTGAGTTATGCAGGAACAAGGTAAAAATGGACTTCCAAACCATAATAAATGGCTTGGAGGAGAATAAGAAGAGTCTCAGTGTAGCCAGTTGCAATGGTGTTGGAACAAGATGTTACTCTGAGTGAGAAAGTGAAAGTGAGAATTAGAGAATATTAAAGAGTTTTAATTGATCAGACTTGCACATTGATTGTATATGGGAATGATGGAGAAGAAAGGTCAAAGATTATTTATAGTTCCTGGCTTGAGCAATTGGTGGCATAGGAGTATGTGTATGCTGAATCACTCAGTTGTGTACGGCTGCGATGCCACGGACAGTAGCCCGCCAGACTCCACTGTCCATGGATTTTTCTAGGCAAGAATATTAGAGTGGGTTGCCATTTCCTTCTCCGGGGGATCTTCCTGATCCAAGGAATGAACCCATATCTCTTGTGTCTCGTGCATTGGCAGACAGATTCTTTACCACTGAGCCACCTGGGAATCCCTGGAAAGGAGTACCATTCACTAAAACATTTGCAGATGTGAAGGGGAAGATGGATTTACTTCCAGCGCTTGACTATAGAACAGTTATTTCTAGGCATCCTCAGTGTGTGTGTGTGCTGTCGCTTCAGTCTTGTCTGATTCTTTGTGACCCTATGGACTGTAGCCCACCAGACTCCTCTGTCCATGGGATTCTCCAGACAAGAATACTGGAGTGGGTTGCCATGCCCTCCTCCAGGGGATCTTCCCAACCCAGGGATCCAACCCATGTCTCTTAGGTCTCCTGCACTGGCAGGCAAGTTCTTTTCTGCTAGCAGCACTTGGTGTGTTCCCAAACCTGTCCATGGTCCATGCATTTTCTTCTGTTTTAGCAACATCCTGAAAGTGCAGTGATCAAAGGTAGGCTGACTGCCAGTGCCATGCTCCTGAACTGCGCTGGCCCCCTAATTGTCTCTGGGCACAGCAGCTAGTTCTGCTCCTCCACAGTGCCCACGGATGCTGCTGCTGGCCCTTACTGAAGAAACCGGGAGAGGTGCTTCTGCTCCAAATTATCACCCCAAACCAAATCATCATGGGTTATAATGATGGCATTCAACTTCTGGTTACAAGTCCTCTTTGTTAGAATTTCAAAACTAGTTCTTGAAGATAGATAGAACTAGTCTCACTCCCTCCCTTTCCTCTGCTATCTTCATCTCTTCCCCTGATCACTCTGAATTTCCTTTTTCCTAGTCTAGAACACAAAGGCACCATATATAAAAGTTTATGGGAAAACACCAATGTCCACTGTGGTCATCTGCTTTCCAGTTCTACCAAAAGCAAGAACACAAGTCTTCCTTTGAGCTAAATTGGGACACCTTGGTGAAGTAACCACATCTTATGGGTTTGTATGCCGTTTGGCCATGGGTCATTAAAGAAGAGGGTCCTTGAAGCTCAACCACATGATGCTTCTCAAACTGTTGATGTGTATGTGAATCACAGGGAGAATCTGTTAACAGGCAGATTCTCAGTCAGTGGTTCTGGGAACAGGGCTTTGAGCCTGCCATTCTAACAAGCTTTGGAGTCATCTGCAGCCCGTGCTTTGAGGAGCAAAGCTCTAGTTTAAGTAATTTCCTCAGAGTACAGGGGAAGGAAGGAAGGAAGTCACAGGCATTTATTTAATCCATGGCAGTGTGTCTGGTGTGGCTTACATGTTAAGTCTCATGAATAGAAGAACGAACTTCCCCTACTCTCCCTCCACTGTCTTTTCTGCTGTAATCAGCAGTATTTCCCTCGAGTCAATCTTCAAACACTGGTAATGTTGGTATCTCATTTTGGCATCTAGAGAAGCTTTCTACCACTCACTATGGAAAAATCTCCTGAAAGAAGGTGATGAATTTAATATTTACTAATATTTGGGGATTTGTTGCTAATTAAAAAATAAAGATCTAATATTTTGCTAATCATCCATGATACTGTGTATGTGGTAATTTATTAAACCTATGGAAATGTTCACATAACAGATTTCCTTAGCTGAAATAACTGCTTCTTAGAATATGGTTTCATGCTATCTAGTAGAAAGATAACTATAAAGTAAAATCCTGTGCATTTATTTCTTTTTAAAGATAATTGAATTGACAGTTTCAGTTTTAAAATTTGTTCTAATGCATAGATGGAATTTTCCTGGAAGAAAGATACTCCAGTCAGGCAGAAAGCCTTCTTCATTCACCTATTATCTTAAAAATGTGCTTCTAAAGCAGGAAGGTTAATGAACCCTAAATCTGAGAGAGCATAAAAATTGGGGTGCTGAAAACTGGAGTTCAGCAACACAAAAACAGGACTATCCAGCAGAGAGGGGGATTGCCCCCTCCGACAGAAACATCTGGCCCCCAGTTCATACCTGGATTTCTTTATGTCTCATCCTTCTCCCTGCCCCTCCCTTCCTAATGTGGCTGCTCAGGTTTACACAGTGCTGGCAGAAAAGCAGATGGACTCCACTCACGGCTGGGGAAGAGCCAGAAAGACTAATGCAAGGTGCTCCCTTCTGACCCTGAGGTGACTGCAGACTTGATCAAAAGGGCTCTTTCTCTCCAGGGAGAAGAGATAATGCAGTCCTATTGCCGGCTGGAAACATGCCCTGTCTTTCTGAAGGCGGCCAGTTCAGCTGTGGTTTGTATGCGGAGTCCTCAGGAGGGTGTGCTGAAGCCATCAAACCCATATCCCCTGGAATGCCTCCTGGGATTCAGACTGTGGCCAGAGAACAGAAATGAAGTAGCTGTTTCCAGCGATTTACAGTTCTTCTAAATATGAGAAGGAAAATGTGTGGAGACGTTTGAGCTCAGCAGGGTCCTTGCTGAGCATTTTAGAGAAGTTCCGGTTGCTCCTGGCTGCATCTTGTAATTTTGCATCTCCGTGAATATTCTACCATTTGAAACCTTTCAGGAATATGAAAGTCATTCAGAGAGGAAAAATCCCTTTTTTGTTAACCAGCAATATTAATATTTATTGGAAATCTTAAAATGTCTTCCCAAATTAATATCCGATTAAAAAGCCAACTGTAGAGCCAGGAGGTCTGATGATGTACACGTATATTCAATTCATAAATCTATCAAAGAGAAGGGATTAAAGAGCCCTTCACTTATATCTAAAAAGTTTGAGGGGGCTATAAATTGGACCTATTAACCATGTCTATGAAAATTTATATATACATATAGCCCTAGGTTAAATCAAGCACTAGGTATAATATAGACTATAAAATACTAATCATTACATTTTCTTTTGGAAGAGAATGTTTTAGTAGAGGAATTCATTCAATATTTGCTAAATATACACATTTAGTTGAGACATAAATAGTACAGTAGGAAGGGAATTGATAGTGGTTGTGAAACACAAAGACACAGCATTAGTTTATGGTAATGGAGCCAAAGTGATTTCTTTTTAGCCACATAGGATCTCAGTAAATAATCTGTAAGCCCCTCCAGAATAACAGAAACACATTTAAAAATTGTATGGGTAAAGACTAAAGAAAGTGAGTCTATCATGTAAATTCAAGGACTCATAGAGTATTACAATTGGGAAAAGTTAGGTTTACTATACTACTGTATTAGTTAATACAGTCTATAAATTGGTAAAGATTTCTATATCATATTACTTACATATTTTAAACCAGTGAAGACATTTAGAGCTTGCCTAGATTATATTGCTGTCTAGCAATGGTTTGATTGTGTAGAATGAACTACTCGGCTTACTCAGATTGAAGATTTAAGTCCTAAATAAACCTTCAGATGTATTTTGTTCGGTAGTTCAGTATTGCTGTAGTTGCTTTAAGGAAGTATAACTTGATTAAGCTAGCATTGATTTTCCAGTTTATGGACGGCCCTGTCATTACTTATTCTCTTACTCATAGTTTCTTCACACATTTAAATTAGTTGCCTAACCCTTGAGGGCATTTGAGTTTGCAATATGGCTTTATTGTCAGACTTCAAATGTTATAATCCTTCCCTTAATGTTGCACACTCTTTGAAAGCAGTACAGTATTTTCCTTGATTTCCTAACAGTAATTAGCACAGTGTCTTAAGTAAATGGGTATTTCTTTCATATATTCATCTAACTCACAAATCTTTACTATGTACCTATTCTGTTTTAGATAACACACTAGTCAATGAGGATAAGGATGTGACAGACAGTTCCCGAACTCACTCTTAAAACTCTTAATAGTTAAGCGAGGTAGGATTTGCTTATTTATTGATAAAATATGCCTTATCTTAAATTCTCTTCTATAATAACTTAAGAAAATGAAAGAATTACCATTCTCTTCTCAGAAGAAAATATATTAAAATAAGTAAATGTTATAGACTGAATTGTATCTTCTCACAATTCATATCTAATTCACAATTAAAGTTCTAGCCCTTAGTACATCAAAATGTCCTTGTATCCAATATGGCTGATGACTTTGCCATACAAATTTTCCTCATGTCTTTGTATGGCAAGGAAAGAGAATTCCAGAAGAAACCAGCCCTGCTGACACTTTCATCTTGGACTTCTAGCCTCCAGAAATGCAAGGAAATAAGTTTTGTTGGTTAGCCACCTAGTCTATGTTACTAGCAAGTTAATACAGGGTGGTATTTTGTTGTTATTTGTTTTTGTATATCTAATTTGATTTAAATTTACATATAAAAATTCAAAACAACAAAACAAAAATGAAATAAAATAAAACACCTAGAAGAAAACGAAGAACATTTAGATGACGTTGGATATGACAATGACTTTTTATCACAATACTCTTTAGATACCATAATCTATGAAATAAAGAATTAAAAAAATTTTTTTAATTCCAAAATTAAAATTTTTTTTGCAATTAAAAATTTATGCTCTGAAAAAGATAATGTCAAGAGCATAAAAAGACAAAACACAGGTTGGGAGAAAATATTTACAAAAACATAAAAAAGTGTTATCCAAAATATATAAGGAATTCTTAAAACAATAATAAAAACACAACCCGTTAAAAAATGGGAAAAACACCTAAACAGACGCCTCATCAAAGAAGATACACAGATGACAAGTAATCATATGAAAAAAATTCAGCATCACCTGTCAATAGAGAATTACAAATTAAAACAACAATGTTATACTCAGTTCAGTTCAGTCGCTCAGTCATGTCCGACTCTTTGCGAATGTTATACTACTGCCTATCTATTAGAACGGCTGAAACCCCAAATACTGCCCAGGATGTGGGTCAACAGTAACTCTTATTCATTGCAGCCACTTTGGAAGACAGTTTGGCAGTTTCTTATAAAACTAAATATACTCTTATCATATGATCCAGCAGTCATGCTCCTTGGTATTTACACAAAGGAGCTGAAAACTTATGTCCACACAGAAACCTACACGCAAATGTTTATATCAGCTTTATTCATAGTTGCCAAAACTCAGAGGCAACAAAGATGCCCTTCAAGGTGAGTTGACCAAATAAACTTCACTACACACAGACAGTGGAATATTATTAACCATTAAAAGGAAATGAGATACCAAGCCATGAAAAATATGGAGGATCCTTAAATACATACTACAAAAAATTGTAGAAAGCAAATCTGAAAAGGCTGCCTACTGTATGATTTCAACTATATTGCACTCTGAAAAAGGCAAAACTATGAAGATAGTAAAAAGACCAATGGTTGTCAGGGGATGGAGAAGAGATGAGGGAAGAGGGTGGTGGAGAAATGAATAGGCAAGGCACAGAGAATTTTTACCGCAGTGAAACTATTTTGTATGATACTGTGTTGGTATGTGTGTGCTAAGTCGCTTCGGTCATATCCCACTCTTTGTGACCCTATAGACTGTAGCCTGCTGGGCTCCTCTGTCTATGGGATGTATATAACATGGCATTTTACATTTTTTCAAACCAATAAAATGGACCACACTGCAGTGGACAGTAATGTAAACTCTGGATTTTGGATGACTGTGATGTGTCAATATAGTTTCACTGGTTGTAACAAATGCACCACTCTGATGGCAGGCATTGACCATGATGGAGGCCATGCATGTGTGCAGTCTGGCAGATATATGGGAAATCTGAGCCTTCCACTCATATTGCCATGAAGCTAAAACTACTCAAAAAGGTCTTCAAATACAAAAAAAGAAAGCAATTTAGTTCTCAAATTATTATAAATTTTATAGCTTTGACATTAAAAATAATAACTTCTAAATTCTGATCAAAACCAATAAATTCTTGGTTAGCATATGCCTGAGTATTTTTCAGAAGCTAAGATAAATTCACCAAGAATTGTAAATAGTAATGATTTAGTAATGTTAGAAAATGAATCAAAGATTAGTAAAACATGACACCATCCAATAAAACTTATACTTGTGAAGCAAAAAGTTAAGAATGTATCTAAAGCTAGGCGTTACTAGCTTACATAGTAACCCATCCTCTGTAGCCCAGTTGTGTGTTCCTCTCCATTTCATTTAGGGATATTTATTCTATATCCATTTATATCTGTGATTCCTTCTCTTATACTATCCATTTAATGTATCCTTGACGGTCAATTCAACAAATATTTATTGAGCAAAGTACTCTGCTTGTTCTGAAGATTATGGAAAAATGAGGGGCCTAATACAAATATCTATATAACCAAAGTAAATTGTAGAATGTGCAAATGGCATAAGAGGATAATCAAGGGAATTGATAGTGAGAAAAATGGAATCAAGGTAAAAGTTGTGGCAAGACTTTGGAACTTTTGGAGGATGGACAGTGTGTCAGCAACAGAAGTGGGGAATCGTGAGTAAGCAACGGGAGGGGTCGGGGCTTGCCTGGAGGTGCAGTGGTTAGGGCTCTGCACTTCCACTGTGAGGCGCTCAGGGTAGATCCTGGTTCAGGAACTTGGATCCTGTACGCCACGTGGTGCTTGTCCAAGAAAAGAATACGAGGAATAACAAAGGCAAGGGAACTTGAGACACGTTCTAGATAAAATGAGTAGCCTATTTTGGTGGGAGGAAAAAATGAAGAAAAAAAAAGAGACTTGGAAAAGACAGTTGGAAATATTAGTTAGCTAGAAGATATATGGTTGAACAAGATGAATTCCCTAGAAGTGTCTTGGTATGGAATGTAGAAGTAATGGAAAACTAGTAAAGGAACTTAAGACATAAAGTGACTATGTAGAGCTGTGATTTTAGGAAGATTAATATGGTCATATTTAAAGAAGGATGAATTTGTTACAAGAGGTTTGAATAGTGCAATGTATATACTCAATTTGAGATACAACTTAGAAAATTTACATATATTCTTGTAAATGGAATTATATTTAATTTTTATATTTGTAGCTATGCTAAGGTAATAGATACTTAATGCAATTTTTTGACAATTCTTTTGTCAAGAAAACCCCTCTTAAAGATCTGTAGTCTCCTTTTTATAGTATGGATATTTATGTATAAATTTCAAGCAAATTAAATATACAATAAAGTCAGTTCTACAATGTTTAACAGCTTATTGTTTTGGCAACACTTTGAAAGGTAGAAAAATGATGAGGGCATTATTCCTGTTGTTCAGTTCATCTTGATCTGTTTTAGGTTTTAAATTCCTGGACTGATATAATTTCTTTGTGGAATTTAAAAAAAAATATTTATTCAGATATTTAGGTTGATTAAATGTAAGGCCTATAAAAATCTGTGGACTAATGATATCATATAATATAAAACCTAAAACTCATTGTAGTTTAACTCTTTGAATGTTTATTCAAGTTATACATGAGACTATGGACAAACTCAAGTAAAGAATAAAGGGCTAAAGCAAAAGCTGTCTCTTCCTTTTTCAGTAGGAAAGCAGTGAACTCAGTGTTCAGAGAGAGGATAATTTCTGCTTGGAAGGCGATTGTGTAGGTGAATCCCCTAAACTTGTCCTAAGTGAATTGATTCTGTATTCACTGCATAAGTAACTGGTCATGTGCTTGATCTAAGGCCAGTAGCAATCATGTGCAGATGATGATTTTATATAAAAAATGTTTAATTCACTGACCAAAATCTAATTCATATACCCTTATCCAATCTATGGGGCTTCCCCAGTGGCTCAGCAATAAAGAAGCCACCTACAATGTAAGAGATACAGGAGATGTGAGTTGATCCCTGGGTGGGGAAGATCCCCTGGAGGAAGACATGGCAACCCACTCTGGTATTCCTGCATGGAGAATCTCATGGATAGAGAAGCCTGGTAGGCTACAGTCCATGGGGTTGCAAAGAGTAGGACATGAACTGAAGCAACTGAGCACGCACACATCCGGTCTATGAAGCCTGAATATTTGAGAAGAGACATAACTGGCAATTACAAACAGACATAAATTCAATTTTAAACAAATTGTATACTGTTCCTCAAGTTTTTTATATAGAAAATAAAGCAGTATTGCTTAGATGACTAGTGTTTTGCAGGTCTTGAGATTTTTCAGAGTTATCTTTTTGTTAAAAATAGACATTGAATCTGCAGTGACTCATATTGACAGTTGATACCCTCTGCTATTTTTTTTTTCTTTCTGTCCATGACAATGGGAGATGTTTGGTCGGACAACATGATATTTGTTTTTTTCTCTGTTCTTTCAGGCCTAATTTTTTCAAACTTATATAAAATATTTTCTTGGGTATAGTAGTGTAAGTTAAGAAAAGTATGAAAAACACATAATATTCTTACCATCTAAAAGTTTATCCACCATTCACGATTTAATTTTTGTATTATGTTTTCTATCTGTATAAATTATTTTTCAAAAAATTAATATACTGTATATAGTTTCATGGGATTTCCCGGGTGGTACAGTGGTAAAGAATCCACCTGCCAATGCAGGAGATGAGCATTTGATCCCTGGGTTGGTTGGGAAGATTCCCTGGAGGAGATGACAACCTGCTCCAGAATTCTTGCCTGGAAAATCCCGTGGAGAAAGGAGCCTGATGGCCTACAGTCCATGGTGTCTCAAAGAGTCAGACATGACTGAGTGACTGAGCACACACACACATATAGTTTCATAACTTTGCTTTTTTTTTTATAACATGTCCTGTATAATTTAAAAATTATCAGTCCATAGGGTTGCAAGAATCAGACAGGATTTAGCAACTAAACCACCACTACCACATGCATTATTAGTATTATACATAGTTACTGGCTATTATTCAAAGTTATACCATTTAATGATTATACAGAGTATATTAGAGAAAAATTTTATTCTATTTAAAGTTTCCAAAATTCTGGAATTTTTATATTATAGATTTTATCTACTGCAAATAGAAGTCCTGCCACTATAAATACATAATTTGAGGCTCTTCTATTTTCTAGGTTAAATTATTATAAGCACAATTGCTGATTCAAATATTATAAACATATTTAAACCTCTTGAAAATTTTGTCAAAAGAAATTAAAAATTTTTTTTTATAAATTTATATGACTGAGAAAAAATGAAAAGTATATCTAACTCTAGTCACCTTGGACACCATTAGTATTAGATGCGAAGGAAAAAATTTTTTTTCAAATTATTCTATCCTGCATTTTTTGATTACTGATAAAAAACTTTCATATATTCATGGGTCATTCATATTTACTTTTTGTGAATTTCCTTTTATGCCTTTTACACATTTGTGGGGCATATGTTTTTATCTTAAATAGTTGTATATTCTCACAAAAGATTAATAGTGCTATTTATATACCACATGCATTGAATTCTTTTTCAGTTTATCATTGATTTTTTATTGGAACTTGGGATTATTTTTGACATGATAAAATTTCATTTGTAAGTAGTCAAATATATCTTTTTTGTTTTTTACAGTTTTGATTAATATCTTTCCTTGTGTGCTTTAAAAAAACTTTCAGACAAATATTAATCTAGATATAGTACCTTCAATTCAATACATATTTATGGTATGACTTCTAAGTGCCTAGCAGTAATAGAACAAAACAGAAGTTCTAGGAAAATTAAAATGCTGCCTCTGTCCTCTTATTTTGTTATTACTGTTGCATACTCACTACATTATATTAGGCATTCTAAATTACATTCCCCTCCCCACAAGAGAAAATCTAGTCCAAAAACATTTTAAATGAGTCCAGGACTATCCTAGGACTATCTGTTTTAAAGAAACTGCTTTGAGAGGCTCAGATAACCCTCACCAATATTGGCAGTGTAAATGTAGATTCAAATACTTTGCCCTATGAGGCTTGAAATTAGTCATAATATTGTCAGTCCAACATCCTGTATGCCAGGGTTGAATCCTGAACTCATGAGCTTATTCAGATCTACAGCCTTAACCTAAGGCTTAACAACTGTGATGACGTTGTCACAATCTGTGTGTCTTGCTTGCATCCTGATGAACATTTTATTTCCTCCATGACTTGAAAGTACTGAATTAAATGATAAGCTACTTGGCTAGCCTCCTTGGCTAGGCTATGGCCACGTTGTGTTTTGGGAAGTCCAGATAATGTGTGTCCTTGGACCCCAGCCACTGATTGGAACCGCCACACTGCTGGGATCACTTAGAATAACCACTCAACTTCAGAAAACTAAGATCATGGCATCCGGTCCCATCACTTCATGGGAAATAAATGGGGAAACAGTGGAAACAGTGACTGACTTTCTTTTTCTGGGCTCCAAAATCACTGCAGATGGTGATTGCAGCCATGAAATTAAAAGATGCTTACTCCTTGGAAGGAGAGTTATGATCATCCTAGACAGCATATTCAAAAGCAGAGACATTACTTTGTCAACAAAGGTCCGTCTAGTCAAGGCTATGGTTTTTCCAGTGGTCATGTATGGATGTGAGAGTTGGACTGTGAAGAAAGCTGAGCGCCAAAGAATTGATGCTTTTGAACTGTGGTGTTGGAGAAGACTCTTGAGAGTCCCTTGGACTGCAAGGAGATCCAACCATTCCATCCTAAAGGAAATCAGTCCTGAATATTCGTTGGAAGGACTGAGGCTGAAACTGAAACTCCAATACTTTGGCCACCTGATGCAAAGAGCTGACTCATTGGAAAAGACCCTGATGCTGGGAAAGATTAAGGGCAAGAGAAGGGAACGACAGAGGATGAGATGGTTGGTGGCATCACCAACTCAATGGACAGTGGGTTTGGGTGAACTCCGGGAGTTGGTGATGGACAGGGAGGCCTGGTGTGTTGCGGTTCATTGGGTCGCAAAGAGTGGGACACGAATGAGCAAATGAACTGACTGAACTGACCTGCCTGCTGCAGGGCTTTGACCACTGACTATTGTCAGACTCTAGTTCCTTTGTTGGAAGCCTACCTTGCATAACAATCTGTGTCTAATTCAAGACCCAGTTTAGGTTAGTCCAATGCGCCAGAGGGCTAGTAATTTTTTCTCTTTGAATTAAACTAGGGGTAAAATTCTTGTTTAAAAAATTTGAGTATAATATTTTAAATATTTTAGGAGGATACGAGTATCAGAGTAGGAGTTCTTACTGGTTTTTCAGGGAGAGCTTTTCCAGAAGAGTGACATTTAAGCAGAGAGACTGAGAAAAATCAGTCTCTAGTTGCTAAAGTTGTGGTCTAGTTGCTAAATCATGTCCAACTCCTTTGCAACCCCATGGACTATAGCCCATCAAGCTCCTCTGTCCATCGGATTTCCCAGGCAAGAATCCTGGAATGGATTGCCATTTCCTTTCTCCAGGGGACCTTCCTGCCACAGGGCTTGAACTCACATCTCCTACATTGTAAGGTAGGTTCTTTACCACTGAGCCACTAGGGAAACCCCTTGTCAGGAGTTAGCTATGTGAATAGCATGCAGAAAAGCATACCTAGCAAAGAGAACAGCAAGTGTAGACGTCTTGAGGTATAATTATATTTGGGGTGTCTGTGGAACAAGAAGGCTATTATGTTGGTCCTGAGTGAGTGAGAAAGAGAGTAGTAGGGGATGAAATGATGAGATTGGGGAGATAGTAAGGCCAAACTGTACAGAGTCTAGAATGTCTTGCTAAAGACTGTTCCTGATCTGAGTGAGAAAGAAATCTAACATAAGCATTTTAACAAGAGGGTGATATGATCTGGTTTATGTTTTAAAAGGAACCACATTGATGATCATGACAATAGACTCTAGAGGAGTAAGGGCAAAAGCAGGAAGAAGACCATAGCAATAATCCAGGTAAGGAATTATGGCAGTCTGGGAGCATTTTCTCTCTTAATCCATTCTGGCCTCTGTAATAAAAATAGCAATGACTGGGTAGCTTACAAAGAAGAGAAACTTATATATTACAGTTTTTGGGGTCAGAAGGTTGAGATCATTAGGCAGCATGGTTAAACAAGTAATCTTTTGCAGGTTGCAGATTTCTTCCTCACATGGCAGAAGGGGCTAGGGAGTTCTGTGATATCTCTTTTATTAAGATAAGAGTACTGACCTGATTCTTTACTCTCCAGCCTCATGACCTAATCACCTCTCAGAGGTCCTACCTACTACCATCACCTTTGGGGATTAGGATTTCAACATATGAATTTTGAGAGAACACAAACAGGTGGTAATGGTGGATTTGAATGAAGTAACTAGATTATGATTGTACTTTGAAGGTGGAACTAATGGACAAAACTGGTAGGTGAGAAAGATGCTATGGATACCTTCAAAATGTTGGGGCAGATTCTGGAAGAGTGGATTTCTCATTAACAGAGATAAAGGAAGAGTGGCATAAGCATCTCTGAGAGGGAAAATCAAAAATTTGGTTTTGAACATGTTAAGTTTGAAAAACTTAACTGGTCCTTAGTATAACCTGTTAAGTAACTGTCTTCCCTGGTGGCTCAGACTGTAAAGAATCCGTGCAATGCAGGAGACCTGGGTTTGATCCCTGGCTTGGAAAGATCCCCTGGAGGAGGGCATGGCAATGAACTTCAGTATTATTGCCTGGAGAATCCCCATGGACAGAGGAGCCTGGTGGGCCACAGTCTATTGGGTTGCAAAGAGCCAGACATGATTGAGCGACTAAGCACATATTTACTCTTCTTTACAAGAGGACTCAAATGCTAAGGAATTCCCTCTCCATCCCATTTTCAGCTGGTGGCAAAGCTATTAAAAGTCATTATTAAAAATCAGGAAAAACAAAACCAAAAATTACCACATGCTTTTTTTTTAACATATGTACCAACTCACTTCATTTATATGCATATACTCTGTTTTACATCTTGCCATAATGAATTGTATTGTATGTACTATTGTATGTACTCTTACCGAAGCTAATCCATCTGTGGGTGTACTACATTCCATCCCTCTTACATTCCAAAATATTCCAGTTTTTCAAATACCTCCACTGTATTTGGCATCAACATTTTCCTCTTTAGTGACCATTCTTCTCCATTGACTACCTGATTGAAAGCAGAAAGTTATAATGAAATAGTTGTGTAAACTTGCTATCTCAGAAGGCAATTCTTCCATTCTCTCTTGAATTTATTTCAATAAAATTCTAGAAGGCCAGTGTTTACTAGAAAACAATATAAAGGACATTTCTAGAGGTAGGGAAGGCTCTATCTCTTGTTTTGTGTTACTTGCATATATACAATTGACAAAACTCATTAAACTGAATGTTTAAGATCTATGCTTTTTCAGTTCAGTTCAGTCGCTCAGTCGTGGCCGACTCTTTGCGACCCATGAACTGCAGCACACCAGGCCTCCCTGTCCATCACCAACTCCCGGAGTTCACTCAAACTCTGGTCCATTGAGTCGGTGATGCCATCCAACCATCTCATCCTCTGTCGTCCTCTTCTCCTCCCACCTTCTGTCTTTCCCAGCATCAGGATCTTTTCAAATGAGTCAGCTCTTAGCATCAGGTGGCCAAAGTATTGGAGTTTCATCTTCATCATCAGTCCTTCCAATGTATATCCAGGACTAATTTGCTTTAGGATTGACTGGTTGGATCTCCTTGGTGTCCAAGGGACTCTCAAGAGTCTTCTCCAACAACCACAGTTGAAAAGCGTCAGTTCTTCAACACTCAGCTTTCCTTATAGTCCAACTCTCATATCCATACATGACTACTAGAAAAATCATAGCTTTGACTAGATGGACCTTTGTTGGCAAAGTAATGTCTCTGCTTTTTAATAAACTGTCTAGGTTGGTCATAACTTTTCTTCAAAGTAGTAAGCATCTTTTAATTTCATGGCTGCAGTCACCATCTGCAGTGATCTTGGAGACCAAAAAAATTGAGTCTGTTGCTGTTTCCCCATCTATTTGCTTTGAAGTGATGGGACCGGATGCCATGATCTTCGTTTTCTGAATGTTGTTTTAAGCCAACTTTTTCACTCTCTTCTTTCACTCTCATCAACTTCACTTTCTGCCATAAGGGTGGTGTCATTTGCATATCTGAGGTTATTGATATTTCTCCTGGCAATCTTGATTCCAGCTTGTACTTCATCTAGCCCAGCATTTCTCATGATGTACTCTGCATATAAGTTAAATAATTTGCAGGGTGACAATGTACAGCCTTGATGCACTCCTTTCTTGATTTGGAACCAGTCTGTTGTTCCATGCCTACTGTCTTGCTGAGGCTTCTCTGCCCTTGGACATGGTGTGTCTCCTCACAGTTGCTGCAGCACTGTGCAACCCATACTTTTTTTTACTATATGTAAATTATACCTCAAAAAAGGAAAAATGTGAACTAGTGGGGAATGTTCCCCATTCCCACTCCTCACTAACAAACAAATAAAAATACAAAGAAAGCACACATATGGTGTCTCAGATGGTAAAGAATCCACCTGCAATGCAGGAGACCCAGGTTCTATCTTGGAGAGCCCTTGGAGAAGGGAATGGCAACCCACTCCAGTATTCTTGCCTGGAGAATCCCATGGACAGAGGAGAGTGGTGGGCTATAGTCCATAGTGTTACAAAGAGTCAGACATGACTGAGTGACTTTCATTATGGACAAATAAGTCTTGAGAAGCTGAAAGCAAGTGTAAGAGAGGGCTAACTCAAAATTTAAAAAAAAAATAACAAGTGGCATAATAGATACAACTGAATTTACCAATTCATAATTTGTAATAAGTCTGCAGTTGCATAATTTTATACTCCAGGCATTAGTTAGAGTAATAGAGTAGAATGTAACAGTTTATCCAGGTTAAAGAACTTGTGAGCAATTTAGTAGGGGATTTGGTCAGTGGAATAGCTATAACACTAGAACAGTAATCAAAAGGTGTGGTTTATAGATCCCTGGAAAGCAAGTGTAATTGGAGACAGACAGTGAGAATGTTAGAGGGTATTTTGTTCAGATAGCAACATATTAGAGTATAAGACAGTTATGGTTGACAGCCAACCATACAGAAATTAAAAGAGCATTATCAATGAAGTGCAAATCTCTGTCTTTCACTAGTTCATCTTGAAAAAGTCATTACTCCTCTACTGCAGTTTCATCTGTCACAGAAAAGAGTATCTACTCATTCACATATTCAGAACAATAATTGAAATAATTTACATGAACGCATTTGGTAAACTGTTAAACCTCATACAAATATAAGGGATTATCAGGATGTATTTCTTACCATCAAAAGTCCAGCATTATCTTTAATAATTATTTATGAAATGAATCAAGCCATTTATTGTAACCATTTTTGAAAAACTAGCTTTTATATGCACTTAAACATGTCTATCAAAATGTGTATGACTCAAATCTTTGTCAAAAAAGCCATAGTTTTATTGAAATAATCAAAGAAAGAATTTAAATTGTAGTGGGTTTACCTTTTCCTTTAAGAGATTTGCATGAAACTAGCAAATCTAGCTTCAATTTTAATCAACAATTTTTTGTAGAAATCCTGTAACAAAAGCCTCATAGCAGATGGTCACACAATAAAAAACATGTCCATTAGCTAAACATTAACACAACACAATACATTAGCTTGATGTTTTCTTTGATTAATAAACACCTTCTCATAATATAACAAATTGCTATGATTTTATTGTTACAGATGCTTTTTGTGGGAGGAGAAAATATGCAATTAGAGGTCCTGATTGAAAAACTAGCATCTCATAAAGTAAACAAATGATTTCAGGTTTTAAAAAATATTTGCATTATATTAGCAAAATGCAAACCCAGCTAAAAAGGGTGTCCTGAAATATACAGTATTATGAACGATACAGCTTGTACATTATGTTTTTCCCTTATGAAAAATCCACATATTAGTTATGCTTAATCTTTTCTCACAACCATATTTTAAAAGATTTGCTTTACTATAAGAATCCACTAATTTTATTCCTTTTTATTTTCTCTATAATGAATATTCTTTATATACTGAGAAGTATGTTACTTTAGGGAAAAGTTATAGACCTTGGTATATATCTATTTCCTAGGACTGCCATAACGAATTACCAAGAACTGAGTGGCATAAAAAAACAGAAATTCATTTACATAGTTCTGAAGGTGAGAATTTAAAAATTGAGGGGTAGGCATGATCACGTTTCTGTGATAGCTCTAGGGACAAATTCTTCCTTATTTCTTCCTAGCTTTGTGGGGCAGCCCATCAATCTCTGATGTCCCTTGGCTGGTAGATATATCACTCCAGCCTCTGTCTCTATCCCTACAAGATCTTCTGTCACTGTTCTTGTGCTGTCTCTCCCTTCTAATATGGAAACCAGTCATGTTAGTTAGGGTCCATTCTAATGAAACATTACCTCATCTTAAGTACTGCAAACACCCATTTCCAAATTATGCTTCATTCAAAGATACACGCCTGGAGAATCCCATGGACAGAGGGGCCTGTCGGGCTAGAGTCCATGTGGTCACAAAGCGTTGTACATGACTAAGTGACTAACACACATACAGGTATACAGAGTTAGGTATCAACGTATCATTTGGGGGACATCATTAAACTCATGGCAGTACATACCATGTCAAATATATGGAAGTTCTGTTGTCGAGATCTCACACACACACACACACACACACCCTGAGAGTTTTGTTAGAGAACATAATGGTTAAAAAGAGCCTGGCTTCTGGTATGGGCAGGTCAGGAATCAAGTCTTACAAGGCCAATTCCTCTCTGCATAATCGTGGAAATATACTTAACTACTTTGAGCCATGATTTGTTTATTGTAATTCTTGTTTACAGAGTTATTGTGCAGATGTGAAGGTAAATGTAAAACTATAAATTGCTGGAGTTGGTTCATTGTAGCAGGCCAAGTTAGTTGAGACCACCACCCACCTGAACCAATCCAGTATGAAGCTGAAGCCCTAAGCAAGTCCTTTTCTTGCTGCATACTCCCAACACTGCCCCTTCTTCATCCTCACTACATCTTCTAAATGTATCTGAACTGTCTTGTGAAGACAAAACTCATTATATTACACTGCACCAAAAATATCAATGGAAGAGAGTGATGACACATGGGACATTACTGATTTGTTATTTTTGTCTTGTCATCACTTTGCATCTTTGTAAATAATCAAATAATTAAGACAAATTTATGTTATAATGAAGCAATTACATGGATTGAAACAGACCATACGACAAGAAGTCATTGTCTTAGGACTGCCCCAATCTAATAATTAATTGATTCCACCCTCTGTGTGATGGACCCAATATAGCCCCCATAACAAACATAATTTCTTGCCTTCTAACCTTCCTTGCTTAAAAAGTACAAGAATTGAAGGTTAGCCTACAAATTGTTGATTTAAAACTTGTTACCTTATTACGCTGACAAAAGTCAGTCAGTCAGTTCAGTTCAGTCGCTCAGTTGTGTCTGACTCTGCGACCCCATGAATCGCAGCACGCCAGGCCTCCCTGTCCATCACCAACTCCTGGAGTTTACCCAAACTCATGTGCATTGAGTCGGTGATGCCATCCGACCATCTCATCCTCTGTCGTCCCCTTCTCCTCCTGCTCTCAATATTTCCCAGCATCAGGGTCTTTTCAAATGAGTCAGCTCTTCGCATGAGGTGGCCAAATTACTGGAGTTTCAGCTTCAACATCAGTCCTTTCAATGAACACCCAGGACTGATCTCCTTTAGGATGGACTGGTTGGATCTCCTTGCTGTCCAAGGGACTTGCAAGAGTCTTCTCCAACACCACAGTTCAAAAGCATCAATTCTTCGGTGCTCAGCTTTCTTTATAATCCAACTCTCACATCCATACATGACCACTGGAAAAACCATAGCCTTGATAGACGGACCTTTGTTGGCAAAGTAATGTCTCTGCTTTTGAATATGCTATCTAGGTTGGTCATAACTTTCTTTCCAAGGAGTAAGTGTCTTTTAATTTCATGGCTGCAGTCACCATCGGCAGTGATTTTTGACCCCCCAGAAATAAAGTCTGCCACTGTTTCCACTGTTTCCCCATCTATTTCCCATGAAGTAATGGGACCAGATGCCATGATCGTAGTTTTCTGAATGTTGAGTTTTAAGCCAACTTTTTCACTCTCCTCTTTCACTTTCATCAAGAGGCTTTTGAGTTCCTCTTCACTTTCTGCCATAAGGGTGGTATCATCTGCATATCTGAGGTTATTGATATTTCTTCTGGCAATCTTGATTCCAGCTTGTGCTTCTTCCAGCCCAGCGTTGACAAAAGTACTTACTTTTAAATTAGAAGGCTTTTTTATAAACTCCCAAGGCATTGTCTCATAATTCTTTTTCTGCAGGTATTTATTTTTAAAAAATTCCTGTATTGATATATTCTTTTCTCAGAACTTTTGAGAGCTATCTGGAAAAGGGCATAAAGATACTCTTCCTTCATAATTGAACTAAGACTTTTTTGAAGTTTCTAGAAATAGGAATAAATTATTCCTGTCACTTCAGCCTTTAAAAAAAAAAATGCCTTTAGGCCCACCGAATCAGTGATGACATAGCCTTTCTCAGGAAACCCATAGAGACCTTGGTGCCTGCTTATGTGTTTAGGTCCACCTGCATTCCTGCTGTCCTAGAAATGCCCTGAATATACAGTCACCAGATTTACCAAATAAAAATGTAGGAACCCAGTTACATTTTTGGTTTAGATTAAAAAACAACTTTTATAGTAGAATATGTTTGAAGTATTGCATGAGGCTCACTTGTACTGAAAATAAAACACTGTTTATCTAAATTAAAATGTAACTGTGTGTCTTATATTTTTAAGCCCCCTGTGAACTATTGTCTCAAATCTATCTTCTTGCAGATACATAGCACTCTGCATCTGCTGAGCTGGCCTACTCACACAGGAAGGGCCGAGGTCCTGGAATGGGCAGATTCTCTTAGCCTGTTCCAATGGAGCTTCATTACCCCCTAGGTACTTCTAGTACTATTGCTGTCTCTTTTCTTCCTGCACTTGGAGTAGATGGACTATCTCAGAACCAGCATAATACAGTTCTTCTTACCACTATCTGATGTGACATCAGATATCCAACAGAACAGGCCGCATTTCCAGCAATGGTAATGTGAACACAAATAGAGATTGGATTTCATGGTGTCTATCATTCCCTCTTGCTTAAACATTCTGAGGGTGTAAATCCCTCAGCTTGGCATAAAGTGCAAGTGTACTTATTAAAATAAATGGGTATGAGAAATAGCCTAAGTATTTTTCCTGCTATTGTTTCTTTTTATTCCCTATCTTTTGGAGAATCTTAAAATCATTTAATATCTATTCTATGCTATGCTAAGTCACTCAGTCGTGCCCAACTCTGTGCGACCCCATAGACGGCAGCCCACCAGGCTCCGCCGTCCCTGGGATTCTCCAGGCAAGAATACTGGAGTGGGTTGCCATTTCCTTCTCCAATGCATGAAAGAGAAAAGTGGAAGTGAAGTCGCTCAGTGGTGTCCGACTCTCAGTGACCCCATGGACTGCAGCCTACCAGGCTCCTCTGTCCATGGATTTTCCAGGCAAGAGTACACTTGTATGTAATTGTAATGTAGATGCTGAGAAATGTTGAAGGCTAAAGGAGAAGGAGGCAGCAGAGGATGAGGTGGTTAGATAGCATCACTAACTCGATGAACATGAAATTGACCAAACTCTGGGAGATAGCAGAGGACAGAGGAATATGACATGCTGCAGACCATGAGATCACAGAGTCCAACACGACTTAGCCACTGAACACCAGCAATGTATGCACGTGGGCCTTCCCAGTGGCTTAGTGGTTAAGAATGTGGCTGCCAATACAGGAGACATGGGTTTTATCCCTGAGTCAGAAGATCCCCTGAGGAGATGGAAACCCACTCTAGTAGTCTTGCCTGAAAAATCCCATGGATAGAGGTACCCAGTGGGCTATAGTCCATGGAATTGCAAAGAGTCAAACACAACGGAGCAACTGAGCATGCATGCACACATGTATGTATATACACATGCATGTATATATGTGTTTAAGACAGATAATTGTGCTCAGTTTTAGTTGCAACAGACCAGAATTGAATTGGAAAAGTATCTGTTATACAAAAGAAAAACTGTTAACATGATATTTCTACCAAAGAGAAACTCTGATGACTCTATTCTTATTTGCAGAAACAAAATCCTCTAAATATTTGAAATGTACTCATCACTTGTCACAAGCTCCTTCTGTTGTGTGAATATATATATATGTGTGTGTGTATATATATATATATATATATATATATATATATTTAGCTAGTATTTAAAACCAAGCATACCTAATTTCTTCCCTTTGGGGTTTTTCTGAGCATCAGTCTGTCAGTTCAGTTGCTCAGTCATGTCTGACTCTTTGCGACCCCATGGACTGCAGCATGCCAGGCTGTCCATCACCAACTCCCGGAGCTTACTCAAACTCATGTCCATCGAGTCAGTGATGCCATCCAACCATCTCATCCTCTGTTGTCCCCTTCTCCTCCTGCCTTCAATCTTTCCCAGCATCAGAATCTTTTCAAATGAGTCAGTTCTTAGCATTAGGTGGCCAAAGTACTGGAGTTTAAGCTTTAGCATCAGTTCTTCCAATGAATACTCAGGACTGATTTCCTTTAGGATTGACTGGTTGGATCTCCTTGAAATCCACAGGACTCTCAAGAGTCTTCTCTAACACCACGTTCAAAAGCATCAATTCTTCGGTGCTCAGCTTTCTTCACAGCCCAACTCTCACATCCATATATGACTACTGGAAAAACCATTTCTGAGCATAGAATTAAATACAATTAAAATTCCACTCTTCTTTGTACCTCTGTCTTCTTTGTGGTTGAACATTATGGGTGATGTCCTGACCCACTGATTCCTAAGATAGACCCCACTGCCTTTCATTGGTTTTGATAACAACATTAGAATCCAAGCATTCTGGGAAAAATATTTCCTTTGACTAAAGTGGTTGTTTAGTGTGATTTGTTGTATTTCTGAGGACTGCAGAGTTCATTTGCTTTATCCTCTTACTTTATCCTATTTCTTTAAATTCCCCATGGATGTAGCCTGCTAGGCTCTTCTGTCCATGGGATTCTCCAGGCAAGAATACTGGAGTGGGTAGCCATACCGTTGTCCAGGGGATCCTCCCAATCCAGGGATTGAACCTGTGTCTCCCACATTTCAGGCAGATTCATTACTCTCTGAGCCACCAGGGAAGTCCCTGAAATTCACTATTTATTAACAAGTGGACTATTTATTAGTAAAACGCAAAATTCTGCGTCTACACCCTCTTTCCCATTTGTTCTTTGCTTTTATACAAGATAATTACACTGAAGGAAAATAAAATACAATTTTTAGGTATCTCATTTAAAAATGCTGTGCTGTGCTTAACCACTCAGTCTTATCTGACTCTTTGCGATCCCATGGACTGTATCTTGCCAGGCTCCTCTGTCCATGGGGATTCTCTAGGCAAAAATAACTGGAGTGGTTTGCCATTTCCTTCTCCAAGGGGATCTTCCCAACCCAGGGATGGAACCCAGGTCTCCCACATTGCAGGCAAATTTTTTACCATCTGAACTACCAAGAAGTTGGATTATTTAAAATGACACATAAAAGTAAAACATGCATGCATGCTAAGTTGCTTCAGTCATGGCCGACTCTTTTTGACCCTATGGACTGTAGCCCACCAGGCTGCTCTGTCCATGGGATTCTCCAGGCAAGAATGCTGAAGTGGGCTGCAGTGCCCCCCATGCATACACATACACAGTCTTTGAATCCTTTCTCCGTAACTTGTAGAATTTGAGAGTGAAGCCACTTTAGACTTTTCAGCAAGAGTTACACAGCTGTGCAACATGCGTCCAGCTGCAAGGACCTCATCTGGATCTCTGGAAGGCCCTGTTGAAGCTCTTCTCCTGAGGCTGAGGGGAGGAGAAAACACCCTGGACTCCACCTCCATGGAAGAAGAGGTAAATACAAATAGCACCTTTCTAAGTTCTTCTCTAAATCTCTAGCCTTTATCTCCTAGCTGTGAGAAAGGGAATTACGTATCACTAAGGTAGTTTTAGATATTTAATTTTCAATAATTGTGTGTGTTAGTAATTGGAACGTTGGAATTATTACTGTAGGGTATTAGTCTAATTTTCTAATTTAACACTAAAATCTTGTTCACAGCATAGTATAGTTGGAGCTCAGGAAATATCTATTGATAAACTCTCTTTTTAAATTCAAATAAATCTGTTAGTCTCCATCATAAAGCTTCATAGATAGCTATACGTGCTCAGTCCCTCAGTCATATCTAACTTTTTGCAACCCTATGGACTGTAGCCTGCCAGGCCCCTTGTCCATGGGATTTTCCAAGCAGGAATACTGGAGTGGGTTGAAATTTCCTCCTCTAGGGGGTCTTCCTGACTCAGGGATCAAAACCACATCTCCAGAATCTCCTGCACTGGCAGGCAGGTTCTTTACCACTGAGCCACCTGGGAAATCCTACCAAATAACAACTGAGATATTTTAAGATGCTTTAGGCAATAATCAAAATCCTCAAATAATTTCACATTAGTATTTTAATGAAAACAGAATGTGAAAATGTTAGTAGATATGTAATTATCTACTATTTATTTTTTTTAAAACTATACCAGGTTTGTTTTCTTTAGCTGTGAGTTAACATTCTATTCCTTTGTAAGTAGAAGCTTTAAGGAATTAGTCATTTTTTGACTGTATAAGCATATTATGCAGTATTTTTAATGTAATTTAGGGTTAGAAAATTTTTAATTTATTCTTTTGGTTTGTGACTGTACAAAAATATAGAATACAATAATTTGAATATTTGAAGCTTTCTTAGAGAATGCAGCGTATTAAACCAAATCAGTAATTCACCTTTTCCTAGCTATATGTTAGCTGCTGTTATATAGTAAATAAATCTACTTTATTATTATAATGCTTATCATTTTAAAGTATTTCATATACAGTATCTTAGTTGGTACAATAATTTTGTGAAGACAATTTTAGCATCTGTGTCTTATATATGAGGATGAGACTTCACAAGTAGAAATGTTGTACTTCAGATTTCATTTGATTTCTTTTAATATGAACTTTCTTTTGAAGTATACTTAGAGTAATGTGGGGAAATCATAAATGTAGAGTTTCGTACATTTAAAAAAATGAATCCAGCCCCATATCCACAACTGCAAAAGTCCCCTGTGGAGCTCTCAGGCAGGCAGGTAATGGATATGTCAGTGTAGAGTTTTTCTGAGTTCTCTACTGGACATATATAGAGAGAAAAAGTATGAAATATTTTGAATATAGGCTCAATAGAATTTACAAGTGGGTTTAAATACCTTCTCATTGTTATAGATAAGGTATTTAAAGTCATGGGTCTAAATGAGATCACTTAGGCAGTAAGTATAGATTTTGAAGAGTGTAGGACCGAAAATGGCCTTTGGGTCACTCAACATTCAGAATGTAGTACAAAACAGGAGAAATCATCAAAATATCCTGAGAAGGACTAAAGAGGCAAGGGGAAACCAATGAAGTGTGTGTTAATTCAAGCCCAAAGAAAAGCAGATAGCAACTAAAAGTTAGATATACAAGAGATTTTGTAGGGGGGCTGGCGAGTTTTAAGGAAAGAAGGAAGGGAGCCAAAGGGAGTGAACAGAACTTTCTGATCTTGATGGAGACCTGAGCATCATGAAAACAGAGAAAGAGGAGGGAAGTTGAGGGGAATGAGGTGACTTCAATGCAGTTCTAGGAACATTTCAGTCAGGTGATGGTAAGTCCTAAAGCTGAAGCCCCCATTTGAGGAGCTTTATATCTCTCAGGATCATGTGTTAGAGCTGATGCTGTGCAAAGCACTTTGCTGGAAGCAGCCATTCTGCAACATGGGTTCAACACCCACACAAGAGTGGATCCAAGAATGTTGGGCCAGGCAGTCCCGCAGTTATGCTTCCTGTGGCAAGATGTAAGAATGGTTTATTTTCATGGTACCATGGTATCCTAGAAAGCGAGTGAAGAACAAGAAGGATGGAGTGTTGAATTATGTGAAATGCTAATGATAGGTGGAAGAAGAGAGAACTAAGGACTGACAAGTGGATTTAACAGTGTGGAACTTGTTGATTAATTTGACATGGATAGTTTTGGTGGAGTGGTAAGGACTAAAGCCTGATTGGATTGAGTTTAACAGTGAATGATGGGAGAGAAGACATCAGACTATGAGAACAGACTACTCTTTGAAGATGGTTTGTTACAGAGAAAAACAAAAGAAATGATGAGCTATCTTAAGAGGGAAGTGGGCTCAAGATAAAGTATTTTTCTTTCAAAAGATGAAAGAATTCAGCAGCATGTTTGTATGCTGATGTAAAAATTCAGTAATGAGTCAAAACACTTAATGGCCCTGTGGTGGATTGATTTAATAATGGCCCTTCATGCATTATGCATCTTTCTTTCTAGATCTCTGGGAAATATGGATTTTCTCCCATCAAGAGGTAGAATCTTTTTCCTCAACTCTTGCATCTGGGCTGACTTGTGACTTATGTTGACCAACAGAATGCTGCAGAAGTGACATCGTATGCCTACTAAGGCTAGGCTTTAAGAAGCCTTGCAGCTTTTTCTTTTACCCTCCTGGGACACTCCCCCAACAGCTGGCACCAACCATAAACATTTGCTTGAGGCTATTTTGGTCAAGCCAGTCCTAGTGTTCTAACCAAATCCAGATGACTTCAACTGGGTGAATAACATCAACCCTGAGCAGCAAGGAATTGCCCAGTCAAGCCCAAATTGCCAATCCACCATTCACAAGATGTAAAGAATACCTGTATGTCAGTATTTTTTTTTTGAGATAACTTATTAATGGTAATAATACCATCCCCATGGAAAAGAAATGCGAAAAAGCAAAAATGGCTGTCTGAGGAGGCCTTACAAATAGCTGTGAAGAGAAGAGAAGTGAAAAGCAAAGGAGAAAAGGAAAGATATAAGCATCTGAATGCACAGTTACAAAGAATAGCAAGAAGAGATAAGAAAACCTTCCTCAGCAATCAATGCAAAGAAATAGAGGAAAACAACAGAAAGGGAAAGACTTAGAGATCTCTTCAAAAAAATTAGAGATACCAAGGGAACATTTCATGCAAAGATGGGCTCGATAAAGGACAGAAATGGTATGGACCTAACGGAAGCAGAAGATATTAAGAAGAGGTGGCAAGAATACACAGACGAACTGTACAAAAAGATCTTCATGACCAAGATAATCACGATGGCGTGATCACTCACCTAGAGCCAGACATCCTGGAATGTGAAGTCAAGTGGGCCTTAGAAAGCATCACTATGAACAAAGCTAGTGGAGGTGATGGAATTCCAATTGAGCTATTTTAAATCCTGAAAGATGATGCTGTGAAAGTGCTGCACTCAATATGCCAGCAAATTTGGAAAACTCAGCAGTGGCCACAGGACTGGAAAAGGTCAGTTTTCATTCCAATTCCAAAGAAAGGCAATGCTAAAGAATGTTCCAACTACCGCACAATTGCACTCATCTCACACACTAGTAAAGTAATGCTCAAAATTCTCCAAGCCAGGCTTCAGGAATACGTGAACTGTGAACTTCCAGATGTTCAAGCTGGTTTTAGAAAAGGCAGAGGAACCAGAGATCAAATTGCCAACATCCGCTGGATCATGGAAAAAGCAAGAGAGTTCCAGAAAAACATCTATTTCTGCTTTATTGACTATATCAAAGCCTTTGACTGTGTAGATCACAATAAACTGTGGAAAATTCTGAAAGAGATGGGAATAGCAGACCACCTGACCTGCCTCTTGAGAAACCTGTATGCAGGTCAGGAAGCAACAGTTAGAACTGGACATGGAACAACAGGCTAGCTCCAAATAGGAAAAATGAGTACATCAAGGCTGTATACTGTCACCCTTCTTATTTAACTTATATGCAGAGTACATCATGAGAAACGCAGGGCTGGATGAAGCACAAGCTGGAATCAAGATTGCTGGGAGAAATATCAATAACCTCAGATATGCAGATGACACCACCCTTATGGCAGAAAGTGAAGAGGAACTAAAAAGCCTCTTGATGAAAGTGGAAATGAAGAGTAAAAAGGTTGGCTTAAAGCTCAACATTCAGAAAACTAAGATCATGGCATCAAGTCCCATCGCTTCATGGGAAATAGATGGGGAAAAAGTGGAAACAGTGTCAGGCTTTATTTTTTTGGGGGCTCCAAAATCACTGCAGATGGTGACTGCAGCCATGAAATTAAAAGATGCTTACTCCTTGGAAGAAAAGTTATGACCAACCTAGATAGCATATTGAAAAGCAGAGACATTACTTTGTCAACAAAGGTCCGTCTAGTCAAGGCTATGGTTTTTCCTGTGGTCATGTATGGACTGTGAAGAAAGCTGAGTGCCGAAGAATTGATGCTTTTGAACTTGGTGTTGGAGAAGGCTCTTGAGAGTCCCTTGGACTGCAAGGAGATCCAACCAGTCCATTCTGAATGAGATCAGTCCTGGGTGTTCTTTGGAACGAATGATGCTGAAGCGAAACTCCAGTACTGTGGCCACCTCATGCAAAGAGTTGACTCATTGGAAAAGACTCTGATGCTGGGAGGGATTGGGGGCAGGAGGAAAAGGGGACGACAGAGGATGAGATGGCTGGATGGCATCAGGGACTCGATAAATGTGAATCTGAGTGAACTCTAGGAGTTGGTGATGGACAGGGAGGCCTGGCGTGTTGCGGTTTATGGGGTCTCAAAGAGTTGGACACGACTGAGCGACTGAATTGAACTGATTAATGGTAATTAATAACTGGTAGAGATCCCAAGGCAATGGCACCCCACTCCAGTACTCTTGCCTGGAAAATCCCATGGACGGAGGAGCCTGGTGGGCTGCACTCCATGGGGTCGCTAAGAGTCGGACAGTACTGAGCGACTTCACTTTCACTTTTGACTTTCATGCATTGAAGAAGGAAATGGAAGCCCACTCCAGTGTTCTTGCCTGGAGAATCCCAGGGACGGCTGAGCCTGGTGGACTGCTGTCTGTTGTGTTGCACAGAGTCGGACACGACTGAAGACTTAATAGCAGCAGCGGAGATCCCATAGGCTTTCCAGGTGGCACAAATGGTAAAGAACCCACCTGCCAATGCAGAAGACTTAAGCCAGTTTGATCCCTGGGTTGGGAAGATCCCCTGGAGGAGAGCATGGCAACCCATTCCAGTATTCTTGCCTGGAAATTCCCATGGACTGAGGAGCCTGGCAGGTTACAGTCCATGCGGTTAACAAACGGTTGGACACAACTGAAGTGACTTAGTATACATGCACACAGAGACCCCAAACACCTCTTTGAAAATCTTACATTTTACTTCCTCTCTCTGTTTTAATGTTTATGTCAGATAAACTAAAGAATATTCAATGAAGTAAATGGAGTATGTACTTTATCATGTCCGTGTCTCAACTAGCTACATGTAAGGCCTTTCTTTCTGGACTGATATCTACATGCACTTTTATTGCATTTGGCTTTTCACTTTATTTAGACTCTTCTTGTCCCAATTGTTGTATTTTATACTGTATTATAGACGTTTGTGTTGGTTTAATTTCTTGAATAGGTATGACATTGAAGAAAACATGTCTATTATGAAACAACTTGAATTATTTTTTTCACTAGGTCTCCTTACCCCTTTTCTTTCCTTCCTTCTCTTTTTTTTTTCCTCTTCCTAAATTCCTACAGAATTCTTACAGTATCTGCAGAAGTATGTGTTATTGCTGCTGCTGCTGCTAAGTTGCTTCAGTCGTGTCTGAGTCTGTGCGACCCCATAGATGGCAGCCCACCAGGCTCCCTCGTCCCTGGGATTCTCCAGGCAAGAACACTGGAGTGGGTTGCCATTTCCTTCTCCAATGCATGAAAGGAAAAGTGAAAGTAAAAAAGTTAAAGTGAAAGCTCAGTCGTGTCCGACTCTTAGCGACCCCATGGACTGCAGCCTACCAGGCTCCTCCGTCCATGGGATTTTCCAGGCGAGAGTACTGGAGTGGGTTGCCATTGCCTTCTCCTACGTGTTATTGAAGAGACTCAAATAATTCTTTATTTAAAATAATAAAAGCTCTCTTAAAAATGTAAGTGTAGGAAACTAATCTCTACAATATTGTCTTTGGAGTTAGGACTTCCTAGATGTAAAATAAAATTCTAAATTTCTCAAAAAGCTTCTAACTGCCTGATGTATGCTTTCATGTAGTATCTAAGTTTTTAAAAATCAATTATACAAAATATTTCTTTTACTCACCAAAATGGCATGCATGTACTCTACCACTTAGCCATGCAACCTTGAACAAGATGATTAATCTTTTTCTATTTCATTTTCTTCATTTTAGGACTATCATAAACCTGCTGCCTAACCTTATATATAGCATTAAATGATATATCATATCAAAATGCCCAGAATATTATATGCACTGAATACTAATAATGAGTACTATTATCATATGATATAATATCTAGTTTTTCTCATTATCACTTTAAAATATTAGGTTTGCCAAATAATTTTAGAGGAAGGCTGACTCCTTATTAACCAAGTTAAGTGTTCTGTCTAATGACATCCTTTATCTACTTTATACCTATGTTATTGGCAATCAACTACCTCCTAAGTGTATGACAGTAATTATTGGATTTGTTCTCTACAGAAAAGTTACTACTTCCAGTGATGTCAAATGGATTTAATCAATTTCAACTATAAAGCTGTAAATGGAAGTTAGCAGAATATTATAAAAGAAAAGATAAAGTCATTAGTAATAGTCTCAGAGTTTATTATCTTCAAAAATAATGTTTCCTCTAGATTGTCCAAGAAAGAATGAAGTTACCATCTACTGCCCTAAAAAGTCCTGACTAAAATCTTTGGGGAAAGGGTATGAATAAATGGTTAATCATGGCTAACCAGGTCCATAAGAACTCATGACTTCATGTTGTTCATATGCTAAAGTTGTACCACATATGTTATTATAAGGCATCTTGTGGCCGGTATACAGGATTGCAATTCATACTAACAGATGTTTGGGAAGGAAATTATTTGTTTAATTTGTTTATGAGTCAGAGGATTTTTGTCTGAATGTAATTATAGGAGGAGACCACAATTTATGAATGGATTGTATTCCAAAAGTGCATTTGTGAGTCGCTTGTTTGGGGCTAAGAACATACTTTTATGTATAAACTAGGTTAAATGTTAATGTTTCCCAAGCAAGCCCACAAATAGCTGCTTTAACCCATTATTTGGCTGATAGTATCTGCCTATTATTCCTATGTCCCTGGAGAAAGGATGTGAGGAAAAAACCTCTTCCCTTTTCTGGCATTTGTTTGGATCCCACAGCCTTTACCCCTTTTCCAGCCTGCTTTTCCAGTGCTTTCTCCAGAGACCTCATAAGCCCAAACCACCCCGAAGGGCTGTGACTCTGGTCTGACCCATCCTTGGCAAAATTCATGCTATTCCAGAGTTATCTGCCTCTTCTTCCCCACCATCAGTGTTTTCGACCTTTTGATGTTGCTGCTCTCAAGTTATAATAAGAAAGCAATGCAATTTTCTCATTCTTTTTACACAAATGGGATTAATGATTATCTTAGGAATATTTATAATTTAAAAATAGATGTGTATTCATACAAATTACTGTATTCAGTGGAATTTCTGACTAAAAAAGGGGAAAAAGTCCAGACATATCAGAGTGTTGTTGAATCCAAGTTCATGTAGCCATCACACAGTGAGGCCAAACAGACTGAAAAGTTGGAGTTTGGAGCAGAGAAAGGTTTATTGCCAGGTCAAGTGAGGAGAACAGAGCAGTTCATGCTCAAAAGGCCTAAACTCCCTGATGATTTTAGGGAAGAGTTTCTATGGGCAGAATTTGGTGGGGAGGTCTGCTGTTGTGTGACCTTCCTCCGATTGGTTGGTGGTGAGTTAACAGGATGGTGGTCCAGGAATCTCAATCATCAGTCCCCTGGTTCCAAACAATCTGGGGTCCACACGCTTGTGCTCAGCCTGCCTTGGGGTGGGGACCTTAGTCCTTGTAGCAGAACTCAGATATGCGTCAGATTGCGATGCGTAACTCTGGGCAGGACTAGGACCCTGCCCATCACTGCGCTGCTGTCCTTGACTGCCTTGCCTTTGTTTGTGCCTTCCCGCACTACTTGCAGAAACTGAATCTGCCCTTTGGAACTCAGGGAAGGAATAAGAGGCTGCCGCTTTTTTCCTTTGAACAAGAAATGGGGGGATACGGAAAGACTTGTACCTGAAAGTGCCCCTCAGGGTCCTGCTTGATGTCGGGAGTAATGCTATCTCAGAGGCAGAACCAACATGGAGGCATTTTTCAACTGTCAAAGAGAAAATTAATTAGTTGATATCATGAAGAAAATATTATTTGAACTGAATTGAGGATTATAACCCAGGAACAGGCTCTCAGAAAGCTCTGAGAACTCTTCGACCCACGAGAGGTCAAAGCACACTTAGGTAAATTTTGAGACAGAGGGCTGCACGTTCAATGAGGTGATATCGCCAGATTACACAGTCCAAATTTAAACCCCTTACAAGATTGAGGAATGCTGTCTTTCAAGGAGCTGTCTTGTAAGTGCTAGGACAGTGTTGCTCCTTATGGTTGAGCAACTGTTCTTGCCGATGGGGAGGTTTAGTTGATGCACAATGTAGATACAAGGTATCCAGTATGGGGAGGTGGGAGCAAAGAGCAGAGAAAGGTTTTTTTTTTTATATTTAAGTTTTTGTCTTACCATAAAACATGAATTTTATTTCACACTACCCAAGAGTCTGTCCTAGGAATCATCTCCTGTAATTCAATTTTTTCTTAAAAATTTTTTCCCTTTGCCCTTTATGAACCAACATGTTCTCCAAAATTTTTACCCAGCAGTTCTCATTTTATTTCATATTTCATTGAAAAATACTCATAATTTCACTGATAAATACTGAGCACAAAAAAGAAAAGTAAGAACAATTATATATGTGTATACGTTTCAGTTTTCCTGAATGTACCTTTTTCATTTCACAAATCTATAGATAATTATTGATTAATTAATTTTGTCTGTTTCCAAAATAGGTAATTATTTCCTCTTCAAGTAAAAAGAGTGACTATTATATGGGACTCTTGTTATATGTCTAGCTTTTAGCCCAGTGCTCTGATACTTAAATCTTCAATATACACTTAATGAATAAAACAAAGACAATATAAATCTGTGTATATTTGAAACATGCAACAACAAAGATACAAAAGTATTTGAGTGAAAATAACAAGGTATGCTCTATGGCCTAACAGATACCTGTTTAGGAAAATAGACAATGGGATAATTAGACCTGTTAACTCTAGATATTCTGTTTTTCTGGTGAGGATAAGAGTTAACTTTGTTTTCGTTATGAACAATAAATGCTCAAAGTTTCCACCTAGAAAGTCATTTTGATTTATTTGTAGAAGAAAATGAGAAGTTGAGAAAGAATGGTATTATAGTTGTTCTCAGTCAGACACCATTCACATTCTAGAGTCAATTGGTTTCTCTTAGAGAAGAGGGACTTTAATAATAAGGTGCACATAAAGGAAAGTTTTAAAGTCACTTAACGCTTGTGTAAATGAAACTAAAGCACTCTGGGGTTTTACCCTGGGGAAAAAACCTCTTAAATATTCAACCCGAAATTAGAACAACACAGTTTTATTTAGTGAGGTAATGCCACACAGTACAATAAACTTAAAAGTAATCCACCAAGACTGTCATGTTGGAGGCACTTTTATTTGGTGTAAACAGCTCTTCAGTTTCCAGAGCATTTGGGTGGCCCTTTCTGATTTACACTTGAAGACTGACATGTGAAACAAGAGTCTGTGAGGTTTGGAAAGAGCACATCACTACACCACAGATGGGGCTGCTTGTTTATTAACAGGTATTACTTAGGCTCACTCTTGATTAAGCTGTTTCTAAGACTGACTATGCAGTGCTACTAAGTTCAGACTTTTCTGTATTATGGCACACACTGATAATTTGGCAGATTGTTTTCAAATGAGTCATCTAGTCTTTATTTTCAATTATTCTTAATATTTTAAATGCAATTTTAACAGAGAATACTGCCCATCAGGATTAAATTCATTATAATAATGAATACCTTCTTAGTTCCAAATGCTCATACATAACTGTGACTTTAAAAACTATTATTTTTGTACTTAACACTACAAAGTCTAAAATAGTATTAGTCCACGTATTTTCATAACAAATACAGAGAGTTTGATGTAAACTCTAGAGTTACCCTAGAATGGTCACTTTTACAAATACACTAACACAAAGAAGGATTTCTTGTTGGAAAAATTTCTGCTTGTTGATTTTTACTTTGAGACTGAAATTCTTTGAACATCAATATTATTAATACATTGTTAACACCATGTGCCAATAAATATTCAGAATGTTTACCTAGAGCTATTAATAAGATTATATAACTTTATCTATTAATCTAAACTTGCATGTCACAGGAAGTAATTAGTAGTATTATTACTAATATACACTAGTATTTATTAATCACCTATTAATAGCTGATGGTTTGTGCAGCTTCTTTAACACATTTTACTGATTCAGTTCAGTTCAGTTCAGTTCAGTCACTCAGTCGTGTCCAACTCTTTGTGACCCCATGAATTGCAGCACGCCAGGCCTCCCTGTCCATCACCAACTCCCGGAGTTCACTCCGACTCACGTCCATCGAGTCAGTGATGCCATCCAGCCATCTCATCCTCTGTCGTCCCCTTCTCCTCCTGCTCCCAATCCCTCCCAGCATCAGAGTCTTTTCCAATGAGTCAACTCTTTGCATGAGGTGGCCAAAGTACTGGAGTTTCAGCTTTAGCATCATTCCTTCCAAAGAAATCCCAGGGCTGATTTCCTTCAGAATGGACTGGTTGGATCTCCTTGCAGTCCAAGGGACTCTCAAGAGTCTTCTCCAATACCACAGTTTAAAAGCATCAATTCTTCGGCACTCAGCTTTCTTCACAGTCCAGCTCTCACATCCATACATGACCACTGGAAAAACCATAGCCTTGACTAGACGAACCTTTGTTGGCAAAGTAATGTCTCTGCTTTTCAATATGCTATCTAGGTTGATCATAACTTTCCTTCCAAGGAGTAAGTGTCTTTTAGTTTCATGGCTGCAGTCACCATCTTCAGTGATTTTGGAGCCCCCCAAAAATAAAGTCTGACACTGTTTCCACTGTTTCCCCATCTATTTCCCATGAAGTGATGGGACCAGATGCCATGATCTTCGTTTTCTGAATGTTGAGCTTTAAGCCAACTTTTTCACTCTCCTCTTTCACTTTCATCAAGAGGCTTTTGAGTTCCTCTTCACTTTCTGCCATAAGGGTGGTGTCATCTGCCTATCTGAGGTTATTGATATTTCCCATGGCAATCTTGATTCCAGCTTGTGCTTCTTCCAGCCAGCATTTCTCACGATGTACTCTGCATATAAGTTAAATAAGCAGGGTGACAATATACAGCCTTGACATACTCCCTTTCCTATTTGGAACCAGTCTGTTGTTCCATTTTACTGATTACATCATGACAATTCTGGGCAATAGGTGTAAGAATTCTTTCTTTGTTTTTTTTCGATAGATAAATGGATTTATTTAGAGAGAAACACAACACATTCCATTCCATAGACAGAGTGTGGGCCATCTCAGAAGGCAAGAGGCCAAAATTATTTCCATTTTACAGGTGATGTCATAGAGGAGTTAAGTAGCTTACCCAAAATCAAAATGAGTAAAGTAAATAATGAATCTGTCATTGAAATGAAATTGAAAGCTCTTTTATGTTGCCCATAGTCACCTTTCCATAGAAATTTTCATAGGAATTTAATTTGCAGAAATAACACTATGAAAGAGTAAGCTTTAAAAAAACTGATCTTCAACTGAGAATTGTCTATAATCAAAATCTATATTCCTCAACTCTCTACTAACCCTCAAACCAGATTCCATCTACTAAGCTCATCTCTGTTCTTTCTGTTTCCACCACCACAAAACGTCACTTCTACAGTTCCTCTATTTTAAATCTACCTAAACATCACTACAAAATATTCTACTGTAGCTTGAGCCTTGGATTATCTCTGTTTTGTGACATGCCATTGCTGCATTATTTTCCTTTGTTTTATGCTGCCTGTGTTTTATTCACCTAAAAAATAAAATGAACCCCACAAGTTAACACTCCATTCTCTCCCTCATTGCCACATTTCTAATTATTTTCTATTTAATATATATGCTAAAACATTTTATACATGTTTGATATATATGGTCCTATCATGATATCACATACCAGAATAATACTCAGAGAGCATAAATTAATTAACTTTGTGAAATTAGTAGGACCAATAAATTCATATTTGTATTTTGATAATGAATATTACACAAAAACATAAAACACTTTAAAGATTTTAGCATCATAAAAGATACTGGAATCATTATTATTTGCTTATCCAAAGCTGTCCCTATATCCATCTTCTTTATTTTTTGATAACAGAAACTAGATTTTATTCACTTATTGCCATTGATTTGACCAGTAAATAAAGCCCAAGCTAATCATAAAAGATCCATTCCCCTTGACATTGATCGCTTCAGGTGTTAGCATGTGATGCAAGCCTAATGAATACAAAGTAAGGAAACATCTGCTGAGGCATTTACCAGAAAGTTTTCTCAATCTTAAACTGGAATAGAAATTAAGAGCTTTCACAGTTTTTGTGCCTTTGTATGTTACTGAGTAAAATGATGATGCCTATCATTTCTGGAGCCATCCTATGACTTTGAAGGGAAACACAATGAGTTTCTAAATTAGCCAATTTAAAGTCATTCTTTCTACAGAATTTCTGTAATATGAACTAATAGATCTTATCATATGCAATAATAAATCTTATTATATAAATTTTATTTGGTTGGGTCTTTTGTTACCTGTAACAGATTACAGCCAAACTACTATAAATAATTAACAAATACAAATACTATATGATCTCACTTACATGTGGGATTAAAAACAACAACAATTTTTTAAAAAGCAAGCTCAAAGATACAAAGAATAGATTGGTGGTTACCAGAGGTAAGGGTTGGGGGCTTTGTGAAAAATGGGTGGAGTCAAAAGTTACAGATTTTCAGTTATAAAATATTTGTCATGAGGATGGAAAATACAGCATGATGAGTATAGTTAGTAATACTATATTGCATATTTGAAAGTTTCTAGCAGATCAGATCAGATCAGTCACTCAGTCGTGTCCGATTCTTTGCGACCCAATGAATCGCAGCACGCCAGGCCTCCCTATCCATCACCAACTCCCAGAGTTCACTCAGACTCACATCCATCGAGTCAGTGATGCCATCCAGCCATCTCATCCTCTGTTGTCCCCTTCTCCTCCTGCCCCCAATCCCTCCCAGTATCAGAGTCTTTTCCAATGAATCAACTCTTCGCATGAGGTGGCCAAAGTACTGGAGTTTCAGCTTTAGCATCATTCCTTCCAGGGAAATCCCAGGGCTGATCTCCTTCAGAATGGACTGCTTGGATCTCCTTGCAGTCCAAGGGACTCTCAAGAGTCTTCTCCAACACCACAGTTCAAAAGCATCAATTCTTCGGCGCTCAGCCTTCTTCACAGTCCAGCTCTCACATCCATACATGACCACAGGAAAAACCATAGCCTTGACTACACGGACCCTTGTTGGCAAAGTAATGTCTCTGCTTTTGAATATGCTATCTAGGTTGGTCATAACTTTCCTTCCAAGGAGTAAGCGTCTTTTAATTTCCTGGCTGCAGTCACCATCTGCAGTGATTTTGGAGCCCCAAAAAAAATAAAGCCTGACACTGTTTCCACTGTTTCCCCATCTATTTCCCATGAAGTGATGGGACCAGATGCCATGATCTTCGTTTTCTGAATGTTGAGCTTTAAGCCAACTTTTTCACTCTCCACTTTCACTTTCATCAAGAGGCTTTTTAGTTCCTCTTCACTTTCTGCCATAAGGGTGGTGTCATCTGCATATCTGAGGTTATTGATATTTCTCCCGGTAATCTTGATTCCAGCTTGTGTTTCTTCCAGTCCAGCGTTTCTCATGATGTACTCTGCATATACGTTAAATAAGCAGCGTGACAATATACAGTCTTGACGTACTCCTTTTCCTATTTGGAACCAGTCTGTTGTTCCATGTCCAGTTCTAACTGTTGCTTCCTGACCTGCATACAAATTTCTCAAGAGACAGATTAGGTGGTCTGGTATTCCCATCTCTTTCAGAATTTTCCACAGTTTATTGTGATCCACACAGTCAAAGGCTTTGGCATAGTCAATAAAGCAGAAATAGATGTTTTTCTGGAACTTGCTTGCTTTTTCCATGATCCAGTGGATTTTGGCAATTTGATCTGTGGTTCCTCTGCCTTTTCTAAAACCAGCTTGAACATCAGGAAGTTCACGGTTCACATATTGCTGAAGCCTGGCTTGGAGAATTTTGAGCATTACTTTACTAGCGTGTGAGATGAGTGCAATTGTGCGGTAGTTGGAGCATTCTTTGGCATTGCCTTTCTTTGGGATTGGAATGAAAACTGACCTTTTCCAGCCCTGTGGCCACTGCTGAGTTTTCCAAATTCGCTGGCATATTGAGTGCAGCACTTTCACACCATCATCTTTCAGGATTTGAAATAGCTCAACTGGAATTGTATCACTTCCACTAGCTTTGTTCGTAGTGATGCTTTCTAAGGCCCACTTGACTTCACATTCCAGGATGTCTGGCTCTAGGTGAGTGATCACACCATCGTGATTATCTGGGTCGTGAAGATCTTTTTTGTAGATCTTAAAGTATTCACGACAAGAAAAGTAAGATTTTTGTTGTAATGCATATGTATATGATGGCAGATGTTAACTAGACTTACTGTATGAGCATTTTGCAGTATATACAAATATCAAATCATTACATTGTACCCTTGAAACTAATATAATGTTCTATGTCAATTTTATCACAATAATTTTTTTTAAGAAAATATAGCTTATCAGGTAGTCAGTCTAAGTAGATACTTCAAGTGATTAGAAAATATTTCAGTGTTATTCCCTTTGTATGTAATAATTTTTATATTGCCCTTTTGGGAATTTGCATATGCCACTCTTTCATTGACAGAAGTTACTAACCCTTGAAGAAGCAAAATAAATTGTTAGTATGAAAGGAATTAACTTGAAAGGGTTTAACTATAGACAGAAGAAATGTCAAATGAGCAAAACTTTCTTCCTAACTAAAAAGGAATTTACATAAGTTGTTTATTACACAATTCTGTGAATCATTATAGGATTTATATAATAAAAATGTATGTTTTCTCCTAGTTTGGCTAAAACTGTACCATATGTTTCCATACAGAATGCTACAAATTTCTGATTGAACAAAGCATGTCACCACACACTTTTTTAACCAATAGAAAAAAATATCATAAAGAATAAAAGCAAGATGATCTTGATTTACTCTCTGCTTGACTTCCTCCCAAATAACAACTTAAGCCCACTTGTCCTATTAAAATGCATGGACTTTGAGGGGAAAGATGAGCAAAGCATCCCAGACTTGCTAATGTAGCATATTTTGACAGGTTGCTGTGTATAACATGATTGATCATCACAATGAGAACAGGGGAAAAAAAAGCAGAGATGAAATCATGCCAACCAGAGGGAAATGAATGTTCTATTAATCTTTTAATTATTTTTTGAATAAATTGAGCTGACTTTTCCTTTCTTGAATTTTTTTCCACCACTTTGATATATTTTACCTATTCAGCAAAAAAAAATGTTTAAAATTTTTAGTAAACTATCATCAAGGCCATATGATATAATAAGTGGAGTGAATACATTATTTGGGATATTTTTTAAATGTATATATATATATTTCTCCCTTGTTTATAGGAAAATAAGTCTTAATTTCTTTGTCCTTATGTGTTTTTTTTTTATTTCCTGACTTCTTCATTTACAAAGAGGTGTAAATGAGGTAAAAGAGGTGTAAACTTCTTCATTTACTTTTAAACAAGTAGTTAACTTCCCTGAAAGTCATTTTTTCTTTTTGGACAATTGGATATTATCATCTACCTCATATAATAATTGTAAAAATCACTGTAAATATGTATAGAAAAGCACTTACATATTACTGGCTTAAAATAGGTTTAGAAAAATTTGGAGGTTACCAATCTTTTTCAGTGAAAATATATCATATTTTTTCAAATTAATGAATGTATTATTCTAAAATATTATTTTGGAGGAATGATGTTAACAAGACAGCCAAATAAAACCTCCCTTGCATGTATCCCCTCCTCAACTACAATAATTTGGCATCCATCCACAGATAAAAGCGCCTTTGTAGGAGCTGTGGGATCCACAGCTAACTGCCAAGGGACTTGGGAGGAGTCCCATCCGCTGTGTGTGTGGTAATAGGTCAACAGACTTTACTCCCAGCTGTGGACCCTATAGTGACCTGTGAATCAGCTGCAGGCTCTCTCAGCCACAGTCTGGGAGTCCCTGGAGCACATTATCTTAGACCATCAGGATGCAAGGGACTCTCTGAAATCAGGAGTCTAGCAGAGAAGTCCCATTTATAAGAGACTACTATGAAGAATTATATGCAAACACATTGGATAACCTTGAAGAAATGGATAAATTCCTAGAAACATGCAACCTACTAAGACTGAAGAAATAGAAAATATGGACAGATCAATGATGAATAGGGAGATTAAATTAGTAGTTTTAAAATTCCCAATAAAGAAAAACTTTGGACCAGATTGTTTCCCTGCTAAATTCTGTGAAACATATAGATAAGAATGAATGGCCATCTTTCTCAAACACTTCAAAAACAATTGAAGAGGAGGAGATATTCTCAATTACAAGGCTAGCATTTTGCTGATATCAAAGTTAGATAAGGACACTACAAGAAAAGAAAACTACAAGTTGATATCCCTCATGAATATAGATGCAAAAATTCTCAATAAAATAATAGGAAGCCAAATTCAACAGCATTTTAAAAGGATCATCATGATCAAGTGAGATTTATTCCTGTGATCAAGTGGAATTTATTCCTGTGATGTGTGAATGGTTTGGCATATACAAGTTAATAAATGTGATATAGAATACTAATAGAATAAAAGGTTAAAATATATATGATAATCTCACTGGCTGGAGAAAAAGCATTTGACCAAATACATCCTGTCATGATTAAAAACTCTCAACAAATTGGGTATAGTAGGAACAAAATTCAACGTATTAAAGGTATAAATGACAACCCCCCAGCCAACACCATACTAAATATTAAATAGTTGAAGCTGTATCCTCTAAGATCAGGAACATAAAAAGGGTGCCTGCTTTCACCACTTACATTAAAATATTACTGGACAACTAGCCAGAGAAATCAGGCCAAAAAACAACAACAACAACAACAAAGGATATCCAAATTAATAAGGAAATGTAAAACTGTCTGTTGGCTGATTATATGACCTCATATGTAGAAAATCTTAGAGACACCATCAAAAAACTATTAGAAATAATGAACAAATTCATTAATTTTGCAACATACAAAATCAACATATAGAAATCAGTTGGGTTTTTAATATGCTAACACTGAAAAATCTGAAAAAGAAAATATTCTCATTCACAATAATATAAAAAACAATAAAATACTTGGGGATAAATTTAAATAAAAGAGTGAAAAATCTGTACACAGAAAAGTGTAAGACTTTGAAGAAAAATACTAAGAAAAAAAAATGGAAATATACCCTCTTTATGGACCAGAAGAGGTAATATTGTTAAAACAACCATACAACCCAAACACATTTATGGATTTAATAAAATCCTTATCAAAATTCCAATGGCATTTTTCACAGATGCAGAAGAAACAATCCTAAAATTTGTATGGAACCACAAAAGACCAGCAAATAGCCAAAGAAATCCAGATAAAGAAGAACAAAGGTGGAGACATCATGCTTCCCCATTTCAAAGTAAATTTCAAAGCAATAGTTATAGAAGTAGCATGGTATTGGTATATATATAGAACCATAAACACATGGAGCAGAATTAAGAGTCAGAAATAAACCCTTGCACGTACCATCAACTAACATTTGGCAAGAGAGTCAAGGAGACTCAATGGGAAAATGATAGTCTCTTTAAAAACTTGGATTGGGGAAAATGGATAATCACATACATAAGAATGAAATTGGATGCCCTGTTACACATAAAAATATTAACTAGAAATGGATTAAAATCTTAGAGGCATAAGACCTTAAACCACAAAACTCTTAGAAAAAAGGTAGGAAGCGCTTCCTTGACATTGGTCTTGACAAAGGTGTTTTTGGTATGACACCAAAAGCACAGCAACAAAAATGAAAATTATTAAGTAGGATTATATCAAATTAAAAAGATTTTACACAGAAAAAAACAAAAAAAACCACAAACAAAAAGAAAAAACCAACAAATGAGTAAACACCATGGTGAAATAGCATTATATGAAATGAAGGAAAGTAATTGCAAACGAAGCTGATAAGGAGTTAACAGCCAAAATACATAAGTAACCTATACAATTCAATAGCAAAAAAAAAAGCAGTTAAACAATGGCAGAAGAGCCAAATACAAATTTCTCTAAAGAAGACATTCAGATGCCCAACAGGTATAGGAAAAGACGCTCAGCATCACTGACCACCAGGGGAATGCAAATCAAAACCATATTGAGATATCACCTCACACCTGTCAGAATGAAGGTTATCAAAAAATAGAGATAATTCAGCAAGAGTGTGGAGAAAAGAAACCCCTGTGCTCTGTTGGTGGGAATGTAAGTTGGCATAGCTGCTATGTAGAGTATGATCCAGCAATCCCACTGCTGGGCATACACACTGAGGAAACCAGAAGGGAAAGAGACACGTGTACCCCAATGTTCATCGCCGCACTGTCTATAATAGCCAGGACATGGAAGCAACCTAGATGTCCATCAGCAGATGAATGGATAAGAAAGCAGTGGTACATATACACAATGGAGTATTACTCAGCCATTAAAAAGAATACATTTGAATCAGTTCTAATGAGGTGGATGAAACTGGAGCCTATTATACAGAGTGAAGTAAGCCAGAAAGAAAAACACCAATACAGTATCCTAACGCATATATATGGAATTTAGAAAGATGGTAACAATAACCCTGTGTATGAGACAGCAAAAGAGACACTGATGTATAGAACAGTCTTATGGACTCTGTGGGAGAGGGAGAGGGTGGGAAGATTTGGGAGAATGGCATTGAAACATGTAAAATATCATGTATGAAACGAGTTGCCAGTCCAGGTTCAATGCACGATACTGGATGCTTGGGGCTGGTGCACTGGGACGACCCAGAGGGATGGAATGGGGAGGGAGGAGGGAGGAGGGTTCAGGATGGGGAACACATGTATACCTGTGGCAGATTCATTTTGATATTTGGCAAAACTAATACAATTATGTAAAGTTTAAAAATAAAATAAAATTTAAAAAGATAAATAAATTTAAAAAATTAAAAAAAAAAAAAAGAAATAGAAAGTACCAGGAAAAAAAAATTAAAAAGACAAAGCTAACATATGATTCAACAATCCACTTCTGAGTATATATTCAAGGAAAATAAAATTAGATTCTCTAAGAGTTGTCTTCATTCCCACACTCATTGCAACATTACTCACAATAGCCAAGAAACAAGGGAAACGACTGTCTACATATGACTGGATAAAGAAGATGTGGTAAATATAGACAATGTACTGTTATTCAAGCATGAGAAGGATGTAAATCTTGCCATTTGTGACAAAATGGATGGACTGTGAGGACATTATGCAATGGTGATTGCAGCCATGAAATTAAAAGACGCTTACTCCTTGGGGGAAAAGTTATGACCAACCTAGATAGCATGTTCAAAAACAGACATTACTTTGCCAACAAAGGTCCGTCTAGTCAAGGCTATGGTTTTTCCAGTGGTCATGTATGGATGTGAGAGTTGGACTGTGAAGAAAGCTGAGCACCAAAGAATTGATGCTTTTGAACTGTGGTGTTGGAGAAGACTCTTGAGAGTCCCTTGGACTGCAAGGAGATCCAACCAGCCCATTGTGAAGGAGATTGGCCCTGGGATTTCTTTGGAAGGAATGATGCTAAAGCTGAAGCTCCAATACTTTGGCCACCTCATGCGAAGAGTTGACTCATTGGAAAAGACCCTGATGCTGGGAGGGATTGGGGGCAAGAGGAGAAGGGGACAACAGAGGATGAGATGGCTGGATGACATCACCAACTCAATGGATATGGGTTTGGTTGGACTCTGGGAGTTGGTGATGAACAGGGAGGCCTGGTGTGCTGCAATTCATGGGGTCGCAATGAGTCGGACACGACTGAGCAACTGAACTGAACTGAATACAGAGAAAGACAAATACTGTGATATCATTTATAAATGGTATCACTAAAATAATAGAAACAGGTAGATTGGTGGTTGTCAGGGCCTAGGGAATGGGGAAATGTGGAGATATTGGTCAAAAGGTACAAACTTTCAGTTATAAGATGAATAAGTTTTGGGTATCTAATGCAGTCCATAATGACTATGGCTAATAATACTGTATTTTATACAGTAATGAAATATAATTATATATGTATATATATTTATTATTACCTACTTTACAGTTGCAAAGAGAGTAGATCTTAAGTTTTCTTACCACAGAAAAAGAAATGGTGATTATGTGGCAATGGAGGTGTTAACTAACCCTCCTGTGGTAATCATTTAGTAATAGACAAGTGTATCAAATCATCACATTGTACAAAATACACTTATGCAATTTTATATGGCAATTATGTCTCAATGTAACTGGGGAAAAAGATACTTTGCCTTGAGAAATGTTTGAACACATCAGAAGTTAAGTATAACAACTGAAAACTTTTTAAACCTGATACAGTTAGAGAATTGATTATGTGGTCCATTGTGCAGATGTTGCTGCTTGGAGTCCATAAGAAATGCATTTAAAGGATAGAAATGCTAAGAAACCTTCCATCAATAAAGTATTATCATGCATATGAATCAAATATTAAAAATTGGAAAATGACACATATTAGGCAAAACAGTCAGCTAGTAAGAATATAAATACATGAAGATTATTTAATTATTTGAATACAGTTCCAAGGTTTTTATGTAACTCAAAATATAATTGGAATGTGAATTAGAAGTCAAGTGGGCCTTAGGAAGCATCACCATAAACAAAGCTAGTGGAGGTGATGGAATTTCAGTTGAGCTATTTCAAATCCTAAAAGATGATGCTGTGAAAGTGCTGCACTCAATATGCAAGCAAATTTGGAAAACTCAGGAGTGGACACAGGACTGGCAAAGGTCAGTTTTCATTCCAATCCCTAAGAAAAGCAATGCCAAAAAACGCTCAAACTAACGCACAGTTGCAGTCATCTCACACGCTAGTAAAGTAATGCTGAAAATTCTCCAAGCCAGGCTTCGACAGTATGTGAACTGTGAACTTCCAGATGTTCAAGGTGGATTTAGAAAAGGCAGAGGAACCGGAGATCAAATGCCAATATCTGCTGGATCATTGAAAAAGCAAGAGAGTTCCAGAAAAACATCTATTTCTGCTTTTTTGACTATGCCAAGGGCTTTGACTGTGTGGATCACAATAAACTGTGGAAAATTCTGAAAGAGATGGGAATACTAGACCACCTGATCTGCCTCTTGAGAAACGTGTATGCAGATCAGGAAGCAACAGTTAGATCTAGACATGGAACAACAGATTGGTTCCAAATAGGAAAAGGAGTACGTCAAGACTGTATATTGTCACCCTGCTTATTTAACTTATATGCAGAGTACATCATGAGAAACGCTGGGCTGGATGAAGCACAAGCTGGAATCAAGATTGCCAGAAGAAATATCAATAACCTCAGATACACCAGTGACACCACCCTTATGGCATAAAGTGAAAAAGAACTAAAGAGCCTCTTGATGAAAGAGGAGAGTGAAAAAGTTGGCTTAAAGCTCAACATTCAGAAAACAAAGATCATGGCATCTGGTCTCATCACTTAATGGAAAATAGATGGAGAAACAGTGGAAACAGTGGCAGAGTTTATTTTCTTGGGTTCCAAAATCAGTGTAGATGGTGACGGCAGCCATGAAATTCAAAGACGCTTACTCCTTGGGGGAAAAGTTATGACCAACCATGACAGCACATTCAAAAGCAGAGACATTACTTTGCCAACAAAGGTCTGTCTAGTCAAGGCTATGGTTTTTCCAGTAGTCATGTATGGATGTGAGAGTTGGACTATAAAGAAAGCTGAGCGCTGAAAAATTGGTGCTTTTGAACTGTGCTGTTGGGGAAGACTTGAGAGTCCCTTGGACAGCAAGGAGATCCAACCAGTCCATCCTAAAGGAAGTCAATCCTGACTGTTCATTGGAAGGACTGATGTTGAAGCTGAAACTCCAATACTTTGGCCACCTGATGCTAAGAGCTGACTCATTTGAAAAGACCCTGATGCTGGGAAAGACTGAAGGTGGGAGGAGAAGGGGACGACAGAGGATGAGATGGTTGGATGGCATCACTGACTCAATGGACATGATTTTGAGTAAACTCCAGGAGTTGGTGATGGACAGGGAGGCCTGGCGTGCTGCAGTCCATGAGGTCGCAAAGAGTCGGACACGACTGAGCGACTGAACTGAACTGTACTAAAAATATAATGATTCCGTTTCTTATAAAAATAACTATTAATATGTTTTAATTTGTATTGTTTTAAAAAATTCAGAGAAAAACAAATATCAGTATAACGATGTTATTGTTAGTTAAAAGTGAAAGATGCCATGAGGACAAACATCTACCTTAGCCTAATTTTGAAAAAATATGCAAAATCACAATAGAAATATAATTTCATTAGGCAAGGCAGTCAAATGAACTCAAAAGTTTGAACATTATATTTTTATTTCTTTGAAAAATAATAATTACTTTCTATTTGTCAGGTATAATGCCAATTTCAATGGCAATAGTCAGTCACATTTTCTGTCTATTAATAGATAACTTTTAGTTTATTGAAATCATGCAATTCTACAAAACAAAAATAACCAATCAAAGCTATCTTAGTCATTGTATAGCACAAAGATGAAAAACAGTAGATACTTACTAGTATTCATATTAATGAATACTATGCCTTCATGAGAAAAATAAACAATAAGAGTGAATACCGTCAAAAATCAAATAACAGTTTATAGTCATGTAACCATCTACCCAGCTTATTTAACTTATATGCAGAGTACATCATGCGAAATGCTGGGCTGGAAGAAGCACAAGCTGGAATCAAGATTGCCGGGAGAAATATCAATAACCTCAGATATGCAGATGACACCACCCTTATGGCAGAAAGTGAAGAGAAACTAAAAAGCCTCTTGATGAAAGTGAAAGAGGAGAGTGAAAAAGTTGGCTTAAAACTCAACATTCAGAAAACGAAGCTCATGGCATCTGGTCCCATCACTTCATGGGAAATAGATGGGGAAACAGTGGAAACAGTGTCAGACTTTATTTTTTTGGGCTCCAAAATCACTGTAGATGGTGACTGCAGCCATGAAATTAAAAGACACTTACTCCTTGGAAGGAAAGTTATGACCAACCTAGATAGCATATTGAAGAGCAGAGACATTACTTTGCCAACAAGGGTCCATCTAGTCAAGTCTATGGCTTTTCCAGTGGTCATGTATGGATGTGAGAGCTGGACTGTGAAGAAAGCTGAGTGCCGAAGAATTGATGCTTTTGAACTGTGGGTGTTGGAGAAGACTCTTTTGAGAGTCCCTTGGACTGCAAGGAGATCCAAGCAGTCCATTCTGAAGGAGATCAGCCCTGGGATTTCCCTGGAAGGAATGATGCTAAAGCTGAAACTCCAGTACTTTGGCCACCTCATGCAAAGAGTTGACTCATTGGAAAAGACTCTGATGCTGGGAGGGATTGGGGGCAGGAAGAGAAGGGGACAACAGAGGATGAGATGGCTGGATGGCATCACTGACTCGATGGACGTGAGTCTGAGTGAACTCCGGGAGTTGGTGATGGACAGGGAGGCCTGGCGTGTTGCGATTTATGGGGTCGCAAAGAATTGGACATGACTGAGCGACTGAAGTGAACCATCATGTAATCAAAATAGTCATGCAATCAAATTTTAAGGAGAATATAAATTACCTATATGTGTGCATGTGCATGTGTGTGTCTGAAAAATCTTCCAAGTTATTAGTATTTAATGAGACATTAATAGATATATTGTTAAAATGCTAAAAATTACCTCCTGGAAAAAATTAAAAAATCTATTATATCCATAATCTTACCAAAACTCAAAGAAATAATTGCTCATGGAAAATATTCAACAAGTCAAAAACAGACTTAATGCACAGCATCTCCTTTTTTGTGTGAAATTATTGAACAGATTTCACTATTTCTTTCCGTTAGTAATTTAAGAGAGAATGACTGTATCAATATATAGAAGAAAACAATATTTCTCACTAAATTTTCTATTGTTAAAACATAATAAACTAGCTTAATCATTGTCTATAAGAAAAAAAAAACTATATTATAGCTAATGCCTAATTTTAGGAATCCTACACCATTCTCTCTGAGTCTATTTCAGAACAAATTCACACTTTTTATATATGCAAAAATTCCCAACACTCCAAACAAGACAAATATTATTATGAATTATAAGATTTTCTTCAAAATTTAATCATGGCTTCAAAATTCTTCTTCATAAACTCTAGGAATCTATTGCCATTAGAAGTAAAATTTTGGTATTAATAATTGAGATCAATTTGCCATTCCTTTTTAAGGTAAAGTTCTAAAGACATCCTCTAAAAACAAAGACCTACTACTGCATCTAAAATCAAAAATCGTTATAATGAATTCAACACCATTATAATATCCAATAATGCAATTTGTATCTAAATGCAAAGTAACTTCTCTAGATTTTTGCTTAGCAAACTGAAATAGAAGACATCCCAAATGACATAACAATTCCATCTCTGGTTACTGTACTCTGGAGAACCTCTCAAAGGAGTGTACAAAATACATACATGTATGTATATAACTATTTATAGTAATATTTGTTAATACCAGACATAGAACCTAAGTATTAATAAGAGAATCGGTAAATCAATTGCAATATATCTATAAAATGGAATAAAAGCAGTAAAAATTAATAAACTAGCACCTCCTAAATTAATTCTTTATTCATTTCAACAAATATTCTTTCAGTATTTTCCTCACTCATTCCACCTTGAGTCAGATGCCTTCCACAGTCTTTTTCCATCAAGCTGGCATATTAGCACAATTTTTTTTCTCACTACTGTGCGCACAATTCAAATAGTTATTACAGGTGAAAAGTGATAGTCATTAAGGAAAAAGCGATTTCTCTCATAAAATTAGTAAGTGGATAAGGATTTTATCTGTCAATATGTCTTCTCTTTTGTTTATGAGAAAAGATAACAAAAATAAATACACTTACAATTAATTTTCTTTACTGTAATCAAGTAAGGAACAACTCTCTTCATGCACTCCTTATCACCTATTTTTCTCAACATGAAACATACATTTGCAATTTTCTTTCTCCATAATGAAAATCCAAAACCAAATCCATGTAATCTCACATGTAATGAATCAAACTTTAAAATATCTAAGCAAGTATCTTTTTAAAAAATTTTATAACATCTTAAATTTTACTTAATAGAAACACAATATTCCTTTAGAAATATTAGCTGTTATTAGGTTATCTTTTGAGATAATATAAATAAAAGTAAAGGTGAAATAGTTATTATTTCTAGAGGAATTTTTTTAAATTTTACTTTATTCACTGAATCCGGAAATGATACCTCTAATGCTACCCTCTCTATTGCTTCTTCCCCCTATTTTTCATTATAATCCATCATAGTCATGTATAAAAGAAAGTCATAATACTGTCATCAGTGTCATTTTGAATGACAGCTTATCCTAATGGTATGTATCTACCGCTTTCTGATTTCTTGTTAGACTTTTGATTCCAAGTTTGCTCTTAGACCTGTGTTTGCATTCAATGTATCAACTGAAATTGTTTGAATCACAATTTTCTTCAATTTCATTTCATCTATATGTTTTCACAGCTATTGAACAGTACATCCCTGAGGGTTCAGGTTTTGCTTTATTTAATTCTGTAATTTGCCATTGAAAAAATATTAAATTGTTTTATATTATTCATTCAAACATCTCCTAAATTGGTATGTAAATAATATAGATGTATATATCACACAAAAATAATATGAAAGAATAATTTTATGAATAGAGAAAATAAGCTACAAAATTATTAAATAACAATGACTATTGGTATTCAGCATATTTAAAACTGAAAATAGACACTGAAAAAATTTTAGTACTAGGTGCATATGTCCATCCTAAAATTTACTTCTTTTATTATATTTAGAACTCAGGAATCATCACTCCTGGGGTACAGATTAATTAAACTAAACTAAAGCAAAATATGAAAGTAATAGTATTTTGTATTCATTTGATATGAAACATTATTTAGTTTTCATCAAACAAAATTTGAAAATGTTAACATTTATGAAATCTGAAGACTTTCTTATAAAAGAATCAGCTGACTTGGAGAATTTGCCAGGAAGGTTTTAACATTCTATCATATAAAATTAACTATTTTGGTAGCTTTATAGATAAAATAATCATATTATAGATATTATAAATTATTATAGATAAGTCATATTAACTCATGTTTTTTATTTCCTTTTTTCATGTTTGAAACCACTACAACCACCTCGTTAATCTTACTTGAAAAGACAAAGATATTTTAAAAGTGTTTCAAAGTATATTGCAGAGCCATTAGCCTTATTCCAGAATACTATTTTTACTATTTCTTTCTTTATTTCTTTTTTCTGACTATTCTTTGCCTTGTATTATTAAAAATAAGATGTATGAAATGTTCACTGCCCAAACTTAGGCGCTCCAATGATTCATGTGAATCATGTAACAGCAATTCAGTAAGAGCCGAGAAATTATCCAATGTATTCCTTTTGATATGGCTCACACCAAGGGGAAAATGTATTGAAAACCATAAATTTTGTAAGTGTCACTTTACCAGTTATTTCTGTTGAAAAGATTATAAAATAAAAATTGATGTTTACTTTTCAAGAATGAGAACAAAGTCTACAACCTTTATCAAAAATATTTGCCATGTAATAAATGTGTTGTTAGGCCTAGACTGTCTAGTATCTCGATATAGAGTTCCTATCATGATGGTTCAATTAAGTTCTTGCTATCTATATTATTTATCAGAAATATATTTATCAAAAGGATGAGGAATCTCCAATAAAATGGACTACATTGGTTCCCAGTATTTTGACTCCTATACTCTGAATTTTATTGTTATTGTCAAGGAATTTTTTAAAGTTGTGCTATTATCTATGTATTTTTTAGTGTTTATTAAAATATAAATTCACAAGAGGTTGCAAAGATATTTCAGACAATTATCATATATATTTCACTCAGTTTCCCCCAAAAGTTTTATTTTATACAACTATAGTGCAGTATCAAACTAAGGAAAGTTATATTGATAAAATATGTATTTATAGTTATATATCATTTTATCATGTGAGAAATCACATAACTGCCTTTACAGTCGATATAGAATTATTGTATCACCAGAAAGATTCCTCTCATGTTACCCCTTTATAGAAGTACCCACACTTCTCTCCAACCACTACTAACTCCGAGAAAATACTAATTTGTTATCCAGTTGTATAATTTTGTCATTTCAAAATGCTACATAATTCAATTCAAGCCATATCAAATAATATGTGACATTTTGAGACTGGTTTTCTTCATTCTATATCCTTGAAATCAAAACCCAAGAAGTTGTGTGTATCAATTGTTCCTTGAACAATTTTAGGATTCCTTTTGATTGATTCTTAGTGTTTTTGAGTGTATTTTTGTATTGATTTTAGTGGTTATTCTAGGTATTGGATTTACATACATAATTTATCATAGTATATTGATACATTTTACCAATTAGAGTGGTCACATATGGATGTGAGAGTTGGACTGTGAAGAAAGGTGAGTACCGAAGAATTGACGCTTTTGAACTGTGGTGTTGGAGAACTCTTGAGAGTCCCTTGGACTGCAAGGAGATCCAGCCAGTCCATTCTGAAGGAGATCAACCCTGGGATTTCTTTGGAAGGAATGATGCTAAAGCTGAAACTCCAGTACTTTGGCCACCTCATGCGAAGAGTTGACTCATTGGAAAAGACTCTGATCCTGGGAGGGATTGGAGGAGGGAGGGATTGGGGGCAGGAGGAGAAGGGGACGACAGAGGATGAGATGGCTGGATGGCATCACTGACTCGATGGACGTGAGTCTGAGTGAACTCCGGGAGTTGATGATGGACAGGGAGGCCTGGCATGCTGTGATTCATGGGGTCGCAAAGAGTCAGACACGACTGAGCGACTGAACTGAACTGAATAGAGAACTTACTTCCCTTTAAAATATTTTTCTTTGATCATTTATAATGTTAATTTTCTTAAATACTTCCTTTCTATACTTTGAGAAGCACATTAGTTAGGTATGAATCTTGACTCTGCTGTATATCAGTTGTATGAAACTAGACAAGTACATTAATCTCTATGTACTTTTTATGCCTATAATATAAAGTTATGCCCATCCCTAGAGTTATTTTGAGGCTTATATGTACAGTTGTGGGAGTATATTAGGTACTCAAAATTAATTCTTTCCTCTTTTATTCTGCAGCTGTTTTAGTCTGTGTACCTTTATGCATATGTCCTCAGTCACTTCAATGTGTCTGACTCTTTGTGACCTCAAGGACTATAGCCCACCAAGCTCTTTTGTCATTTACATCTAAATATCAAAGTGTTAATTTATTTTTGCGGAGTAAATACTGCAAAATAAAATCAATAGTGTAGGTACATTCTTTTCATTTGCTTCAAACATGTATGTTCTCTGTCTCTAAGTCGTGTCCGACTCTGAGACCCCCATGGATGGTAGCCTGCCAAGCTCCTTGGTCCATGGGATTTCCCAGGCAAGAATACTGCAGTGGGTTGCCATTTCCTCCTCCAGGGGATCTTCCCAACCCAGGGGTAGAACTTGCATCTCCTGCGACTCCTGCACTGCAGGTGGACTCTTTATCACTGAGTCACCTGGGAAGCCTGTACCATTTATTACCAACATATATTGTGCAAAGGACTGTATATGGAAACTTTCTGAGAGAAGAAAATAAACTCTAGTACAAGTTTTGATGTAATTTAGCTATTGGACAGATACCAACTTCAAAGTCCTCTGGGGTTTTCTTATTATGTCAGTTCTAGAGTCTTGTTGAGAATATGCCTGGACTTTGAAATTAAAAAGCTGAAAAATAAATGTACCATATTATTTACTAAACCTTAAGACTTTCATGAGAATTTCAATTTTCTTTTGGAAAGTAGATCTAGATATTTCAGTGCTCGTTTAAGTAAGACAAATCAATATTCTTGCATATATATTTTTCAAATGTGATTCAAAATATAAGGAGCTACAGACTATCCAATATTATAGATATTTCAGCCATAGCTAAGGTGATACAATGTCTTGTGTCAGTGATATGCAAACTGTTATTCCAAAGATATTCCTTTCTCATTTGTCTTCGTAATGTCTTACCTTTATTAAATAGTTACTTACTCCTTTTTACCATTTTGAGTAATTATAATTTCAGACCCAGACTTCTTAATTGGAATATCAGTTGTTTATTTAAATAGAAATAATAAACATATGGAAATAAGATAATTTATATAACCTGCAACTTTCATACAAATAAATGCTAGCTTTTCAAATGTTTGTTAAATCTTAAAGATACTTTTAATGAACCCGTGTTAAGTTTTAGACACAGTGATAACAACAAATGTGTGTTATTCTAAATGTCATATTTAACTAAGCTTTTTAAGAAAAAAGTTCTTTTTTATAGAGACTGCAGGACTTTAATCCTATAATCAAGGTAATGGCTACTTTGCAAAAAACCTTTATGCGTAAAACTTTTACTTTGTCTAATTTAATACCATAATGAACTAGATTTTCAATATTATATCAAATCCCTTCCATTTTAAATAATTTATCAGGTGGCAGTGATAGACCAGGAGGGAAAACAGAAACACTATTTAAGACTCAGTTTGCTATGGGTATCACCTGTGATAAATCATAGATCCCTTGCACTATATCATCATCATTGTCATCCAAAGGCATTCAGAACTTACCAAAGTATGAATTACTGCTCAAGAGATGGTTACCCACACTGGAGAAAGGGTTCACATTTTTGAGCTTCTGAAATACTGTGTGATAAAATAATTAGCCAGCTAGAACCTGGTTTAAATATTTATTAGACACCAAGGTGAGTAGGTATTATTCTTCTGTTTCTCATTTCTAAAACGAAGATAAGTGCTTGGCAAGTAGTTCATACATTTCAAGGGAAAAGAACATTATATTTTTAGGAAATTATTGAGAAAAACATATGACTTTATCATCTTTAATATGTACTTTGGGAGTGACATGAATTTTTAAAAAGCTTTCCAAGGCATCAGAAGAGGAAAAAAAAAATTCACATAAACTCTTTTCACCCAGTAGAATTAAGTCTAATAATTTATCAGGAAAAATTCTACTCCATCTCCAAGATTTAGTGCTCACATTTTTCCTCTGGAAAGCCCTCCTGAATTCAATGCAAAGATTACATGCTCATAGTACCCACCACAGCATTCTGTGGCTGGATGTGTGTGTGTGTGAGTGTGTGTGTGTGTGTGTGTGTGTGTGTGTGTGTATATATATATTTCCTTGCCATCTTGAAAACCTTGAGGACAAAGACAATCTCTAGAGTTTCCTCTTCAAACATGACTTCAAAAAGTGAATGTCAGGATTTTAGTAAGCAGTTGAGGAATGAATGTAAGAAAGCATCAATATGCAACATTTTCATTTTGATTGAGGCAAAGATAGCTTGTGAGTAATAGGTACATCTTTTTTTTTTTCAGATTTGCACCTTAAATATATATATATATATATATATATATATATATATATATATAACTTTTACAACCCAATATAAAACACAGAAAGACAATTATTAAATGGGCAAAATATTTGAATATTTTGCCAAGAAAAGTATGCAAATAGTTAAAACGCATGTAGTAATATGGGATTTACTGGTGGCTCAGATGGCAAAGAATCTACCCATAATGCAGGAGACCCAGGTTTGATCCCTGGGTCAGGAAGATCCCCTGGAGAAGAAAATGACAACCCACTCCAGTATTCTTTCCTGGAAAATCCCACAGACAGAGAACCTTGGTGGGCTATAGTCTATGGGGTCGCAAAGAGTCAAACACAACTGAGCGACTAACACACATGTAAGAATATGCTCAACCTCTTTAGTCATCATAAAAATGCAAATTAAATCCAAAACTGAGATATCACCATGCAGTTACTCAAATGGCCAAAATAAAATTGATAATTCCTAATGATGCTCAGAATTTGAAGCAACTAGCAATCTTGTATGTCATTTCTGGGCAAACAAAATTGGATAGTTACTTTAGAAAATATTTTGGCAGTTTCTTATAAATGTAAACATTTATCTTATGCTCCTTTCATCCCACCCCTAGATACTTTGCCCCAAAGAAATAGACATGTGTTCACACAAAGACCTGCATGCCAGTATTCATATCAGCTTTATAAAAAAGAGAGAGCAAAAACTGGCTACAACTCCAAATATCTGTCAACTGGTAAATGGATAAACAAACTGTGGTATATCAATTTATTAAGATATTATTCAGCTATTAAAAAAGAATGAATAATACATGCAACAGCATGGATGAATCTCAAAACCATATGTTAAGTGGAGGAAGAGAAGACAAAAATACTGTATGGACTGAAAGTGAAGGGCTGGAAAAAGATTTTCCATGCAAATAGGGACCAAAAGAAAGCAGGAGTAGCAATACTCATATCAGATAAAATAGACTTTAAAACAAAGGCTGTGAAAAGAGACAAAGAAGGTCACTACATAATGATCAAAGGATCAATCCAAGAAGAAGCTATAACAATTATAAATATATATGCACCCAACACGGGAGCACCGCAGTATGTAAGACAAATACTAACAAGTATGAAAGGAGAAATTAACAATAACACAATAATAGTGGGAGACTTTAATACCCAACTCACACCTATGGATAGATCAACTAAACAGAAAATTAACAAGGAAACACAAACTTTAAACGACACAATAGACCAGTTAGACCTAATTGATATCTATAGGACATTTCATCCCAAAACAATGAATTTCACCTTCTTCTCAAGCGCACATGGAACCTTCTCCAGGATAGATCACATCCTGGGCCATAAAGCTAGCCTTGGTAAATTCAAAAACATAGAAATCATTCCAAGCATCTTTTCTGACCACAATGCAGTAAGATTAGATCTCAATTACAGGAGAAAAACTATTAAAAACTCCAACATATGGAGGCTGAACCACACGCTGCTGAATAACCAACAAATCACTGAAGAAATCAAAAAAGAAATAATTTTCATAGAAACAAATGAAAATGAAAACACAACAACCCAAAACCTGTGGGACATGGTAAAAGCAGTCCTAAGGGGAAAGTTCATAGCAATACAGGCACACCTCAAGAAACAAGAAAAAAGTCAAATAAATAACCTAACTCTACACCTAAAGCAACTAGAAAAGGAAGAAATGAAGAACCCCAGGGTTAGTAGAAGGAAATAAATCTTAAAACTTAGAGCAGAAATAAATGCAAAAGAAACAAAAGAGATCATAGCCAAAATCAACAAAACCAAAAGCTGGTTCTTTGAAAGGATAAATAAAATTGACAAACCATTAGCCAGACTCATCAAGAAACAGAGGGAGAAAAATCAAATCAATAAAATTAGAAATGAAAATGGAGAGATCACAACAGACAACACAGAAATACAGAGGATCATAAGAGACTACTATCAACAATTATATGCCAATAAAATGGACAATGTGGAAGAAATGGACAAATTCTTAGAAAAGTACAACTTTCCAAAACTCGACCAGGAAGAAATAGAAAATCTTAACAGACCCATCACAAGCACGGAAATTGAAACTGTAATCAAAAATCTTCCAGCAAATAAAAGCCCAGGTCCAGATGGCTTCACAGCTGAATTCTACCAAAAATTTAGAGAAGAACTAACACCTATCCTGCTCAAACTCTTCCAGAAAATTGCAGAGGATGGTAAACTTCCAAACTCATTCTATGAGGCCACCATCACCCTAATACCAAAACCTGACAAAGATGCCACAAAAAAAGAAACCTACAGGCCAATATCACTGATGAACATAGATGCAAAAATCCTTAACCAAATTCTAGCAATCAGAATCCAACAACACATTAAAAAGATCATACACCATGACGAAGTGGGCTTTATCCCAGGGATGCAAGGATTCTTCAATATCTGCAAATCAATCAATGTAATACACCACATTAACAAATTGAAAAATAAAAACCATAAGATTATCTCAATAGATGCAGAGAAAGCCTTTGACAAAATTCAACATCCATTTATGATAAAAACTCTCCAGAAAGCAGGCATAGAAGGAACATACCTCAACATAATAAAAGCTATATATGACAAACCCACAGCAAACATTATCCTCAATGGTGAAAAATTGAAAGCATTTCCTCTGACGTCAGGAACAAGACAAGGGTGCCCACTTTCACCATTACTATTCAACATAGTTTTGGAAGTTTTGGCCACAGCAATCACAGCAGAAAAAGAAATAAAAGGAATCCAAATTGGAAAAGAAGAAGTAAAGCTCTCACTGTTTGCAGATGACATGATCCTCTACATAGAAAACCCTAAAGACACCACCAGAAAATTACTAGAACTAATCAACGACTATAGTAAAGTTGCAGGATATAAAATCAACACACAGAAAATCCCTTGCATCCTATACACTAATAATGAGAAAACAGAAAGAGAAATTAAGGAAACAATTCCATTCACCATTGCAACGGAAAGAATAAAATACTTAGGAATATATCTACCTAAAGAAACTAAAGACCTATATGTAGAAAACTATAAAACACTGGTGAAAGAAATCAAAGAGGACACTAACAGATGGAGAAATATACCATGTTCATGGATTGGAAGAATCAATATAGTGAAAATGAGTATACTACCCAAAGCAATTTATAGATTTAATGCAATCCCTATCAAGCTACCAACAGTATTCTTCACAGAGCTAGAACAAATAATTTCACAATTTGTATGGAAATACAAAAAACCTCGAATAGCCAAAGTGATCTTGAGAAAGAAGAATGGAACTCGAGGAATCAACCTGCCTGACTTCAGGCTCTACTACAAGGCCACAGTTATCAAGACAGTATGGTACTGGCACAAAGACAGAAATATAGATCAATGGAACAAAATAGAAAGCCCAGAGATAAATCCACGCACATATGGACACCTTATCTTTGACAAAGGAGGCAAGAACATACAATGGATTAAAGACAATCTCTTTAACAAGTGGTGCTGGGAAATCTGGTCAACCACTTGTAAAAGAATGAAACTAGAACACTTTCTAACACCATACACAAAAATAAACTCAAAATGGATTAAAGATCTACACGTAAGACCAGAAACTATAAAACTCCCAGAGGAGAACATAGGCAAAACACTCTCTGACATACATCACAGCAGGATCCTCTATGACCCACCTCCCAGAATATTGGAAATAAAAGCAAAAATAAACAAATGGGACCTAATTAACCTTAAAAGCTTCTGCACATCAAAGGAAACTATTAGCAAGGTGAAAAGACAGCCTTCAGAATGGGAGAAGATAATAGCAAATGAAGCAACTGACAAACAACTAATCTCGAGAATATACAAGCAACTCCTACAGCTCAACTCCAGAAAAATAAATGACCCAATCAAAAAATGGGCCAAAGAACTAAATAGACATTTCTCCAAAGAAGACATACAGATGGCTAACAAACACATGAAAAGATGCTCAACATCACTCATTATCAGAGAAATGCAAATCAAAACTACAGTGAGGTACCATTTCACACTAGTCAGAATGGCTGCGATCCAAAAGTCTACAAGTAATAAATGCTGGAGAGGGTGTGGAGAAAAGGGAACCCTCTTACACTGTTGGTGGGAATGCAAACTAGTACAGCCACTATGGAGAACAGTGTGGAGATTCCTTAAAAAACTGGAAATAGACCTGCCTTATGATCCAGCAATCCCACTACTGGGCATACACACTGAGGAAACCAGAAGGGAAACAGACACGTGTACCCCAATGTTCATCGCAGCACTGTTTATAATAGCCAGGACATGGAAGCAACCTAGATGCCCATCAGCAGATGAATGGATAAGAAAGCAGTGGTACATATACACAAAGGAGTATTACTCAGCCATTAAAAAGAATACATTTGAATCAGTTCTAATGAGGTGGATGAAACTGGAGCAGATTATACAGAGTGAAGTAAGCCAGAAAGAAAAACACCAATACAGTATACTAACGCATATATATGGAATTTAGAAAGATGGTAACAATAACCCTGTGTACGAGACAGCAAAAGAGACACTGATGTATAGAACAGTCTTATGGACTCTGTGGGAGAGGGAGAGGGTGGGAAGATTTGGGAGAATGGCATTGAAATATGTAAAATATCATGTATGAAACGAGTTGCCAGTCCAGGTTTGATGCACGATATTGGATGCTTGGGGCTGGTGCACTGGGAGGACCCAGAGGGATGGTATGGGGAGGGAGGAGGGAGGAGGGTTCAGTTTGGGGAACACATGTATACCTGTGGCGGATTCATTTTGATATTTGGCAAAACTAATACAATTATGTAAAATTTAAAAATAAAATAAAATTAAAAATAAAATAAAATCAAACCAAAAAAAAAAAAACAAACTTCCCCAGTTTTAACAGCTTTGCTGTTCAGGAGATTTTACTTTGGGGGAAGATCTCCAGTGTTCCCCTTACTTGCTGCAAGTAATAAATCCTTTCTCTTCCCAAAAAAATAAAATAAAATAAAAAGCGGAGACATTCCTTTGCCAAAAAAAAAAAATACTGTATGATTCCCATTTATATGATATTCTGGAAAAGACACAACTGTAGGATAAACAGTAAGGATTGCAAACAGAACAAGAACAGTGTTTACAAAGAGTTTAGGACAGAAAAAAAAAGATTCATTACAAAGAGACATAAGGATATTTGGGGGTGAGTAATGGATGGGTTCTACATCTTACTTGTGATGATATTTATTCAACTGCTTATATTTGTCAAAACACATCAAGCTAAGGATGTGAAGTGGTTTTATCCTGTCTCCATAAAATGACATACTTAAACATCCCAATGATGTTTAAGTAGATACCCAACTACTTTAAGTGAAATGTATGTCCCATCACTGATTCTCCTGATCTTACTTCTTTTTCCAGAATACCTATAACTGTATAATATATTTACTGATTTACTTATTTATTATGTTTATAGCTCACTGTCTGAATCTCCTGCTAAAACATAACTAACATAATTGTATACTAAAATAATACTATATTTAGCAGTGGGCCACCCAGATTCCTCACTCAGGATTGAGTCACTCATTATCCTTCATTTCTACAAGTGATGCACATTGACACACAGAGATGGATCTTTCTCTCAAAATTTCTTCAGGTCCTGGAGAACCACCTAGCCTCAGCTGGCATCCCCTTCATGAAGGAACCACACACTTGTTGATGCTTTAGAGGTCAACAAAATATGGTCCACAGACCAGATCTGGGCTGTAGTCCATGTTTATAGGGTGAAGAGGATAAAACTGTTTTCTTTGTATTTTTAAATGGTATTAATAAAGGAGCAAGAGGAAGAAGATGATAGGGAGAAGGTGGAGGAGAAATGTGAGAGAGAAGGAATGTTACCCACAAAGCCAAAAATATTTACTACCTGGCCTTTAAAGAAGAAATTTGCTGACCCCTGAAGTAGTTGATGCAAGGAATTAAAGGCCTTATTTGCCTATAGGGGTATAACCCTGAAGGGACATCTATAAGATTGACTGAGGCCATTTTTTTGTGACCATATACTAGTTCCTTCCTTCATTCCTGAATTGTGGATCCTAGTGATTCTCCCATTATGTTGTTTTCCTCTATTTCTTTGCATTGATCGCTGAAGAAGGCTTTCTTATCTCTTCTTGCTATTCTTTGGACCTCTGCATTCAGATGTTTATATCTTTCCTTTGCTCCTTTGCTTTTCACTCTCTTCTTTTCACAGCTATTTGTAAGGCCTCCCCAGACAGCCATTTTGCTTTTTTGCATTTCTTTTCTATGGGAATGGTCTTGATCCCTGTCTCCTGTACAATGTCACGAACCTCATTCCATAGTTCATCAGGCACTCTATCTATCAGATCTAGGCCCTTATATCTATTTCTCACTTCCACTGTATAATCACAAGGGATTTGATTTAAGTCATATCTGTATGATCTAGTGGTTTTCCCTACTTTCTTCAATTTAAGTCTGAATTTGGCAATAAGGAATTCATGATCTGAGCGACAGTCAGCTCCTGGTCTTGTTTTTGCTGACTGTATAGAGTTTCTCCATCTTTGGCTGCAAAGAGTAGAATCAATCTGATTTCGGTGTTGACCATCTGGTGATGTCTATGTATAGAGTCTTCTCTTGTGTTGTTGGAAGAGGAAGAAATAGAGGAAAACAACAGAATGGGAAAGACTAGAGATCTCTTCAAGAAAATTAGAGATACCAAGGGAACATTTCATGCAAAGACAGGCACAATAAAGGATAGAAATGGTATGGACCTAACAGAAGCAAAAGATATTAAGAAGACATGGCAAGAACACACAGAAGAACTGTACAAAAAAGATCTTCGTGACCCAGATAATCACGATGGTGTGATCGCTGACCTAAAGCCAGACATCCTGGAATGTGAAGTCAAGTGGGCCTTATAAAGCATTACTACAAACAAAGCTAGTGGAGGTGATGGAATTCCAGTTGAGCTATTTCAAATCCTGAAAGATGATGCTGTGAAAGCGCTGCACTCATTATGCCAGCAAATTTGGAAAACTCAGCAGTGGCCACAGGACTGGAAAAGGTCAGTTTTCATTCCAATCCCAAAGAAAGGCAATGCCAAATAATGCTCAAACTACCGCACAATTGCACTCATCTCACATGTTAGTAAAGTAATGCTCAAAATTCTCCAAGCCAGGCTTCAGCAATATGTGAACCGTGAACTTCCTGATGTTCAAGCTGGTTTTAGAAAAGGCAGAGGAACCAGAGGCCAAATTGCCAATATCCACTGGATCATGGAAAAAGCAAGAAAGTTCCAGAAAAACATCTATTTCTGCTTTATTGACTATGCCAAAGCCTTTGACTGTGTGGATCACAATAAACTGTGGAAAATTCTGAAAGAGATGGGAATACCAGACCACCTGATCTGCCTCTTGAGAAATTTGTATGCAGGTCAGGAAGCAACAGTTAGAACTGGACATGGAACAACAAACTGGTTCCAAATAGGAAAAGGAGTACATCAAGGCTGTATATTGTCACCCTGCTTATTTAACTTATACGCAAAGTACATCATGAGAAATGCTGGACTGGAAGAAGCACAAGCTGGAATCAAGATTGCCGGGAGAAATATCAATCACCTCAGATATGCAGATGACACCACCCTTATGGCAGAAAGTGAAGAGGAACTCAAAAGCCTCTTGATGAAAGTGAAAGTGGAGAGTGAAAAAGTTGACTTAAAGCTCAACATTCAGAAAATGAGGATCATGGCATCTGGTCCCATCACTTCATGGGAAATGGATGGGGAAACAGTGGAAACAGTGTCAGACTTTATTTTTTTGGGCTCCAAAATCACTGCAGATGGTGACTGCAGCCATGAAATTAAAAGACGCTTACTCCTTGGAAGGAAAGTTATGACCAACCTAGATAGCATATTCAAAAGCAGAGACATTACTTTGCCAACAAAGGTCCGTCTAGTCAAGGGTATGGTTTTTTCCTGTGGTCATGTATGGATGTGAGAGTTGGACTGTGAAGAAGGCTGAGTGCTGAAGAATTGATGCTTTTGAACTGTGGTGTTGGAGAAGACGCTTGAGAGTCCTTTGGACTGCAAGGAGATCCAACCAGTCCATTCTGAAGGAGATCAGCCCTGGGATTTCTCTGGAATGAATGATGCTAAAGCTGAAACTCCAGTACTTTGGCCACCTCATGTGAAGAGCTGACTCATTGGAAAAGACTCTGATGCTGGGAGGGATTGGGAGCAGGAGGAGAAGGGGACGACAGAGGATGAGATGGCTGGATGGCATCACTGACTCGATGGACGTGAGTTTGAGTGAACTCCGGGAGTTGGTGATGGACAGGGAGGCCTGGCATGCTGCAATTCATGGGGTCGCAAAGAGTCGGACACGACTGAGCGACTGAACTGAGTGATTCTCCCACTAAAGAACTTGCATGCATGTGTTTGTTTCAGAATTTGCCAGGAAACCTGACCCGACATAATTAATGTTTAGTTGGTCTATGAAAGAAGACTCAAAAACTGGATTTGGGTCACTCGCTGATAAGTCAGTAATGAACACCTCTTCACTGGTAGTAGATAGAACACTAATATCCTCTGTAGATGGTACCAAAGTTAAAGTTTTCCTAGTAGTCTTTAGGATGGACTACTACTATAAAAGAATTCAATAGCAATGCAATATTTCAGGAAAGTGAGGGTTTAGGGGAAAGTGTTAATTATAAGAACAGTAGAATCAGATGGGTTTTTCATTGCCATATTGAAAAAATACAGGGAACCAAAAGCTGAAGGTGCCTGATCTCCAAATGAAGGTGAAGTGTAAATGTGAGAAGGCTTCCTTAGCAGCAGGTAAAGAAGTTCTTTGTTTCTTGCATGAACTTAAAGGGCAGAAACATTGAGATCCAGGTTTAGGAATTAATAATAAAAATGATAAAGATACATTCAGAGAGATTTGAATTCATGATTTCTTAAGTCTGCTTTCCCAGAGTTAAGGCTTTAGTTGGGAAGAGTTGAGATCCTGAGAATACCCAGGAAACATCCAAGTCAAAGGAGGCAAAAGACAAAAACTGTATATGTTATATTCCATATCCCTCAAAACTTGGCAAACATGACCTAGTCCTCCTTGTTAGAGATTTGTATGCCTGTTGCTTAAAGAAAATATGCACCATATATCCTCCTCAAGACCTAACTCACCTTACCTTTCTGCTACCAAATCAATAAGTAGGTCAAATAATAGCATAAACAGATCAAAGAAATGTGAACCTCCTAAGAGTAAAAGGGGATATGCCTCCCAACATTGTAGGACCTAGCCAATGCACATAGGCAAAACTCAGGAAGTATGCATGGGCCTGGATTTAAAGGTTGCAGGATTGATGGAGCAGAACATGTGGTTTAATAAAGGAATATTTATCTTAAGGTATTTCCTCCTAAGATACAGTATTTAGCTCCCTGGTAACAACTATAGGAGACAGTGCTGCTAAGATGATTTTTGGAAACTTGTTGAAAGTAATGGCTCACAGTAAATAAAGTAGAAATCTCAAAATTATGAGACAAATAGTATAAGAAACAATAAAAGAACCCATAGAATTGGGCTTCCAGAAGTAGTATACTATGTATATTAGTCAGGGTTCCCCAGAGAAACAGAACCAATAATATAACCAATAATGAATGAATTGGCTCACACAATTATGGAGACTGAGAAGTCCCAAGATCTACAGTCATCTGGCTGGAGGCCCAAAGACTTTGGAGAGTCAATGGTAAGTTGTAGTCTGAATACAAAGGCCTGAGAACCAGGAGACCTGATGGTATAAATTGCATTCCAACTCTGAAAGAGATAGTTAAGCAGAGAGAGCGAATTATCCCTTACTCAGCCCTTTTTGTTCTAGTCAGGCCTTCAAAGGATTGGATGGAGCCCACCCACATTGGGAAGGGTCATCTGGTTTACTCAGTCTACTGATTCAAATGTTTTTCTCATCCGGAAACACCCTCAGAGATACACTCAGGATAGCGTTTGACCAAAACTCTTGACACCACATGGTCCAGTGAGGCTGGCACATAAAATTTACCATGATAAGTAATCAGCCTTCTTCTTCACTCAATCCCACTCAGTCAGGTTTTTTGAGAAGATCAAGAAAATAGACCAAAATTCTGTCATATGTTACAACATGGATGAAAACTGAGGACATTATGCTATGTGAAATAAGCTAATCATAAAGTGATAAATACTGTATGATGCTCCAAAATCACTACAAATGGTGACTGCAGCCATGAAATTAAAAGACACTTACTCCTTGGAAGGAAAGTTATGACCAACCTAGATAGCATATTCAAAAGCAGAGACATTACTTTGCCAACAAAGGTTCATCTAGTCAAGGCTATGGTTTTTCCTGTGGTCTTGTATGGATGTGAGAGTTGGACTGTGAAGAAGGCTGAGTGCCGAAGAATTGATGCTTTTGAACTGTGGTGTTGGAGAAGACTCTTGAGAGTTCCTTGGACTGCAAGGAGATCCAACCAGTCCGTTCTAAAGGAGATCAGCCCTGGGATTTCTTTGGAAGGAATGATGCTAAAGCTGAAACTCCAGTACTTTGGCCACCTCATGCGAAGAGTTGACGCATTGGAAAAGACTCTGAATCTGGGAGGGATTGGGGGCAAGAGGAGAAGGGGATGACAGAGGATGAGATGGCTGGATGGCATCACTGACTCGATGGACGTGAGTCTGACTGAACTCCACGAGTTGGTGATGGACAGGGAGGCCTGGCGTGCTGCAATTCATGGGGTCGCAAAGAGTCGGACACGACTGAGCGACTGATCTGATCTGACTGTATGATCCTGAGAATCTGAGATACTTTTTCTGAGATACCTAGAGTAATCAAAATCATAGAGACAGAAAGAAGAATGTGGTTGCCAGGGGCTGGAAGGAGGGATAATGGGAAGTTATTGCTTAATGGGAATACAGTTTCAGTTTTGCAAGATGACAAGAGTTCTGAAGATGGATGGTGATATGGTTGCATAGCAATATAAATGTACTTAATATCACTGTAGTACTTTTAAAGGGTTATAATAGTAAATTGTATGTTATGCTGTGTTACCTCAATGAAAAATTGAAAAAGTGTTTAACACTGAATGATTATCATGATAATAAAGAAGATAGGAAAAACGCATGAGATCATAAATGTCCACATATATATTAAATCTTTAAGAAAAAACATCCGGTAGCATGGTGTCTAGTAACGGCCTTGAGGGGAAATTGCTTATTAGTGACTTAAAGGGAACCATGTCATCCATTGAATTACTAACATTATATCCTCCCGCACCTGGATTTTCCTTGGAGGTCATCCTCCTAAACATTAGCCAGATTTGACCCTGCTGAGCTTGAGAGCTCTGATGAGCTCATAGCCCAAGGTGGTGTAGTTTTAAGAGTGCCTTGCAGTAAGAATATATCTGTCACAGATGAAAATGCAGGAGCATATTTATATCTCCATGTAATTCATTCATTGCTTTTTATAAACCTAAAGTTCTCCAGGGAGTGACACAAATTCCCATAATATTCGTATGTGTTATAATTTGTATTTTGATCTCTAGCTGACAGACTTTTTAATAATAACCAGAATACTCCCCAGTGATTGCATACATGTAGACATTAAAAAGTAAAAATTTAGCTAGTGATTAAAGTCAGCAATTCAGTTATTCTGAATTATTTTTCATTTCATTCTGCTCTGATTTTCATTTGAATAATACAATTCCAGGTTTGAATTTATATCAGCTGTTTCCCCAGCATCCTAGTGGAATGTTTCTCACTGTGTGCTCAGTTAATCCCTAAGTGGAATACTTCTTTTTTCTGGACACTTTTGGCTATTTTCCATAAGTTATGAACAGAGCAAAAGTTTTTAAATAATTTAGAGATTGTACAGTAAGCACCTACTATTTTCAGGTACTAAAAGTTATAAAAATGAATAAGGCATAATATGTAAGAATAACACATATGAATAAAATAGAGTAAGTCATGACCTTATTATATTGCCAACAACATAATACAAATAAGACCAATTAAGGTGTCTGCAAGCAAAGAGATATGACTCCATACTTCTTACAGATATGAGAAAATTTTATTTTTTAAAAGTATTTCCATATACTAACCTAAATATCCCACTTTAAAGCCCATAAAATATATGGATTTGGGAAATTATTTCAACACTGGAGCTTGTCCTGAGCTGCACAGATGAGTAGAACTCAGAACCCACTTGCCAAATGGCAGGGCCCCAACACAGTTCACAGCACGAGTACTGCCCTGTGAACCATATTGCATAGAACCTGTTTATTGCCGTGGCTCTGATACACTTCTATGAAGTCTCCTGAAGCCCCTCACACCCTGCTGCAGTGGGCCTCAGGGTACCTAATCAGCCTAGTGGGCCATGAGCGAACATTGGTGCCCTGTGGAGTCACCTTGCTCTCTATTGCAGTTGCTGGTTTTTTCTCAAGGCCTGCATAGTTTTGACGCTGTTGTTTTCTAGTATGCAGCCTTTCAGGTGGAGATTCCACGGCAGTTCTTAAGGGACCTTAGTTCTCTTATTTTAGCACGTTGGCTTCTCCTCAGCGCTCAGGACTCAGAGGTTGGTGGAACTGAGAAACACTGTGAGAGGTTGCGGGAAAGAGACAGTTGAGTGAGAAGAGTCATGCACAGCCTTCTCCTGTGCTTTAAACCATCACTCAGTGGTTGAGCCTTTCAGGTTCATTATGGGTGTTTTCTGCCATGTGCTCATCTTCCTGAAACATAATAGGAATCATATCTTATTCCTGTCTGATTACCAAGCATTTTAGCACAATGCTTGGCATTTTCCATGGGGCAATAAATGAAGACCAACTCCTGTTTTTGTTTTTGTTTTTTAAGTTCTGCTCCTTTTTTTTTTTTCTTCCTACACATTCTTATCTCTAGTTAACACTTAAATTTTGTAATTCTCCAGGCTTCCATTTGGTACTTTTTTGTCTTCTTCTTTATCACCATCTTCCTAATTGACCAAATTCACTTCCATGACTTGAACTGCTACCTATAAGTAATAGATAGCAAGTCTTTAACTGGAGTCTATTTTTTCCCCCAGTCCAGACTTGTATATCTAAATGGCCTGTTGGACTTCTTGATTCATAGTTTCCACAGTCACACTCAGCGTGGTCAAAGTGGAATCTGTAATGCTTGTCTTCACATTACTGCTTTCTCTTGTGTTTATTATTTTTGTGTTTATTATAGTGAATGTCTTCCTGATCGTCTGAACCTGGGAACCTCTTAGTTCTTTGGATTCTTTCATCTCCTATATACCATTAAGGACCAAATCTATGTATTATAAATTCCACTTAAATTCATTCATTCATTCAAATATTCCCATATGCATCAAATTATGGAATGTCACTGTATATCATGTAGTGCTTTAGCAGCTTGAGACACTGGAAAACACCAACATAGTCCACAGGCATACATTTTATTTTCAGAGACAAACAAGAGCTAAGTGAACAAGAATGCATACATATAGATATATAATTTAATTCTAGGAAGAAAAATAAAGCAAAGATGTGGATAGATATTCCAACAGTTATGGAGGAACTGGTTACTAAAAGCTTTTCTGAAAAATAAAGCTTTGAGCAAATATGAAAAAGGACTAAATTCACAGATCTGTGGGGGAAATGTTCAACAAGCAAAGAAAAACTCTTTGTTGGAACAAGATTGACATGTTGAAGGAAGAAAAGAGTAATCACTGAAAGATGAACTCCCCAGGTTGGTAGGTGCCAAATATACTACTGGAGCAGAGCAGATATATAGCTCCAGAAGGAATTCAGAGGCCGAGCCAAAGTGGAAACAATGCCCAGCTGTGGATGTGTCTGGTGGTGAAAGTAAAGTCCAATGCTGTAAAGAACAGTAGTGCATAGGAACCTGGAATGTTAGGTCCATGAATCAAGGTGACCTGGAAGTGGTCAAACAGGAGATGACAAGAATGAACATTGACATTTTAGGAGTTACTGAACTGAAATGGACCAGAATGGGTGAATTTCATTCAGATGACCATTATATATACTACTGTGGGCAAGAATCCCTTAGAAGAAATGGCGTAGCCGTCATAGTGAACAGAAGAGTCCAAAATGCAGTACTTCAGTGCAATCTCAAAAACAACAGAATGATCTCTGTTCATTTCCAAGGCAAACCATTCAGTATCCCAGTAATCCAAGTCAACGTCCCAACAATTAACACCGAAGGAGCTGAAGTTGAACGGTTCTATGAAGATTTACTATGACTGTCTAGAACTAACACCCAGAAAAGATGTCTTTATCATCATAGGGGACTGGGATGCAAAAGTCAGAAGTCAAGAGATCCCTGGAGTAACAGGCAAGTTTCACCTTGCAGTACAAAATGAAGCAGGGCAGAGCCTGACAGAGTTTTGCCAAGAGAATGCACTGGTCATAGCAAATACCCCCTTCCAAAAACACAAAGATGACTCTACACATGGACATCACCAGATGGTCAATACTGAAATCAGATTAATTATATTCTTTGCAGCCAAAGATGGAGAAGCTCTATACAGGCAGAAAAAACAAGACTGGGAGCTGACTGTGGCTCAGATCATGAACTCCCTATTGCCAAATTCAGACTTAAATTGAAAAAGTAGGGGAAATGACTAGACCATTCAGGTAGACCATTCACCATTTGATGACCCAAATCAAATCACTTTCAATTATACAGTGGAAGTGATAGATAGATTCAATGGATTAGATCTGATAGAGTGCCTGAAGAACTATGGGTGGAGGTTCATGACATTGTACAGGAGGCGGTGATCAAAACCATTCCCAAGAAAAAGAAATGCAAAAAGGCAAAATGGTTGTCTGAAGAGGCCTTATAAATATCTGAGAGAAGAAGAGAAGCTAAAAGCAAAGAAGAAAAGGACAAATATACCCATCTGAATGTAGAGTTCCAAAGAATAGCAATGAGAGATAAGAAAGCCTTCCTAAGTGATCAATGCAAAGAAATATAGGAAAACAATAGAATGGAAAGACTAGAGATGTCTTCAAGAAAATTAGAGATACCAAGGGAACATTTCATGCAAAGATGGGCTCAATAAAGGACAGAAATGGTATAGACCTAACAGAAGCAGAAGATATTAGGAAGAGGTGGCAAGAATACACAGAAGAACTATACAAAAAAGATCTTAATGATCCAGATAACCACCATGGTGTGATCACTCACTTAGAGCCAGACATCCTGGAATGTGAAGTCAAGTAGGCCTTAGGAAGCATCACTGCAAGCAAAGCTAATGGAGGTGATGGAAGTCAAGCTGAGCTATTTCATTAAAAGATGATGCTATGAAAGTGCTGCACTCAATACTCAGTGCTGTAGCCACGGGACTGGAAAAGGTCAGTTTTCATTCCAATCCTAAAGAAAGGCAATGCCAGAGAATGTTCAAACTACCACACAATTGCACTCATTTCACACACTAGCAAAGTAATGCTGAATATTCTCCAAGCTAGGCTTCAACAGTACATCAACCAAGAACTTCCAGATGTTCAAGCTAGATTTAGAAAAGGCAAAGGAAGCAGAGATCAAATGGCCAACATCCATTGCCTCATAGAAAAAGCGAGAGAATTCCAGAAAGACTTCTAGTTCTGCTATGCTAAAGCCTTTGACAGTGTGGATCACAACAAACTGTGGAAAATTCTTAAGGAAATGGAAACACCAGACCACCTTACCTGCCTCTTGAGAAACCTATATGCAAGTCAAGGAGCAACAGTTAGAACCAGACATGGAACAATGGATTGGTTCCAAATCAGAAAAGGAGTACGTCAAGGCTGTTTATTGTCACTCTGCTTATTTAACTTATATGCAGTGTACATCATGCAAAATGCCAGGGTGGGTGAAGCACAAGCCAGAATCAAAATTGCTGGGAGAAATATCAATAACCTCAGATATGCAGTTGACACCACCCTTATGGCAGAAAGCGAAGAGGAACCAAAAGAGGAACTAAAGAGCCTCCTGATGAAGGTGAAAGAGGAAATTGAAAAAGCTGGCTTAAAACTCAACATTCAGAAAACTAAGATAATGGCATCCTGTCATCACTTCATGGCAAATAGATGGGGAAACAATGGAAACAGTGACAGACTTTATTTTCTTGGGCTCCAAAATCACCGCAGATGGTGACTGGAGCCATGAAATTAAAAGACACTTACTCCTTTCAAGAAAAGCTATGACCAACCTAGAAAGCATATTAAAAAGCAGAGACATTACTTTGCTAACAAAGATCCGTACAGTCAAAGTTATGGTTTTTCCAGTAGTCATGTGTGGATGTGAGAGTTGGATCATAAAGAAGGCCAAGTATGTATGTATGTGTGTGTGTATATATATATATATATATATGTTTTTTGGTTAAGGAATACATGTAATTAAGCACACACCTCAATTAAAATTTACTTCTATTCAAAGAAAAAAAAAAAGAATTGATGCTTTTGAATTGTAGTATTGGAGAAGACTCTTGAGAGTTCTTTGGACTGCCAGGAGATCAAACCAGACTATCCTAAAGGAAATCAATCCTGAATTATTCATTGGAAGGACTGATGCTAAAGCTGAAGCTCCAATATTTTGGTCACCTGATGCAAATAGCCGACTCATCAGAAAAGACCCTGTTGATGAGAACGATTGAGGGCAGGAGGAGAAGGCGATGACAAAGGATGAGATGGTTGGATGGCATCACTGACTCAATGTACATGAGTTTGAGCAAGCTCCAGGAGATGGTGACAGACAGGGAAGCCTGGCATGCTGCAATCCATGGGTCACAAAGAGCTTGACACGACTCAGCAACTGAACAACAACAGCAAATAACAGAATGTAAGTAATTTTTGAGAGGTGAACTAAGGTCAGAATATGTAGTGTCTTCATGGATTTTAGATTTCATTTTTTATAGAAAGCTATTAAAATTTTATAAAATTAAAATAAACTGACATGATTCCCCAAATTTTTAACTCTAGTGATGTTCTGGTAAATATTTAAGAACTAGATCTTTCTTGGCAAGGAAGGAGAGCATTTGCTACTGTCTACCCAGGTCACTCAGTAGTAAAGAATCCACCTGCCAATCAGGAGACCTGGGTTCAATCCCTGAATTTGGAGAAGGAAATGGCAAGCCTAGAGAAGGAAATAGCAAGCCATTCCAGTATTCTTACCTAGGAAATCCCATGGACAGAGGAGCCTGGTGAGCTACAGTCCAAGGGATGGCAAAGAGTTTGTGTTATTCCCTAACAATTAATTGCTCAGACTCTCTGAAGTTCCATATTAACCCTCATATCAGTTCAGTTCAGTCGCTCAGTTGTATCCGACTCTTAGCAGCCCCATGGACTGCTGCACACCAGGCCTCACTGTCCATCACCTGCTCCTCGAGTTTACTCAAACTCATGTCCATTGAGTCGGTGATGCCATCCAACCAACTCATCCTCTGTTGTCCCCTTCTCCTCCTGCCTTCAATCTTTCCCAGCATCAGGGTCTTTCCAAATGAGTCAGTTCTTCGCATCAGGTGCCCAAAGAATTGAAGTTTCTGCTTCAGTATCAGTCCTTCTAATGAACATTCAGGACTGGTTTCCTTCAGGATGGACTGGTTGGATCTCCTTGCAGTCCTAGGGACTCTCAAGAGTCTTCAACACCACAGTCCAAAAGCATCAATTCTTCGGCGCTCAGCTTTCTTTATAGTCCAACTCTCACATCCATACATGACTACTGGAAAAACCATAGCTTTGTCTAGACGGACCTTTGTTGGTAAAGTAATGTCTCTGGTTTTTAATGCAGTCTTTATCTACTAGTACAGATAAACCAAAAGGATATACATTATTGCTATGATGAACTATAGCATTGTATTTATTGATATTTTGGGGCTTCACTGATAGCTCAGTTGGTAAAGAATCTGCCTGCAATGCAGGAGACCCCAGTTCAATATTTTTATTTAATGAGTTATTTTCAGCATAACTTACTATACTTTTTAAAGCATGATTTCCTTTAGTTCTTTGAACATATCTGCAACATTTGGGCCTTCTCTCTGCTATGTTTCCCTGTTGTTTTCTGTATATCTCATTTTTTGTTGTTAAAGACTATTTTAGATCACAAATTGAAGCAACTCTGGATACTGATTCTCTCTCCTTGCTAGGACTGATTGCTATTTGCTTATTTGTTTTGTGATTTGGCTAGACTAATGTAGTCAAGTCTTTCTCTCTCTGTAAAGTCTGATAGTTCTCCTAAGAGGGCTGTTCCTTGGGCTGTACAAAATCACCTTGGTTTGAAAGTGGTTTTAGCAGGGCTTTCTTTAGCTCTCTCTCTCTGATCAGCTGTCTGCCTCAATCAGTATCACCCACAGATGTTAGGCTTCACTAACTGTTAGCTGATTGCTCTATTGTCTTTTACAATGACCTAAAGCAAAAATTGTTCCACAATCTGATTCAATTAAATACAAGGCCCTTTGTAGGAAAAGTTTCTGAGGCTTCTGCTGACTTCCTGAGGACTCTTCAGCAATCTGTTTCGCTCTCTCTTGCAAGCTAGCTGACCTGTGGTTTAGCTTGTTGCTTTAAGGGAGCTGCCAGGCCCCTTTTAACTGCATACCACCAGAATCTCCATCACTTTCCTGGTAACCCAGTGGTAAAGAAATTGAAGAGAAGAGGTCACTGTCCGCTCACCTATTTCTCAGCAAAATTTTGTGGTTTAAAATAAGATGTCTGTCTCGATATTCTCGGAACATAAACTGCGTTTTCCTCTATGATTGAGAAAAGAAAGGAATAAGGAGATGAAATAGAAAACGTTTCTATTTTTTCCACATGTATGTAAAGAATTGGTGAGGCACCAAAAAAAAATGCATACAACAGAAATACAGTACTACAAATTCAAACTATGAATATCCAATATAGAGTACAGTCTCAAGGACAAATGCTAATTCAGTTTCTAGCTCCGTTACTCAGTTTGAGTTTGAGGTCATGTTCTCAACCACTCAGACTCAATTTCTTCATACTGTGAAATGAAATATTTCTTGCCATATCCGTGGGTAAGAAATGTCACAGCCATCAGTGATTTCAGGGCTCCAAACGTGAATGAGGGCTCCCAAAAGGGAACACAATGCCTGCGATCCAGATCCAGCAGATGCCGCCATCCCGCACAGTGACTGCTCATGAGCTTGGGGGAATGCAAGAAGCAGCCATCCACCACATCTACCACTCCTTACGGTGAACATGGAATGAAGGAGGTAAACAAGAAACAGAATCTGGCACCCCATAGCTGAGGTGCATATGAAAGGAATGAGCTCAGTGAGGCCAGAGGCTTGCATCTTCCCATACACGGAAGAATGCTAAATTCCTTAGCTTGATATCTGGTTTTCCTTCCTTAACAATAATCTCTGACATTCAGACTGCCTGCCTTCTTTGTTACAAACTCTTATATAGCCTAACACCCTCTCCAGCCTCCTCGGGGCTACTGAGGTGCTGCCTCTGGAGTTTGGAGTCCTTAACATTCCCACCCAGTAGAATAACTCTCTACTTTCAGGTCGTGACTAATTTTTTATTCTACAAATATGTACAGTTGGAACATTAACATCTAGAGGAAGAAGTGAAGCAAGAATATGACCTAAACCAATTCTCCACTGAGCTGACCATCATGTGAAATACAGCTCAGGAAGCATGTATCAGCCTAGAAACATATTGAGAAATCCATCTTCTGTTGTTAAATGTATATGAACTTCCTTGTAAGTAGAATAATTTCTATTTTATATCTGAATAATATGAATTCTGTTTCCACAAATAATCTGTGTAAGGCATATTTTTATTTAACATATATGACATATTTATTTTAGAAAATGGAATACTTTTAATGTGGTCCTGTTTTTCTTTTTTAATTCAGCATTCAATTGTTTTTTCCCCAACTATATCAAGGCCCTACTATGCATATAGCACTCTAAGAGGCATTAACACAACCTCAGCATGTTTATGGTATCCACCTGCAAGGAAATCAATTTTTTACAGACTAGATCTGGTCCTCTGAAAGACAGACACTTCTGGTTTTGTTTAAATACAGCTTTAACTAGCATGACATAATACTTGAAACTCTTTGTTGGCCATCTTTTGTAAAAAATCTTTCTGGTAAGCTGTCCATTTCAAATTTTACATGCATGTTTTAAGTCATTTGGTTTTGAGTTAATTATATTTGAGTCTTCATTAAAATGAAATCTTTAAAGGTGTTAAATTTCATGGATGACCATTTAAAAACATCCATAAATCTAGCACTTATATACATATGGATGAGTTTGATAAACTGGTGTTATATTTGGGGGTTTTATGCAGGATTTAAGGTTCTAAAGTTTGTTACATTTAAAATAATGCATAAAATAATTTGACAGGTCATAATAGAATAGTATTTTTGAGATAAGAATTTATGTCCCTTATTTCTCCAGTATGCCTTCTTTTCTTTGGTCTTTCAAAAATGAGTAGTTGGTCTGTGCTCATTGCTCCCAGGAAGGGACATGGCAAGGTAGATAAAAGCCTTGAGGAATTACTGTGTTCCCCACCCTCCAACCCAAACTTAAGTCCTTTGTCCTATATGAAAAAGTAAATGTCTTCGGGGGCCAAGACAAGTCCTATAAAACATTCAAAGAAGCAACTGTAAGAGAAGCAGCAGTGAAGCTCACTGATGAATGGGAACCAAAACTCACCTCAGTTTCCAGAAGTGCTGCCAACTAGAGAGCATGAACTAGAGAAGCTGAGTTTCTTCTTAGGTGAGCAACTCTGACTCAGCACTGGTTTTTTGTGATACAGGACTGAGTGTCTTCTGAATCCCAATTTTTTAAATTTCTGGTGAAAACTAGAAATCCAGATTTTAAAGTTTTGGCAACTATTAAAAAAAAATTTTTTTTTAAGTAAATCTGTGTAAAAAAATAATTTACATGTCAAAGAGTGAAGACATTTGGGGTTGATTTTTTCTGATTGGTTGTGAATTTGCCACATTATTTTTGGTTTTAGAGAAACAGAGATTAGGGATGAGATAACTTTGGAAAATATTTTCAGGAAAAATATTTTCCTGTTTTATCAAACCCATTTTGTTCATATTAGAAGAGTCTGGGATGCTGTGTGAAGAGAAACAGATAGAAGGCAGTGAAAATATAAAAGTACGTGGATCTCCCCAGAAGGGGCCACATGCACTGAGAAGGTGGAAACCCTCCAGACAAGGAATGGTTTTGTGACTCTGAAGTGTGACGACAGAAAGACTCTCATATAGTTCTCATGAACTTCTGGGCTCTCTGCCATGTTGTACAATACTGACTAGATTCCAGGATCCCTGAAGTTGGCACAGATAAGGCAGGCATGAGACATAGGAGAAAAAGACCCTGGGAAAGAGATGCGTGGCTGACAGAGACAGATGAGAACATGCCTTCCTCCTCAGGAAGCCTAAGCATTCCATAACCTCCTTTTCTCAGCTCATCTTTGCCTTTTTTCTCTTAAGTACATCCACTAGAAATTTTACTGAGGAAACTAAGGTAAACGTTTCATAGCAGTGCAGCAGGATTAGGGGCTCAAATTAGTTATAGCAAAATAAAGTTATATTTTTGTACACCTGAATTTAAGTGTGTTACCCCTTGAGATAAATATTTATCCTTTGTTGCTTTTATTGACTGTAGTTTTTGTATCTCTCTCCCTACATGTACAACTACTCCGGCTAGGTTGTTCATTCTAGGATACATATGTAGATTCATGACACTTTGAAAGACATCTGCACTCAGATAAGAAAAGTCCACATAATGTGATAATGGTAAAAGTACAAATTCAAAAACAAAACTTTGATAGGGGATGAAGGAGTCTTTGGGCCTAGAAAAGAAAACAAGGGTCTCAAAGGCCCTTGCTGAATCATCTAACTTCAGAGAAAAGATCAGGTCCTTCCCTGATGCTCCAGGCCAGTTGCATCTACCTGGGACTTATCAACGCCTGTCCAGAAACCTTCCACCGCCTATATCTGCCAGGGATCTATTACCCCCTGCCCAGAGGACTTATCACCCCAAAAGCTCCCACCCCCTGCTCACCTACAAATGCCATCTCAACTAAAGAATACCCAAAACATCCTGCCTGACTAATGTTTCCTTTATTGCTTTCACAAACCTCCCTTTAAATATGTAGCCTCCCTGATGATCCCTCTCACGCTCAGCCTGGTCATTAGGCTGACTGTCGCCCCTCCTTGCCGGAATAAAGGTAACCTACTTCCGTTGAGGTCATCCCTCCTTCTTTTATGCCTCAGCCTGAACTACACCTTACAGGGGATCTGAACAAAATTTGAGAAATTAACACAAGGAAGACTTCTTATGAAAAACTGTGTCTACATATATTATAAATATGTACTGGAAGTCAAAAAAAGTGAAACATTAAAAAAAAAACAACTAATCACAAATGTCAAAAAGATAGGAATACCAGGCCACCTTACCTGCCTCCTGAGAAACCTGTATGCAGGTCAAGAAGCAACAGTTAGAACTGGGCATGGAACAAGAAAGAGAATGGTTCCAAATCAGGAACGGAGTACGTCAAAGTTGTATATTGTCATCCTGCAAATTTAATTTATATACAAATACATCATGCAAAATGCCAGATTGAATGAAGGACAAACTGGAATCAAGATTGCCAGGAGAAATATCAATAACCTCAGATATGCAGATGACACCATCCTTATGGCAGAAAGCAAAGAAGAACTAAGAAACTCTTGATGAAGGTGAAAGAGAAGAGTGAAAAAGCTGGCTTAAAACTCAACATTTGAAAACTGAAGATCATGGCATCCAGTTCCATCACTTCATGGCAAATAGATGGAAAACAATGGAAACAGTGACAGACTTTATTTTCTTGGGCTCCAAAATCACTGCAGATGGTGACTTCAGCCATGACATTAAAAGACACTTGCTCCTTGGAAGAAAAGATATGACAAACCTAGATAGCATATTAAAAAGCAGAGACATTACTTTGCTGACAAAGGTCCATATAGGCAAAGCTATGGTTTTACCAGTACTTATGTATGGATGTGAGTGTTGGACCACAAAGAAGGCTGAGTGCTGAAGAATTGATACTTTTGAACTGTGGAGTTGGAGAAGACTCTTGAGAGTCCCTTGGACAGCAAGGAGATCAAACCAGTCAATCCTAAAGGCTATCAACCTTGAATATTCATTGGAAGGACTGATGCTGAAGCTGAAGCTCCAATACTTTGGCCACCTGATGGGAAGATCTGACTCACTGGAAAAGGCCCTGATGCTGGGAAAGATTGAAGGCGGGAAGAGAAGTGGACAACAGAGGATGAGATGGTTGGATGGCATCACCTGGCTCAATGAACATGAATTTGAGCAAGGTCAGGGAGATAGTGAGGGACAGGAAGGTCTGATGTGCTGCAGTCCATAGGGTTGCAAAGCATTGGACATGACTGAATGATTGAACAACAACAAAACACAAATGTAGAAGGCTCTCAGCATTTCTTGTCTTTTTGCAAAGACTGATAGTGGTCTGAGGGATACTATATTTTATATTTTTTCAAGTAGTCCTAAGTTTTCAATAATTGTTTTTATAATCTGCCCAAACTTTCATATAAGTTGATAGAAATGTTTGTTTTTGCAAAAGCTTTTAGAAAGTTTGGATAATCTGGATGCATAATAATCAGTTATTAATACACAAATATTAGAAGTGAAGTCACTCAGTCGTGTCTGACTCTTTTCGACCCCATGGACTGTAGCCTGCCAGGCTTCTCCATCCACTGGATTTTCCAGGCAAGAATACTGGAGTGGGTTGCCATTTCCTTTTCCAGGGGATCTTCCCAACCCAGGGATTGAACCAGGGTCTTCCTCATTACACGCAGACTCCTTAACCTCTGAGCCACCAGGGAAGTACCACACAAATATTAGATGGCACTAATTTATAGACTTGGCATTATACTATTAGTAGAAGTCTTGGAATTATCAACTATATATAACACATGGGATTTGCCCACAAGAAATGTACTTCTGTTTTCTTTTAGTTGTAATTAACATATATGTATTCTCTACTGAACCTAGATAGTATATTAAAAAGCAGAGACACCCATTGGAAGTGGGTTCAGCTTCAACCCACTGATGTTGAAGCTGAAACTCCTATACTTTGGCCACCTGATGAGAAGAACTGACTCATTTGGAAAGATTCTGATGCTGGTCATAACAAACATCCTCTTCCAACAACACAAGAGAAGACTCTACACATGGACATCACCAGATGGTCAAAACCGAAATCAGATTGATTATATTCTTTGCAGCCAAAGATGGAGAAGCTCTATACAGTCAGCAAAACCAAGACAGGGAGCTGACTGTGGCTCAGATCATGAACTCCTTATTGCCAAATTCAGACTGAAATTGAATAAAGTGAGGAAAACCATAAACCATTCAGGTATGACCTAAATCAAATCCCTTTTGACTATACAGTGGAAGTGAGAAATAGATTTAAGGGACTAGATCTGATAGACAGACTGTCTGATGAACTATGGACAGATGTTCATGACATTGTACAGGGAACAGGAATCAAGACCATCCCTAAGAAAAAGAAATGCAAAAAAGCAAAATGGCTGTATTGAGAGGCCTTACAAATAGCTGTGAAAAGAAGAGGAGCGAAAAAGCAAAGGAGAAAAGGAAAGATATTCTCATTTGAATGCCGAGTTCCAAAGAATAGCAAGAAGAGATAAGAAAGCCTTCCTCAGTGATCAATGCAAAGAAATAGAGGAAAACAATAGAATGGGAAAGACTAGAAATTTCTTCAAGAAAATTAAAGATACCAAGGGACTATTTCATGCAAAATGGGATCAATAAAGGAGAAATGGTAGGCACTTAACAGAAGCAGAAGATAGTAAGAAGATGTGGCAAGAATACACAGAAGAACTGTACAAAAGAGATCTTCACGACCAAGATAATCACAAAGGTGTGATCACTCACCTAGAGCCAGACATCCTGGAATGTAAAGTCAAGTGGGCCTTAGGAAGCATCACTACAAACAAAGCTAGTGGAGGTGATGGAATTCCAGTTGAGCTATTCCAAATCCTGAAAGATGATGCTGTGAAAGTGCTGCACTCAATATGCCAGAATATTTGGAAAACTCAGCAGTGGCCACAGGACTGGAAAAGGTCAGTTTTCATTCGAATTCCAAAGAAAGGCAATGCCAAAGAATGCTCAAACTACCACACAATTGCACTCATCTCACACACTAGTAAAGTAGTGCTCAAAATTCTCCAAGCCAGGCTTCAGCAATATGTGAACCGTGAACTTCCAGATGTTCAAGCTGGTTTTAGAAAAGGCAGAGGAACCAGAGATCAAATTGCCAAAATCCACTGGATCATGGAAAAAGCAAGCAAGTTCCAGAAAAACATCTATTTCTGCTTTATTGACTATGCCAAGGCCTTTGACTGTGTGGATCACAAGAAACTGTGGAAAATTCTGAAAGAGTTGGGAATACCAGACCACCTGACATGCCTCTTGAGAAACCTGTATGTAGGTCAGGAAGCAACAGTTAGAACTGGACATGAAATAACCGACTGATTCAAAATAGGAAAAGGAGTACATCAAGGCTGTATATTGTCACCCTGCTTATTTAACTTATACACAGAGTACATCATGAGAAATGCTGGGCTGGAGGAAGCACAAGCTGGAATCAAGATTGCCAGGAGAAATATCAATAACCAATATCAATATGCAGATGACAGAACACAATATGGCAGAAAGTGAAGAGGAACTAAAGGGTCTCTTGATGAAAGTGAAAGAAGAGAGTGAAAAGGTTGGCTTAAAGCTCAACATTCAGAAAACAAAGATCATGGCATCCAGTCCCATCACTTCATGGGAAATAGATGGGGAAATAGTGGAAACAGTGTCAGACTTTATTTTTTGGGGCTCCAAAATCACTGCAGATGGTGACTGCAGCCATGAAATTAAAAGACGCTTACTCCTTGGAAGGAATGTTTTGACCAACCTAGACAGCATATCAAAAAGCAGAGACATCACTTTGTCAACAAGGTCTGTCTAGTCAAGGCTATGGTTTTTCCAGTAGTCATGTATGGATGTGAGAGTTGGACTATAAAGAAAGCTGAGTGCCAAAGAATTGATGCCTTTCAACTGTGGTGGTTGGAGAAGACTCTTGAGAGTCCCTTGGAGTGCAAGGAGATCCAACAAGTCCATCCTAAAGGAGTTCATTGGAAGGACTGATGTTGGAGCAGAAACTCCAATACTTTGGCCACCTGATGCGAACAGCTGACTCATTTGAAATGACCCTGATGCTGAGAAAGATTAAGGGCAGAAGGAGAAGGGGACGACAGAGGATGAGATGGTTGGATGGCATCTCTGAGTCAATGAACATGAGTTTGAGTGAACTCCAGGAGTTGGTGATGGACAGGGAGGCCTGGCATGCTGCAGTCTATGGGGTCTCAAAGAGTCGGACACAACTGAGTGACTGAACTGAACAGAACTGATTCTCTACTGTGAAATACAGACATTATGGTAAACTGATGTATATTACCTCTGTGAAATTTATGAAACATTAGCAATAACAGCACTAGTGAAATTTGTCATTACCCGTAGAAAGTGAAGAAATTTTTTCCCTTGATCAATTTTCTCAGCATAATTTATTAGACATACACTTGTTTTACATTGCTTTATGACACTTCTTTATCGTATTCAGTTTAGTTCAGTCCCTCAGTCGTGTCTGACTCTTTGGGACCCCTTGAATCACATGACGCCTAGCCTCCCTGTCCATCACCAACTCCCGGAGTTCGCCCAAACTCATGTGCATCAAGTCGGTGATGCCATCCAGCCATCTCATGCGTTTCCATCCCCTTCTCCTTCTGCCCTCAATCCCTAACAGCATTGGGGTCTTTTCCAATGAGTCAACTCTGCTCATGAGGTGGCCAAAGTATTGGAGTTTCAGCCTCAGCGTCATTCCTTCCAATGAACACCCAGGACTGGTCTCCTTTAGAATGGACTGGTTGGATCTCCTTGCAGTCCAAGGGAATCCCAAGAGTCTTCTTCAACACCACAGTTTAAAAGCATCAATTCTTCAGTGCTCAGCTTTCTTCAGAGTTCAACTCTCACATCTATACATGACCACTGGAGAAACCATAGCCTTGTCATGACAGTCCTTTGTTGCCAAAGTAATATCTCTGCTTTTTAATATGCTATCTAAGTTATCATATTACATACACACATATTCCACTTGGTAATCTGTTCTTTCATTGATCATTTTTCTTTGCACAAAGCTCATGATGTTTGTATTATTACTGGTCTAATTGTTTTAAAATATGCTCCTCTTTCATAATTCTTAAATATTAACATAGGTTTTTTCAATATTAATTGCAGGTGTCCTTGATATATTATTCTGATTGTATTTAATATAAAATGATATTCTTTAGGTTCTTCCAAATATAAATAATCTACAACATAACTCCAATCACATTATATTTATCAGCAGCAACAGCAAAAACAATGGATAAAATGGGTATAGCGTTTAAAATGCAGAATCTTTTGACCATCTGTAGGAAGAATGAAGAACTTGTAATTTTTTTCTTTGGTGGTGGTCAAATAAAAAAATAATAATCTATGGCTCCAAGATACTAAATTTTGCTGACTCCACAGAGTTACTACTCTTTAGCTTGTTACCAAGGAATCACTTAAGTCTATGTGGTACTTGGTTCACTGAGTCATCCAGTTTACCTGATTCCTAAAGCAGAAGTATCCAGACAGAGAATGAGGCAGAGTGAAAATCTGATGCTCTACATGGAGTCAAAGCCAAGCCTTGAAGCTGCACTGTCTTCATTGTTATTTAAAAATGAGCTCACAGCAAGGCTAACAGTAAAGGCTGCCAAGGAGGAGTTTGGCTTGTCTTACACCAAACTAAACTTCTATACTCTGCCTCAACATGTAGGTTCATTCTATTGAAATCAATTTCAGGTGGATGTTTCTGAGATTAGACTGATGATATAAGCTTTTAAAAGACAGAAATCCTATGCTTATTTTGTGGCTAAAACTAATGCTCAGAAAATGGATTCACAGTTTTTACACCAAAAGCAATTGATCTTTGTAACTAAACATCTGGCAAACCCTAAAAAAAAAAAAAAAAAAAAGTTAAGTAATGCTGGATCACATACAGGCAAGGAAAATAGCTGCTTCCCTCTGAATTTTACTGATTAAAAAAGTTGCCAAAGTGATTGAATTAATAGACGTATCTTTAGTTTGCCTGTGAGTAAATTAAAGTGTTTATCATGAAGATGATAATTAGATTAGGACAATAAAATTCCAGAATAGGAATTTTCTGCATAGTAGGTTTATTCCTTAATTTACATGACCACTTAGCTTAATGATTCTTTTCTCCCTTATAATGAGGTTTAGGTACTTGTCTTTTTATTTTAACTATAAGTCAAGATGTTTAGCCTAGTGACATAATGTTTAATGTAGTTGTCTTTATGACAAAGATATTGTTGCATTTAATAGTTTATGTTTTTGGGGGTAGTTTTTTTAAAGAATTTTTTGATGTGGACCATTTTTGAAGCCTTTATTGAATATGTTACAATATTGCTTCTATTTTATGCTTTGGTTTTTTGGCTTGCGTATGTGGGATCTTAGCTCCCTAAAAGTGAAAGTCGCTCAGTCGTGTCCGACTCTTTGTGACCCCATGGACTATACAGTCTGTGGAATTCTCCAGGTCAGAATACTGGAGTGGGTAGCTGTTCCCTTCTCCAGGGGATTGTCCCAACCCAGGGATTGAACCCAAGTCTCCTGCATTGCAGGCAGATTGTTTACCAGCTGAGCCACAAGGGAAGCCCAAGAACACTGGAGTGGGTAGCTTATCTTTTCTCCAGCAGATCTTCCTGACCTCGGAATCCAACCAGGGTCTCCTACATTGCAGGTGGATTCTTTACCAAGTAAGCCATCAGGGAAGCCCTTCTGTTCAGTTCAGTCGCTCAGTTGTGTCCGATTCTTTGCGACCCCATGAGTTGCAGCACGCCAGGCCTCCCTGTCCATCACCAACTTCCAGAGTTCACTCAAACTCACATCCATCGAGTCAGTGATGCCATCCAGCCATCTCATCCTCTATCCTCCCCTTCTCCTCCTGCCCCCAATCCCTCCCAGCATCAAAGTCTTTTCCAATGAGTCAACTCTTCGTATGAGGTGGCCAAAGTACTGGAGTTTCAGCTTCAGCATCATTCCTTCCAAAGAACACCCAGGACTGATCTCCTTTTGAATGGACTTGTTGGATCTCCTTGCAGTCCAAGGGACTCTCTAGAGCCTTCTCCAACACCACAGTTCAAAAGCATCAATTCTTCAGCACTCAGCTTTCTTCACAGTCCAACTCTCACATCCATACATGACCACTGGAAAAACCATAGCCTTGACTAGACGGACCTTTGTTGGCAAAGTGATGTCTCTGCTTTTGAATATGCTATCTAGGTTGGTCATAACTTTCTTTCCAAGGAGTAAGCGTCTTTTAATTTCATGGCTGCAGTCACCATCGGCAGTGATTTTGGAGCCCAGAAAAATAAAGTCTGACCCTGTTTCCACTGTTTCCCCATCTATTTCCCATGAAGTGATGGGACCAGATGCTATAATCTTCGTTTTCTGAATGTAGAGCTTTAAGCCAACTTTTTCACTCTCCTCTTTCACTTTCATCAAGAGGCTCTTTAGTTCCTCTTCACTTTCTGCCATAAGGGTGGTGTCATCTGCATATCTGAGGTTATTGATATTTCTCCCAGCAATTAACAGAGATCAAACCAGCACCTCCTGCACTGGAAGGCAAAGTCAACCACTTGACCATCAGGGAATTCCATAGGGCAATTTTAGGATTGCAACAAAGTTAAGAGGGAAGTACAGAAATTTTCTATTATACCCCATGTTCCCACACATTATCAACACTTTTATCAAGAATGAAGATACATTTTTACCAAGAATGAAGATATTACTGTATTTATATCACTTTAGCCTATATGTTTATAAATGTGTGCTAAATATTAAGTTTAAAATAAAAATAAAATTTTGACCTAAATCATGAAAATATAGAACTTACTGGACTACATTTATGGAACTTATTCAATGAAGGAAAGTTCTGACTTTGATTGTTAGAACAATTACAATTAAAAACTTTTTTATTTTGAATGAGGGTAGGGGATAATTCTTTGGTCCTAATAAATAAGATTCAATCTTTCAATATTTTATTCTTTCCTTTTTTTTTTTTTTTTTGCTATTTCAGAAGTAAAAAACATTTGAATGTGCTAATTTTAGTGCAGAATTACCTGTGCACTTTTTTAGTTTGTTTAAAATATATGTTTTAGTATGTTTAAAAATGTATGAACCTGAAATTTAGGGCAATCAGTATATAATCCATATGGGATTCTCCTCTCAAATTTTGTTTGTGTGTGTGTGTGTGTGTGTGTAATGCTCTCATATACTCTTTTCTCTTTTGGCATTTATGAGTACTATTATTGTAATAAAAAACAATAGCAAGATTTAGTACTGATTCTGAGAATCTGAACTGAGAATATGTCTTTTTATTTTTTGGCACTTTGCCACACATGTTCAAATGTATTTTTGAACGCTTAAAATCATTCTAATAATGAAGACTAAAATGACGAAAACTTTGAAAAAACTAAAATGTTTTTTCAAACATTTCCATTGCTTATAAAAATAAAAAGAATATTTAAAAATTAAGGGAGCTTTATAACATGGACTGAGGCTTTAGGAAAACAGAACTATATAAAACATAAATAACTAAGATATATTTGTTAGAATCTCTGTTGTAGTCTTGAAAATGTCTATACTTTGATCAGTTATTGAATCTAAAAAATAATATTCATGTTTAAATGTGGAGTAATTTGTGAGAATGGTACATTCATTGAGTAGTTTATCTAACAGAAATAGTAAATTTTCACAAATTCAAATATTTCTTTAATATTCCAGTCATCATTTTTATGTTTATTATACCATGTAAGGGATTTGGTATACAGCAATGAGTTACAACAAAGAAATTGGCATTAGCTTGTATCCTGATGTGCAATTTTATCAGAAATGCACTCTATCCAAGATCTAATACCCACATCATGTCTTTACTTAATTGGTTCTATGGCAATAAATAGAACTGTAAAGATATAAATCCCACCTTGTGATAGATATGATTCAACGTGAAACAGCGTGTGTTAGTTGCTCAGTCGTGTCTGACTCTTTTCGACTCTATGATGGAGTGTAGATCACCAGGCTCCTCTGTCCGTGTCATTTCTCAGGCAAGAATCCTGGAGTGGGTACCCATTCCCTTCTCCAGGGGATCTTCCTGACCCAGCGATCTAACCTGGGTCTCCTGCGTTGCTTACAGCTTCTCTACCATGTGAGCCACCAGGGAAGCCAAAAATATGTTAGTGCAAATGGGAAGATAATTCTATCAAATAAAGCCTAGAAAAAAAGAGAAATGTTGTAATCCTGCTTTTCAGTGGCCAAAGTACTTGGGGCAATTTTGTGTAAATAATAATGATAAAGTATTTTTGAAACCAGTTACACTGTTGAACACATTGTATACTGAATATATACCTCGTGTCATTATTTTTCCAATAATGAAGCTATGCTCAGAAAAGTTACGTTTCTTCAAAAGTCAAAGGAATTAGCAAGTAGTGGATCCAAGATTCAAAGTCAAGTTTAATTATGATGATTGTGAAAATAATAAAGTTAATAATTATATGCATTTTAAATGTTATAAAGTTATATAATTATTGTATTTCACAAAATAATTGACCAAAGAAACATCTCATAGCATAAAGTGAGGCAGAATTATCCATGTTTAAACTTATTTTAAGTTTACTATATAACACACTTCAGAATTAGTGGATAGTTTTGAAGAGTGTTGAGAAGTATTCATATTATTTTGTTAAAACTAATGGTTCTCATTTGTCTTCCCATATGGGCTACCCAGGTGGCAAAGACCCTGCCTGCCAATTCAGAAGACATAAGGTATGTGGGTTCAATCCCTGGGTCAGGAAGATCCCCTGGAGAAGGGCATGCCAACTTGCTCTGGTACAGAAGATATATTCAGCCTCTCCTCTGTCCTCCATCTGCTCAAAATTTGAACTTAATAATTGAACAAACCATACCTTAATTAAGATAAATTTTACAAGATATAAAAATAATCCTGAAAATATCATCAGATTTTCTCAAAAATTTTTTTTGGCAAAATCACTTCAAATATATATATTGACTTTTTTTAGACACATTTGGGAAATTCTAACATTGTGCTTCAGATGCTATTGTGTTTTTTCCTACCATATTTAACTGCTTGTGAATTATAATTTATTGGCCGAAAATTTGTCAGTAGACTTATTATTATTATTTAGATTATGTAGATATCTATTTGATAATTCCAGACTCTGAGCTGAAAGATTTTTCTCTAAACCAAGATACAAAAAATTTCAGAAAATTTTCTCTTTCTCTCCAAAATGGAAAACCCAGATATGGGACTCTTAACTGATAATTAGTTCATTGTACATTTATGTGTTCAGTTCAGTCACTCAGTCATGTCTGACTCTTTGCAACCCCATGAATTGCAGCATGCCAGGCCTCCCTGTCCATCACCAACTCCCGGAGTTCACCCAAACTCACATCCATTGAGTCCATGATGCCATCCAGCCATCTGATCCTCTGTCGTCCCCTTCTCCTCCTGCCCCCAATCCCTGCCAGCATCAGAGTCTTTTCCAATGAGTCAACTCTTCGCATGAGGTGGCCAAAGGATTGGAGTTTCAGCTTTAGTGTCATTCCTTCCAAAGAACACCCAGGGCTGATTTCCTTTAGAATGGACTGGTTGGATCTCCTTACAGTTCATGGGACTCTCAAGAGTCTTCTCCAACACCACAGTTCAAAAGCATCAATTCTTCAGCGCTCAGCTTTCTTCACAGTCCTACTCTCACATCCATACATGACTAGTGGAAAAACCACAGCCTTGACTAGATGGACCTTTGTTGGCAAAGTAATGTCTCTGCTTTTGAATATGCTATCTAGGTTGGTCATAACTTTCCTTCCAAGGAGTAAGTGTCTTTTCATTTCATGGCTGCAGTCACCATCTGTACTGATTTTGGAGCCCAGAAAAATAAAGTCTGACCCTGTTTCCACTGTTTCCCCATCTATTTCCCATGAAGTGATGAGACCAGATGCCGTGATCTTCGTTTTCTGAATGTAGAGCTTTAAGCCAACTTTTTCACTTTCCTCTTTCACTTTCATCAAGAGGCTCTTTAGTTCCTCTTCACTTTCTGCCATAAGGGTGGTGTCATCTGCATATCTGAGGTTATTGATATTTCTCCCGGCAATCTTGATTCCAGCTTGTGCTTCTTCCAGCCCAGCGTTTCTCATTATGTACTCTGAATATAAGTTAAATAAGCAAGGTGACAATATACAGCCTTGACGTACTCCTTAACACAATACATCAATCTTATGCATCTCTTTCCAACTTAAGTGGCTTTTCATTGTTAGCTTGAGATCCCCAAATCTTACAAATCAGAGCTTTTTTTTCCCTCTCCCAATCTTAGAGCCAGCTATTAATATTTACCAGTAGACCTCTCATTTTGAATCTACTTTAGTCATTCCATGATATAGTGAAGCTGATAACTGGAACTTGCATTTCAGTGAAAGTACCAAGGAAATATGATAGGGACTCTTCAGATCTGGTTATTCATCCTTTTCCTAGGCTATAGTCTGACTTCTTAGTAAGCCCCTATTTTCTAAACTGTAGCAAAAATGTATGTATCTTAAATGGTATTTTATAACAGAAGGAGAGAAAATAGACATTTTATGGACTATGCCAGTTGGAGAGGTTGTGAAATATGATACAGAACTTTTGAGTGAAGATTAGAGACCTTCTATTCACTAATATGATGTGAGGTAAGTAAATCACCTCTTTGCTTGGCTAGAGAGCTGCTCAATGAAATTTCATGGGTTTCAGGAGTACTTTTAAAATGGTAATGGTGACTTCTGAAATCCAAATTGGATTTCTTCAGGATGAAAAATGTTAACTTCTAATATTTCACAAAAGATTTTAGGTGATACTTGGATTTAGAGTTTGTACTGATTTCTGCAACTTATTACTTCACCTGGTATGTGAATACACAACGTCCATTAGAGATGCTTTCCATGCTTTTAGGATTAAAGGTTAATGTTGTGAACATCAATGGCATGCAACTATTCATTACCTTATAATCGATTTGTGGGAGGGGAAAAGGAGGCATTAAGTACTTTAAATCATATGTGACATAATTTTCTCTTGGTGGGGCATGATGACGAAGGTGCATGGAATGCAAGCTGAACAAGAAGGATGCTAGCACAACAATAGATACAACGAAATGAATGTCATTATGGAAAAATGGCAATTAAGATTCTCTTAATTAGCCTGTCATTTTGTATTTATCATCATAATGTTTGTTTTACAATGCTTTATTAAATCTGGCTTTATGACAAACAGTCTGCTGGCAATGCATCCTGCTGTGCAACATATGGTGTTACACCTAATGAATATTAATGCTGTGAAGTATAAATGGTCCTCAGGGACAGGGCTGATGGCTGGGAAACTCCTGCATATGGCATTACTATTCAGAAAGGTTAACTTCTATGTTTCTCATCATTTTTTTCTCTCCTTGTGACCTACCCTTTTGCCTATGAAACCTCAAATGTGCATTCCAAAGTTTAAAATATCTGCCTTTGGTATCATTTGGTCTGTTCCTTTTAGCCTTGCTCTGCTTTTTTTCCCAACAAGGATTCTCTTCATTTGAATGCTTCCTACTCAGGTGAGGCTGTTACCCAAGTAATCCACTTAGAACTGGACCAGATGTTTCACTCCTATCACTGTACAATGTCACCATACACTAAGATTTCCAAACTCAGTATCAGGTCATTAAAAAAAAAGAAGTACTATATTTATTCTGTTGATTGTAACTCCTTTCTTCCACACTGCCCACCAGATGTAGTTCCCAATAATTTCTAAGTTGGCTAGTCAAAGAAATGAGAAGGAACTAAACTTAGAAATTTTATGTGAAGAATATTTTGCTCCACATCATTATTTCAATGCATTCCTTGGAATTCAGTTTGTGTCCTTATAAGCCACATCTAACCCAGAGTACAGCAAAATGGTTCCAAAAAATACTACTGTTTTTTTCTCCCTCCTAACAATACACAAAATTTTGAATAGGAAACCGAAAATAAGTCAATCCCCATACCTCATATTATCTTTCAGGAGTTTAGAGAGTAGTTATCAAAAAATCAATCACAAAATTGTATGATTATATTTGGAGGATATTTCTTATTTGGAGGATATTTCTATGTTGAAAAATGTGTAGGCTGGAAATAAGTGATTGCAGGTGGGACTGTGTATGTCACCATTCAAATAAATCTCGTGTAATACTACATTAAGAGGTGCTCTACTGTACCTCATGTAATTAGATGCAAATCCACCACCATAAAAGTTCAAGAATAGCAAGATATCACTGAACAGTGAAGTATTCTGAAGATTTCTGCTCTTATCCTTAAGATAATCATAGGTATACCATCATTCACTAGTTAATTTGTTTCAGATACTCTGGAGGTGGAGAGGGAAAAAAGTGGACTGCAAAACTTGATTTCAGCAGCCAGATCTAGGAATCATCTCTCAAGTCCAAATAATAAATGAATAGATTCCATCGAATGATGACTAATGATGCTTTTACTATTTGTTGGTCATTTACTGTTTATATAGTATTTTATATACTCTAATTTAATTTTAACCATCATGTGAAGTACATTTTTAAAAGCATTTCAAAGTGCAGACACTTTTATTTTTGATATAACCATCATAATATTACATAGTGTCTAGACCACTGAACTATGCTTCCAGGGAGCTTTCTTATGAAGGGCACACTGGAAGTTTTACAATATCTCTATTCCCTTCCAGTTGAGGCACAGATTAGTTTTTGTTTTTTGTTTTCAGATTGGATCTTCTTCTGAAAGTTGATTTTTCTGTCATAGCAACTCTTCCTACATTTATTCCATGACTTTGTATAGATTGGCTTATATAAATAGGTGCTTTGTACAAAAGGTAATGAAAAAGGGGGAGAGAAGCTATTCTTGAACTAATACAAAGAAAACACAGATATTAGACTAAATATCCAGATGGTAAACAATCTGCCTGCAAAATGGGAGACCCAGGTTCTATCCCTGGGTCAGGAAGATGCCCTGGAGAAGGAAATGGCTACCCACTCCAGAATTCTTGCCTGGAGATTTCCATGGGCAGAGGAGCCTGGTTGGCTACAGTCCATGGGGTCGCAAAGAATTGGACGTGACTGAGCAATAAACTTGATATGGTGCAATACCTTTTTAATAAATCAAGTTATATCCTGCAAAAAGTAGTATGAGGTTAATCAGATGAAAGTCATTGCCTATGGTCATAAATCCAGAACAACAACGCTGTCAACAGAATTTAGAAAAAGCAATATGGACAAATAAAAAGATAGCTCTCTCAGACTTGAATGATTCCTTTTTCAACTAAATTCTTCTTATAAAGCATTCTGTATAGATTCATATATACAGAACAATTATATAATGTAGTATACTACAAAGCTCTTTCTATAGGAGCTATAAAATTATACCTGAATATTGTCTCACTTATTGTTTATCTATTGGATGGTCTATATGACATTTATAGTAAAATGTATGTTATCCTCATTTCAGAGTGTGAATTTAGTCATTTTAAGTAAACTTATATTTTGTTTGCTTCTCTTTATAAATACATAGTCAAGGGTAACTTGTGATGTTGTCATGGTTAGATATCTGGGCTGAGTAAATCTGGATAGTGGTATTCTTATGCCTGACTTGATAAAACTAGAGAAATGGCACCTCTTAATTGTATCTTGGAGACATTTTATAGGTATTTTAATTATTATAGTGTATTTAATATTTGTTCTGTTCCTTCAAACATTTTACTGTCTCAGGCCGGTCTTGGGTGCCTAAAGATAGAGATAAGTCCTTCAGAAACTGCATGTAGTAAAGAAAGTACCATGAGGCTGCACAAAACTAAAGGCTTGAGTAAAGAAACAGACTTTGTTCAGAAGAGGCGGAGAGGGTGGAAGGTGCTGAAGCATAAAGATTATAAAGAGGAACAGGCAAAAGATGACTTCAAGGCCATCAAATAGCTTGTGCTCTTTTGTTCAGTGTGTATGTGCAGTCCAGTTTTTATAGTTGTTGATGGAAGCTTCTCAATCTTTTCCAGAAGGAGAAGCCTTGCTTTTCTAGCTTTGTGCTTTAAATCAAAAAGGGGGAAATAGAATTTTTTTTTTTTTAATTTTCTACACAGCTTCCAAAAGAGGAATGGCTTCATTGTCTTTTCTGAGTAAATCTGCTAGTGTCACATTGGAATCCGTAAGATAATTAAATAATTTTCCTGATATTTCTTTTAGAAACCACTACTCTCTCATCTCCTTAGTAACAGAATAGCTGGCAAATGTACATTAGTGCTGCAGTCTTGAGTGGTAGTTTTTTTTTTCACTTTTGATTTCATTTGGTGACAGTATTTTATATTTAATAGTAGCAAGTTCAAAGAATATCTCAATAATAACACTGTGTTGTAAAATTATTGGGAAATTGTATTCTGAACATCTCTACACAGGATTATATGTAACTACTAAATATTTAACAAGTGGAGATGGAAGGTTGTAAAAAAAAACTTAAGAGGTTAAGATATCTGACAATTGTTAAAGCCAGAGTCCTATTATATTGCAGGCTTCTTACATTTCCTAGAAAATTGAACAACCAATAAGATCAACCCAATGAATAATGAAAACACCAAGAAGAGATGCATCCTCAATATAGAGCAGTAAATCCTTTGTTTATGCAGCTGCTAGAACAGAGCACTTTGGGGCTAAGAGGATAAATTCCAATCAAGCCAAACGGCTCTATACTTTTTTGGGGGGGAAAAACTCATCAATACTTCCTCCTAAAAGGGGAAATTAATAATACAAGAAGGATAGATATAGCTATCTCTGAAGATCAATGTCTTGCTGCCTAAAAATATTTACAATTTCCCAAAGTTTAACTTTCCACCCAAATTTTCTCAAATATGAATAATATGATATAAATAGAATTTTGTTTTGCCATGTTGTCCTTTGCACTCCAAATGAGCTAATTATACATAGTGATGTTTGACAATAAACACTTCTCAGGACACTTTTGTTTTGAACTGAATGAAACCCAGCTTGAACAAACTTAGGCCAAAAGGGAAATACATTTGTCCACAAAAACATACCGCCAAAAGTCACTGGAGCAGCTGGCTTTATGGACAACTGTAAACAAGTAAAGGGATATTTCTGGGCTCTACCTCTCACATTGTCAAGTTTTGTCCTCTTTGGTGCAGATGCACTTAATCCATGCTGTGGATGTCATGTCTACCAGCTGCTTCTGTGGTCATAGTCCTTCCCTCACTGACCAAGACAAATTCTCACTCTTCCTTAAATTCTAATTTTATAATTCTTGGAAAAAATGTCCGAGTGGAACATCTTTAAGTACAAACACAACTCTTTCTGATTAACAATGGCAGGGTAGGACCTGTTATATTTTACTTAAACCACAAGGTTGAAGCAGTGATAGGGCTGGTGGAAGGAGAGGGACGGTTGTTCAAAATAATATAGGACAAGATAGTAGATACTACCACCGCGTGCAAATCTGAGTCTATTATTAAACTTTTCTCACTTTGTGCATTTACTTATGTTGATGATTCTCACAATTTTAAAGGAATATATATATATATATATATATATATATTTTCTGTACGCATGTATGATCAGCTGTGTCCAACTCATTGCAACCCCATGAACTGTAGCCACCAGCTCCTCTGTCCCTGGGTTTCTGGGTTGGAAAGATCCCCTGGAGAAGGAAATGACAACCCACTATAGTATTTTTGCCTGGAGAATCCCATGGAGAGAGGAGCCTGACAGGCTACAGTCCATGGGGTTGCAAAGAGTAGGACATGACTGAGCAACTAACATTTTCACTTTCACTTTCACACTGGAGTGGGTTGTCATTTCCTACTCCAGGGGATCTTCTAGACCCAGGGGCAAAGCTTGCATCTCCTGTATTGGCAGGCAGACTCTATCACTGAGCCACCTGGAAAGCTCATATTTTCTGTATAATTATTCTTTATAAAATCCTAGAAGAAAATCCTAACATAGTATGTGAAATAGAAAGCCTGTATCACAGACAAACATTTTGAGAACAGTGTTGGACATATTTTTTAAGTGGGTAAAATAACATCTTTTCACCTGGAAATAATTTGCCTTTCAAATAAATAAAGCTTTCATATACTGAGCATTGCTATGTGAGGCTAGGCTATGTTTCAACAGCTTTAGACATATTACATCACTTATTTTTATAAGAATGGAAAATATCATAGATCTATTTACAAGTGAGAAAATTTAGACTTAAGAAGTTTTTTTTTCTTTTTCAACTTTTCCAACATCACTCAGTTAATATACAATAGAATCAGGATTTTTAAACCCAATTTCTCTTAACACCTCTTATTTATTTATATACTTTAAGATATACACTAGCAAAATTACAATCTAAAACCTAGGAGGAGAATGTTATTAAATTTTACTGTATTTTAAAAAAAGAACTACAGAATATGACCTGGGATTATATCAAATGTGACAGACAAGAAATCAGTTGCTAAACAGGTAAATATTCCTTGATGTGTTGTGTTCAAGATACATCATTTTACCAGTGTTTCACTGATTAAAATTTTTTTCAAAGCTTTTTAAAAAATGGAGTACAGATATAAACAAACCAATACCTTTCTGTGTCGTCTCAGTAATTAAATTTTTTTTAATCTTTTAATGCCATGGCCATTCATATAGAAATTGCAAAATTAATTATTTCCTCCTCTATGAGATTCCATACTATTCTGACTCTCAGGCTTCTTTAATGTCACCAATTTGTTTTCTATGTTAGTTCTTCCTTTCCTTTCTTTAGAACTTTTTTCTATATTGTCTCTGCTTCAGAGATTATTGAGTTATGTGAGTCTCACATCTATATCTCCCAGCATGGCCTTAATCTTAAACAGAAACAAGTACTAACTAATCACCTAATTCCCTTAAAAATCAATGCTCCTCTAACAAGTTTCTAATTCATGTGTGTACACTGAAAGGGGTTCTGTGTGAGAGATGAATTTATTGAAATAATTTTAGCTATGCCTTAGAAGATAAGTAGGGCTTCCGAGGTGGCACAGTGGTAAAGAATCCACCTGTCAATCCAGGAGACATAGGAGACCTGCGTTCAATCCCTGGGTGGGGAAGATCCCCTGGAGGAGGAAATGGCAATCCACTCCAGTATTCTTGCCTGGAAAATTCCATGGACAGAGAAGCCTGGAGGGCTACAGCTATAGTCCATAGTGTCCCAAAGAGTTGGACATGACTAAGCACGTGCTCTCATGTAGAGGATAACTATTTGTTTTCGCTTTTTTTCCTTCTTCCAGTAAACACAGAATGATATCCCACAATCACTCACTGTGTGACTTGCTGAGCAGGCACTTGACATAATCAGAAAGTCATTGAATAAGTAAGTATTTATCAAAGACCTACTATGAACCCTGCATATTTCAAAAGGCTGAAAAATGGCAATGAACATGATAAATAAGGAACTCTTATTTTAGAGAAGACCAACATAGAGTAAACAATAAATGAGTGTAATGATAAGTGAAGAATGAATTAATACTAAACAATTGCAAAATATTAAAACAAGAGCTACTTAGTTTTGATACTCAGAAAAATTATTAAAGGTATGATAAGCTGTAAATGGTGAGAAGGATCCAAACACAAGAGAATCAGATGAAAACATGCCCCCTGCCACTCAAAAAAACCCATGAAAAGCTCAAAGTTTCCTATGTAGAGTGATTCACCAATTATTTCTAAATTGATACCAGATAAGCTTGGATAAGCAAATAAGGCATGGATTATGTAGGACTTGGTAAGTCAGGCAAGGATTGTAAGCCAGGGAACAACATGTTGTGATTTACAATTTCATTTTGTCTGCTAAATGTATTGTGATATTGGGGCAATTGTATAGAGAAACAAATAAAGAGAAAGAAGACAATTAGAGGGCTATTATAGTTGTTTGGGAAAGAAATGATGGTAACTTTACTAGAGTGATACTAGGGGTTAGATAGCCTGTCTTTGTGCAATTTGGAAAGGGTGATCCTTTTAGTGCAAGTCTTGCCAAGAATCTTGTACCAAGAAAAAAAAATTCCTTCTGCCAAAAACACATAATCCAATACCAAGATAGCAGATATAATATAGGCTAAATTATCAGACAGACTCATCCCTTGGCTAGATGCCCTTGTCCACTGAACAATCCACATAACCACACTCTGTGGACATGGAGGTAATATTGAAGTGTTGTGAAATGAATGGATTCAGAATATATTTTGAAAATAGAATGGAAGGATTGCTATTTGATTGATTATAAAATTGAGGAAAGAATATGAATCAAAGATAATACCTAAATTTCTGACTTGAGGAACTCAGAAAATGTTTACTAAAATTGAAAACAAAGTCAACAGGAGCATGTTTGGGGATGAAAAGCAAAGTTTTAGCAAAATTGTACAAGATGTCTATTTGAAATCCAAGTGGAAACATGCAGTAATGAAAAGCTAACTTGGTCTTTTGGAGGGATGGTTCACATAGTTATATAAAGTCACAGGATTAGGTGAGATCACATATGATAGTGACTAATGTCTAGATAGAGGAAACAGGGGCTTCAGGACCAAACCCTGGAACATGTCAACATTTGTGACTGAATAGTGAAGGAGGGGCTATCAAAGGAGACTGAGGTGAGGTGAGAAGAAAACCAGGGATTCAAAGGAAGAAAGTGTTTCAGGGAGAGAACTATAGACTTTAACAACATGTAGGTCATCGGCAACCTTGCAAAGAATAGATTTGGTAGACTGGTAAGCCTGGAAGTTTCATCTGAGTGGTGTGAAGAGAAACTGTAGGCAAGAAAATGGCAGTGTTATAAACAAAGAGTGTTTCAATTTTTCCATGGAGGGAGTAGAGATATGGGACTGTGGCTAGGGTTGGATGGGGTGGGTGTGGGACAGGGTGGTCATTAAAAAATTTTTTTTATTAATAGAAAAGCAAGTGGAAAAGATTCATAGTAATTGAGAACTTAGATGCAGGAAATGGAGGGAAAATTACTAGTAGTGAAGCCCTTGAGAGGAGGAAAGAGTCTTGAAAGATCTGCAGCTTTGAAATATCTGTGAAGTTGTGTAAGATCTGTGAAGCTATGTAGTTCATAGAATGGTCAGGTTTCAGTTAGAGGGAGAGGCTGAAGAGAACACTCAGAGCCGAGTTAGAGCAACTCAGTGTTTTGCTGCTGACAGAGGTTGCTTTGCAAAGGGCACACTTGAAGGATTTGGGAGTTAAGAGATTAGAGGAGATTAATGGGCATACAAAGGAGCGTGGGAATGCGAGATCACTCGATGACGGATAGCAGAGGTGTCTTGGGCCTCTTGGAGTGACTACTGAGAAGTAGAAAGTGAGGAATGATAGGATTAACCCTGAGAGTTTCTTGAGAGAAGGTGGGTAAACAGTTCAAGCTGGAAAACCCAGGGGCGCCCCATATTTTCAATTCCTGCAGCGCTTATTTTTTGATGACCAGAGGTGATTGAAACTTCCTCAGAGACGTTCTTCCTTAGGAGACCTGCAGTCTGAGTCTCAGTTAGGGTCTCTCTTTTCTGGGAGAGCAATCATTTGGTGGCCCAGGGCCTGGAGAGGGGAGTCTAGAGATTGTGTCTTCTCTGCAGCAGCCTGGAACACATGTATACCTGTGGAGGATTCATTTTTATATTTGGCAAAACTAATATAATTATGTAAAGTTTAAAAATAAAATAAAATTTAAAAATTAAAAAAAAAAACAGAGGGAAGACTGAAAACAGGATTTGTTAACTGATTGAATAAATGAAGGGGTGAATGATGAAATAAATGATTGATTATTAGTTAATATCTTGTTAACAAGGTATTTCTCTGAGCTGAAGGGATAAAATGAGTTTTATTTCCTTCAAGCAATAAATTCTCTTTTTGCAGCTTTAAAGTTCAAAGCTATACACAATTTCCTACTGCTCTCAAAAATCATCTGATTACCTATTCATTAAAAAAATGCTATGATATCTGACTTCTTCCAAGAAGGAAGAAATTCATTTTATCCTTCCACTGTTGCCACTAATTACAGCATCATTTCCAATATTCATTTTCATTCTCTAATTCCCTTATAATTCAGTTGGTAAAGAATCTGCCTACAGTGTAGGAGACCCACATTCAATCCCTAGGTCAGGAAGATCTGGAGAGGGAAATGGCAACCCACTCCAGTATTCTTGCCTGGAAAATCCAATGGACAGAGGAGCCTGGTGGGCTACAGTCCACAGGATTGCAAGAGTTGGACATGACTTAGCAACTAAACCACCACCTTAATTAGTGACATTATACAAACTGAAATTTTTCACTCAAAAATATTGAAATATAAATTAGTTCTTTCTTTACTTCAGGTAGTTTTTCCTAATATTGATAGCAATTACAAAAGATTTTAATTTTACATTATTGAAAGTTGTTTGGAATATAATTATAACAGACACTGTTAGTTGATTTCTGGCTTAATGGGAAATATTTACTGCAAGAAATAAAACAACAACAACAACAACAACAAAAACTGAAGCTTCAGTATTTTCAAAAGACAGAGGCTATTTTTTCACAAAACAAGAACTCTCTCTGAATAGTGTTCTTGAATATACAGCCTTCATAAATCAATTTTGTTGATATTTTCAAAACAATACTTGTTATTACAAATAGCATAGGTTCTCAATTTTCTCTTTTGTTTTCTATTGTCCCTGATCATGTGTACATTTAAGACAGAGTATTTATACCTGAAATAATTCCTGAAGTAAAAATAAAAGGCAATTTCTTCTTTACCATTTGGAAGTCTTTAAAATTTTTTCCAGGTGTTTAAAAATATGAAATAGCAATTATTTATGTCTTAGAAGCTTTATGGTGTTAATAATCCATTTTGATGCCAATCACAAAATAACCTTTCCCTTGCTATCCAGAAAATCAGTGTTTTAAAACATTATTCAAAATAGTAGTAAAAGCCAATAAGCAACTTAAAATGTTTATATATTTTGACCAGGAATAGTTGCTTTTAATAATTAACTGGCAGAATAAGAGAAATAATAGCATTTATATACAAAAATATGATTATAATGTTATATAGCCAAAAAGAATCATTAAAAGATTGAAAGTACAAAAATGAGGAATGATTCAAGTCACGTCTAAAAGGTTTATTTATATTAAGTGCATTAAGCCATTAAAAGTAATCTTTTTAATGACTTAATGAAGACCTTGCACTTCTGGCCAAGTTGGAGTAACAAGGACTGATTTATCCTCTTGCAGAAAATGACTTAAAGTCAGTCACCATATGTGGAAAAAAAAAACAAACAAACAGGGTTAAGATATCAGGCAGCAAAGAGCAATAAATAATTCCTGAAAGAAAACAAACTAGGTGAGCCCAACAATTATTTCAGCCTACTATCTAGAAAGAATTTCAGGTTACAAGGCAAGGAAGGGAGATCCAGGCAGAGCCTGCCAATCTTCCTGAGTTGAAAAGACAGAGTTGAGACCAAGGAGACCAAGGTGGCTATAGTTCTCCAGGTAGCATATGTAAGAGGGGAGAGCTGTAATAAGACAGAGCCCCAGATAGCTTCAGAAACTTCAACTGAATACTGATGAGCATATGTGTGTGAGGAAAATCTATGACTGTGAAGAAAGAATAACGTGAAAAAACTGGAAAGAATGATTGTTGAAATTCACAAAGGATTGAAAAATGTTTGTCTTCCATTTGGACTTCCCTTGTGGCTCAGACAATAAAGAATCTGCCTGCAGTGCGGGAGACCTGGGTTCAATCCCTGGATTGAGATTAACTGGAGAAGGGAATGACTACCTACTCCAGTATACTTGCCTGGAGAATCCCATGGACAGAGAAGCCTGGCAGTCTATAGTCCACGAGGTCACAAAGAGTCAGAAACAGCTGAACAGCTAACACTTTCACTTTTCCATCAGAATAGAAAACATTCATAATTCATAAGACATGAGGAAGAGTACTCAGAAAGGTATTGCCTAAACAGCAAGACAAAATTAACCTTAAAACTAATGACTGCTTTCATCCTATCTGCACCTCCCCCCTCACCCCCCCAAAAAAACGGGCCTCAAAAGGATCACATTGTCTCCAAGTAACTTCATTTTCAGTTCAGTTCAATCACTCAGTCATGTCTGACTCTTTGCGACCCCATGAATTGCAGCATGCCAGGCCTCCCTGTCCATCACCAACCCCCGGAGTTCACTCAGACTCACATCCATCGAGTCAGTGATGCCATCCAGCCATCTCATCCTTTGTTGTCCCCTTTTCCTCCTGCCTCCAATCCCTCCTAGCATCAGAGTCTTTTCCAATGAGTCAACTCTTCGCATGAGGTGGCCAAAGTACTGGAGTTTCAGCTTCAGCATCATTCCTTCCAATGAACACCCAGGACTGATCTCCTTTAGAATGGACTGGTTGGATCTCCTTGCAGTTCATGGGACTCTCAAGAGTCTTCTCCAACACCACAGTTCAAAAGCATCAATTCTTTGGTGCTCAGCTTTCTTTATAGTCCAACTCTCACATCCATACATGACCACTGGAAAAACCATAGCCTTGACTAGACGGACCTTTGTTGGCAAAGTAATGTCTCTGCTTTTTAATACGCTATCTAGGTTGGTCATAACTTTCCTTCCAAGGAGTAAGCGTCTTTTAATTTCCTGGCTGCAATCACCATCTGCAGTGATTTTGGAGTCCAGAAAAATAAAGTCTGACACTGTTTCCATTGTTTCCCCATCTATTTCCCATGAATTGATGGGACCAGATGCCATGATCTTCATTTTCTGAATGTAAAGCTTTAAGCCAACTTTTTCACTCTCCTCTTTCACTTTCATCAAGAGACTTTTTAGTTCCTCTTCACTTTCTGCCATAAGGGTGGTGTCATCTGCATATCTGAAGTTATTGATTTTTCTCCCGGCAACCTTGATTCCAGCTTTTGCTTCTTCCAGCCCAGTGTTTCTCATGATGTACTCTACATATAAGTTAAATAAGCAGGGTGACAATATACAGCCTTGACATACTCCTTTTCCTATTTGGAACCGGTCTGTTAGAACAAAGCTAAATAATGTTTACAGGAAATAGTTGTTTTTGAGTATATTAACTAGGTAAAATTCACAGTAAAAATGTACTAGGCATGAAAATAAGCAGAAAAATACAAACCATAATTAGGAATGAAACAAATGATAGCATAAATGGGCATGGACATTAAAACAGTTAATGTAACTATAATCACCATTTCAAGAAAGTAAATAGAGGTGAGAAGATGGTAAACAATAAAAACAGACCAAGTCAAAATTCTCAGGAAGAAAATTATAATGTCTGAAATAAAAAAATATATATATTAATACAATTAACAGTTTATTAGATATTTCAGAAAGAAAGCAATTACTGAACTTGAAGACAGAAAAATACAACCTATCCAAAATGAAATACAGTCACAAAACAGACTGGAAATAAAAAGTAAAAATAGCATCAATTAGCTATGAGATGACTCTAGACAGCCTAACATAAGTATAATTGGAGTCTCTGGTGAGGAAGAAAAGAGCATAGCTAAGACATTCAATGAACTCAACAAAACACATGACGAAAACTACACCCAGGAATACCATGCTCATAACATGTTACAGTTAGCTGGAATGTTGGGGAACAATTATGTAAGAGGAAAAAGAAAATAGTAGCAAACAATGCAAGAAAAAATTGCAGGACAGGAGGCAGTAGAAAAATGTCTTATCAGTAATGAATAGTAATGAATAAGCAGAACTATAAGCCCTAAAGCAACCACCAATAATTAAAATAATTTATGTTTTATTATACATAGTATTAACTTAAAACTTATAAATTTTCTCACTATTGACCAGAGGAGGGAAAGAATATATAGATGTAGGGTTCTTAAGTAGAGCCTATATCTAGAGCTTGGCCTTTGCTAGATTATGTTATTAAATTTAAACTTCAGAGGCCTAGCCTCTACCCCGGGTCCTGATTCAAATTGAAGATCAACTCTCTTCATCATATAGATGGACACACTGAAGCCCCCAAAATAGAAAGACTAGATACTTATCAGTCAAGGATATTGTAGATGGATTGCCTTTGTGTTTTTTTTGTTTGTTTGTTTTTTAATTTTATTTTATTTTTAAACTTTACAATATTGTATTGGTTCTGTCATATATCGAAATGAATCCACCACAGGCATACACGTGTTCCCCATCCTGAACCCTCCTCCTTCCTCCCTCCCCATACCATCCCTCTGGGTCGTCCCAGTGCACCAGCCCCAAGCATCCAGTATTGTGCATCGAACCTGGACTGGCAACTTGTTTCATATATGATGTTATACATCTTTCAATGCCATTCTCCCAAATCATCCCACCCTCTCCCTCTCCCACAGAGTCCAAAAGACTGTTCCATACATCAGTGTCTCTTTTGCTGTCTCATATACAGGGTTATTGTTACCATCTTTCTAAATTCCATATATATGTGTTAGGATACTATATTGGTGTTTTTCTTTCTGGCTTACTTCACTCTGTATAATAGGCTCCAGTTTCATCCACCTCATTAGAACTGATTCAAATGTATTCTTTTTAATGGCTGAGTAATACTCTATTGTGTATATGTACCACAGCTTTCTTATCCATTCATCTGCTGATTGCAGATCTAGGTTGCTTCCATGTCCTGGCTATTATAAACAGTGCAGCGATGAACATTGGGGTACACGTGTCTCTTTCCCTTCTGGTTTCCTCAGTGTATATGCCCAGCAGTGGGATTGCTGGATCATAAGGCAGTTCTATTTCCAGTTTTTTAAGGAATCTCCACACTGTTCTCCATAGTGGCTGTACTAGTTTGAATTCCCACCAACAGTTTGACTAGATTACTCTCAATTTCATTCCAGATAACAAAGGTTCAAAAATCTAAGACTTTCCTAAAGGAAGCCAGTAATTTAGAGCCAAAGCCTGGAGTAGGACCCAGATCTGACCACTCCCAATCCAGAAATCAGTGGAAGATGAACCCTAGTTTATCTTTACTGGTTGGTTTACCATCAATTTGGATTTTTCAGTTCATATATTAAACATCTGTTAGGCACAGGCAGGGAAACCAAGCTTCAAAAAGGAATTTGTCTCATGCAAGAACACCCTTGGAAAAGTCAGTACTATGAGGACTCTCAAATCCCTTCCTTCCCCATCCACCCTTCTTATTAGCGTCCATCTCTAAAGGACTTCATCAGATCATCATCAGAGCCCAGAGCTCCAAATGTGTCATAACTTGAGATCTTTTAAGCAAGGCTTTCAAACAACCTGTCCTGAACCCTGGCATGGAAGAAGAGGTCCATGTCTTTGATAGGCAAAGCTACTCTGAGTTCTCCTAATCCTGCTGAGTCTTATAGCTTAAAAGGGATATAATCTCTTCTAACATTGACCTGGGCAAGTAGTGTATATTTGGGAAGACAGGGGGAAAGAACAAGCAGAAAAAATGTTTAAGAGCATTATCAGCTTGCTTCATTTCTGAAGCTGCTCCAGTCAGCCTGACCCCCATCTCTGGAAGAGTCACCCTTGAGATCACAAGCTGGCAAAGCATGGTGAGCTGCAGGAACAAACTGTTCCTCTCCTCAAAACAACCAAACCTACAAACTCACCCTTATTGGAACAAAAAGCATTAAATTACTATTTTTTTCTTCCCACTTTAATGTTACAGCCACTGAATTCATACTGCTTATTGACCAGTCCACTTATTTGCCAAGTATTATAAGTGGAAGCTCTTTAAATTGTTGTCAGATTCTGATGATTATCTCTTGTAGGGGTATCTAAGTTCATTCTAGCTATTTGAGTTCTCAATCCAACCAGGATGTACACTTGGAAGACTATATGTCTTTGTTTTACTCACAAGTGTATTGTTAATGTTTGGGATAGAATTGGCATTAAATACACTCATTAATCTATGCATGAGAATTTTTTAAAGGTTTATAGCCATTATGAATCTCAATCTGCACACTAAGACATGCAAAAAAACCTTTATTTCCATCAAGTCAATAAAAGGTTACAGCTAATAAGAAAACAAAGGGGATAAAATGAATTATAAAAGTACTCTATCCTAAAAAAGAGCAGAAAAAGAGGAGAAATGTAACAAAGAACAGGTGGGGCAAATTAAAAACAAAACCATAGATAAAAGTCCATTTTTTTCAGTAATCACATTAAAAGCAAATGGTTTATATACCCCAATTAAAATAGATAGGATTTAAAAAGCAACATCAAAAGGATGGAAGATTGTGTGTGTGTGTGTGTGTGTCTGTGTGTCAGTGTGTCCACGACCACACGTGCTCAGTCATGTCTGACTCTTTGTGACTTCATGGACTGTAGCCCACCAGGCTCCTCTGTCCATGTAATTTTCCAGGCAAGAATATTGGAAAAAGTTGCCATTTCCTCCTTCGTGAGAGCTTCCTGACCCCAAGATCAAATCCATGTCTCCTGCATCTCCTGCATTGTCAGGCGGGTTCTTTACCATTGCGCCATCTGGGAAGCCTGTGTGTGTATATATATGTGTGTGTCTATAGTCCAAAGAAGATAGGAGTGACTATACTAACATAGAAAGTCCTCTACATATGAAAGGTCAAGTTGCAAACTTTCAAAGATGCGAATGTGGGTTTGTATGTCCAATCACATTAGTTCATGTGCCTGGTGTTTATAGTCACAGGCATGCATCCTCTACAAGTGGTTGTGCTTTTGTATACTTTACTGTATAGACTGCATTAGTATAGTACCTATATTTCAGGTGCAGGGTGTCTGGAGACACGTATAAAAACAGCAATGATATATCTGGTAAGCTGTGCTGTGTGCTGTGCCTAGTCGATCAGTCCTGTCTGACTCTTTGTGACCTCATGGACTAGAGCCCATCAGGCCTCTCTGTCCATGGGGATTCTCCAGGCAAAAATACTGCAGTGGGTTGTCAAACCCTCCTCCAGGGGATTTCCCAACCCAGGGATAAAACCCAAATCTCCCATATTGCAGGCAGATTGTCTAAGCCACCAGGGAAGACCAGCTGGTACTGCTAAGAAGCACCAAAGGATAACAATGGAAAGAAAAGTGAAAATAATTGAGAGAGTAAAGTGAGGTGAAAAGATGGTAGATTTTGCTCATTCTTATAACATGAATCATTCAACCATAGCATGATTCTAAAGAACAAAGACCAAGATTGTGGAACATGTGAAGTCTGCTGTACCAATGATGTCAACAATGATATTGAAGAAGCATAGAAAAGTGATGGAGGAGACAGAGAAACTTCTTAGTGTATAGATTTAGGATCAGCATCAGTGTTGAGTACTGCTCAGATTAGTGCTGATTCAAGAGAAAGCAAAAAGCCTTTAAGACTTGTTAAAGAAACATGGTGAAGAATAAGAGGGCACATCTTTTAATGCCAGCCATAGCTGGTTTCATGAGTTCAAGGCTAGAGCCAACCTTCACAACATAAAAGTAAGTGATCAGGCGAGTGCAGATATTATAGCTGCCCAGAAATTTCCTGAAATGCTTCAAGAAATTTTTGATGAAGGTGAGTATTTACCTGACCAGGTTTTTAATGTAGATGAGACAGAACTGTATGGAAGAGGATGCCAGACCGAAGTTATATCAGAAAGCAGGAAAAATCTGATGCCAGGCTATAAGACAACAAAGGATAGGCTAACTTTTGTTTGGTGGCAATGTTTCTGGTGATATGGAGCTGAAGCCTCTCTTAGTTTATCCTTCAGTAAACCCAGTTCAGTTCAGTTCAGTTCAGTCCCTCAGTCATGTCCAACTCTTTGTAATCCCATGGACTGCAGCATGCCAGGCCTCCCTGTCCATCACCAACTTCCCGAGTTCGCTCAAACTCATGTCCATTGAGTTGGTGATGCCATTCAACCACCTCATCCTCTGTCGTCCCCTTCTCTCCTCACCTTCAATCTTTCCCAGCATCGGGGTCTTTTCTAATGAGTCAGCTCTTCACATCAGGTGGCCAAAGTATTGGAGCTTCAGCTTCAGCATCAGTCCTTCCAATGAACATTTAGGACTGATCTCCTTTAAGATGGACTGGTTGGATCTCCTTGCAGTCCAAGGGACTCTCAAGAGTCTTCTCCAACACCACAGTTTAAAAGCATCAATCCTTTGGTGCTCAGCTTTCTTTATAATCCAACTCTCACATCTATACATGACTACTGGAAAAACCATAGCCTTGACTGGATGGACCTTTGTTGGCAAAGTAATGTCTCTGCTTTTGAATATGCTGTCTGGGTTGGTCATAACTTTTCTTCCCAGGAGCAAGTGTCTTTTAATTTCATGGCTGCGGTCACCACCTGCAGTGATTTTGGAGCCCCTCAAAATAAAGTCTCTCTGTTTCCCATCTATTTGCCATGAAGTGATGGGACTGGATGCCATGATCTTAGTTTTCTGAATGATGAGCGTTGAGCCAACTTTTTCACTCTCTTCTTTCACTTTCATCAAGAGGCTCTTTAGTTGTTCACTTTCTGCCATAACGGTGGTGTCATCTGCATATCTGAGGTTATTGATGTTTCTCCCGGCAAACTTGATTCCAGCTTGTGCTTCTTCCAGCCCAGCGTTTCTCATGATGTACTCTGCATATAATTTAAATAAGCAGGGTGACAATATACAGCCTTGATTTACTCCTTTTCTTATTTGGAACCAGTCTGTTGTTCCATGTCCAGTTCTAACTGTTGCTTCTTGATCTGCATACAGATTTCTCAAGACCCAGGTCAAACAGTCTGGTATTCCCATCTCTTTCAGAATTTTCCACAGTTTATTGTGATCCACACAGTCAAAGGCTTTGGCATAGTCAATAAAGCAGAAATAGATGTTTTTTCTGGAATTCTCTTGTTTTTTCAGTGATCCAGTGGATGTTGGCAATTGATCTCTGGTTCCTCTGCCTTTTCTAAAAACCAGCTTGAACATCTGGAAGTTCACAGTTCACATACTGCTGAAGCCTGGCTTGGTGAATTTTGAGCATTACTTTACTCGCGTGTGAAATGAGTGCAATTGTGTGGTAGTTTGAGCCTACAAGTAAGATGGTAGGCACTGAGAGAGAGGGCATCAGAGGGCAGACAGACTGAAACCACAAGCACAGAAAGCTAACCCCAATCTAATCACATGGACCACAGTCTTGCCTAACTCAATGAAACTAAACCAGGATGGATGGGTCAAGGTGAAGAGTTCTAACAAAATGTGGTCCACTGGAGAGGGAATGGCAAACTACTTCAGTATTTTTGCTTTGAGAACCCCATGAACAGTATGAAAAGGCAAAAAGATAAGACACTGAAAGATTAACTCCCCAGGTCAGTAGGTGCCCAATATGCTACTGGAGATAAGTGGAGAAATAACTCCAGAAAGAGTGAAGAGACAGAGCCAAAGCAAAAACAACATCTAGTTGTGCATGTGACTGGAAATGGAAGCAAAGTCTGATGCTGTAAAGAGCAATATTGCATAGGAGCCTGGAATGTTAGGTCCATGAATCAAGGCAAATTGGAAGTGGTCAAACAGGAGATGGCAAGAGCGAACATTGACATTTTAGGAATCAGCGAACTAAAATGGACTGGAATGGGTGAATTTAACTTAGATGACCATTATATCTACTACTGTAGGCAAGAATCACTTAGAAGGAATGGAGTAACCAGCATAGTCAACAAAAGAGTCTGATATGCAGTACTAGTATACAATCTCAAAAACGACAGAATGATCTCTGTTCGTTTCCAAGGCAAACCATTCAATAACACGGTAATCCAAGTCTATGCCCCAACCAGTAACGCTGAAGAAGCTGAAGTTGAACGGTTCTATGGAGACCTATAAGACCTTATAGAATTAACACCCCCAAAAGATGTCCTTTTCATTATAGGGGACTAGAATGCAAAAAGTAGGAAGTCAAGAAACACCTGGAGTAATAGGCAAATTAGGCCTTGGGAATACAGAATGAAGCAGGGCAAAGGCTAATAGAGTTTTGCCAAGAGAATGCACTGGTCATAGCAAACACCATCTCCAACAACACAAGAGAAGACTCTACACATGGACATCACTAGGTGGCCAACACTGAAATCAGATTGATTATATTCTTTGCAGCCAAAGATGCAGAAGCTCTATGCAGTCAGCAAAACCAAGACTGGGAGCTGACTGTGGCTCAGATCATGAACTCCTTAATGCCAAATTTAGACTTAAATTGAAGAAAGTAGGGAAAACCAATAAACCATTCAGGTATGACCTCAATCAAATCCATTATGCTTGTACAGTGGAAGTGAGATATAGATTTAAGGGACTAGATCTGATAGACAGAGTGCCTGATAAATTATGGATGGAGGTTAGTGACATTGTACAGGAGACAGGAATCAAGATCATGCCCAAGAGAAAGAAATGCAAAAAAGCAAAATGACTGTCTGTGGAGGCCTTAACAAATAGCTGTGAAATGAAGAGAAGCGAAAAGCAAAGTAGAAAAGAGAAGATATACCCATTTGAATGCAGAGTTCCAAAGAATAGCAAGGAGAGATAAGAAAGCCTTCCTCAGTGCTCAATGCAAAGCAATAGAGGAAAACTATTGAATGGGAAAACTAAAGATCTCTTCTAGAGTATTAGAGATACCAAGGGAACATTTCATGGAAAGATGGGCACAATTAAGGACAGAAATGGTATGGACCTAACAGAAATAGAAGATATTAAGAAGAGGTGGCAAGAATACACAGAAGAACTGTATGAAAAAGGTCTTCACAACCCAGATAATCACGATGGTTTGATCACTCACATAGAGCCAGACATCCTGGAATGTCAAGTCAAGTGGGCCTTAGAAAGCATCTCTACGAACAAAGCTAGTGGCGGTGATGAAATTCCAGTTGAGCTGTTTCAAAGCCTAAAAGATGATGCTGTGAAAGTGTTGCACTCCATATGCCAGCAAATTTGGAAACTCAGCAGTGGCCACAGGACTGGAAAAGGTCAGTTTTCATTCCAATTCCAAGGAAAGGCAATGCCAAAGAATGCTCAAACTACCGCACAGGCCTATTATAGTACAGTGCTAAAGGATAGCCGAGTGTGTTAGTTGGATACCTAGGCTAACTTTGTTGAACTTGGAAATTAGCTGGGCTTATGAAGAACATGTTCTTGGAATAGAACTCATTCATATGTGAGGAATTTACTGTATCACACAAGACAGATTTATGATCAAAGAATATTGCTGTTGATAAAGAAACAGTATTTCACAAAGTTATGTGACAATCTAAAATAATTATTTAAATAAAAGCACAACTTTAAAATACATAAAACAGAAACCAATAGAACTGTAAAGAGAAATAATAGACAAATCTACAATTACAGTTCAAATTTTCAACACCTTTTCACAACATAGTACACCTTTCAATACTCCTTTCACAATAGTTTATAGAATAAGTAAACACAATCAATAAAGGTTTAGAAGACTAGAAAAACACTACCAACTAAATTGACTTAATTGACAGTTTTAGAACACTTCTCCCAACAATAGCAGAATAGTATATTCTATTCAATTATACAAAAATCATTCACCAATGTAGGCCATTGTATAAGCAATAAAACAATCTCAGTATTTTTGAAATAATTAAAATCATGTAAGTATATTGTCAGATAACAATGGAACTAATTTTGAAGTCAAAACCAGAAACTTGGAGATGACCCTAAAATTTCAAAACTGAGCAGCAGATTTTAAAATCGGTGTGTCATAAAAGAAGTCAAAAGGGAAATTAGTATTTTAAATGGAATGAAAACAAAAGACACAGCATATCAGAATTTGTCAGATGCAGTTTAAGAAGTACTTAGGGGAAAGATTATAGCAATTAATATAGATATAGTAGAACAAAAGAAGTTTCATATCAATGACTTCAACATCCACTTCAAGATCTAGAAAAAGACCTAGTTAAATACAATGAAAGAAGGAAAAGGAAATGATAAAAGCAAAAATCATTTAAATAGAATACAGAAAAAAATTAATATTGAAATCACTACAGCCTAACCCATTTCTTTTGTGAAGATCATTAAAATTGAAAAAAAAAAAAATCTGGCCAAACTTATGAAGTAAAAAGAAATGTAAATTACCAATATCTGGAATGAGTGAGGTGACATAAGTAAATAATCTGCAGATATTACAATAATATGAGAATATTAAGAACATTTTTATGGCATTAAGTTTGATATATAGAGCAAAAATAAAATTTCTTGAAGTATACAAGCAACTATAAAAGATTACTCAAGAAGAAATAGATAATTAAAACTCACTGCATATATTTAAAAATGAATTTGTAGCTAAAAATCTTACTTTGTACTCTTAAGAAAACTGCAGGCTTGGATGGTTCTACTGACATATTCTATGAGATGCTGATGAGTATTTTGTACATTAAGTCTTGTAGACAGTATAAAAGGAAGGGATTCTTCCTAGTCCATTCTATGAGATTATCATCACCCAAGACCAAAAAACCAGCCAAACACATTACAAGGAAATATAACTATAGAAAAATATTTCTCAGAAACAAAGAAGCAATTTTTTTAAATTAGCAATTCAAATGGAACACTATATAATGATCATGATTCATTACTATTTAGAGTTCATCCTAGGAATGCTGGTTTATTTGAAAATCAATGTAAATCATCATATTGAAGACTATCTAATAAAAATCATATGATTGTCTCCACAGTTACCAAAAAAGCATTTGAGGAATCCAAAATCCACTGCTGATTAAAATTCTCAGCAGACCAGGAGTAGGGAATTTCCTCAGCTTGATAAGAAAACCAACGGAAAACCTGTAGTTAACTTTATGTCTCAACACTGAATGCTTTTCCCTGAACATCAAAAAAAATCTGTCTGTTCTTATTCTATTTTAAACTCTTCTGGTTTTTTTTTTTTTTTTTTTTTTTTTTAGTAGAGAGGAATGAAAAAGGAAGAAGAAGATGGCAGAGGAACAGGACAGGGAGACCACTTTCTCCCCGACAAATTCATCGAAAGATCATTTGAACGCTGAACAAATTCCACAAAACAACTTCTGAATGCTGGTGGAGGACACCAGGCACCCAGAAAGGCAGCCCATTGTCTTTGAAAGGAGGTAGGACAAAATATAAAAGATAAAAAGAGAGACAAAAGAGTTAGGGATGGAGACCCGTCCCGGGGAGGGAGTTGTGAGATGAGGTTTCCAAACACCAGGAAACCCTCTCACCGGCGGGTCTGTGGGTAGTTTTGGAATCTCAGAGGGCAACATAACCAGGAGGAAAAAATAAATAAAACCCACAGAATATGCAACTAACCACAACTCCCAGTGGAGAAGTAGCCCAGATGCTCACATCCACCACCAGCAAGCGGGAGCTGAACAGGGAGGCATGGGCTGCATTGCTTAGGGTAAGAACCAGGCCTTAATGCCCTGAGGACAATCTGAGGGAGCTAACATGAAACAGAAACCCAAACTGTGGGATAGCCAGAGAGAGAGAGAAAAAAAAAGAAAAAGAGAACTTTTACCGAAAAGCTCTAACCTAAGGTACTGCTGGCCGGCTCACAGAACAAAGGACTGAGCGAATACCAGAGGAGAGCTAGCTGGCTGAAGACAAGCCCATCCCCCGCTGGAAGCAGAGAGGCGGGCAGGCAATAGCCTGAGCCCGAAGGAGAGGGGCAATATCGGCTCCAGAGATGGCATCATTTACCAAACTGCAAGCAGGCTCCCAGTTGCTAACAAGTCTTCCTGGTATCATGGACAGTGGACATCCACCAGGAGGGTCGCAGCCAGAGATCAGCTCCCCAGAGGAGACACATAGCACACCTGAGATGGCGCTTCTGCTATGCACCCAGGAAATCGAGTGGCTGGGATGGGGGATGTGATAAGATGAACTGCCCACCTCGGGACTGTGCACTCGCCAAGCACCTGGTCACCTGAGCTGCTCAGACCTGGGAAGGGCACAAAACGCATGCCCAACTGAGTCTGTGCCTTTGTGGAATACCCAAGATCCTGAACCTGAACAGCTTAGACCTGGGAAGTGCATACAACCCAGGGCCCGCTTTAGACAGTTCCCCTGCACAGCAATCTGGAGTCTGAGCAGTGTAGACTGGGAAAGCACCCACAACGTGAGTGGTGGCAAACCCAATGTGGCTCAGACACTGCGAGTACTCCCCACACATGCCAATGATATTTGTTTGTGGTGTTCCTCCCTCCCCATAGCACGACTGAAAAAGTGAGCCTAAATAAGTGACCACCTTGGCCCCCTGGTGTCAGGGCGGAAATTAAATACTGAAGACACTTGCAAACAGAAGAAGCCAAAATAAACAGAGGGAACCGCTTTGGAAGTGACAGGTGCAACAGAGTAAAACCCTGTAGTTAGCACCAACTACATTGGAAGGGGCCTATAGACTTTGAGAAGAAGCATAAGCTGGAACAAGGAACTATCTGAAACTGAACTGACTCCACACTGCCTACAACAGCTCCAGAGAAATTCCTAGATATAATTTACTATTATCATTTTTTTAATTAAAAAATTATTTTAAGCCCTTTATTACCCATTTAATTTTCATTTTTAATACCTATTATTACCTTGAAAAAAAGACCCTATTTTTAAAGCAAATTTCACATATATTTTTTGGGACTTTGTTATTGTTGTTTGTAATATTGTATTCTTGAGAGTCTAACCTCTACTCTAGATTTTTAATCTTTGCTTTTTTGGTATTTGTTATCAATATTGTCCGAGAAGGCAATGGCACCCCACTCCAGTACTCTTGCCTGGAAAATCCATGGACAGAGGAGCCTGGTAGTCTGCAGTCCATGGGGTCGCTAAGAGTTGGGAATGACTGAGCGATTTCAATTTCACTTTTCACTTTCATGCATTGGAGAAGGAAATGGCAACCCACTCCAGTGTTCTTGCCTGGAGAATCCCAGGGACGGGGAAGCCTGGTGGGCTGCTGTCTCTGGGGTTGCACAGAGTCGGACACGACTGAAGTGACTTAGCAGCAGCATCAATATTGTACCTTTAAAAATCCAATCTTCAGTACCCATATTTACTTAGGAGTGTGATTACTGGCTTGATTGCCCTTTTCCCCTTTTGACTCTCCTTTTTCTCTCCCAAGTCACGTCTATCTCCTCCCTCCCCCTTCTCTGCTCTGTCCAACTCTGTGAATCTCTTTGGGTATTCCGGGCTGTGGCAAACACTTAGAGAACTGATTACTGGCTAGATCTGTCTCTCTCCTTTTGACTCTCCCTCTTCTCCTCCTGGTCACCTCTATCTCCCTTCTCCCCCTTCTCTTCTCCATGTAACTTTGCAAACCTCTCTGGGTGTCCCTCACTGTGGAGAATCTTTTCTCCATTAACCTAGATGTTTTATCATTGGTGCAGTATGGATGGAGAAGTCTTGAGGCTCCAGTAAGAATAAGACTGAAAACCAGAGGCAGGAGGCTTAAATCCAAAACTTGAGAACACCAGAAAACTCCTGACTCCAGGGAACATTAATCGACAAGAGCTCATCCAACAGCCTCCATACCTACACTGAAAGCAAGCTCCACCCAAGAGCCAACAAGTTCCAGAGCAAGACATACCACGCTAATTCTCCAGCAACACAAGAACATAGCACTGAGCATTAATATACAGGCTGCCCAAAGTCACACCAAACTCATAGACACCTCAAAACTCACTACTTGACACTTCATTGCACTCCAGAGAGAACAGATCCAGCTCCACCCACCAGAACATCAACACAAGCTTCCCTAACCAGGAAACCTTGACAAGCCACCCATCCAACCCTACCCACAGGAAGGAACCTCCACAATAAAGAGGAACCATAAACTTCCAGCATACAGAAAGGCTACCCCAAACACAGCAATCTAAACAAGATGAAAAGGCAGAGAAATATTCAACAGGTAAAGGAACATGATAAATGCCCACCAAACCAAACAAAATAGGAGGAGATAGGGAGTCTACCTGAAAGAGAATTCAGAATAAGGATAGTAAAAATGATCCAAAATCTTGAAACAAAATGGAGTTACAGATAAATAGTCTGGAGACAAGGATTGAGAAGATGCAAGAAATGTTTAACAAGGACCTAGAAGAAATAAAAAAGAGTCCATCAATAATGAATAATGCAATAACTGAGATCAAAAACACTCTGGAGGGAACCAACAATATAATAACTGAGGCAGAAGATAGGATAAGTGAGGTGGAAGATAGAATGGTGGAAATAAATGAAGCAGAGAGGAAAAAAGAATTAAATGAGGACAACCTCAGAGACCTCTGGGACAATGTCAAATGCCCCAACATTCGAATCATAGGAGTCCCAGAAGAAGAAGACAAAAAGAAAGGCTATGAGAAAATACTTGAGGAGATAGTAGTTGAAAACTTCCCTAAAATGGGGAAGGAAATAGCCACCCAAGTCCAAGAAACCCAGAGTCCCAAACAGGATAAGCCCAAGGCGAAACACCCCAAAACACATACTAATCAAATTAATGAAGATCAAACACAAAAAACAAATATTAAAAGCAGCAAGGGAAAAACAACAAATAACACACAAGAAGATTCCCATAAGGATAACAGCTGATCTTTCAGTAGAAATTCTTCAGGCCAGAAGGGAATGGTAAGACATACTTAAAGTGATGAAAGAGAAAAACCTACAACCCAGATTACTCTACCCAGCAAGGATCTCCTTCAGATATTAAGGAGAAATCAAAAGCTTTACAGACAAGCAAAAGCTGAGAGAATTCAGCACCACCAAACCAGCTCTTCAACAAATACTAAAGGATCTTCTCTAGACAGGAAACACAGAAATGGTGTATAAACTTGAACCCAAAACAACAAAGTAAATGGCAATGGGATTATACTTATCAGTAATTACCTAAATGTAAATGGGTTTAATGCCCCAACCAAAAGACAAAGACTGGCTGAATGGATACAAAAACAAGACCCCTATATATGCTGTCTACAAGAGACCCACCTCAAAACAGGGGACACATACAGACTGAAAGTGAAGGGCTGGAAAAAGATATTTCATGCAAATGGAGACCAAAAGAAATCAGGAGTAGCAATACTCATATCAGATAAAATAGACTTTGAAATAAAGACTGTGAAAAGAGACAAAGAAGGACACTACATAATTATTAAAGGATCAATCCAAGAAGAAGATATAACAATTATCAATATATATGCACCCAACATAGGAGCACCACAATATGTAAGGCAAATGCTAACAAGTATGAAAGGGGAAATTAACAGTAACACAATAGTAGTGGGAAACTTTAATACCCCACTCACACCTATAGATAGATCAACTGAACATAAAATTAGCAAGGAAACACAAATTTTAAATAGTATAACCGACTAGTTAGACCTAATTGATATCTATATTGTTTTACCCTAAAACAATGAATTTCACCTCTTTCTCAAGTGCACATGGAACCTTCTCCAGGATAGATCACATCCTGGGCCATAAATCTAACCTTGGTAAATTCAAAAAAATTGAAATCATTCCAAGCATCTTTTCTGATCACAATGAGGTAAGATTAGATGTCAAAGTGAGAGTGAAGTCGCTCAGTCGTCTGACTCTTTGTGACTGCATGGACTATTGCCTATCAAGTTCCTCCGTCCATGGGATTTTCCAAGCAAGAATACTGAAGTGGGTTGCCATTTCCTTCTCCAGGAGATCTTCCCAACCCAGGGATTGAATCCAGGTCTCTGGCATTGTAGGCAGATGCTTTAACGTCTGAGCCATCAGGGTGTCTCTTAATGTCAACTACAGGGGAAAAAAAAAACCAAAAAAACAACTATTAAAAATACAAACATATGGAAGATAAACACACTTCTTAATAACCAACAAATCACAGAAAAAATAAAAAAATATGCATATAAACAAATGAAAATGAAAACACAACAAACCCAAACCTATGGGACTTAGTAAAAGCAGTGCTAAGGGGAAGGTTCATAGCAATACAAGCTTACCTCAAAGAGCAAGAAAAAAAAAATCAAATGAATAACCTAACTCTACATCTAAAGCAACTAAAAAAGGAAGAAATGAAGAACCCCAGGATTAGCAGAAGGAAAGAAATCATAAAAATTAGGGCAGAAATAAATGAAAAAGAAACAAAGGAGACCATAGCAAAAATCAACAAAGCTAAAAGCTGGTTCTTTGAGAAGGTAAATAAAATAGATGAACCATTAGCCAGACTCATCAAGAGAAAAAAGGAGAAGAATCAAGTCAGCAAAATTAAAATGGAAATGGAGAAATCACAACAGACAACACAGAAATACAAAGGATCATAAGAGACTACTATCAGCAACTACATGCCAATAAAATGGACAACTTGGAAGAAATGGACAATTTCTTAGAAAAGTACAACTTCCCAAAACTGAACCAGGAAGAAATAGATTATCTTAACAGACCAATGACAAGCACGGAAATTGAAACTGTAATCAGAAATCTTCCAGCAAACAAAAGCCCAAGACCAGACGGCTTCACAGCTGAATTCTACCAAAAATTTAGAGACGAGCTAACACCTATCCTACTCAAACTCTTCCAGAAAATTGCAGAGGAAGGTAAACTTCCAAACTCATTCTATGTGCCACCATCACCCTAATACCAAAACCTGACAAAGATGCCACAAAAAAAAAAAAAAGAAAGAAAGAAAGAAAGAAAACTACAGGCCAATATCACTGATGAACATAGATGCAAAAATCCTTAACAAAATTCTAGCAATCAGAATCCAACAACACATTAAAAAGATTATACATCATGACCAAGTGGGCTTTATCCCAGGGATGCAAGGATTCTTCAATATCTGCAAATCAATCAATGTGATACACCATATTAACAAATTGAAAGGTAAAAACCATATGATTATCTCAATAGATGCAGAGAAAGCCTGTGACAGAATTCAACATCCATTTATGACAAAAACCCTCCAAAATGCAGGCATAGAAGGAACATACCTCAACATAATAAAATCCATATATGATAAACTCACAGCAAACATTATCCTCAGTGGTGAAAAGTTGAAAGCATTTCCCCTAAAGTCAGGAACAAGACAAGGGTGCCCACTCTCACCACTACTATTCAGCATAGTTTTGGAAGTTTTGGCCACAGCAATCAGAGCAGAAAAAGAAATAAAAGGAATCCAGGTTGGAAAAGAAGAAGTAAAATTCTCACTGTTTGCAGATGACGTGATCCTCTACATAGAAAACCCTAAAGACTCCACCAGAAAATTACTAGGGCTAATCAATGAATATAGTAAAGTTGCAGGATATAAAATTAACACAGAGAAATCCCTTGCATTCTCATACACCAACAATGAGAAAACAGAAAGAGAAATTAAGGAAACAATTCCGTTCACTATTGCAATGAAAAGAATGAAATACTTAGGAACAAATCTACCTAAAGAAACAAAGGACTTATATATAGAAAACTATAAAACACTGATGAAAGAAATCAAAGATGACACAAATAGATGAAGAAATATACCATGTTCATGGATCAGAAGAATCAATATAGTGAAAATAGGTATACTACTCAAAGCAATCTATAGATTCAATGTAATCCCTATCAAGCTACCAACGGTATTTTTCAGAGAACTAGAACAAATAATTTCACAATTTGTATGGAAATACAAAAAACCTCGAATAGCCAAAGCTATCTTGAGAAAGAAGAAGGGAACTGGAGGAATCAACCTGCCTGACTTCAGACTATACTACAAAGCTACAGTCATCAAGACAATATGGTACTGGCACAAAGACAGAAATATAGATCAGTGCAACAAAATAGAAAGCCCAGAGATAAATCCACACACCTATGGACATCTTATCTTTGACAAAGGTGGCAAGAACATACAATGGAGAAAAGACAATCTCTTTAACAAGTGGTGCTTGGAAAACTGGTCAACCACTTGTAAAAGAATGAAACTAGAACACTTTCTAACACCATACACAAAAATAAGCTCAAAATGGATTAAAGATCTAAACGTAAGACCAGAAACTATAAAACTCCTAGAGGAAACCACAGGCAAATCACAGCAGGATCTTCTATAACCCACCTCCCAGAGTAATGGAAATAAAAGCAAAAATAAACAAATGGGACCTAATTAAGCTTAAAAGCTTTTACACAACGAAGGAAACTATAAGCAAGGTGAAAAGACAGCCTTCAGAATGGGAGAAAATAATAGCAAATGAAGCAACTGACAAATAATTAATTTCAAAAATATACAAGCAACTCCTGCAGCTCAATTCCAGAAAAATAAATGACCCAATCAAAAAATGGGCCAAAGAACTAAACAGACATTTCTCCAAAGAAGACATACAGATGGCTAACAAACACATGAAAAGATGCTCAACATCATTCATTATCAGAGAAATGCAAATCAAAACTACAGTGAGGTAGCATCTCACACTAGTCAGAATGGCTGCTATCCAAATGTCTACAAAAAATAAATGCTGGAGAGGGTGCAGAGAAAAGGGAACCCCCTTACACTGTTTGTGGGTGCAATGCAAACTAGTACAGTCCCTATGGAGAACAGTGTGGAGATTCCTTAAAAAGCTGGAAATAGAACTGCCATAAGACACAGCAATCCCACTGCTGGGCATACACACTGAGGAGACCAGAATTGAAAGAGACACGTGTATCCCATGTTCATTGCAGCACTGTTTACAATAGCCAGGACATGGAAGCAACCTAGATGTCCACTGGCAGATGAATGGATAAGAAACCTGCGGTACATATACACAATGGAATATTACTCAGCCATTAAAAAGAATACCTTTGAATCAATTCTAATGAGGTGGATGAAACTGGAGCCTATTGTACAGAGTGAAGTAAGCCAGAAAGAAAAACACCAATATAGTATACTAACACATATATTTGGAATTCAGAAAGATGGTAATGGCGACCCTATATGTGAGACAGCAAAAGAGACAGATGTAAAGAACAGACTTTTGGACTCTGTGGGAGAAGGCGAGTGACGGATGATTTGAGAGAATAGCATTGAAACATGTATATTATCATATGTGAAACAGATCGCCAGACAAGGTTCGATTCATGAGACAGGGTGCTCAGGGCTGGTGCACTGGGATGACCCTGAGGGATGGGATGAGAAGGGAGGCGGGAGAGAGGGTTCAGGATGGGGGGTGGGGGGGGTGGGGGCAGACACGTGTACACCCATGGCTGATTCATGTCAATGTATGGCAAAAACCACCACAATATTATAAAGTAATTAGCCTCCTATTAAAATAAATTAATTAATTTTTTTAAATTTTATTTTATTTTTAAACTTTACAAAATTGTATTAGTTTTGCCAAATATCAAAATGAATCTGCCACAGGTAATTAATTTTTAAAAAAAAGAAAAGGAAAGAAAAGATATCAAGAAAAAAAAAGAAATGAAAATTCTTCATTCATGGTTGTGCAGCTAATGTTACAGTATATATGAAATAGCTAATAGAACTAGTAAGTGAATTTAGCAAATTTTGCAGAGCATGTGGTCAATTTTGAAAAATCAGTTACAATTTTGGTGTAGTTGTGACAAACAAACTCAAATTAGAAATATATTGCCACTTACACTAATAAGAAAATATTAAATATTTAGCAATAAATTTGACAAAAGATTTACAAGACCTGTATTTTGAATAATGGCAAAATATTGCTGAGTTACATTATATGACTTAAATAAATGAAGATACAGATCTTAGATAACAAAGCTTTAGATAACTATTGTTAGATGTCAGTTTTCCTCTTATGTATATATAGATTCAAGGCCCTCTCAATGGAAATCCTAACAAACTTAATTTGAGATTGACAAGATGATTCAAAAAAGAAAAAAAAAAAACACCAAAGACTAGGAGCATTAAATAATACTAAAAATAAAAAACAAATTTGGAAGATTTACACTATTCAACTTCTGGACTTTAATACAAAGGCACAGTAAGGAAGGCATTGTGGTGTTGGTGTCTAGATAGATTCATAGGTCAATGAAAGAGAATGAAGAGTTTAGAAACAGGCTCACAGATAAGGTCAGTTAATTTCAACAAAAGTACAGGTGCTGTTCAATGGATAAAGGGTAGTTTTTTCAACAAATGGATGTTCGTATGCAAAAAAAATTAATGAACTTCAATCTATATCTCACAGCACATACAGATTAACTAAAAATCTGTCATAGATCTAAGTGAGAGACCTAGAATTAATACATTTTTAACAGAAAATATAGAGGAAAATCTTTTGATTTGGGGTTAGACAAAGGTTACTTAGGTACCACACTGAAAGCACCGTACTGACATAAAATTGAAGAATTAGACTTCATCAAAATTAAGAATTCCCACTCTTCAAAAGACATGGTTAAAATAATAAAAGACAACCCATAATATGGCTGAGGTATTTTCAAATTATATATCTGATAATGAATGTGTATTCAAAATATATATCAATTGTAAACTCCCCAGATGCAATAATAAGAAAACAGACAATGTAATAAAAATGCACGCAGCATTTGAACAAACACTTCCAAAGGTGATAAACGGACAGAAAATGAGCATGAAAAGATATTCAACTTCATTAGTTTTTAAGAAAATAGTAGCTATTATAAATACCATTAGATACCTATTAAAATGCAAAAAATTTTAAAGCCATGCAGCCAAGGATTCATATTGTACAAGTGGGACTTATATAAAAATTTTAAGAAATGCAAACTAATTTATAGTCATAGCAAGCTTATCAATAATTTAAGGATGAATGTGGGGCCTAACATGAGTGTGACCCAAGAGGACCAAGTATGAGTAAGACTTTGGTGATAAGGGTGTGTCATATCTGCACTGTATTCATGCTTTTGCAGCTGTATTATGTATCAAAACTCATCAAAATATACACTTTAAATATTTGCAGTTTACTCTATGTTAATTATATATCCTTAAAGCTGTAAAAGGAAAAGAACCTTACTATTTTATGTTCATGTTTATTAAAAGTAATATGATATGTATTTGTTTATACTATACTAGAAGCAGATAGTCCAATACATTAACTCAATCTAGCAATAAAATATTTTTTTAATTTTCTGACTATGAAAATGTGTATTATATATACATTTTATAGTGTATTATATAAATGTTACAAAATGCGAATCTACTACTTTTAGAATAAAAACAAACATACTATGAAAAAAGGACCTTATATCTCACCAGTGTCTGTACTAAAGATTATTCTTTCCTTCCACTCTTAAATCATGCTATTTCCTTTGCTGCATGAAATCTAGGAATCTTGGGTTTGTTATTTTTTTCTTCTACAATCACTCTTCACTCAGTGTACAATTGATTGTCCAGTTTTCTGATCCTTTAAAGAATAGAAGCTGAAAAGTCTTCTAGAGACCTGCACGGTCACTGAAGTGATCGCTGACATAAGACAGCATAACTAAGCAAAGTGAGAGGACAGGCAGAACAGCACTGTCATGAAGAGTCATGAGTGAACCTGAATTAGCAATAAAGTGTTTAAAAGTCTGTTAATCTGTATTTTTCAGTAATAATTACAAATACATTGCTTGGCTTTGTGAAGAAATATTAAGATAGCTCCAAGACTCTTTCCCAGCAAAAAGTGTCAGATAAATGAGGAATTTTTCTGATATAACCATACAATTTTAGGTATGTAAAGTGTTGGCTTTGATTTTCAAGTACATTTTAAATGATGTTTGAATACATTTGAATGATGTTCATTCTAAACTCACTTTTTTCCTACTTTAAGAGATAAACAGTGTTCAAATTAAGGAAAAGAGAGCTAAGATACATTTTATTTTGTATTTTTACTGACATTAAGAAAATTTATTGACGTTGATAAAGATGAAAGTTTTGTTCTTTTTTAGTGATTATATTCATCAAAGTGTTTAAAAGTCATCTGCAAGGAATTCCAGTGGAAAACTCTATTCCAAAAGAACTTTGTGAGTACTAAATTGATTGTTTCAATTGTTGAGTACAAAGTTGATGAAAAAGTTAATAGAATAGTAGATAGAATACACACAACACACAATTTATACATGTTCATCAAGATAAGGACAGTTCTTACTGATTAAAATAGTCACAGGGTAATGATGCCTGGTCCATGATGAGTCCACTTAAGATGATGGCAAAGAACAAGATGGCAGAGGAGTCGGTGCACATGGAGTACATCTCTCTCCACGGATACATCAGGAATACACCTTTAGACACAGAAGTGCATGCAGAACACCAGCTGAGAGTGGACAGGAGTATCTGACCAGTGGAAAAGAATACATAGAACCACACAAAACTCTGTATGATGAAGGAATTAGGGGGAAAAGCAGGAGTGTTAGTAGGATTGGACTCCTCCTTGGTGGGTGGGGAAACAGAAGCAGGGGTCCGATCCTTACATTGGGGCACTTTTCTGAGTCCGAGGAGAAACATTTAAGGCTGAGAGTGAAATAGCTGATCTGTGTCAGCCTAAATGGAATGAGAATCAAACAGTCCTTGCTGCAGCCACACATAGCTGGGACAGGGGTGCAGGTCCCCTAGAAGGTGCAGCAGCTGGGAGCTGGAGTTTAGGGATTGTGGCGCAATCCCAAGGCCAGGGATGCTGTTGACTGCAGAGAGACAGATCGAGGGGATGTGAGGGAGGAGATTGTGGTGGGAAATGCCTGTGGAGGAAAGCCGGGCAGCCATGGAAGCAAGGTGATACTGCTGAGTCATGCATAGAGGGTGGAGCCATCACCATATCCTCTCTCTCCCCACGTGCCAGCATCAGCAGTTGATCAATAGAGAGGCTGGCCCATCAAATGCCTGATGCCCCGAACTACAGAGTAGGACCCCACCCAGGGTGCCCTTTTAAGTGCCTGATGCCCCAATCTACAGAGTAGGACCTCAGCCAGGGGGCCTAATGCATGGAACAACAGAGAATGACCCTAGGCAAGGGAGCCCTCTAAGTGCCTGAATGGGTGGAGCTACGGAAAAAGACTGACCAAAAAGGCCTTCTGATCGCCAGCTACAAGAGGCTCAAAAAAGACTCTGATAGGGCCATAACTCCATAGGCAAAAAAAGTCTTGCATCTATGCATGCAGGGCCACTTCAGTCGTGTCCAACTCTGTACAACCCTATAGACTGTGGCCTGCCAGGCTTCTCTGTCGGGGATGGGGTTCTCCAGGCAAGAATATCAGAGAGTATTGGTCAATACCGGTTGCCATATCCTTCTAGAGCACTATATTTCCTGATGCCCTAGCCACCAACTCCTGAGTAAATGGTGCTGCTAGAACCTTGTGACTCAAGCAGCTGCACCATCTCCACACCTGGCCCTCATAGGGGCAAACCCAAGTCGTCCAGGGCAGCCTCAGGAGAAAAACCCACTGGACGACCCACATGCAGAAGTGTAAATAAAACCACAATTGAAACCTGGGGGCAGTGTGGCTGAAGAAGACCCAAAACCTTCCCACCAGCTGTACAAGCTGCAGATTAAATCCACATGATCAACTAGGCAAACTCTGTGTCTATGGAATATAGAAAAGGACATTGAGAGCTCCCACAAAGAAAATGCACTAGTTCTGATGGCTTTGTACATTGGAGGCAAGAACACACAGGAGGAGGAGAAGATTAGAATCTGAGCTGCCCCCACAGCAGGTCCAGAAATCAGCACAGTGTTGGGGGGCATCCTAGAGAAGTGAGTGGACTGTTGTGACTCCCAGTGAGGGGAAGGACTCTGACAGCAGTGACTCAAGAAAAATACTTTTTATTCTTATGTTTTGACTTGTTCTGTAGATTCTTTTGGATTCCCCCTCTTTTGTTTTAGTTGTCAATTTTATTGGCTCTATGAAATCTAATTAAATAAACTTTTGAGCTTTTTTTCCCCCTCAGTCACATTTTTATTCTTGTTATAAACTTCTGCCTCTTATGATGGGCTTTTGCAGTTCTGTGGAGTTTTCCTTTTTTCCTTTTCTCTTTTTTTTAACTTTTGATTTTTTAAATCTATTATTATTTTTTCTACATTTAGACCTTTGTTTGCTTTCCCCACTGTTGTTTTCCCCTTGCAGTCAATCTTTAATGTATATAAATATTCTTCATCTACTTCTGTTTAACTTTGCATATCTGTTCTTTCTTTCCTTTCCTCTCAACATATTTGTTAGTTTTGTTTTCATTGCTTTATTCCCCACTTGGCACCTTGCTTTAGTTTTGTTTTCCAGTTTGTGCTTTAGTTAGTTTTGTTCTTAACTGGTAAATATAACTTTTGATTTCCTTTGTTTGCAGGGTCGATCTACTGTACTTTATTTTTGTTGGACTGTTTTGAGTTTGCTTATAGGTATATATGTATATGTGTATATTCCATTATTTTAATTATTATTTGCCTGATTTTGTGACTGCCATTTGTCTGGGGTTCATCTTTGGTTTCTCATTTTGGGGTATTTGTTTTAATCTCACTTAATGCCATAACAAACCACTTGTGGAATCTTCATTCCTGACCAGAGATCAAGCCCTGAGCCTTTGGAGTGAGAGCTCTGACTCCAAGACCCTAGACTACCACAGAATTAACCCTAGGGAGTATCAACTACTGAGAACTCACACAAAGAAAACCACTTGAATACAAGACCTGGCATCACCCACCCACGAGTAGCACCCTGTGCAGGATGCCTCATCTAAACAACAAAAAAAACAAAAATACAAACCCAGTCATCAGCAGATATGATTACACCTCATTCAGCCTTGCCCATCAGAGGAAAAACAAACAAAGAAACAAACAAACAAAAACTCAGCACAAATCTCACCCTATACAAAGCTTACACAAACCACTAGACTGACCTTAGGAGGGCAGAAACCAAAAGGAAGAAAGAATTCAACTTTGAAGCCTGGGCAAAAGCGGCCTTAAACACAATAAGTTAAAAAAGAAAAGGCAGAGAAATACTACACAAATGAAGAAACAAACTAGAAACACAGAAGTCCAAATAAATGAAGAGGAAATAGGCAAACTACCTGGAAAGATCAGAATGATGATAGTAAAGGTGATCAAAAACCTTGAAAACAAAATGGAGAACATGCAAGAACCAATTAACAAAGACCTAGAAGAATTAAAGAATAAACATACAGAGACAAACAACACAATTACTGAAATTTAAAATAGAAGGAATCAATAGCAGAATATTTAAAGCAGAAAAATGAATCAGTGTGCTGGAAGATAAAATGGTGGAAATAACTTCTGAAGAGCAGAATTAAGTAAAAATAATGAAAATAACTGAGGATAATCTCAGAGGCACTAGGATAATATCAAATGCACCAACATTCAAATTATAGGGGTCCCAGAAGAAGAAGAGAAAAAGAAAGGGCATGAGAAATTTTTTGAAGAGATTATAGTTGAAAATTTCCCCAACATGGAAAAGGAAATAGTCAATCAAGAGTAAGAGGCACAAAGAGTCCCATACGGGATAAACCCAAAGAAAAACATGTCAAGACACATGCTAATCAAACTAACAAAGACTAAACATAAGAAAGAATATTAAAGCAGCAAGGGAAAAGCAACAAGTAACATACAAGTTAAACCCCATATGTTTAATAGCTATCTTTCAGCAGAAACTCTGCAGGACAGAAGGGAATGGTAAGGATATATTTAAAGTACTGAAAGGGAAAAATTTACAACCAAGATTACCATACCCGGCAAGGATCTCATTCAAAATCAATGGAGAAATAAAAATCTTTTCAGAAAAGCAAAAGTTATGAGAATTCAGTACCACCAAATCAGCTTTACAACAAATATTAAAGGGATTTATATAGTCAAGAAATACTAGAGAATAAAAAAAAATCTACAAAATCAACTCCAAACAATTAAGAAAATGGCAACAGGAACATATATATCAATAATTACCTTAAATGTAAATGGATTAAATGCTCCAACCAAAAGACACAGATTGGCTGAATGTTTACAAAAGCAAGACCCATATATATGCTGTCTACGAGAAACCCACTTCAGACCTAAAGACACAAATAGACTGAAAGTGAAAGAATGGAAAAATATATCCTGTGCAACTGGGAGGCAAAAGAAATCTGGAATAGCAATCTTCATATCAGACAAAATAGACCTTAAAATAAAGAATAGTACAAGAGATAAAGAAGGACATTGCATAATGATCAAGGGATCAATCCAAGAGGAAGACATAACAATTCTAAATATCTATGCACCCAACATAGAAGCACCTCATTATGAAAGATAAACACTAACAGACATAAAAGGAGAAATTGACAGCAATGCAATAATAGTAGGAGACTTTAACACCCCACTCACACCAATAGACAGATAATCAAAACAGAAAATTAATAGGGAAACACAAGTCTGAAATGATACATTAGATGAGATGGATCTCATTGATATCTTCAGGACATTCCATCCAAACGCAGAAGAATATACCTTCTTCTCAAGTGCACGTGGAACATTCTCCAGAATAGACCACATCTTGGGTCACAAATCAAACCTCAGTAAATTTAGAAAATTGAAATTGTATCAAACATCTTTTCAGACCACAATGCTATGAGAGTAGATACCAATTACAAAGAAAAAAAAACTGTAAGAAACACAAGCATATGGAGATTAAACAATACGTTTCTAAATAACCAACAGGTTACTGAAGAAATTAAAAAAAAATTCTGGAAACAAATGACAATGAACACATGACGACTCAAAACCTGTGGGGTGCAGCAAAAGCAATCTTAAAAGGGAATTTTATAGTAATACAATCCTACCTCAATAAACAAGAAAAGCATCGAAGAGACAACCTAACTTTACACCTAAAACAACTGGAAAAAGAACAAAACCCCCCCAAAATTAGTAGAAGGAAAGAAATCATAAAGATCAGACCAGAAATAAGTGAAAAAGAAATGAAAGAAGCAGTAGTAAAGATTAATAAAACTAAAAGCGGGTTTTTTTAAAAGATAAACAAAATTGAGAAACCTTTAGCCAGACTCATCAAGAATAAAAGAGAGAAGACTCAAATCCACAAAATTAGACAGGAAAAAGGAGAGGTTACAACAGACAATGCAGAAATACAAAGGATTATGAGACTATTATGAACAACTATAGGGCAATAAAATCAACCCCATGGATATTCCATGGATAACCTGGAAGAAATGAACAGATTCTTAGAAAAGTTCAATCTTCTAAGATTGAACCAGGAAGAAATAGAAATTATGAACAACCTGATTACAAGCACTGAAATGAAACTGTGATTAGAAATCTCCCAAAAAACAAAAGCCCAGGACCAGATGGCTTCACAGAATTCTACCAAACATTTAGAGAAGAGCTAATGTCTATCCTAAAACTCCTTCAAAAAACTGCAGATGAAGGAACACTTCCAAATTCATTCTATGAGGCCACCATCACCCTGATACCAAAACCAGACAAAGACAAGACAGAAAAAGAAAACTATAGGCCAATGTCACTGATGAACATAGATGCAAAAATCCTCAACAAAATTTTAGCAAGCAGAATTCAGCAACACACCAAAAAGCTCATACACCATGATGCAGTCGAGTTTATTCCAGGAATTCAAGGATTCTTCAATATATGCAAATCAATCAATGTGATACACCATATTAACAAATTGAGAGATAAAAACCATATGGTAATCTCAATAGATGCAGAAAAAGCCTTTGACAAAATTAAAAGGCTTTTGAATTAAAACTCTTTCTAATTATTTATGATTAAATCTCTTTTTATGATTAAAATTCTTCAAAAAATGGGCCCTTTCAACATAGTAAAGGCCATACATGATAAGCCTACAATAAAAATTTTTCTCAATGGTGAAAATCTGAAAGCATTCCCCCGAAGATCAGGAATAAGACAAGGGTGTCTACTTTCACCACTATTATTCAACATACTTCTGGAAGTCCTAGCTATAGCAATTAGGAAAAAAAAAGAAATAAAAGGAATCCAGACTGGAAAAGAAGAAGTAAAGCTCTCACTGTTTGCAGATGACATGATACTGTACATAGAAAACCCTAAAGATAGTATCAGAAAATTACTAGAACTAATCAGTGAATTTCACAAAGTTGCAGGATATAAAATCAATACACAGAAATCACTTGCATTTCTGTATACTAATAATGAAAACACAATGAAAAATCAGAAAGAGAAATTAAGGAATCAATCCCATTCACCATGGCAGCAAAAAGAATTATATACAGAAATTTATAAGGCACTAATGAAAGAAATCAAAGATGACATAAATAGTTGGAGAGATATTCCATGCTCCTGGGTAGGAAGAATCAATACTGTGAAAAAAGACTATACTACCAAATGCAATCTACAGACTCAATGTGATCTCTATCAAATTACCAATGCCATTTTTCACAGAACTAGAACAAAAATTTTTGCAATTCATATGGAAACACAAAAGACCCCAAATAGCCAAAGGAGTCTTTATAAAGAAGAATGGAGTTAGAAGAATCAATCTTCCTGACTTCAGATTATACTACAAAGCTATGGTAATCAAGAGAGTATGGTACTGGTAAAAAACCAGAAATATAGACCAATGGAACAAGATAGAAAGCCCAGAAATAAACCCATGTACCTATGGGTACCTTATTTATGACAACAGAGATAAGAATATATACAATAGGGCAAAGACAGCCTCTTCAATAAACTGTGCTGGGAAAACTGGACAGCTACATGTAAAAGAGTGAAATTAGAACACTTTCTAAAACCATACACAAAAATAAGCAAAAATGGATAAAAGACTTAAACATAAGACCAGAAACTATAAAGTTCTTAGAAGAAAACATAGGCAGAACACTTGATGACATAAATCAAAGTAAGATCCTCTATGATCCACCTCCTCAGTTCAGTTCAGTTCAGTTCAGTCATTCATTCGTGTCTGATCTTTGCGACCCCATGAATCACAGCACGCCAGGCCTCCCTGTCCATTACCAACTCCTGGAGTTCACTCAAACTCATGTCCATCGAGTTGGTGATGCCATCCAGCCATCTCATCCTCTGTCGTCCCCTTCTCCTCCTGCCCGCAGTCCCTCCCAGATTCAGAGTCTTTTCCAATGAGTCAATTCTTTGCATGAGGTGGCCAATGTATTGGAGTTTCAGCTTTAGCATCAGTCCTTCCAATGAACACCCAGGACTGATCTCCTTTAGAATGGACCGGTTGGATCTCCTTGCAGTCCAAGGGACTCTCAAGAGTCTTCTCCAACACCACAGTTCAAAAGCATCAATTCTTCAGCGCTCAGCTTTCTTCACAGTCCAACTCTCACATCCATACATGACCACTGGAAAAACCATAGCCTTGACTAAATGGACCTTTGTTGGCAAAGTAATGCCTCTGTTTTTGAAAATGCTATCTAGGTTGGTCATAACTTTCCTTCCAAGGAGTAACCGTCTTTTAATTTCACGGCTGCAATCACCATTTGCAGTGATTTTGGGGCCCAAAAAATAAAATCTGACACTCTTTCCACTGTTTCCCCAGATGCCATGATCTGAGTTTTCTGAATGTTGAGCTTTCAGCCAACTTTTTTACTCTCTTCTTTCACTTTCATCAAGAGGCTTTTTAGTTCCTCTTCACTTTCTGCCATAAGGGTGGTGTCATCTGCATATCTGAGGTGATTGATATTTCTCCCAGCAATCTAGATTCCAGCTTGTGCTTCTTCCAGCCCAGCGTTTCTCATGATGTACTCTGCATATAAGTTAAATAACAGGGTGACAATATACAGCCTTGACGTATTCCTTTTCCTATTTGGAACCGGTCTGTTGTTCCATGTCCAGTTCTAACTGTTGCTTCCTGACCTGCATACAGGTTTCTCAAGAGGCAGGTCAGGTGTTCTGGTATGCCCATCTCTTTCAGAATTTCCCACAGTTTCTTGTGATCCACACAGTCAAAGGCTTTGGCATAGTCAATAAAGCAGAAATAGATATTTTTCTGGAACTTTCTTGCTTTTTCGATGATCCAGTGGATGTTGGCAATTTGATCTCTGGTTCCTCTGCCTTTTCTAAAACCAGCTTGAACATCTGGAAATTTACAGTTCACATATTGCTGAAGCCTGGCTTAGAGAATTTTGAGCGTTACTTTGCTACCATGTGAGATGAGTGCAATTGTGTGATAGTTTGAGCATTCTTTGGCATTGCCTTTCTTTGAGATTGGAATGAAAACTTACTTTTTTCAGTCCTGTGGCCACTGCTGAGTTTTCCAAATTTGCTGGCATATTGAGTGCAGCACTTTAATGGCATCATCTTTCAGGATTTGAAATAGCTCCACTGGAATTCCATCACCTCCACTAGCTTTGTTCGTAGTGATGCTTTCTAAGGCCCACTTGACTTCACATTCCAGGATGTCTGGCTCTAGGTCAGTGATCACACCATCCTGATTATCTGGGTCATTAAGAACTTTTTTGTACAGTTCTTCTGTGTGTTCTTGCCACCTCTTCATAATATCTTCTGCTTCTATTAGGTCCATCCCATTTCTGTCCTTTATTGAGCCCATCTTTGCATGAAATGTTCCCTTGGTATCTCTAATTTTCTTGAAGAGATCTCTAGTCTTTCCCATTCTGTTGTTTTCCTCTATTTCTTTGCATTGATTGCTGAGGAAGTCTTTCTTATCTCTCCTTGTTAAGGGAATGGCAAACCAGTTCAGTATTCTTGCCGTGTTAGTAGGTGCCCAATATACTACTTGAGATTAGTGGAGAAATAACTCCAGAAAGATGAAGGGATGGAGCCAAAGCAGAAACAATATCCAGTTGTGGGTGTGACTGGTGACTGAAGCAAGGTCTGATGCTGTAATGAGCAATATTGCATAGGAAAATGGAATGTTAGGTCCATGAATCAAGGCAAATTGGAAGTGGTCAAATAGGAGATGGCAAGAGTGAACATCGACATTCTATGAATCAGCGAACTAAAATGGACTGGAATGGGTGAATTTAACTCAGATGACCGTTATATCTACTACTGTGGGCAGGAATCCCTTAGAAGAAATGGAGTAGCCATCATGGTCAACAAAAGAGTCTGAAATGCAATACTTGGATGCAATCTCAAAAACGACAGAATGATCTCTGTTCGTTTCCAAGGCAAACCATTCAATATCACAGTAATCCAAGCCTATGCCCCCCACCAGTAACACTGAAGAAGCTGAAGTTGAACGATTCTATGAAGACCTACAAGACCTTTTAGAGCTAACACCCCAGACACATGTCCTTTTCACTATAGGGGACTGTAATGCAAAAGTAGGAAGTCAAGAAACACCTGGAGTAACAGACAAATTTGGCCTTGGAATACGGAATGAAGCAGGGCAAAGGCTAATAGAGTTTTGCCAAGAGGACACACTGGTCATAGCAAAGACCCTCTTCCAACAACACAAGAGAAGACTCTACACATGGACATCACCAGATGGTCAACACCGAAATCAGATTGATTATATTCTTTGTGGCCAAAGATGGAGAAGCTCTATACAGTCAGCAAAAACAAGACCAGGAGCTGGCTGTAGCTCAGATCATGAACTCCTTATTGCCAAATTCAGAGTTAAATATGAAGATAGTAGGGAAAACCACTAGACCATTCAGCTATGATCTAAATCAAATCCCTTGTGATTATACAGTGGAAGTGAGAAATAGATTTAAGGGACTAGACCTGATAGAGTGCCTGATGAACTATGGACAGAGGTTCATGACACTGTACAGGAGACAGGGATCAAGAATATCCCCTTGGAAAAGAAATGCAAAAAAGCAATATGGCTGTCTGGGAAGGCCTAACAAATAACTGTGAAAATGACCCACCTCCTAGAGTAACAGAAATAAAAGCAAAAGTAAACAAATGGGACCTGATTAAACTTAATTGCTTTTGCACAGCAAAGGAAACAATAAGCAAGGCGAAAAGACAACCCTCAGAATGGGAGAAAATAATAGCAAATGAAACAACTGATAAAGGAGTAATTTCCAAAATATACAAGCAGTTCACACAACTCACTAGCAGAAAAACAAACAACCCAATCAAAAACCGGGGAAAAGACCTAAACAGACATTTCTCCAAAGAAGACATACAGGCGGCTAACAAACACATTAAAAAATGCTCAGCATTGCTCATTATTAGAGAAGTGGAAATCATAACTGCAATGAGATATCACTTCATACCAGTCAGAATGGCCAACATTAAAAATGTCTACACACAATAAATGCTGGAGAGGATATGGAGAAAAGGGGATGCTCTGCACTGTTGGTCGGAATGTAAACTGGTATAGCCACTATGGAAGATGATATGGAGATTCCTTAAAAATCTAGGAATAAAACCACCATATGTCCCAGGAATCCCAATCCTAGTCATACACCCTGAGGAAATCAAAATTGAAAAATACACATGTATCCCATTATTCATTGCAGCACTATTTATGATAGCTAGAATAGAACATGGAAGCAACCTAGATGTCCATTGACAGATGAATGGATAAAGAAGTTGTGGTGCATTATCACAATGGAATATTACTCAGCCATAAGAAGCAATGAATTTGAGTCAGTTCTGATGCAGTGGATGAACCTAGAATCTATTATACCGAATGAAGTGAGTCAGAAAGAGAAAGATAAATATCATATTCTAATGTGCATATATGGAAACTAGAAAAATGGAACAAGAATTTATTTACTGGGCAGCAGTGGAGAAACAGACATAGAGAATAGACTTATGGACATGGCGAGAGGGGAGGAGAGGGTGAGATGTATGGAAAGAGTAACATGGAAACTTACATTACCATATGTAAACTAGATAGATAGCTGTTTTTAAAAATAGGGAATTTGCTGTATGGCTTAGGAAACTCAAACAGGGGCTCTGTATCAACCTAGAGGGGTGGGATGGGGAGGGAGATGAAAGGGAGGTTCAAAAGGGAGGGGATATATGTATACCTATGGCTGATTCATGTTGAGGTTTGACGGAAAACAACAAAATTCTGTAAAGCAATTATCCTTCAGTAAAAAAAAAAAAAAAACATTAATTAAAACAAAACAAAACAAAAAGATGATGCTCAATAAGTGAACTACAAAAATACTCTCTTGATTTTAATTTCAATTTATCTCAATTATTTAGTGTTTTTATCTGAGTTGATGATAGTCTTTAGGAAAGAAGACATCCAAGTAAATTCAAAAAGAAAGAAATCCCTTCAAGTAGAATTTATAGAGCAAAAAGTAAGTGATTGGTGTAGCAGGTGCAACCTGCAAGTCAGAGTCTTCATGGGTGAAACCCTCAGTAGGAATTGAAACATGCTGTATATAATTCTGTTGTCCTTTCATTCCAAAGTCCAACAATGTCTTCTCAAAGGGATACAGACACTGTAACTTATTCTGAGTGAGAACACACAAAGTTACATGATTGATTGAAAGCTGTCTGCATTTTCTCCTTTTCAAATAAGTAACACAAAGAAATGAAAGCTTCCCTCTGTCTTTTACCTCATCACTTAAAAGACCTTCCTTTCTGGGAATGAAGCTCCCTTGAAAAGTCTACCTAACCCAGCTGGTGGGATCTTGATTTAAAATCACATGCAAAACTTCAAAAAGAAGTGTTAAAACAGCTGATAAAGAAAACCTTCAGAAAATCAACAAAATGTATGCTTTCCAAAGCACTTTAAATATGAATCATCTATTATTTAAAACATAAAAATTGAAACCATCAGCTTTTTCATATTATATCACAGTATTTGTTAAAAAACAAACAGACATGTTATCTCTCCCCTAAAACTATTACTTTCAGAAATAATTTGCAAACATGCTACTCAATGCAGAAAAACTCAGAGAGGTATTATTAAGAAATATGGAAAAGAAAATCGTGTCTTACCATCAGGATGAGAAGTTTGTTTTTCAAAAACTTTTATTCTTTTCCATGAGCTTACTTTTTTCCTTATAAAGAAATAGTAAATTCATATTCCTGAAGATTTGAAAACAAGTCTCTATCAGGGTTTGAGGTTCACATACAAATCCAGGTGCAGGGAATTCCCTGGCAGTAAAGTGGTTAGGACTCTGCACTTTCACTGCCAAAGGCTCAGTTCAACCCCTGGTCATTGAACTAAGATTCCACAAGTTGTGCAGTGTGGCCAAATAAATAAATAGGCAAAACCAACTAATACTTAAAAAAAAATCCAAATGTGTTATGAAAATGGAAGAGACAGGCTTGTTTAAATAGGCATTAAGATCTAGTTATCTGGTTCAATAGCTGACCAACTCTACTGTCCAGCTTTACCATAAACTCTACACCTACTTTTTCTTGCCCATATTCTAGTTTATTTTAGTATTAAAATAACTTATCTCTAGATTTGGAGACAGGGATCAAGACCATCCCTATGGAAAAGAAATGCAAAAAAGCAAAATGGCTGTCTGGGGGGGCCTTACAAATAGCTGTGAAAAGATGAGAAGCAAACAGCAAAGGAGAAAAAGAAAGATATATGCATCTGAATGCAGGGTTCCAAAGAATAGCAAGAAGAAATAAGAAAGCCTTCCTCAGCAATCAATGCAAAGAAATAGAGGAAAACAACAGAATGGGAAAGGCTAGAGATCTCTTCAAGAAAATTAGAGATACCAAGGGAACATTTCATGCAAAGATGGGCTCGATAAAGGACAGAAATGGGATGGACCTAACAGAAGCAGAAGATATTAAGATGAGATGGTAAGAATACACAGAAGAACTGTACAAAAAAGATCTTCACAACCCAGATAATCAGGATGGTGTGATCACTGACCTAGAGCCAGACATCCTGGAATGTGAAGTCAAGTGGGCCTTAGAAAGCATCACTACGAACAAAGCTAGTGGAGGTGATGGAATTCCAGTGGAGCTATTTCAAATCCTGAAAGATGATGCCATTAAAGTGCTGCACTCAATATGCCAGCAAATTTGGAAAACTCAGCAGTGGCCACAGGACTGAAAAAAGTAAGTTTTCATTCCAATCCCAAAGAAAGGCAATGCCAAAGAATGCTCAAACTACCGCACAATTGTACTCATCTCACATGGTAGCAAAGTAATGCTCAAAATTCTCCAAGCCAGACTTCAGCAATATGTGAACTGTGAACTTCCAGATGTTCAAGCTGGATTTAAAAAAGGCAGAGGAACCAGAGACCAAAATGCCAACATCGGCTGGATCATGGAAAAAGCAAGAGAGTTCCAGAAAAACATTTATTTCTGCTTTATTGACTATGCCAAAGCCTTTGACTGTGTGGATCACAAGAAACTGTGGGAAATTCTGAAAGAGATGGGAATACCAGACCACCTGACCTGCCTCTTGAGAAACCTATATGCAAATCAGGAAGCAACAGCTAGAACTGCACATGGAACAACAGACTGGTTCCAAATAGGTAAAGGAATACGTCAAGGCTGTATATTGTCACCCTGTTTATTTAACTTATATGCAGAGTACATCATGAGAAATGCTGGGCTGGAAGAATCAGAAGCTGGAATCAAGATTGCCAGGAGAAATATCAATCACCTCAGATATGCAGATGACACCACCCTTATGGCAGAAAGTGAAGAGGAACTAAAAAGCCTCTTGATGAAAGTGAAAGTGGAGAGTAAAAAAGTTGGCTGAAAGCTCAACATTCAGAAAACTAAGATCATGGCATCTGGTCCCATCACTTCATGGGAAATAAATGGGGAAACAGTGGAAACAGTGTCAGACTTTATTTTTGGGGGCTCCAAAATCACTGCAGATGGTGATTGCAGCCATGAAATTAAAAGACGGTTACTCCTTGGAAGGAAAGTTATGACCAACCTAGATAGCATATTCAAAAGCAGAGACATTACTTTGCCAACAAAGGTTCGTCTAGTCAAGGCTATGGTTTTTCCAGTGGTCATGTATGGATGTGAGAGTTGGACTGTGAAGAAAGCTGAGCGCTGAAGAATTGATGCTTTTGAACTGTGGTGTTGGAGAAGACTTGCGAGTCTCTTGGACTGCAAGGAGATCCAACTAGTCCAATCTGAAAGAGATCGGTCCTGGGTGTTCTTTGGAAGGACTGATGCTAAAGCTGAAACTCCAATCCTTTGGCCACCTCATGCGAAGAGTTGACTAATTGGAAAAGACTCTGAAGCTGGGAGGGATTGCGGGCAGGAGGAGAAGGGGACGACAGAGGATGAGATGGCTGGATGGCATCACTGATTCTATGGATGTGAGTTTGAGTGAACTCTGGGAGTTGGTGATGGACAGGGAGGCCTGGTGTGCTGCAATTCAGGGGGTCACAAAGAGTCGGACATGACTGGGCAACTTAACTGAACTGATCTCTAGATTCTGCTTTAGGCAGTGGCCAAGAAAGCTCATATCTAACTGACCCTCCAGATGACAAGTATAAACCATTTATACAATGTTAAAAAGAGTGGAAAACAACCATAAGCTGATAGGAAGGGGAATTGAATAATAAATTTTTCTAGATAATTTAAAATAGGGAATATGTTATAGTAGCTGGCTTTATTATTTATGCTTCCCTGGTGGCTCAGATGGTAAAGAATCTGCCTGTAATGCAGGAGACCCAGGTTCCATACCTCGGTTGGGAAAAATCCCGTGGAGAAAGGTGTGACAACTCACTCCAGTATTCTTGTCTGGAAAATCCCATGGACTGAACCCTGGCAGGCTACAGTTCATAGGGTTTCAAAGACTGAGCGATGAACACTTATTATTTATGCAAGTGTGTATGTCTATGCCCATATGTTTATTTTACAACTTTTGCTAAGGAGAGGCTCATGAGGTGTCATGTAGGTCCCCCAAAACTCCAAGTAGAAACTTTGGACATTCTGAGTTGAAAACTCAAACGCTTTAGTTTGAAGCAAATGTCACTGGAAACTGAGGGAGGAGTCCTGGAAACAAGAAAGCAGGGACAGAGAGTCTCAATTCTTCTATAAACACTGCCAACATTTCTGGCCTGTCCCTGAAACTACACACTCACAAAAAAAACTCTGAATAGCCCAGGCAAAGCTAAAATGACTGAACTTAGATTTTGATATGTGCCTAAGATATGGAATTGTGGTTTGATTCCAAATAAGTTAAATGTCTCATAAAACAAATAATCCGCTTGGGAAAAGTACAACAGTATGCACAACAATGTGCATGATGGGATCCCAAATTATTTGACATACAAAAAAATAGAAAAATGTGACCCATTCTTAAAGAAAACTATAATAAATGTAAGTGCATCTTGATATGAACAAAAATTAGAATTAGCCAATCAGTTCAGTCACACAGTCATGTCTGACTCTTAGCAACCCCATGGATTGCAGCACACCAGGTTTCCCTGTCTATCACCAACTCCCGGAGCTTACTCAAACCCATGTCCGTTCAGTTGGTGATGGCATCCAACCATCTCATCCTCTCTCTTGCCCTTCGCCTCCTGCCTTCAATCTTTCCCAGCATCAAGGTCTTTCCTAATGAGCCAGATCTTCTCATCAGGTGGCCAAATTATTGGAGTTTCAACTTCAGCATCAGTCCTTCCAATGAATATTCATGACTGATTTCCTTTAGGATTGACTGGTTTGATCTCCCTGCAGTCCAAGGGACTCTCAAGAGTCTTCACCAGCACTACAGTTCAAAAGGATCAATTCTTCGGCTCTCAGCTTTCTTTATAGTCCAATTCTCACATCAATATATGACTACTGGAAAAAACATAGCTTTGACTTTATTATTTATCTTATTAGCCAATAAAGGACATGAAAGAAAATAAGCTTATAATAAATGAAGGCATGGAAAATCTTGGCAAAGAAATAGAAAATATTTTAAAATATATATAAACATTTTGAACTAAAAATACAATATATGAAAAATAATTTATTGGGTGCATTTCACAGAAGAATAGAAATAGCAAAGTAGAGAATCAGGAAATGAATATAAGTCAATAGAATTTAATCAATCTAGAAAATAGAAGGAAACAAAAAAGAAGATAAAAAGAAATGGCAGAGTTTCAAGACCTGTAAGACAAATTACCTATCACATTAAAAAGAGAAAAGAGACAATTGGTAATAAATTTTAAATGTTAAAGAAATAATGACTGAAAATGTCTTAAATATGGTAAAGTACATACATTTACAAATACAAAAAGTTCAATGAAACCCAAGTAGGATAATATTATGTATTGTCTTACTTGGGTATCATTATGTATCCAAGTTTATTATTGGATTATTATTATGTATCTATACAAAATCAATTTGACAAAATGAAATAATAATTATAAAGCAACTTGAAAAAATAATAATCAATTTGACAGAATGAAGTAAGAATAATTATAAAGCAACTAGAAGAAAAGACATTTTATATATTATTGTTGTTTAGTTGCTCAGTAGTGTTTGATGCTTTGCAACCCCCTGGACTCTATGTAGCCCACCATGTTCCTCTGTCCATGGGATTTCCCAGGAAAGAATACTGGAGTGAGTTACCATTTCCTTCTCCAGGGGATCTTCCTGAACCAGGGATTGAACCCACAGTCTTCCACATTGGCAGGCAGATTCTTTATCACTGAGCCACCAGGGAAGCTCCATTTTATATATAGCTATACTTTGTCAACAAAGGTCCATCTAGTGAAGGCTATGGTTTTTCCAGTGGTCATGTATGGATGTGAGAGTTGGACTATGAAGAAAGCTGAGTGCCGAAGAATTGATGCTTTTGAACTGTGGTGTTGGAGAAGACTCTTGAGAGTCCCTTGGACTGCAAGGAGATCCAACCAGTCCATTCTGAAGGAGATCGGTCCTGGGTGTTCATTGGAAGGAATGATGCTAAAGCTGAAACTCCAGGACTTTGGCCACCTCATGCAAAGAGTTGACTCATTGGAAAAGACTCTGATGCTGGGAGGGATTGGGGGCAGGAGGAGAAGGGGATGACAGAGGATGAGAGGGCTGGATGGCATCACCGACTCGATGGACGTGAGTTTGAGTGACCTCCGGGTGTTGGTGATGGACAGGGAGGCCTGGCGTGCTGCAATTCATGGGATCGCAAAGAGTTGGACACGACTGAGTGAATGAACTGATACAAAAATTCTAATGATCACTGACCTCAAGAATAATAGGAGTCAGAAGAGAATGAAACAATATCTTTAAAGTGCTAAAAAATAAAATTTGTTAACCTAGATATGACATTCAGGACAAATATCATTCCAGAATAATGGTAAACTAAATTCACTAGTATTCAATCTTTAATCTCAACAGACCAATACTGCAGTCCTTCAGAGAATGCTGAAGGACTTTCTTCAGATTGTCGGGGATGATGCAGTATGGACCCTTTGATTTTAAGGAATAAATGAGAAAGTTCGAATTAAACACTGTAAGATTGTCTTTTATGTTCAGAAAATAGGTGATATAATACTTATAAAAACTCTACCATAAAGAGAAAAGGTCTGGAATGAACAGACCTGTATAATTGCAAGTGTTACAACATTATGTGGAAGTTGACCTGTGAAATATTAAGATTATACATTGTAAACTTAAAATGAACACTAAAATTAATGCAGAAGGGTTTAGTTAAAAAGTCAACTGGCAAGCTAAAATTCCATTTTAAAAACTGGTGAATTCAAAGGAAGGCAGGAAAGGAGAAAATGAGGAAAGGGACAGCAAGAGTAATAGGTAATTAGTACAATGGTAATCTTAAATCCAAACATCAAAAATTACTTTAAATATTATTAGAGTTACATCCACATAAAAAGGCAGAAGTTGTTAGAATGTATATAAAATCAAGGTGTTCACTGTAAAAGTCTTTCACTACTGGTTTATGTTTGTTTGTTTTTTTTTTATCAACAAGTGTGAAAAATGTTCTGTCTTATCTACCACCTTATAAGTTGGATCCATTGATACCTTTTTGATAGCTTTAAATTTTTTCTCTGTGGTATATCTCTGACTGCTTCTTGGAGATACAACCCATATTGAGAAGTACAGAATGGTTTATTTTAATTTTACTTATCTTGGAAACAAGACAAATGACTAGTTTAATGCAAGAAAGTATAAGTCAGTTTGTAAGCTTTAGTTGTAGCCTCCCAGAACACGGAAACTTTATGTATCAGTTACACTGTTTTGTAGACAAGTATATTAAAAAACAACTGGAATTGTATTCTTACTTTGATTCATTAAGAAATATAATCGGTAACTGGGTTGATTTATAGTAATGCAAATTCAGTTGTAGGTGATTATTCCTCAAAAGATGATACACATTTACAATAATGCTTAGTTTTAGGGAAATTTTGGTATTCCATACAGATAAATGAATTTCAGGACATACCTATTCATGTATTTTCTATTTGTCTTAATGATCATCATCATTTTCAAAGATTTCATATCCTTGAAAAAATCATATTTTTTTTTGTTTTTATTGTAAATTTCTTGTGGCTAGCAGAAGCCCAGATCCCATCACCTCAGCCCAAATTAAGATGTTGTTATTCCTCTGTTTCACTGTATATGAACTATTATGAGTCTGTGTGGACCTGTCCACTCTCTTTCCCAGTGCAGCTAAAGAATGTTCAATGTTTTGAACAACAAAACTACCTTCTTTCAAAATGCACTCACATTCTTTTATTGCCAGCATTTATGATTTTATTTGCAGGCATTCATGTTGACATCTTCCTCCACAGATGCATGCATATTAAAAGAGGAAAAATTGGACATGCATTCATTCCTGGTTTGCATTCCTTTCCTCCTCTCTACTCCCTTGCTCCTTCACATCACCTTGGAACAGAAGCAACCTTCAGCAGTCATATCCTCTGGCTTAGAAATATGTCTTTATCTGGGTTAATTAAAAAACTAGATTAAAGCTTGTTCTTGTCAACAGTTACAGAAGAAATGGATGATGAGATAATTACAATTCTGATGAAAATGAAAATAATATAATAAAATAATAAATGCTTTATTAAAAAGATCTATTACTGTTCAACACTCTAATTCTGGTCACTTGCAACTCATGATCTTTTAGTTCTATCTTTTACCTTTGTAAGCATTAGAGAACTATTGATCATCTAATTTCTCCCAATCTTTATGGAGATATTTCAGTTAAGATGTGGTGCCAGAATGGTGGCTTGGCAATTTCCTGATGTATTATAGGTATTTTAAGTTATTGGCATGCATACCAAAAGAAAAGAAGCTTAACTTGATAAAAAATTCAATAATTAGTAACTCGTACTGTTCTCTGTGCATCTTCTTAAGCACAGTAAGTTTTATTAATACTCCTATTTGAGGACTTGCTAAAAGTCAAATGATGTGAAATGCTAAGGATGCAAATCTATATAAGATGAAGTCTTTGACTTCAAGGAATTCAATATCCACTAGGGGAACAGTAAGTTGCGATGAATGCAATAAAGTATTAATGAGGCAGTTCTATTTCCAGTTTTTTAAGGACTCTCCACACTGTTCTCCATAGTGGCTGTACTAGTTTGCATTCCCACCAACAGTGTAAGAGGGTTCCTTTTTCTCCACACTCTCTCCAGCATTTATTGTTTGTTGACTTTTTAATAGAACTGGAAATAGAACTGCCGTATGACCCAGCAATTCTACTGCTGGGCATACACACTGAGGAAACCAGAATTGAAAGAGACACATGTACCCCAGTGTTTATCACAGCGCTGTTTATAATAGCCAGGACATGGAAGCAACCTAGATGTCCATCAGCAGATGAATGAATAAGAAAGCTGTGGTACATATACACAATGGAATGTTACTCAGCTATTAAAAAGAATGCATTTGAATCAGTTCTAATGAGGTGGATGAAACTGGAGCCTATTATACAGAGTGAAGTAAGTCAGAAAGAAAAACACCAATACAGTATTTTAATGCATATATATGGAATTTAGAAAGATGGTAACGATGACTGTATATGTGAGACAGCAAAATAGACACAGATGTAAAGAACAGACTTTTGGACTCTGTGGGAGAGGGCAAGGGTGGGACGATTTGAGAGAATAGCATTGAAACACGGATTTTATCATATGTGAAATAGGTCGCAAGTCCAGATTTGATGCATGAGACAGGGTGCTTAGGGCAGGTGCACTGGGATGACCCTAAGGGATGGGGTGGGGAGGGAGGTGAGAGGGGGGTTCAGGATGGGGGACACATGTACACCTATGGCTGATTCATGTGAATGTATGGCGAAAACTACCACAATATTGTAATTAGCCTCCAATTAAAAGGAGGAAAAAAAAAAGATGCCGCATGTCACAGCCAAGACCTGGTGCAACCAAACAAATAAATATTTTTTTTTAAAGAAATAATAAGAAACAAAAAAGAATAAATATTGTCAATTATAAAATAGATAAATAAACTAGACAGCCAGACAGGTTTAACAGGAAAATGGACACAACTGAGGAAAGAGTAAACCTGATGATAGATCAATAGAGTGTATCCAATTTAAAGAACAGATTAAAAAAAATGAACACAGCCTTGGAGGTTTACTGAACTATATCAAATGGTCTAACATGAGCAATTAAGGATATCAGAAAAAAAAAAAGAAGAACGTGATTACAAAATTTCCCAAACAGCGAAAGACAGAAATATAGATCCAAGAAGTTCAGCAAATCCCAAGCAAGATAAATGCTAAACACGTCTAGCAATATGACTGTCAAGCTGCTGAAAACCAAAGATAGAGAGAGGAAAAAAAATATTAATGAGGCAAAAGGGTAGTATAGAAGAGGAAATTCAGCAAATAATAACAGCTATCTGTTTAAGCACTTTAGTAGATGCTATGAGATCAAAGTATAGGAGAAAACAGTAGCATTAGTTCAGTTCAGTTCAGTCTCTCAGTCATGTCTGACTCTGCGACCCCGTGGACTGCAGCACGCCAGGCCTCCCTGTCCATCACCAACTCCCAGAGCTTACTCAAACTCATGTCCATCGAGTTGGTGATGCCATCAAACCATCTCACCCTCTGTCATCCTCTTCTCCTCCTACCTTCAATGTTTCCCAGCATCCAGGGTCTTTTCAAATGAGTCAATTCTTTGCATCAGGTGGCCAAAGTATTGGAGTTTCAGCTTCAGCATCAGTCCTTCCAATGAATATTCAGGACTGATTTCCTTCACGATGGACTAGTTGGATCTCGTTGCAGTCCAAGGGACTCTCAAGAGTCTTCTCCAGCACCACAGTTCAAAAGCATCAATTCTTCGGCGCTAATGCTAAATGCTAATTCTTCTCAGCATTAAGGTAGCACTTAATTTTGTTACCTGTTGTTCTGTGAAACCTAAGGAATTTTACGGTGTTCAGCAAATGAGTGTTGTCTCAAATATTGTTATTTTGCTAAGTGAAAAATTTGTTATTTGATTTAGAACTTAAACACAGGAGTTCTGTTTCTGTGACACATTAATTGTGAGGTAAGTGTTCGTTTTCTCAAAGATACAAGGAGGGAATTTCATCAATTAATTTTGGAGTTAGTTACCTTCAAACTCCAATATGCTATAAATATTTAATAAACAATGCATCTATTTATTCTCACTCCATTCAAACACCACTGCTTTACTGTTCCTGTGAGCTGTCCAGCTGTCTAAGAATTGTAAAAATTATATCAACTTCAGAATTAAATTTAATTATTAAAATTATTCAATAGTTATTAATCATTCTAATAACAAATTCTTAAAAGCCTATTTTCTTTACTTTTGCATATTTAGTTCATTGTACAGTATCTGAAACTTAGAAAATATGACTAAATTTTCTCTACTGAATGATTAAGTATAGAAGATGGTAAAAGAAAAATAAAGCCAATAAAATTATATTCTAAAATATCTTATATATGTTATCATGTCCATTTGCTTCAAGCTTGAAAAATTTTACCTCTGAAATATGAAAAAGGAAGATTTTCTTTCCATATAAAAATGCTTTCTCCCCTGATTTATGAACTTTAATACTCAGTTTTTTATGCTTACAGTAAAATTAGTAATCAAAAGCTATGAAAGTAAAATTTAAAATTGTAGAATAGGAATATTGTCAATAAATCTGGCCCATAACTTTGCATTGACTTGACATATATTTTGCATTCTTAGTTTCTAAATATTCTTTCACAGTTTCTTTCTCTATGCATATATATATATATCAGATATATACACTAATATGTTTATATATTATTTGTATATATGTATATAAATGTTCAAAGAAAAAAAACCTTCAGCATTAGTTTCGATAAATGCATGTCCTTATTGTTTTTTCATATTAATAGTAGTAATTTTTTGAACAGGTTTCTCAATTGAGAGTTATATGTTAAAAAGGAAGTTTTTATATATTTTTTGAAATAGTAATTTCTGTCCATATTATTAACGGTAATCATATAAAATACATAAAGAAATTTCTAGTTGTAATTTTGCTATATTACTTTTTCTATGCATGCATGCTAAGTCACTTCAGTTATGTCCAACTCTTTTGCAACACCATGGACTGCAGCCCAGCAGGCTGCTCTGTCCATGGGATTCTCCATGTAAGAATACTGGAGTGGGTTGCCATGCCTTCCTCCAGGGGATCTTCCCCACCCAGGGATCTAACCTGTGTCTCTTATGTCTCCTGCATTGGCAAGTAGGTTCTTTACCATTAGTGCCATCTGGAAAGTCCTACTTTTTCTATTAGAAAAGACATACAAATAGTTTATTTCTTCAAAAATGGCACAGATCACTAGATCACATATTGATTATGTGATGGAGAACTAAGTGATGCAGAATTGCTCTCGTTATTTTTTTTTCTGTTTTTCAAGTTGACACTTAGCATTTTTATCTTTTAACTCTGAAATAAATCGAGAAGCACATACATTTGTAATTAATGCTGCAGAAGAATCCTGTACATCTTTACCCAGTTTCCCAATGAAGGCACCTTGAATCTGTAGTATAGCATCACAACCAGAATTTAGACATCTATAAAGTCAAAGTACAGAACATTTGCATCACCACGTGGATCCCTCCTTTTGCTCTCTTATAGCTACACCCATTGTCTCCCACTCTCAACTCTTCCCTCTCCTTAACTCCTACATCTGTTTATCTGTTCTTTATTTCTATAATTTTAGCATTTCAAAAATATTTTATAAATGAAATAATATAGTCCATAATCTTTTGGAAATTTACTTTTTAACTCAGCATAATTCTCTGAGGATTCATGTAGTTTATTATATGTACCAATTTTGGATTCCTTTTTATTGCTGAGTAGTGTTCCACAGTATAGACGTATCACAATTTATTTAACCATTCACCCTTTGAAGGACATATACATTGCTTGTAATTTTTGGCTATTTTTATTAAAATTGCTATAAATATTCCTGTACTGTTGTTTGTGTGTGTGTGTGAATATGTTTTCCTTACTTGGGGATAAATGCCCAAGAATGCAATTGGTAAATGACATCAGTTCAGTTCAGTTCAGTCACTCAGTTGTGTCCAACTCTTTGTGACCCATGAATTGCAGCACGCCAGGCCTCCCTGTCCATCACCAACTCCCGGAGTTCACTCAAACTCATGTCCATTGAGTCAATGATGCCATCCAGCCATCTTATCCTCTGCCGTCCCCTTTTCCTCCTTCCCCCAATTCCTCCCAGCACCAGGGTCTTTTCCAGTGAGTCAACTCTTCGCATGAAGTGGCCACAGTATTGGAGTCTCAGCTTCAGCATAAGTCCTTCCAAAGAACAGCCAGGACCGATCACCTTTTGAATGGACTTGTTGGATCTCCTTGCAGTCCAAGGGACTCTCAAGAGTCTTCTCCAACACCACAGTTCAAAAGCATCAATTCTTTGGCACTCAGCTTTCTTCACAGTTCAACTCTCACATCCATACATGACCACTGGAAAAACCATAGCCTTGACTAGACGGACCTTTGTTGGCAAAGTAATGTCTCTGCTTTTCAATATGCTATCTAGGTTGGTCATAACTTTACTTTTTTAAGAAACTGCCAACCTGCTTCCTAAAGTAGCTGTTTTGTTTTACATGCCTTAGTTCAGTTCAGTTCATTTGCTCAGTCGTGTCCAACTCCTTGTGATCCCATGAATCACAGCACACCAGGCTTCCTTGTCCATCACCAATTCCCGGTGTTCACTCAGACTCATGTCCATTGAGTCAGTGATGCCATCCAGCCCTCTCATCCTCTGTTGTCCCCTTCTCCTCCTGCCCCCAATCCCTCCCAGCTTCAGGGTCTTTTCCAATGAGTCAACTCTTCGCATGAGGTGGTGAAAGAACTGGAGTTTCAGCTTCAGCTTCAGTCCTTCCAATGAACACCAAGGACTGATCTCCTTTACAATGGACTGGTTGGATCTCTTTGCAGTCCAAGGGACTCTCAACAGTCTTCTCCAACACCACAGTTCAAAAGCATCAGTTCTTCGGTGCTCAGCTTTCTTCACAGTCCAACTCTCATATCCATACATGACCACTGGAAAAACCATAGCCTTAACTAGATGGACCTTTGTTGACAAAGTAATGTCTCTGCTTTTGAATATGCTATCTAGGTTGGTCATAACTTTCCTTCCAAGGAATAAGCATCTTTTAATTTCATGGCTGCAGTCACCATCTGCAGTGATTTTGGAGCCCCCAAAAATAAAGTCTGACACTATTTCCACTGTTTCCCCATCCATTTCCCATGAAGTGATGGGACCAGATGCCATGGTCTTCATTTTCTGAATGTTGAGCTTTAAGCCAACTTTCTCATTCTCCTCTTTCACTTTCATCAAGAGGCTTTTTAGTTCCTCTTCACTTTCTGCCATAAGGGTGGTGTCATTTGCATATTGAGGTTATTGATATTTCTCCCAGTAATCTTGATTCCAGCTTGTGCTTCTTCCAGCCCAGCGTTTCTCTTGATGTACTCTGCATATACGTTAAATAAGCAGGGTGACAATATACAGCCTTGACGTAGTCCTTTTCCAATTTGGAACCAGTCTGTTGTTCTATGTCCAGTTCTAACTGTTGCTTCCTGACCTGCATTCAGGTTTCTCAAGAGGCAGGTCAGGTGTTCTGGTATTCCCATCTCTTTCAGAATTTTCTAGTTTCTTGTGATCCACACAGTCAAAGGCTTTGGCATAGTCAATAAAGCAGAAATAGATGTTTTTCTGGAGCTCTCTTACTTTTTTGATGATCCAGCAGATGTTGGCAATTTGATCTCTGGTTCTTCTGTCTTTTCTAAAACCAGTTTGAACATCTGGAAGTTCACGGTTCACGTATTGCTGAAGCCTGACTTGGAGAATTTTGAGCATTACTTTACTAGTGTGTGAGATGAGTGCAGCAAAATATTAGTAACCAAGATTCTGTGCATCCTCAATAGCATTTAGTTTTGTCATTGAGAGGTGCAAAGTGATATCTCATTGTGGTTTGAACTTGCATTTCCTGAAGAGTTAATAATATTGAACATGTTTTCATGTGTTCCTTTGCTACTCTGTGTCCTATATGTGAAATGTGAAAAAAACCTATTTTCTTTTGCTCATTTTCTAGTTGTAATGTTTGGGTGTTTTGCTGTTGAGTTTTGAGAGTTCTTTATGTACTCTAGACACTAGTTTTTATGTCAAGTATGTAGTTTGAAATATTTTTTCTGACTTTTGTAGTTGTTAGTTTTATCCTCAAAAATTTTTTAATTTTGATGAAGTTTAAGTTACCTTTCCCCGCTATGGATTATGATTTGTGTTCCAAGTTGAGAATTCTTTCCTATCCTTAAGTCCCAGGAATTTTCTAATTTTTTTAAAGTCTTGTAAGTATTTTTACATTTTACTTTAATTTTATGATTCATTTTGAGCTAATTTTTATAAAAGGTGTCGGTCTTAGGTAAAGATTCATTTATAACCATTCATGCTCAATTACTCCAACACCTTTCACACTGTTCATGGGGTTCTCAAGGCAAGAACACTGAAGTGGTTTACCTTTCCCTTCTCCAGTGGACCACATTCTGCCAGACTTCTCCACCATGACCTGTCCATCTTGGGTGGCCCCACACAGCATGGCTTAGTTTCATTGAGTTAGACAAGGCTGTGGTCCCTGTGATCAAATTGGCTAGTTGCCTGTGATTATGTTTCATTCTGTCTGCCCTCTGATGCCCTCTCTCAGGGCCTGCCGTCTTGCTTGGGTTTTTCTTACCTTGGACGTAAGGTATCTCTTCACAGCTGCTCCTTACCTTGGAAGTGTGGTAGCTCCGCTCCGCAGGTTGCAGCCGCTGCTCCTGCGCCGTCACAGCCGCTGCTTTATTTTTTTCGGCTCCAAAATCACTGCAGATGGTGACTGCAGCCATGGAATTAAAAGACGCTTACTCCCTGGAAGAAAAGTTATGACCAACCTAGACAGCATATTAAAAAGCAGAGACATTACTTTGTCAACAAAGGTCTGTCTAGTCAAGGCTATGGTTTTTCCAGTGGTCATGTATGGATGTAAGAGTTGGACTGTGAAGAAAGCTGAGTGCCGTTGGAGAAGACTCTTGAGAGTCCCATGGACTGCAAGGAGATCCAACCAGTCCATTCTAAAGGAGATCAGTCCTGGGTGTTCATTGGAAGGAATGATGCTAAAGTTGAAACTCCAGTACTTTGGCCACTTCATGAAAAGAGTTGACTCATTGGAAAAGACTCTGATGCTGGGAGGGATTGGGGGCAGGAGGAGAAGGGGACGACAGAGGATGAGATGACTGGATGGCATCACCAACTCGATGGACGTGTGTTTGGGTGAACTCCGGGAGTTGGTGATGGACAGGGAGGCCTGGCGTGCTGCAATTCATGGGGTCACAAAGAGTCCGACATGACTGAGCGACTGAACTGAACTGAACTGAACTGATATGTGTATATATATATATATATAGTTTCAGTTTTCCAGTTCTTCTGCCTTTCCAAATAAATATTAGGATAATCTTGTTTATATCTGTAAAAATTCTTACTAGGATTTTGATAGAAACTGTAGTAAGCCTCTAGGTCAAAATTTTTCCCTGTGTCTCAGATTGGTGGCTAGAAAATTTGCCAGGAATGCATGAGAACTGGGTTCAATCCCTGGGTTGGGAAGATCTCCTGAAGAAGAGAATGTCTACCCACTAAAGTATTCTTGCCTAGAGAATTCCATAGACAGAGGAGCCTGGCGAGCTACAGTCCATGCGGTTGCAAAGAGTCAGACATGACTGAATGACTAACACTTTCACTTTTTTCCTAGGTCAGTTAGAGAAGAACCTATATCTTCACTGCGTTGAATCTTGCAATCCATTATCCTCTTCAATTGCCTTAATCAGTATTTAGTCTTTATAAGAGAAAATCACTATATTTGTTACATATATATGCCAAGCTATTTACTTTTTTTGAGTAACAGTAAATTGTATTGTGAATTTCAATGTCCTCATTTTCATTTATATATATATAAATATAGTTGATTTTTGTGATTATTTTGTATTTTGTGACCTAGTTGAACTCACTATCTACAAATTTTTGTAGATTTGTGGGATATTCTAGGCAATCATACCATTTGTGAATATGGACAGTTTTATTATTTTCCTTCCTAACTGTATATCATTAATCTCAGCCTTGATTTATTGCAGTACCTAGAGCTCCCAGAATTATGTCAGCTAAGATTGGTAATAGTAGACAACCTTCCTATCTTATTCTAGTGTTAAATAATTTATTCTTTCACATTGACTATAATATTGTAGGTTTTTTGTAGACCTTTTTTTTTTTTTATCAAGCTGAACAAGTTCCACTCTAGTCCTACTTTTTCTTGATAGTGTTTATTATGAATAGGAATTGAACTGTGTAAAATTCTTTTCATACATCATTTGATAATGTGATTTTTTTAGTGTGTTATGTTGGATTATACTGATTAAGTTTCAAGTATGAAATGGCCTTTCATTCTTAGAATAAACACAACTGATCATAGTCTATAGCACTTTCTATATACTGCTGAATTATACTTGCTAATAAGTTTTGCATCAATATTGATGAGGGATGTGACCTGTAGTATTATTCATTTTGCTGCTGCTGCTGCTGAGTCGCTTCAGTTGTGTCTGACTCTGTGCGACCCCACAGACGGCAGCCCACCAGGCTCCCCTGTCCCTGGGATTCTCCAGGCAAGAACACTGGAGTGGGTTGCCATTTCCTTCTCCAATGCATGAAAGTGAAAAGTGAAAGTGAAGTCGCTCAGTTGTGTCCAACTCCTAGCAACCCCATGGACTGCAGCTTACAAGGCTCCTCCGTCCATGGGATTTTCCAGGCAAGAGTACTAGAGTGGGGTGCCATTGCCTTCTCCATTATTCATTTTAGTTCTGCCTTAAACTAAAATTGAGAAATATTTTTCCTTCTCTGTTTGCTGGAAAATATTATTTAGAATTGGTGTTAATTATCCAATAAAATCACGTGGACTTGGAGATAACATTTTTTGTGAGTTTGCAAATTACAAATACCTTATAACTATATGATTATTCAAATTATCTGTTTCAAATTGAGTGAGTTGTATTAACTGGGTTTTTTCTTTTTTTTAAGGAATTGGTCCATTTCATTTAAGTTATCAAGTCTATGGGTTAGGAGTTGTGCATGGTATTTTTTTTTTTAAATAAGAATGTTCCCTGTAACTTAATTTCTCTATTTGTAAGAGTGAAATATTATAAACTTCAAATATAAGCTAATTAATGATATATTTATTTAGTGAAACTGGTACCCACTAAGATCTCAGTAAATATTGGTTAACGAATGGACTGATATATTGTTACATGGAAAAAAGCAAGTGGTAGAACTGCACGTGTGGAATGGTCCTATTTTTGAAAAAAAGAAGATCAGTGCATGTCCTTATACTTTTTTAAACGTTATAAAACCTAAGTTCTGTAATGATATCTTTGATTTCACTTCTAATATTATTAATTTGTGTCCTCTTTCTTTTTTTAATGTTTCACTGGAGTTTTGTCTTTTCGAAGAACCAGCTTCATTGATATTGTTTATTGTCTGTTTTCACTGTCATTGATTTCTACTCTTATCCTCGTTATTTCCTTTATTCTGCCTAATTTGGTTTATTTTATTCTTCTTTTTATAGTTTCTTGTCATGGAGGGTATATTGATTTGAGACTTACTCTTTCAAATGTTTGCATTTAATGGTATAATTTGCCCTCTCAGCACTACTTTAGCTGTGTCTTACAAAGTTTGAAATACTGTATTTTCATTTTCACTCAGTTCAATGCAGTTTTTAAAATGTCCCTTGAGACTTCATCTTTGATCTATGTGTAATGTGGAAATGTTTTGCTTAGTTTCCAAGCGTTTGGATATTTTCTTATTTTTTAAAATCAATTTCTAGGTGATACTACTGTGGCAGACTGTATACTTTATATAATTTCAAAATACACTCTGTATGATTTTAAACCTTTTAAATCTCTTGAGGTTTGGTTTATGTTCCAAGATATGGTTTACCTTAGTATAAGTTTCACAGGCAGTAGAAAAGGATGTGCATTCTGCTGTTCTTGGGTGGAGTGTTCTATAAATGTTGTTTATATCCTATTGGTTGATGGAGTCAGTTTTTCTATGCTCTCTGATATTCTGTGCAGTTTTTCTACAATTATTGAAAGAAGAGAGTTGAATAATCATGTCTACCAGTGTCATTATTTTGCCAATTTCAATGAAGTTTAGAAAAGTTACTTCTCTTCTTTACCTTCCCTCTTTTATATTAATAGTATAGTTGCCTGTGCTATTTGCTTTTCTGAAATTTAGAACCAAATCATACGGTGTTAAAAATTTTTGTTTCCACTATCAAATATCAATCAGACAACTCAAGATGGAAATGAAAATCTATTGCATTTACCTATACTTTCCCTTACTGTCTTCTTTCTTCCTTCTGATATTCAAGTTTCCTTCTTTCATTACTCCTTTCTCGCTGTAGCCAATTTTAAGGTAGTTCTGCTTGTGACAAATTCTCTTAGTTTTCTTGCAACTGAGACTGTCTTGATTTCCCCCTCATTCCTGGAGGATATTTTCACTAGATATAGAATTCTGGGTTTACATTTATTTTCTTTCAGCACTTGAAAAATGGTGTCACTTCCTTCTGTACTCCATGATTTTGCGTGTGCAACCCACTACCATTTAAATTGTATTTCTACTGTGGGCAGATTTTTTCCTCTTTCTCTGCTATTAAGATATCTTCTTTGTCTTTAGCTTTGGGAATTTGATTCTGCTGTGTTTCGGTTGATTTCCTTGATTTCTTTCTGTAGGGAGCTTGCTCAACATCTTGAAACTCTTGCCAGATTTGATCAGTACCTTTCAAGTAGCTTTTCACCCCTATCCTCTTTTACCACCCCTTCCAGGACTCTGATGACACTGAATTTAGATTTTTGTTGTATTCACACAGGTTGCTGAAGTGCTATTCATTTTGGGTTTTTTTAGCCCAATTTTCTCTCTGTTGTTTGGATTGAATAACTCCCATTCTGTTTTCCAATTCACAGATTCCTTCCTGTTCCCACTACATCCATCCACTGAGCTTTTTATTTCATTTACTTCGTTTTTTTTTTTTTTTTTTCCCTAAAAATACTGTTTGGTTTTCTTTATATCTTCTATTTCTTTGCTGAGACTCTTTTTGCATTTATTTCAAGTGTGTTTGTAATTACTTATTGAAGCATTTTATGATGGGTGCTTTAAAATATTTGCTAGAATTCTCATATCTCAGTCATTTTGGTGTTGACATCTTTTGATTGTCTTTTTGATTTAGTGTGAGATCGTCCTGGTTCTTGCATGCTGAGTGATTTTTTATTAAAACATGAACATCTTACCTTTTATGTTATAGGACTCTGCATCTCATTTAAACCTTCTGTTTTAGCTGACTTTTTTTGACACTGCTCCAGCAAGGAATGAGAAACTGTGGTTCCATTAGTGTCAGATCGTGGTAGATGTCCAATTTCCCCACTTGGCCTCCATTAATCCCAGAGAGATAGGGGAGGTGCTTCTCCTTACTGAGGGACGGGGATGAGAGTTTTCACTCCCAAACAAGTTGTCACTGATATTTCACTGGCTGGGAAGGTGTAGGAATGCATTGTTACTGCTCATTGTATGACCTATACTGATGCCACAGAGTGCAGTGTGAAATCCCTGAATCTCTACAGTGTCTCCTTTGAAAATACATCAGTGGGAATATGGAGTGTTACTGCTGGGGAGGGGTAGAAATATAGGCATCCTTCTTCCACCATGGTCTCTACTGATACTGGTGGAAGATAGGGAAGAGTCTTGTTATCCCATGATGGATTGGTACTGTTTCTTATTCAGGATGTTGCCTTTACTGGCATAAGCCTATTGGGGTGCCTCACCGCAGATGGGATGGTACCTATGTTGCCTGCTTGGCCTTTGCTGGCATGAGTGAGAATAAGGACCTTTTTTTCCCCTGTGGTGTTTGTTGGGGTTAGAGCAGTTATTATCTAAAAGTTTCTTTCTTGCTATGCTGTTCCTTCACTGGCCCTTTGGCTAAAGGGATCAAGCTTTTGTTACTTTTTTTCCCACTTTTGGGATTTCTAAGTTGCTGGCTCCTCCATTTTAAACTGTGGGATATATGTGGTATAAAGAACGTGCAGAAAACCAATTGTGTCCCAACTAGCTGGGCTGCCATCTTCTCTCCAATTTTCTGTCTTCTTTTAATCCAGCCTTTTACATCTACATGCATGTGTGCTCAGTTGCTCAGTCACGTCCAGCTCTTTGTGACTCCATTGATTGTATCCCACCAGGCTCCTCTGTCCATGGAATTTTCCAGGCAAGAATACTGGAGTGGGTTGTCATTCCCTTCTCCAGGGGATCTTCCTGACCCAGGGATTGAACCTACATCTCTTGCATTGACAGGTGGATTCTTTACCACTGAGCCACCTGAAGGCCTTTTAGATCTATATAGGACGTGAAGTTGCTTAGTCATGTTCGACTCTTTGCAACCCCATGGACTGTAGCCTACCAGGATCCTCCATCCATGGGATTCTCTAGGCAAGAGTACTGGAGTGGGTTGCCATTTCCTTCTCCAGGGGATCTTTCCGACCCAGGGATCGAACCCAGCTCTCCCACATTGCAGGCAGATGCTTTACCGTCTGAGCCACCAGGGAGCCCCAGATCTACATAGTGCTACACATAAGAAAAGCTACATCTAATCCAATTTCCTAGAATCAGGAGTCACTAATAATATTTTAATGCAAACTTGAGATGTACTCCACTCTCAGTATTTGCTAGTTTGGAAATACTGAACTATAAAATTAGAAGAAAAAAAAATTTTGTAGTGACACACATGCATGCTTGCTCTCATATCATATTTAAGCCCATGAACATGTCATTACTATGTTAGTATCACAGCTAGAAATAGATACCAAGTGTCTTTTTCTCCCTCTTGGGTTATGTTTTACAGCAACAGCTTAAAAAATATTAATTCATTTAAAAAGTATCTACCAGAATATAACCTCTGTGAAGTCAAATACTTAACCCTGAATGTCCAGAATCCAAAACAGTTCCTAGAATATGTTGAAAGTTCAACAAATAGTTGTTGAATGAGTGACAAAAGTGTACTGAAAATTGTGGCATGAGATTTTTTTTCCTTTTTCTCATGTAAACCTTCTAAAGTGGTGTCAGATATCTCCATTTTGAAGATTAAGGAAACAAAGGTTTAAAGAGATTAAATAGTTTGACCCAGGCCACAGGGATGGTAAGTGGTGGAGCAGGGTTCAAATCCTTGTCTAACTGCAGTTTATGTTCCTTCTTCTAAGCGAAGCCACTTATCACATGGAGAACAATAGGAAAGAAAGACCCCTGACTGTACAAAATTATCCTTTATAACTTCCCTGTTCCTCAAATTTGGGTTGATGGGCCCGCCACTAAACCATAGAAGCTTGCAGTGAAAAAGTTCTCTGCTATTTTCTGAAAAGTAAGCAAACAAACTGAAGCCCAGAAATATTGAGAAGCAAAATAATAACTATAGCATGAACAGTGTAATGGCTTCAAAGAGACAACAAAAGAAATCAAGAACGGTAGCATAATGAATGAATGATTTACTATCTGTATCAAAAAGTAACCATGAGAGGCCATAAGCCTCAGCAAATAAACATTGTTTTACTTATAATTTCCTGGGATTTGGGGTGTAATTCTACTGAATAGCAACCACTTAGTCACTTTTTAATTACCCTAGCAGAATTTTTCCAAGGTTTAACTTCCTTTTACTTGCATTTAAGTTTTTCATCCTTTGTCTTCTGTTTTCTGACTACTAGAACACAAACCAGTTAGATCTCACTAGTATCCTGTTTCATGAACGTGTGCATGATGATGGGGAGAAGGGAGTTAGAGCTCCATAAAGTTTATCTAGGTAATCTGTCATTTCCCAAGTCCCAAACCTCACCATATTTTCCAGCAGTCCATGTGACAGCTGTATCTAAATCCAGATTCAATCAGTGCTTCATGTCAACTAACACAATCCCTTAAGCACAGCTTATGTGAGTTTATATTATTCCACTAGCGACAGACAAAAGCATACTTTCTGCCAACAGTGAAACACTTTGAGACAAAGATAAAATATAAGCCACAGATAAAAGATGCTTTCCTGTTCAATGGCTATGTTTTCATGATAGCATTTATCTCACAAACAAAATTACAGATAGGATTAATCACTTATTCTGGAAAAGGCAGTAAAATTTAGGGCATCCTAGTAAAACAGGGTATCTACAAGATGAATGTTTTGCAATATGTGCTTTTAAAAGTTGTCTTGAATGATTTATTTGCATTCCGGTGCTTATGAATCACACCAGGGGCAAATTGTTTTCTGTGTGGTTTAAAAATCATTGGTATGCAAATAGGCTATGAGCTGAATTTAGCCAAGCAAAATGAGGCTATGCTTGTTAATCAAAGTAGATTGTGAAAATTTGGCAAAGAGCTTGAAGCTGGAGTTATTCTTGGTACTGTAAGGACTTTCAGTGCCATACTTTGTTTTTATCCTTTCCCTTAATTATAGGGAAGGCAAACAATTATACCTTTATATCCTTTTGGCCCATTTATACTCAAAGACCCAATTTCCTACTATTCTCACCCTCCTTTTTTCCCCTGCTTTAGTTGTCTTGTCCCTTATTTTTTGCAAAGGACTGTGCACACGCTCACCCCAGAGCCTTTGCACTGCTGCTCTCTGACAATGTTTCTTCCCAAACACTCACAAAGTCAGCTCTCTTTCGGTCTCTGCCCAAATGTCCACATGTCAGCCAAGACTTTCCTAGAACCCTGTTTAAAATAATGAACTCCTTCTTTCACTACCTGGTCCTCCTAATCTCTTTCGTTGCTTTTTTTATTTCTTTGCCTTTGTGATGTACTTTATATTCATTGACTTGTTTGTTTATTTTCTCTCTCTTCTCATGTTTTCCTTATCTCTTGCATAAAATACCACTCCAAAACAATGGCTTAAGAACAATAAGAATCACTTCTTTTGTTCATGCATTTGGTGGTTGGAGGGGTTAGCTGCTGGGTTTTCTATGAGATCCCCCCATGCAGTTACACAGTTACATGTAGCTGGAATGCAGAATCAGACTTGCCTCCTCACATGTTCCACACTTGCAGACTTGAACATCTGGGGGCTGGAAAACCTGGGGTTCCTTAGTCCTCTCTGTATGTATCTGAGTGCTCTCTCTCCAGCGTGGCAGCGTTAGGATAACCAGGAATCTTGCATGCAGACTCAGAATTCCAAAGCCAGTGGAAAGAGAGAAAATTTATTTTGCCTTTTGTGACCTCGTCCTGGACTGCAAGCAGCACATAACTCCTGCTGAATTTTATTCACTGAGTGAGTCACAGAGGCCTGCCCAGTTTCCAGTTCCAGTGGAAGGGAGAGAAACCCCAGCTCCTGATGCGTGTGTGTCAGGGGTCTACAGGAAGAGTGGGGACAGAAATATGCTGTGGTCAGTTTTTAAAAAGACAACCCATCACACACTATTACAAAGTAATGTCTTACTTACCTGGGTAAGGGCTTTATCTAGGTACCTTTATATCCAGTCTTTTTTTTTTTTTTTTAATGACCAAATAAATGAATGAAAGAAAAACCTAAAAAATATGAGTAAAAACCAATTGTGCATGCCCAGTGTTTCCAATATTTTAATAGCATGAGAGAGAAGATCACGTAAAGGCTTATGACTGTGTGCTTAAAAGATGCTGTGATTCGAGAAAACCAGGAGGCAAGTTCTGCCCTTTAGTACAATATGAACTGGAGCTGACAGGAGTGGAAAAATCCCAAAGTCTTCAATTTAACCAGCTCATCCTTTGTTTCTAATCCCTTGAGATGAGGGGAAAGATAATCAGAGGTTTGAGTGCCACTTAATGGTCATTGTTTTTCTCGGACGCTGTGAGTTAAGTTGAAATAGAACTTAGTCATCATGTTTCTGATGGTCTAGAACACACACTCACCTCTGTATGTTTTTGGAAAAACAAATTATTCTCCCTTTTGTGAAGGGTGCCTGGATCATTGCATTCAGTTCTTAGACTGGAGCTGAAGAAGAAGCTTGTGGTGCTTCAGTCTCTGGAATCTGAGCCCAGCCAGCAATAGCCACCCTCTTGGAGCTTATTACCATAGGTGTCTCATCGCCAGGTTGCCTTCCTGAGAAAGGAACTCTCAAATGCTTGTGGGACCCTGTTTATGAAGAGGACTTTGAGAGGCTGGTTAATAGAGCAATAAATGTTTCACACCAAAAATAAAAAATTGTCCAGAATTCAGGTGTGGGCAGTTCTAGATGGTTCTGCCTCCAACCACTAACAAGGCTGCAATCAAGATGTCAGTCAGAGCTGCAGTTATCTGAAGGCTTGACTGCAGCTGGGAGGACCCACTTTCCTGGTGGTTCAGTCACACAGCCAGCAAGCTGGTGCTGCCTCGCCATGCAGCCCTCTCTGTGCTGCTTGAGTGTCCTCAGGGCGTGGTGGTTGTCTCCCCACAGTGAGCAGTTCTAGAAAGCAAGCACAAGCTGCAGAACCTCAAGCATCACATTTTGTCAATCCTACCATGTTCTATTGGAGAAGGAAATGGCAACCCACTCCAGTAATCTTGCCTGGAAAATTCCATGGACAGAGGAGCCTGGCAGGCTACAGTCCATGGGGTTGCAAAGAGTCAGGCATGGCTGAGCAACTATCACTCACTCACCATGTTCTATTCTTTAGAAATTTTCTTTATTAGAGGAACAATGAATAGATCTGATAGCTTTGCTCAAAATAGAAAATGAATCTTGGGAAATTCAAGCACATTACTTATGAAAGCAAGCAATATTAATGGCTAGCTTTAGAAATCAAACCGCCAACAAAAGAAGAGTTTATGAACCCAGAATTTTTTTTTTTTTTTTTTTTTTTTTTTTTGCTGAAGATACTGATAAAGAAACTTACCTGTGCTGTAAGAAAGACTAGCTGTATGCTTTCTGGAGCTCATCATTTCTTTCAGCCAAAGCAAGGCTGGGAGGGCGCCAACAGGGAGAAGTAGAGATTAGCCTAACCGGTCTAAAATTCCCTCTCAAGCTGTCATAGATTCTAGTGGTTTTCATAATGTCTTCCCCAAAGATATGGCAGACTGCATCTCCTCTCAGACCAGGAACCATCCCCACTGTGGTCTCAACCTTTGAATGTGTCTGTCTCTTCTCTCATCCCCTTTCTTAGCTCCTCCTTTCTCCTTCCCTTTCTGTCTCACAGGAACCACCTTTAAATCACAGAGCCATTCTCTCTACACTCTGACTCAGCAAAATGCTCAGGCCTCCAAGTTTTGCCTCAATACATAAAGGAAGGCTCTTGAAATTAAAAACAACTCTTTCCGCATTCAACAACAAGATTCTGTCCTTCTTTTTAAGTAGAATTTCCCATTAAATAATTTTTTCTTTATTAACGTAGCTTGACCGAATTCAGGATGAGTCAGTCATCTTAAGTTTGAAGTGGATATTTCCACTTCAATCTTGATTTCATAAACAATTTGAGGACCAGAATAGACCACAAAGAGAGTAGCTACAACGTTTTCCCCTTCAGTTTGCATAATTGGTTATTGTTTCTCATAGGAGGCTCAGGAACACTCCATAATTAATTACTCAATTTGAGACAAGATCCTTGACATGAGACTAGTTTTTTATTCCTCAGAATTATTTATTTAGTGCTTAGAAAAATGTCTTGCACAGAAAAGGTTTGTAATGTTTTTTAGAGGGGCAATGGGTGAAAATTATTACCAAATTTATAAGTACAAATTGAAGAAATTTTAAAAGTCTTAAATTTCAAGGGAGCATTAAATTCATAAAGAAATTTGTTATATACTATCTTAGTTTGCATTAGACTTGTTTATCTTTTAAACTGTGCTAGATATAAAAGTTTTAACTGCTTCTCAACTTTTTGGCTAAGATCACGTGTGGATATAAAAGTTTTATGATATGACTCATTTTTATTATCATTTACTGGTAAGATGCTAAAATACAATTAAATCACCAGAAGGCAAGCATAGAAAGGTCAATTTAAAACCAGATACTACAGTCTTTGAGAAAAATTTCAGTTATTCTTTTCAGAATGCACTTTATAGTTATTTTATTTAACATTATGTTTTGCTCCATAGTATTTTCCATACCCTACAATAGCTTCAGTTCAGTTCAGTTCAATCTCTCAGTCGTGTCGGACTCTTTGCGACCCCATGAATCACAGCACGCCAGGCCTACCTGTCCATCACCAACTCCCGGAGTTCACTCAAACTCAAGTCCATCGAGTTGGTGACGCCATCCAGCCATCTCATCCTCTGTCGTCCCCTTCTCCTCCTGCCCCCAATCCCTTCCAGCATCAGAGTCTTTTCCAATGAGTCAACTCTTCGCATGAGGTGCGAAATACTGGAGTTTCAGCTTTAGCATCAGTCCTTCCAAAGAACACCCAGGACTGATCTGCTTTAGGATGGACTGGTTGGATCTCCTTGCAATTTAAGGGACTCTCAAGAGTCTTCTCCAATACCACAGTTCAAATCATCAATTCTTCGGCGCTCAGCTTTCTTCACAGTCCAACTCTCACGTACATACATGACCACTGGAAAAACCATAGCCTTGACTAGACGGAACTTTGTTGGCAAAGTAATGTCTTTGGTTTTGAATATGCTATCTAGATTGGTCATAACTTTCCTTCCAAGGAATAAGCATCTTTTAATTTCATGGCTGCAGTCACCATCTGCAGTGATTTTGGAGCCCAGAAAAATAAAGTCTGACACTGTTTCCACTGTTTCCCCATCTATTTCCCATGAAGTGATGGGACCAGATGCCATGATCTTTGTTTTCTGAATGTCGAGCTTTAAGCCAACTTTTTCACTCTCCTCTTTCACTTTCATCAAGAGGCTTTTTAGCTTCTCTTCACTTTCTGCCATAAGGGTGGTGTTATCTGCATTTCTGAGGTTATTGATATTTCTCCTGGTAATCTTTATTCCAACTTGTGCTTCTTCCAGTCCAGCGTTTCTCATGATGTACTCTGCATATACGTTAAACAAGCAGGGTGACAATATACAGCCTTGACGTACTCCTTTTCCTATTTGGAACCAGTCTGTTGTTCCATGTCCAGTTCTAACTGTTGCTTCCTGACCTGCATACAGGTTTCTCAAGAGGCAGATCAGGTGGTCTGGTATTCCCATCTCTTTCAGAATTTTCCACATTTTATTGTGATCCACACAGTCAAAGGCTTTGGCATAGTCAATAAAGCAGAAATAGATATTTTTCTGGAACTCTCTTGCTTTTTCGATGATCCAGTGGATGTTGGCAATTTGATCTCTGTTCCTCTGTCTTTTCTAAAATCAGCGTGAACATCTGGAAGTTCAAGGTTCACGTATTGCTGAAGCCTGGCTTGGAGAATTTTGAGCATTACTTTACTAGCGTGTGACATGAGTGCAATTGTGCAGTAGTTTGAGCATTCTTTGGCATTGCCTTTCTTTGGGATTGGAATGAAAACTGACATTTTCCAGTCCTGTGGCCACTGCTGAGTTTTCCAAATTTGCTGGCATATTGAGTGCAGCACTTTCAAAGCATCATCTTTCAGGATTTGAAATAGCTCAACTGGAATTCCATCACCTCCACTAGCTTTGTTCATAGTGATGCCTTCTAAGGCCCACTTGACTTCACATTCCAGGATGTCTGGCTGTAGGTGAGTGATCACACCATCGTGATTTTCTGGGTCGTGAAGATCTTTTTTGTACAGTAGCTTAAGTTCTCCTAAAATGCTTTTTATTTTAAAATACATTTTTTTTGAAATGCTTATGTTTCTTGTTACTGGTATGTTTTTATCAAGTTCATTTCTCTCAGTCAATAAGCTAGTAAGTTCTCTAATCCATCTGAAGTCTAAATGCGAACACTAATCAGGATCTGGATGTATAATGCATTCCTTGGTCTGATTGTGTTTAGTGCATGTGAACATCTGGTTAATTAAAAACCTGTCAAAATTGAGACTTGCCATTAGGTTTACCTGAATTTTATATAGACAATACATTTGATTTCTCCGACTTAGCCTTCAAATGCCAAAGACTAAATTTGGAAGGGTAGATGATGCCTACAAAGTGCCTACTCGCCATCCATGAAGTATTATAACATGCTTCATACAGTGCTTTACCTTTTAAGGAAAAGGCCATTAATTAGTTATAAAGTTTAGGGAAAAAATTGTCAAAAAATTGAGAAGTTGGAAAACATAAACTAACTTTTAGCACTAGTCCTTTAACAAATTAAAAACTGAATATAATTTGAACCATCTACAGTAAAGCATGGCAATTGACAAAATATGTGAAAATAGTGATTTCAGTTTATTAAAAATTAAAAAGTTATGGAATTCCTTGGGGAAAACTTCATTTCCTTTTTTAAAAAAATTATTCTTTTATTATGATTCTTTTAAACTTTTTGTGTGCATTTATGACATACTCAAATTTGTTTAGCTTGTGTGCACAAATTTATTTGCATGTGTAAGTGTAGTGTACAAGAAATATAGTCATAAAAAGAGCACAAATCTAGAGAATAAAGACTTATTATATATGGAATATGTAGTGGAATAAAGACTTATTGGAAATAAAAGCTGTGTGATCCCAGATTTATCTTCTGAACTTCTGAGATTGATTTTATAAGATAGAAATGCTTTCCATGATTTCTTCATAAGGTAAATTAGTTTCAAATAAAAGAAGAGGAGGGAGTCTTTTTAAAAGCACAACAAGTTAATTATCCATTTTTTAAACAGAGTGATGTAACATCTTAAAAAGTAGTTAGGTTACAAAATCTCATGTAAAATTACTCTTGAAAAATCACGACAGTTAATTTTGCTTGTTTGTTTTTAGCATTTTAGTTCTGGAGAAATAATTTCAAAAGCCAAAGGCTAGAAAATTAAACACAGAAATGTTTCTCTCATTCCAGGGTTTCTTTCTTGCTTTTTCCTCATTTTCTCCTCCCTTATTTTTCTCTCTCTTTCCCAGTTTCAATGAGAATGTAGTAATATTTGTGTAAACTAAATGGGTGTGTGCTAAGACTCTGTTTCACAAATAAACTCCACACTGTAATTATGCCTTAATTATGTGGCACATAATTTCAGTTGACTGATGGTGTAAAAATTGGGTCTGGTGGCTGCAATGCATCAGAGTCCTTCATGATGAGAACCAATTTCTCAGTATTTGGTGCTATTTAAAGGGAAAACAAAAATCTTCATGCTTTTCTGTATAGAAATTTTTGCCAAATAGAGACTGACTATATTGTGCAGACATTATTTATGCTTGAATGATTTTCAACATATCTGTCTTTGTTTTTAAAAACTAGTCTTTCTCTCTTTTCATCCTTTTTTTTTTTTAAACAACTAGCAGAGCTTAATTTTCTTATGGCCTCTGTTAGTGGTTTCAGCAAACTTAACAGTGCAATCAATTAAAATGTCTTTGACAAGCCAACTGAGGTTAAAATCCTATACTGCTGATGGCTGATTTAAGGACCTTTCCTTGACACTTATGGTATATAATTCAATATAATGTACCAAGTTCAATAATGAGATTAGCTGGTTATCCTGCACAATTGAATAAGAAGTTGACTGTTTGGTTTAACTGTAATTGGCATGTGATGAAGTTAACTACAAAAAAGATATGAACAACCAAATCTTGTCAAGATATGAATGTGCCTGTCTATTAATGGAAATGATAACTGAAATATTGACAATGATTTATGATTTTAAAATTGGCCCCTTATCATTAACGCCTGTCATAGAACTGCTCAATGGGATATTATTCTTACTTTTTATAGATGAGTAAAGTGAGATTCAGGAAATTATGTATTGAATACAAGATCACACTTTAAAGTACAAATCCTGGAGGACAAACCCATTTGTCTGATAGGAAACTTGTGTATGAATCATTTCTTGGGAAAGATATATATAATATATATGTGCACATAATAGATATTGTTATATAGAATATAATTAGATATAGAATATTTATAATTTGGAGTAAAAAAGACAAAGAAAGAAAACAATATTATATAGCATTATGGTAAAAAGTATGCATTTTCCAGTCATATGGTCAGTGACAAAATCCGAATGCCCTTACTTCCTAGCTGTATAAGCCACCATGAGCCTGAGTTACTCTAAAATAGGGAAAATTGGAATAGTTATATATCTAATAGGAGTTACTTACTGTAAAGCAATTAGATTGCATTTGGCATGTAACAAATGATAAATAATAATAGTGAGGGAGAAGAGAAAACATAAGAATTTATCCCTCTGTTGAAAAGTTTGAAAGTTAGCCACTAGATATTTTATCAGGCCAGTGCTTGTGATAAAATATCTAAAAAATAAACGAATAATCATAAATCTAATTTTTAAGATGTTGAAAGTGTGATATGAATAAGAACTAGAGGAGATAAAATTACATAGTGGAAAGAGCCCTTTTTATATGATCTCACAGTTACTACCATGCCTTGGAATCATTTGTTGATTCTGAGCACAAGCAGAAAATTGGGCTTAACCACGGGGCATGGACTCTCCTGAGGTAAAAGGAGTCTAGAGGAGCTTTTGACTATTACATAGGCTGCTGTGCTTTAGAAATCTTCCCTGATAGCCTAGTTGGTAAAGAATCTGCCTGCAATGCAGGAGACCCCAGTTTGATTCCTGGGCCAGCAAGATCCCCTGGAGAAGGGATAGGCTACCCACTCTAGTATTCTTGGGTTTCCCTTGTGGCTTAGGTGGTAAAGATTGCACCCACAATGCAGGAGACCTGGGTTTGATCCCTGGGTTGGGAAGATTCCCCTGGAGAAAGGAAAGGCTACCCACTCCAGTATTTTGGCCTGGAGAATTCCATGGACTGTATAGTCCATGGGGTCACAGAATCGGACACGACTGAGTGACATTCACTTTCTCATGCTTTAGGAGAACCCGTGTATCTCAAGTATGTCTTTCTGATCAGAGATTTGTTGAGTGACTTGTTTGTGTCTGTGGTATTGGTGATGGTGGTGGTGACTAGAGACTTAGTTTGTTAACTTCTAAAATGCTGAATAAAATCTGTCATGTATGGACACTTAGGAGATAAAATCCCACTAGAGCCAGGGTCTTGCTTCAAATAAATGGTTAATCCCCAGGTCAAGATATTTGCCAGACATCAAAGCAGCAGATGTCAGGAATCAATAGAGCTGAAACAAAACAAAACAAAAACCAGATCCCTCCTGTAAATTACCTATAGTCTTTCACCAGCCAATCAAAGACCTCCTATAAGAGGGCCCTTGTACAAGTTCCTCTTACAAAGGCCCTGCAAGAGGAACAAGGATAAACCAGAAATGACAAAGGCTTTCTGAGTTCCAAACTAAGTAAACCACCCAAATCATTCCTTGATTGGATTGAGGTGATCAGTTGATCATCTAATCTGCTGAACAGAGGAAAAGTCAATCTTTTCTACAAGGGAAAGAAGGGGAATATATTCATAGTCTCTCTAATTCCTCTAGACACTATGAGACTTACATTAAAAAATTAAAAAGATGCGAGTAAAGAGAAAATGTGATGGATAATAGAGAGAAGAAAAATAAATGATAGAAAAGACCTCAAAAAATCTGATGTTGAAATTATCAGGCAAAAACTTTAATATAACTATTATGCATATATTAAAGAAAATAGATAAAAAAACAAAACAAATAAAGACTGGACAATTTGCACAGAATTACAGTCTATATAATTAAAATAGTACTTTAGAAATTTAAAATTACAGTATTTGAAATTAAGACTTCATTGGATGGATTTATAAACAGAATAGACATAGTAAAAGACAAGATAAATAAACCTGAAGCTAGAGCAATGGAAAACATTTAAACTCAAGCACAGACAGAAAAAAAAAGAAATGATAAAAGCTAGTTTTTCTAAATCTTGAGCACAGTCACATGGCATAGCATGCATGTAATTTGAGTACCAGTAGGAGAGAACAAGAGAAAATAGGATTAAAAGCAACTTTGCAAGATAGAATATTTAGGATTACATTTAAGAGTTGACTTGAGATAACCCACAGAATGAGAACCTCATTGAACTTCTTCAGACAGTATATATTTACAGCTACAATTATACATGCTGAGGCACATAGCAGAGAGAAAAAAAATTAGACAAGTTAGATTTTTCAAGTAGTCTGAAGAAAAAATACACAGTATATTTCTTAAAGAAGTAATGTAATATAGAAAAGTGACTTTTTTCTTCCAGTTTCACTGAAATATTATTGACATATAACACTGCATAAGTTTAAGGTGTACAGCATAATGGTTTGATCTGCATTTATCATGAAACATTGCTACAGTAACTAGAGTGAACATCTGCCCTCACATATAGATACCAAGTTAAAGAAGTATTTTTTTCCCTTGTGTCGAGAATTTTTAGGATTTGCTCTGTTAACAACTTCCATACATAGCATATGACATTTACTTAAATTTATCATATTGTACATTACATCCTTAGTCCTTATCTTACATGAATCCATTCTCCCCCCAAATCTCCTCTCACCCAGGCTGCCACATAACATTGATCAGAGTTCCTGGTCCTATACAGTAGGACCTTGTTGGTTATCCATTTTAAATATGGCAGTGTGTTCATGTCCATCCCAAACTTCCTAACTATCTGTTTTTCCCATTCTTCCCCTGTGGCAACCATAAATTCATTTATAGTACTTTTATTTTTAGATAAATAATCTGTCTCTGTAGAAAAGGTGGATTTGATTGGATTTTTAATCTAATTCCTTTCTGGTTTTAAAGCCTGCAATTCTCATGCATTTCAGCATGTCTCTAAGGGACTTCCCTGGTGGCTCAGATGGTAAAGCGTCTGCCTGCAATATGGGAGACCCAGGTTTGATCCCTGGGTTGGGAAGATCTCCTGGAGAAGGAAATGGCAACCCACTCCAGTATTCCTGCCTGGAGAATCCCAGGGATGGAGGAGCCTGGTAGGCTACAGTCCATGGGGTCGCAAAGAGCTGGACACAACTGAACAACTTCACTTCACTTTACTTCTTCAGCATGTCTCACTACTGACAATACACCTATAGTGAATTCTTTCATTAATTCAGCAATAGAGCTTTTACTTTCCTTTACAAATACTTTTTGGTTCTCCTTTGGAAAAAAATGCTTATTTAAAACATCTTTTCCTTCTACTAATGGAAACCTAACATATCACTGCTATTTGTTTTCCCCACATAGCTGTACTTTTATTCCATGTATTGACAAACTGTTTTCTTCATAGGCCTATTCTGTCTATTCAAGATTCCCATTCATACAGTTCTTAAAAAGAGATTGAGAGACAATTTTTTTTTCTTAGCTCCAGGCATTTTCCAATAGCATAAGAGTCATAAACATCCTTGTTGGCAAAGATTTCATTAAACTCTGATAGTGCTAAAACCATTTTGGCTGAAGTTAAATGAAATGCTTGAATAAAATCTAGAATTTCTCTTTTGTTTTATAGTTCACAATGTTTTATCATATATTTTGTTAAACAGCCCTCATAAGAATGCTATGCTATAGGGACAGACAGTATAAAAAATACACATGTACCAGGCTAACTAATAACTAATAATTTGATCCTCACTCATACTTTTTATATTTCAAATTAAAATTTAATTATACAAGTAACACTTGAATATCCTCATTATAAAACATTAAATATTACTGATAAGACTAAAATTTCTTTTAGTGATCAACTTTAATTCTGCGTGCTTAATGAAAAAATAGCCATATTTATGAGCCAATGTATAACTTTAGGCTTTTCAGGGTAAATAGTTAAGCATAAGTGCCCCTAAACTATTGATCTGGGATGCCATCCAACCATTTCATCTGTCACCCCTTCTCCTCCTGCCTTCAATTTTCTCAGCATCAGGGTCTTTTCCAATGAGTTGGCTCTTCCCATCAAGTGGCCAAAGTATTGGAGCTTCAGCTTCAGCATCAGTCCTTCAAATGAGTATTTAAGGTTGATTTCCTTTGGGATTGATTAATTTAATCTACATACTGTCCAATGGATAATCAAGACCTGTATTACATTTTGTTTTATCTCTATTGACTTGTATTCTTAATTCATAATATATTCTAAATACAAATCCTTTACTGATATGTAACATTTTTTTTTTTTTTTGCTTTGGCTCCATCCCTTCATTCTTTCTGGAGTTATTTCTCCACTGATCTCCAGTAGCATATTGGGCACCTACTGACCTGGGAGTTCCTCTTTCAGTATCCTATCATTTTGCCTTTTCATACTGTTCATGGGGTTCTCAAGGCAAGAATACTGAAGTGGTTTGTCATTCCCTTCTCCAGTGGACCACATTCTGTCAGATCTCTCCACCGTGACCCGCCCATCTTGGGTTGCCCCAAGGGCATGGCTTAGTTTCATTGAGTTAGACAAGGCTGTGGTCCTAGTGTGATTAGATTGACTAGTTTTCTGTGAGTATGGTTTCAGTGTGTCTGCCCTCTGATGCCCTCTTGCAATACCTACCGTCTTACTTGGGCTTCTCTTACCTTGGGCGTGGGGTTTCTCTTCACGGCTGCTCCAGCAAAGCGTAGCCACCGCTCCTTACCTTGGACGAGGGGTGACTTCAGCAATATGTGAACCATGAACTTCCTGATGTTCACACTGGTTTTAGAAAAGGCAGAGGAACCAGAGAACAAATTGCCAACATCTGCTGGATCATGGAATAAGCAAGAGAGTTCCAGAAAAACATCTATTTCTGCTTTATTGACTATGCCAAAGCCTTTGACTGTGTGGATCACAATAAACTGTGGAAAATTCTGAAAGAGATGGGAATACCAGACCACCTGACCTGCCTCTTGAGAAATTTGTATGCAGGTCAGGAAGTAACAGTTAGAACTGGACATGGAACAACAGACTGGTTCCAAATAGGAAAAGGAGTACGTCAAGGCTGTATACTGTCATCCTGCTTATTTAACTTATATGCAGAGTACATCATGAGAAACGCTGGACTGGAAGAAACACAAGCTGGAATCAAGATTGCTGGGAGAAATCTCAATAACCTCAGATATGCAGATGACACCACCTTTATGGCAGAAAGTGAAGAGGAACTAAAAAGCCACTTGATGAAAGTGAAAGTGGAGAGTGAAAAAGTTGGCTTAAAGATCAACATTCAGAAAATGAAGATCATGGCATCCGGTTTCATCACTTCATGGGAAATAGATGGGGAAACAGTGTAAACAGTGTCAGACTTTATTTTTCTGGGCTCCAAAATCACTGCAGATGGTGACTGCAGCCATGAAATTAAAAGATGCTTACTCCTTGGAAGGAAAGTTATGACCAACCTAGATAGCATATTCAAAAGCAGACATTACTTTGCCAACAAAGGTCCGTCTAGTCAAGGCTATGGTTTTTCCAGTGGTCATGTATGGATGTGAGAGTTGGACTGTGAAGAAAGCTGAGTGCCGAAGAATTAATGCTTTTGAACTGTGGTGCTGGAGAAGACTCTTGAGAGTCCCTTGGACTTCAAGGAGATCCAACAAGTCCATTCTGAAGGAGATCAGCCCTGGGATTTCTTTGGAAGGAATGATGCTACAGCTGAAACTCCAGTACTTTGGCCACCTCATGCGAAGAGTTGACTCATTGGAAAAGACTCTGATGCTGGTATGGATTGGGGGCAGGAGGAGAAGGGGACGACAGAGGATGAGATGGCTGAATGGCATCACTGACTCGATGGACGTTGAGTCTGAGTGAACCCCGGGAGTTGGTGATGGACAGGGAGGCCTGGCGTGCTGCGATTCATGGGGTCGCAAAGAGTTGGACACGACTGAGCGACTGAAGTGAACTGAACTGAACAATCCATTCCCCCATTCTTTCAGCCTTATTTATGCTGTCTTTTGCCAAAAAGATATTTTACAATTAGATGTATACAGATTTTTAAGGTACAGTTTTTCCTAAGGCTGTCATCCTGCTTATTTAACTTATATGCAGAGTATGTCATGTGAAATGTTAGGCTGATCAAGATGAATCATAAGCTGGAATCAAGATTACCAGGAGAAATATCAACCACCAGATTTGCAGATGATACCACTCTAATGGCAGAAGGTAAAAAGGAACTAAATAGCCTCTTGATGAGGGTGAGAGAGGAGAATGAAAAACCTGGCTTGGACCTCAACTTTCAAAATGAACTAAGATCATGGAATCTGGTCCCATCATTTCATGACAAATAGAAAGAGAAAAAGTATAAGTGGTGACATATTTAATTTTCTTAAGCTCCAAAATCACTGTGGATGGTGACTGTAGCCATGAAATTAAAAGACACTTGCATCTTGGAAAGAAAGCTATGACAAACCTAGACAGTATATTAAAGAGTAGAGAGATCACTTTGTCAAAAAGGTCAGTATAGTCAAAGCTATGATTTTTCCAGTAGTCAGGTATATGTGTGAACTGGACCATAAAAGAAGGCTGAGCATTGAAGGATTGATGCTTTCAAATTGAGGTGCTGGGGAAGACCCAAATTGAAGGTGCTTGAGAGTCCCTTGGACTGAAAGGAGATCCAACCAGTCAATCCTAAAGGAAATTGACTGTAAATAGTCATTGGAACAGAGAAGGCAATGGCACCCCACTCCAGTGCTCTTGCCTGGAAAATCCCATGGATGGAGGAGCCTGGTAGGCTGCAGTCCGTGGGGTCACTAAGAGTCAGACACAACTGAGCGACTTCACTTTCATGCATTGGAGAAGGAAATGGCAACCCACTCCAGTGTTCTTGCCTGGAGACTCCCAGGGAAGGGGGAGCCTGGTGGGCTGCCGCCTATGGAGTCGCACAGAGTCGGACATGACTGAAGCAACTTAGCAGCAGCAGCAGTAGCAGTCATTGGAAGGACTGATGGTGAAGCTCAAGTTCCAATACTTTGGTCACTTGATGTGAAGAGCTAACTCATTGGAAAAGACCCTGATGCTGGGAAACATTGAAAGAGGGAGGACAGGGGGGTTGCAGAAGATGAGATGGTTGTATGTTATCACTGACTCAATGGACATGAATTTGAACAAACTCTGAGATAGTGAAGGACAGGGAAGCCTAGCTTGCTTCGTTCTATGTGCTGCAAATAGTTGGATATGACTTAACTGAGCAACGACAATGACAATAATAACTTTTACTTAAATATTTAAATACTTAAATACTATATTATACTTAAATACTATATTTATGCACATAGTTCATGTTTTCTGAAAACAATATATTCAGGAACTTATTTAGACTTTATCCAATTTTGTGAAGTAACAATTAATTTGTAATGGATTTGCAGTTTTTTAGGGAATAATTCATTTTACAACTACAACATTTGTCTTTCATTGGTATATTTTTCTCTTCTTTTTTTTTTTTAAAGCTTATATAGAGGAGAACTATCATTTAATAAGGGTTTATTTTACAACGAATATCCAGTTGCTGACTATGTTTTAACAGTATCTAACTCAGCCTATGTGTTGTCCTTTGGAAGGATTCTGGAAATTTATTTATTGTCATTTTGAAAAGTCCATTTATTAGTTTTGGAAGGACACATATCACTCACTGAAAGCAGTGGTTATTTATTTTTGTTACCACTTAATTTTTTCTCTTCTGGCACTTGAATTATGCTTTTACATTCAGGTTGCTTTGGGTTTTGACATCTAGGGAAGCCAGTTGACTCTTTTTCTTGTTGTTGTTGTTGTTACAAGCTTGTCCCTGCACACAGTATATTGGGAATTATTTTTGAGCCTATTCTCAATTCTTTGTCTTTAATTTTCAAGTAAACTTTTATTTACATTAACTATAACTATTGATTTGTATGGCCCTATAGTTTCTCTATTATTTTCTTTTCTAGTACTATATTTTATGTCCCTCTTACCCTGATTATGATAAATATTTTTTTCCAGTTCTTCTTATCCTACTGCTCTAAAGTTATCTGAAGAGGTCTCCTAATAATTTTATGGCATCTATTTAAACCTATTTAAAAATTTTTTTTTTATTTTTTTATTTTTTATTTATTTATTTTATTAAATTAAATTTTATTTTATTTTTTAACTTTACAATATTGTATTGGTTTTGCCATATATCAAAATGAATCCACCACAGGTATACATGTGTTCCCCATCCTGAACCCTTCTCCCTCCTCCCTCCCCATACCATCCCCTTGGGCTGTCCCAGTGCACCAGCCCCAAGCATCCAGCATCGTGCATCAAACCTGGACCGGCGACTCGTTTCATATATGATATTATACATCTTTCAGTGCCATTCTCCCAAATCATCCCACCCTCTCCCTCTCCCACAGAGTCCAAAAGACTGTTCTATACATCAGTGTCTCTTTTGCTGTCTCATATACAGGGTTATTGTTACCATCTTTCTAAATTTCATATATATGCGTTAGTATCCTGTATTGGTGTTTTTCTTTCTGGCTTACTTCACTCTGTATAATAGGCTCCAGTTTCATCCACCTCATTAGAACTGATTCAAATTAAACCTATTTTAATACCAAATTTTCTTTAAAAAAATTTGGACTATACTTTATGCTATAATATGATTATTGATTGCTAGTTTTTTTAAAAAGGTATCTGGCAATGGTAGCTAGCCTCAAAATTCTAGACACGTCTGGGTTGTTTATATGGTTTTCTAACATGACTAAAAAGAAAGCCTAAGAATCGTGAGTAGACATGCCCTGAATAATATCAGATTGCCCTCACACATGGAGGTCAGTGTTGTACAGAAGAGTAACTTGATATATTGCTAAGGTCTGAAAAGAAATCTATAAACATCCGAACAGACAGTGAAAAGAACTGTAGAACTTTCCTACTTCTTATGTTTTTGTGCAAAAAGAACACTTGAATAAATCTCTCCCCATAAAAGGTTGAGAAAGAGAAGGAGGAGAAAAAAAAAACACCAAAATCTACTTTAATGTGTTGTGACATCATGGAAGGAGTGCATCACCTTGAAAACGTTCTGAAAAATCTACTTCATATAATATTTTTAAATTAATAAACTTTATTTTTTAGAGACATTTTAGGTCCACAACTAAATAGAGCAGAAAGTAGAGTGTTCTCATATACCCCAAATTCCCACAGATGCACAGTATATGGGTATACATTTTCAGTTCACTTGGGTATGTAATGTATGTAATCAAGAAATGTAATGCTGGCTAGTATGGCAAGAATATGCTTAGTTTTATAAGATACCACCAAGCTGTCTTTCACAGTGGTTTAACCATTTTACATTTCTGGCAGCAATGAACTAAACTTCCTGCTACTCCATATCCTCAACAGCATTTTGTGTTGTCAGTATTATGGATTTTGACTAGTCCCATATGTATGTAATGGTGTCTCATTGTTTAATCTGCATTTCTCTAATGACATATGATGCAGAGCGAATTTTCATATTCTTGTTTGCCATCTTTATATCTTCTTAAGTGGTGCTTCTGTTCAAATCTTTGACCCATTTTTTAAGCAAGTTACTTATTTTCTTATTGTTGTTTTATGAGTTCTTTATGTATTTTCAATAACAGTCCTTTCTCAGATACCTTTTTTGAAAAAAATTTTCCTCCAGCATGTGGTTTGTTTCTTCCTTCTCTTGACATTGCTTTTTGCAGAGCCACAGTTTTAAATTTTGATAAAATTTAAATGATATTTTTTACAAGAAAATATTTTAAAAATTTGTTGTCCCCAAATAAGCAAAAATTTTTGTTGTTGTTTACTCACTAAATTGTATCTGACCCTGTGACTCCATGCACTGTAGCCTGCCAGGCTTTTCTGTCCATGGGATTTCTCAGGCAAGAATATTGGTGTGGGTTGCCATTTCTTTCTCTGGGGGATCTTCCCAACCCAGGGATCAAACCCATGTCTCCTGCACTGGCAGACACCTTCTTTACCACTGAGCCACCAGGGAAGCCAATTACAATATTACAGTAAAACAGAAGGAGTCTTTGACCATAAAATGAAACAACAGATTAGAAAAATAGAGTAAATGGAAATGAGTCAAATTGTCATGAATACTCTCTTTCCAGTGGGGAAAAAGAAAACAAGACTAGTCTTAGATTTTAGTCTTCTTCTGTGGTTCCTTTAGTTATTGAGAATGAGATTTTGAAGGAGAAAAGCTTTGGAAATGTTACCTATTTTAAATCTTCTCTTGGTTCTGGTTAAAGACCTCAATTAATTTCAAGTGTAGAAGCTACCCAAAAGACCAGGCCACTAAGTTAAAGCTCTAGTTTTACTTACTATGGAAATTAGCTTTACCATCTGTATTTAGTACAGTACTTTCATAGGTAGGTTATTTAGATGCTAGCTTTTTTAAATTTTTTTTGTATAGAATAAACTGCTCAGGAATTTTATTTATTTATTTTTTTTTGCACAGAATAAATCTGATACAAAGGCATAAAACTTAAACATGATATTTTACAGAATTGTCTTGTATTTAAATTTTTGAGAAGAATGTGTGATTCACTTGGTTTACATACTATTCAGGAAAGTTCACTTTCTATTATAAGTTGGAAGACATCAAGAAAGTTTTGTCAACAAACTTCTGGATTGCATAGCTACCCCCATCCCTGACGTCAACTTCACTTCAGCTTAAGGTTACTTTAAAAAGAGAAAAGCAAGTCATTAGGAAATCAGCAAATCACCAAACATTGGTTTTAATTTCTTATAAAAATATGTTGTTGATTAAAGAACTTAGCTCACTTTAATAAGAACCTGATATGTACCAGACCAATCTCTTCATCTTTATTTTGCTATGTCAGATGTACAAAGTGGGCCATAGGCTAAAAAAGCTAAGTAGAATGTTGGGGCAGTTGAACAATGTTTATGTTATTTATAAGTGGGGTTAGCACAGGTAAATAAAAATGGTGTGCACCTTCACATGGCAGCAATAAAGATAAAACAGCACTAATGTCAATCGTGTTTGGTCATTCACTAGAGAGTAACTCACAAAACATCATCTGAATAGTTTGAACGAATCTAACAAGCAAAAATTTAGACATCATCATTATATATTTGCGCACTTTGTATGATTATACAGCAAGCAAAGGAAATATCATTCAAGTATATTGTGGAAGCTATGAAAGCTAGTATGTGCATTTCCCTATGAGGAAGCACATATATTTTCTATAAACATCCATCAACCCAACATCTTACTAATTTAGTTGTGGTAAAATATGATTCATACTTCTTCTGCATATCCCATTAGGATGAGCTTGTAAGGCTGGTTTTCCCTTTAGTAATGTTTTTTTTTTTCCCTCAAATTTATTCCTATTATCTTTGGAGATCTATGGAACAAAGGAAGAATCATATACATTCATCTTGATCTTCTCTCTCATTAAATGCCGGCTTTGTAATACAGTCTTTATTTGGGGGGGGGTAAACTATAAGAGAGTCAGTCAATTAGATTTTCACACTAGGAAGTAAAGGAAAGTGGCAAGTCTGTCCAAGTAACCTATAAATCTATGGTATAGAATGGCATAAGTAGAATCAACCTGTGTATACATTTGCTTTCTGAGCCAGGAAGTTCCACTTTAGATGGATGAAGAACATTGTTTCTATTTCTAAAGTCTTATAGTAAGATGTTAGAGAAATGCAACTAGTGTTTCCTTTAATCATTCAGAAAAGAAAAACTGTGGGAAAAAGTTTTAATGCCAACATGGAATTATCTGTTAACACATGTTTTTTACTCAAGTAAAAATTAACCCCTCAAACTGCAGACAAAACACAGAAGGTAACTAAAGACAGTTTCTTTTTTATTCTTTAGTCGGTTTCTCTATGTCAAAAGGAAAAAAATAGAACTTGTCAATCAAAAGAATAGAAATTTTCTTAATATATTATCCTTTTCATTATCGTCAGTCCCAAAAGCTGAATCTGCATGGGTTCATTAACTAAAAAGACTTTGTTTAATCTTTTTTTTACATCTCACAGTAGAATAATTATTTAGCATATTGAAACATATTTGGAAGTCACAGCTATCTACAAAATGGACAACAGTTCTAGCATAGAATCATAACTACAGTATAAGATCATCTCAGATTGTTAGAATCAATTATAGAAGTTTTGTTATTGCATTTGATTGCACTTGGTATCTTAAGTTTTGATTATTGTAGAATACTGTGCTTGTAAAGAGCTATGAGAGACTGTAGTCTCTTAATTGCTCCCCTGCTTTTACAGTTGAAGTAACTGTGACCAATTTTATTGTTGTAGTAGTTGATAAGAGAAGGGAGACATGGTGACATGAAGAGACAGATACCCTCACTGACATCTTTCCTAACACAACCATGTAATCATTTGTTTGTCCAAGCCATCCAAAAAAGAAACACTCTAGTCACAAGGATGTGTTTGCTATATTACCACCTTAGCAAGCCATGTCTTTGTCTTTCATTCCAAACAGATAGCCAAGTCCTAGGACTACCCTATGTACAAATTTATAAGTAAATTTTCTTTTGGAAACTAACATTGTACATTGCAGTATGAAATGTAAACAGCTTTATTTTAAAGTAACTGAATTTTCAGGTTTTAACTGTGTTGTCTATACTTTTACAATATTATTTTTTTTCTCTGGGACATCAACATATCCTTTTGTGATTTTCTTAATGAAGCAAATAGCCACCAGTAGCAAATATACTCAGAATTTTATCACAAATTTTTATTGTCATGAAAAAATTGATTCAAAATGAAAAGAAAAAAGGTAAGTATACTAGTTTCTATTAATTTATACTGTATGTTCCTTCAGCCCAATGCCTATGTTCTATAAAGAAAACTTTTGATTAGACATTAATTAGGGGTCACACAGAGTCAGACACAACTGAAGCGACTTAGCAGCAGCAGCAGCAGCAGCAGACATAATTAGACTTTGGCCACCTGATGCGAAGAACTGACTCATTTGAAGAGACCCTGATGCTGGGAAAGATTGAAGGCAGGAGGAGAAGGGGATGACAGAGGATGAGGTGGCTGGATGGCATCACTGACTCAATGGATATGAGTTTGAGTAAACTCTGGGAGTTGGTGATGGACAGGGAGGCTTGGCATGCTGCAGTCCATGGGGTTGCAGAGTCGGACACAACTGAGTGACTGAACTGACTGAATGAATAAATGATGAATTGCAAAACAGCTTTAGCATTAGGTATTGGTAGAGGTCAAATAGGCTAATTCCCTTGTGATATTCATAAATGATGTCAGATCATATCATGTAAATATATAAAAGTATATATATCTATACATACACATATAGGTGTGTATATATTATGAATATGTATGTGTAGTCTTTTTATTTTTATTTCTATTAAGTTATTCTTGATTTATAATTAAAAGAATCCTCAAATATTTTACACTCATAACTATGTATTTTCATAGCAGAAATTTGATAATTTTAAATAAAAAATAATGTAAATTTCTGCTTTATATTGATCTGCATAAGATTTCTTTAGAAAGTACCTTTGAATAACAGAAAAATTTTTGTCTGCCCAACTCTCATAAAAAAATTCAGGTAACTCTTGAGATCTTCCAAATGAACTGGAAATAGCTTGTCAACTGTATTAATAGTTTTATAATATTTTTTGTGAATATACACAGGATTGATATTTAAACCAAAAAGAGTGATAATTTTTTACTTTATAAGGAAACAGGCTTCTTCATTACTGCCTGAGAGATAGTGAGAAAGTGGCTCTTGCTCTCTCCAAAAAAAGAGAAAAAAAATTTGATGATGCCTCTTGTATAATGATCATTGAAAGAAAATGATTATCAGTACATGTCATCATAACTTTGGTTATAAAACCTACCCAGTGAGAAGTCCTATCTAAGACTCACAACTTCATAAATTCACTCATGATAATGATAACAATATCAATAATTAATGATATCAGTAACAGTCATTAGTTTCTTGAACTCATATATATTAAGTGCTTAATGTGTATTGTCTTAAGTAATACTCAAGGTAGCCCTATAATGTAGGTACTACTATTAATAGCATTTATGCTCCAGTGAGGGGAAACTAGACCCTAGAGCCTTAACATTTTATCTTGACCACCCTGATAGGAGGTGTCATTGCCAGGACTTGAATCCAAATGGCTCCACATCAACATGCACTCTTGACCACCATCCTCGTTTCCTCTTCTTGAGAGATAGCTTCATATTTCCAGAAGCAGAGGTTAGCCAAACCCAGACACATTTTTGTTAAATTAATGTTCCATGTTCATTTTTATCTCTCATAATGTTCTTTCCCACAGAAATTTTTATGAGTAACTGTAATTAGACTGAGTTGAAGATGACATTTAGTTTCCTGGGTTGGAGATACCATCACCCTCTGGGGTCTTTCATTTCCATGCACACCAAATATTGAAAGAATCTTGTAGCTATTGTGAAATGGTAGTCCCATACTGGGAACATAAAAAAGCAAACCACAATTGTGAATTTTAGGAGTCCTGTGAGAATGATTTTGAGCTTACCTTACAATTAGGGTTTGGGCATATTCAAACACTTGATGGACTGAGAATCCACATGTGGGGTCAGAAAGATGGAAAAGAAAATCAGCGTTTTCAAACAAAGAAATAACCCAGAACTAAACACACGAATTGAGTTTGCTACAGTGAGTGAAACTGAGTAGTAAGGTTTGGATTTGAAGGGGTCCAAGGTGATGCTATTGGTAAAGAACCCACTTGCCAATGCAGGAGACAAGAGACTTGGGTTCGATCCTTGAGTTGGGAAGATTTCCTGGTACTGGGGGGACATGGTAACCTACTCCAGTATTCTTGCCTGGAGAAACCCGTGGACAGAGAAGCCTGGCAGGCTACAATCCATAGAGTCACAAACAGTCGGACATGACTGAGGTGAGTCAGCATAGCATGCGTGGGACCATGAGCCTGAGCTTCACCCTTCATCAGACTCATCTGAGGGATTTATTAAGAAAATAGATGGTTGGGTTTTGCTGTCAGTTAGTCTAGTTCAGTAGACATGAAGTGAACCGGATAATCTGTATCTTTTAAACCTCTCATGACTAGGTGATTCTGATCCACATCCAAGGTGAAGAACCCCTGACATAAATGAAAGAATCATGTAATATAGGGTGCGAACTCTGCTGTATAGATCCCTTTGAAAGAGCTTGTTCCAAGAGGCATAAGAAGTTCTATGTTGTTCTGAGTAGAGAAAGAGCACCTAAGTGAACAATCCAGAAGAGGTCTGCAGCTACAGAGAGGCAACCGATGGGAAGGATGGAGGTGAGGTCCAAAGACTTGAGTAGCAGTGAGGGTTGAAGACCAAGAGTATCAACGAACCAGAAAAACAGTGAAGGCTGTAATACTAGAAAGCTGCCTTCAAGAGGCCAGGGACTTTCACAATCTTGATGGTTAATTATGTCCAGCATCTGGAATCATATCTTGCTCATAGTAGATGCTCAATCAATATTGTTAAACAAATGAGTAAGTGATGCTAGGGCCAAGGATTTAGAATGTTGGGAGCATTGAAAAAAAAGAGTATTAGTCACTCAGTCATGTCCAACTCTGCAACCCCATGGGGTGGAGCCTGCAAGGTTCCTCTGTCCATGGAATTCTCCAGGCAAGACTAGAGTGGGTAGCCATTCCTTTCTCCAGGGAATCTTCCAAACCCAGGGACTGAATCTAGATCTCCTGCATTGCAGGCAGATTTGTTTCTGTCTGAGCCACCAGGGGAACCTATTGGGAGCTTTGCAAAACTTTAAGTGGTAACCAAACAACCCTTTTCTAGCCACAGATACATGCCTCTCCAGATACCTGGATAATTGATGAAGATGCCAGAGAAGTATTGGATTTTTTTTGGTTGTTGTTAATCATGCAAGTGAAAGCTTAGAATTTGGAGCTTTATAATACAATGCGTTAAAAAATAATAATTTGTATTCACAGATGTGGTAAGGGAACAGTTAGATTTCAGATGGAAGTTTTTGATATGTATTTCTTCCTTTATTTGAGATCTAGTCTAAACCACCTGGCAGATGGGAACTCTAGACAATTGTAGTTAATGGCTAGACCTGTCTTCACCAAGTTGGTTAATTCAGCTTAAACCTGAGATTATTAAAATTCATATGCATCTGAAATGTGGTCTCAATTGACTGGTTCCTTGGAGAAATATATATTTACCATTGTAATCATAAAGGGCCAAATTCCTGGTAGGCACTTAATATAACCTGCTACAACAGGGATGAAGCAGCTGTTCTGCCTCCATTTATCTTTAAGACCTCAAACCAAAGGGAAATAAAATAAAGTTCAAATCCAAGCTATACTTGCATATATAAGAATTGAATATACTCTACTACCTGAGACAAAGTATCAAAGACATTCTCTCTTCTACTCAGGAAAATTACATCATTTTGTTTATTTCAAACTAAGTAAGATTGAGTTATTGTTCCTCTACTGGCAGTAAGTGAAGATTCTTAATGGATGGAAATTTGTTAATTCTTGATTTCATATAGAATTTCCTACTTCTCTTAAATATATGTTTTAATTGTCAGAGACATTAAAAGGTTTCTCTGATTACCACAGTCTACCCACTCCAGGATTCTTGCCTAGAGAATTCCGTGGACAGAGGAGCCTGGTGGGTTACTGTCCATGGGGTCGCACAGAGTCAGACACAACTGAAGCGACTTAGCATGCATGCATGCATTGGAGAAGGAAATGGCAACCCACTCCATTATTCTTGCCTGGAGAATCCCAGGAACAGAGGAGCCTGGTGGGCTGCCGTCTGGGGTCGCAGAGTCAGACACGACTAAAAGTGACTTAGCAACAGCAGCAGCATAGAACTTAAATTATCTATTAAGGTAAAGGAATATACCTCCAAATAGAGGGGTTTTTTTCCACTTTCAGTCTGTATAATTAGATGTGACTGCCTTTTATCAATACCTTTCCATAACTAGCACCAGTCAGCGAGCTGCCTAAAAGTAGTATGTACAGTCTAAACAGTGATTCTAGACCAGTACTTAAAATTAAAAATAAAACACTACATCTGAGCAAGACATTGGTCTGAGTTAAAAAATAAATCTTTTGCTCAAATGCAAAAGCAAATATCACATTATAAATTTCAATTTCTCCTATTTTAAAAATATTTGTGTATATTATATCGCTATATTTTCTTTCTATGTCTCAGATTTTCCTGGTACTATACGTGGTTTTTTTACCTAGTAAAACTAAGTCATGCCAGACAGAAACTCCGTGAGGCTGATCAAAGTATAAAACACTGTCAAATTCTTAAACGTCTCTGGAAGAAAATTTCCCATTTGATTTAAAGTGAGTGAAATGATGATTTTAACAAATATAACTTAGTCCAAAAAAATGGTGATCTCTTTTTTATTTGGATGATATTCCTCATTTGTTTTAATATCTAGAAGTCACTGTTAGATTTAAAATTCTTTGAGTCTAACGTTTACCTAATAAAGCCAATATGTTAGAAACAATTGACAAGAATTGACATGAAAGTAAATCATTGTAAACGTAAAACCATGCTTTCAAGATGTTATAAGAATCAGTTTTAGAAAAGGGAAACTTCTTTAAAAAATAAATCATGAAGGATTAATTGTCTCACTGTATAAAAATCATGAAATTAGATCTGTCCCTCACACTAGTCATAAAGTTACAAAAATAATTTCCAGGCTGATTAAAGATGTCGATGTAAAAAACAAAAATATTAGAATTAAATATTTAATATATTTATGGATATTTTAAAATGCATAAAATACCATTAGTCCAGCAGGCCCATGATCTTCTCAGTGGGGAATCATTTGATTAATGCTAATTGTTTTTATTAAATTTATTAAAATCTTTAACAACATTGCTTTTAAAAAATCAAACTTAAAGAAACCCATAAAGTCAGGAAGGTCCAGGGATCTCTGGGGAGACCCAGGGACTCTTAGAGGAAAAGTCAAAATCTATTCCTTATAATGAGAACTGAGCAAGATGTGTTCTTTTAAATTATCTTTTATTGATATTATTAAAAGGGTACATTATCAGGTGTGAAAAAGGAAAATAAGACAAAAAGAAACACCACATCTCGAACAAATTCTTTCTTTATTGTCATGTTCAAAGCTGAGAGAAGTTATTCCAAGTAACTGTTGACCAGCAAGTCAAAATGATATTCTTTCAAGTTACTTTGAGAGTATTTGTTTTATAATAATATAAGATGTTAAAATGATATAATTTCAACTGGTGGAATCAAGGTTTAGCAATCCAGAAACAAAACATTCAAAGGCAAGATGTTGGAAGCAAGGAGAATGTGGACATGTGTTCCCGTGTGGTTTCATTTGACAGGTACGATGTGTTCTCCTTGCTCAACATTGATTTCCCAATTGACATGTCTTTCAGTTGAGAAAAAAAGTGTTCTAGGTATGAAAGTTGGAGTTGTGGGAGGCATAAAAATGTAGAGACAAATGGTGTGAATGGCTAAGAGTTCAGGGTTGAAACAGGTGTTGAATCCATTCTTTAGATTATTACACATATATTTCTTTTACCTTTTGCTTAAGATCAGCCATGCAAAGAAGAAAATCAGAATTAAATTTCCAAAAAGAAAACAGATACACAATCTTGATTATTAGGTGCATTCTGGGAAACTTAGTGACCTTCGAGAAGGTCTCTTCACTTCACCCTCAAACATAGAGTTTTGCTCTCTAGGTCCGAGTGAGACTAGGATCTTTCCCCCCTGAGAGTTGGGCATTCTGAATGGGAGTTCCTGGGAGGCCCAGGGATCTCTGAAGAGACCTAATGACTCTTGGAGACAAAGTCAACATCCCTTCCTTGAAATCATGTTGGGATTCTTTGTCCCCCAAATGCCCAAGTGGGAACTGAAAGGGCGAAGAAAATCTTCCCTCACCCTGAAACTGTAGAAGTACAAGAAATGAGGCTTTCTCCAGTTCCTTCATTAATGGTGTGGAAACTTGCCTGTTTCTACATCACCACCTGTATCCACTGACATGGTAGACACTTGTTTTAGTACCAAGAACTAGCTGTATTATGTAACAAGGGAAATTGACATCCCATCTGAAGGGTCTAGCAGCCAAAGAAAAAAACTCAGTTAGAACAAACACATATTTGGCCAAATGGAGGTGGAAGAGGAGACAGATAACAATCGGAACAAGAAAAATATAGATGAGTTCTTAAGGAAATTGAGGTGAAGCACAAAAAAATGACTTCTAGAGCTCAATACAACAGCAAAAAATTACCCTTCTAACAACAACCCAGTAGTTCTATTAAAGGAAAAAAATAATAAATACTCAAATGCGAATCAATAGTTAGAAAAAAAATGCAAGAAATATCTCAGAAAAAAAAGAGCAAAAGCACAAGGTCTTGAAGGCAAAGATCAGAGGCTGGGAAATGTGGTCATGTAGAATTGTGTGAAAAATACTTTTATTAAATGAAATATAAATTGTTAATGGACAGAGTTTGACAAATAGAAGAATTTTTTTTCAAGGTTGAACTGAAAAACTAAAATGTTTCATATAAAAAACTCACTGAATTAAAGACTACATTGATGAGGAAAGGCACACAAAACTAGGAATTTCCTGGTAAGATTTCTGAACTAATCCTAACACTAATAATTAAGAAAAAGCATCATGTAAGATTCAAGGCAGAAAGAACTAAGTGCCTACAAGGGAAAGGAACTGTGTTATCATCAGACTTATCTGTAACCCCAAATATAGAAGAAAGTGGCATAGCATCAACACAATGCTAAACTGAAAGAACAGCAACATAAAAGCAGTATGTTCAGTTAGCGTTTGACTAATTTAATAATAATCAGAAATTCAGGGACTTAGTATCCAGATCATCTTCAGAGGAAGAGTCAAAAAAATCCTATGCCATTCAGGGTTCTTACCAATAACAGAATATATTCTGAATTTATAAGCAGGAAAATAATTTAATAAGGGTCATTAGATGGGTCACAGGATTTCCAGGAAGCCCAGATTATCAAGAGTAAATACTATGTTCTGTGTCTAAGATTACCCTAGATAAAAGATAACAGAAAAAGTTCCATTCAATATTCTGTAAGTTGTGTATAGAAATGAGTGGAAAGGGTTGTATAAAAACATAAGAGCTAATGAAAAATGCTACCTCTGAGGAGAAAAGAGAGTAGGAATAAAACATGGAAGTGAATGGCCATAAACTTGGATATTGTTAAAGTGTTTTATAACCAAAATATTGTATTACAGCAATGTAGAATATAGCAGAAATTTCTATTCATGATTCTAACATGAGACTAAAAGAAATAAATATCAATGCAATGTTAGCCACTTGTTTTCCCTTTTGGGAGATTAACAGCTTTTATATCAATTAAAAAGTGGAAATTCTAAGCAAGGCATTCAACTTGGCCTAATAAAACAAGGGGCTGCCAGGTAGATTTTGGTCAGTGTGAGTTAAAATACTGTGTGTATTTGAAGGATAAGAAATTAAATGTGCCGTGAACCGAACTTGGCTTTTTTTTTTTTTTTTAACTCAGGCAGACCATAATAAAGGACTGACACTGTCTTAATGGAAATTACATTCACTAGTATGCCAAGGTCATCACAACTTAATTGCCTCAGATTTCAATCAGTGATTTATCAAATATGAATACCCTTTGGGGAGAAATGTATAAAAACCTGAGCTCTGTGTGTAAACTACTTCTTGTGATTTGTATAGCAAAATATATCACCAGTGTCCTTGTAAAACACATGTGTACCCATGAGAACAAGAACCAAATGTATTGTTCATTTTGTAGAACTGATCAAGATAATAAATAAAATGTAGTAGAAATATCAATGTATTATATTTTAAGAATGAGTTTGATGATTTGTCCCTTTTTACATTTGCTAACCTTTCAACTAAAATATTCTTCAATGTGTCATGGGATTTTTCAGCAAATTTTAAAAAACACTTTAAAATTCTATTAAATGATGCTGTTAGATCTTTATTGGTGAACGGAACATATCATCTTTTAAGAGAACTTGTTTACTTAGAAAAGAATCACTGAAATGATCCCTGCATGTTTACATATGTAAATATAAGCCAAAAAGGAAGTCACGGTGGCAGGAGAATTGTGAAACAAAACATCCTTGGCCTTGAATGTCTCCCAAAGCTACTTGGAATGCAGAACTGATCAGTAGTTAGAAGGTGAACATATTTGAATTGGGACAAATAAACCTTCTGAAGGGAAAGAGATTGAGAGTATAACCATTTTCTTTTGAAGCTTAATATTTTTTAAATGACTTATCTATTTATTTATTTACTTCTGGCTGTGCTGAGTCTTTGTTGCCACACATGAGTTTTCTCTAGTTGCAGTGAGGGGGGCTACTCGAGCTGCAGTGCGTGGGCTTCTCATTGCAGTGGTTTCTCTTGTTGCGGAGTCCAGGATCTAGGGCTTGTGGCTCCCAGACTCTAGAGCACAGGCTCAGTAGTTGGGGCACACGGGTTTAGCTGCTCTGTGCTATGTGGGATCTTCTCAGACCAGGGATTGAACCCACGTCTCCTGCACTGGCAGGCAAATTCTTTACCACTGAGCCACCAGGGAAGCCCCTGATGCTCAATATTATTAAATCTTGTCTGGAATATCTTGGAATGTCTCTGAACAAACTGATACTGACTGAAGGAATTTGCACTGATGGAAATCTGCCTCCAGGGTTACCACCAAGACTGGATGTTTTAAATGGAAGGTCTGATTTCACAAAATATATGGCTACAGCTTGGAATACATGGGAAGAGTGTCCAACAGCAATATTAAGTGTTAAGACCAAAAGCAAAACCATCAGTGTCCAGTCAGCTTGTGTTTCCATAGCAAAATATCATAAATGGGATGGCTTAAACAATAGAAATGTATTTTCTCACATTTCACATGGCCAGAAGTCTGAGATGAGAGTGCTTTGCATGGTTGTGTTTGCTGAGAGCTCTCTTCAGGTAGCAGATGGCAACCTGCTTATAGATGACCAACTGCTTATGGAGGGCTGCCTTATGGTTGTGTCCTCACATGGCAGAGAGAGAGAGAGACCAAGCTCTCTGGTATCTCTTCTGACCAGGGTACTAATTCTATCATGAGAGAGCCCCCACCTTCATGACCTCATCTTAATCTAGTTAGCTCTTAAAGGCCCCATTTGCAAATACCATCACACCGGAAGTTATGTGCTTCAATATAGGGATTTTATGAGAGACAAAATTCAGTCCAGAGCTACCAGGAACTCAGCATATCTTGCCTGTTTCTCCATCATTAAGAAATTGGCAATAAGAATGGCCCCCTGTGCTGAGTAATCCTGTGGGTTTCATGGAATAATGAGATGCCAGAGAGATTTTGATTTTCTGACTAATCACAAATGTAAGGTCCTCAGAAGTTAATTGGAATTAGAAGTGAGAACAACTCTTAGAAACTTCCAGAATGGCTACATGGAGAATTTCATGGATCCACTCCCCAGAAAACAGTAATAAATGGATGAAAATGATAAAACACAACCAGTTAAAATCTTTGGAATTTTTTGAAAGAACAAGAAGTATGTGAAGACACTAATCAAGAAAACTACTGAATTAAGTGAGAATGAGAGTCAGTGGCATTTCAGCATGGACTTGCTCCTTCCCTTCCCTTCCTCAGCTCAGCATGACAGAAGCTCCATTCCTGATAGGTGTTGCCAAGAATTTGGGGAACCCTATCCCCCAGTTCCCAGTCAAGAGCTAAGGTATCTCCATGAGAGGGACAGGCTGCCAACTTTTCTCACCTGATCTACAACTCTGTGTTGCAAAGTGTAATTCCAGGAAAGTACAGCCAGGAGATTTGGTCTATCTTCATCCACCTAGCCGTAAGTTATAATATAGAGGCTGTAACAGGCACGGCAAGCTAAGAGCACTGGGACTCATCACTTTTCACCCTAGATTTCTCATAAAGTGAAGGCTCCACACCAGAAAAACAAGCCAAAAAGGCCAAAGGCTTCCATTCCTGAGGGAAGCCCATCTTGTGGTGTCATTCTGAGAGAAGCAGGCCTCATCCCTCTCCGGAGAAGTGGCTTAGCGATTTGCCAAGGAGGTGAGGCAGTCCACAAAAACATAGGGTGAAAAGTACAGTAAACAATATAAAATTGTACGGGTAGATTTAAGCTAATGAATGAAAGAATCAGCAAATGTGAAGACAGACTTAAAAACATTAAGCTGTCTAAAGAACAGAGAGGTATAAGAATGAGAAAAATGAACAAAGCTACAGAGAAATGTGGGACATCATTAAACACATCAAAGGATGACTAATAGGAGACTACCAGAAAGAGAAGAAAGACACAAAAAATATTTGAGAAATAATTATTGAAAATTTCCTAAATTTGATGTAAAATATTCATGTACCTAAGGAGTTCAAAATTCTCCAAGGGTTAATCTATCAGAAAAATAGAATAATTATGTGTATATGCATTAAAATAAAGTTCAAAAATAGATGAAATAAAATGTAGACATAGAAGGGAAACTAAGAAAATGTTTAAATTTGTAAGCCACAAGGTCAATATGCAAAAACCAATTGTATTTTCATATAGTTCAGTTCAGTCGCTCAGTCGTGTCCAACTCTTTGTGACTCCATGAATTGCAGCACACCAGGTCTCCCTGTCCAACACCAACTCCCGGAGTTCACACAAACTCATGTCCATTGAGTCGGTGATGCCATCCAGCCATCTCATCCTCTGTCATCCCCTTCTCCTCCTGCCCCCAATCCCTCCCAAAATCAGAGTCTTTTCCAATGAGTCAACTCTTCGCATGAGGTGGCCAAAGTACTGGAGTTTCAGCTGTAGCATCATTCCTTCCAAGAACACCCAGGGCTGATCTCCTTCAAATGGACTGGTTGGATATTCTTGCAGTCCAAGGGACTCTCAAGAGTCTCCTCCAACACCACAGTTCAAAAGCATCAATTCTTTAGCGCTCAGCTTTCTTCACAGTCCAACTCTCACATCCAAACATGACCACTGGAAAAACCATAGCCTTGACTAGACGGACCTTTGTTGGCAAAGTAATGTCTCTGCTTTTCAATATGCTATCTAGGTTGGTCATAACTTTCCTTCCAAGGAGTAAGCGTCTTTTAATTTCATGGCTGCAGTTACCATCTGCAGTGATTTTGGAGCCCCCAAAAATAAAGTCTGACACTGTTTCCACTGTTTCCCCATCTATTTCCCATGAAGTGATGGGACCAGATGCCATGATCTTCGTTTTCTGAATGTCGAGATTTAAGCCAACCTTTTCAATTTCCTCTTTCGCTTTCATCAACAGTAGCAATAAAAAAATCCAAACAGAACTTGAAAAAGCAATTCCATTTACAATAGCAGCAAAAATAATCAAATACTTAGAGTACATTTAACAGAATAAGTTCAAAAATATACTGTGAAAATTAGAAAATATGACCGAAAGTAATTAAGGAATATCCAAATAAGTGGAAAGACGTTCCATATTCATATATTGGAAGACAATATTATTATAATAAAAAGTTCTCTAAACTGACCTATAGATTCAATAAAATCCTTATGTGAATACCAGCTGTCTTCTTTGCAGAAATTGACAAGGTGATCATAAAATTCATATGGAAATTCAAGTGAAGCAGCCAAGCCCCAAACATTTTGAATTTGGAAGATTCACACCTTACTTTATCAAAGTTTATTGCAAAACTACAGAATCAAAACAATGTGGTACTATCATAGGATCAACATATATTTTCAATAGAATAGAATTTGGATTCCAGAAAAAGATTGTCACACTTACGATTAATTGAATTTCAACAAAAGTGTCAAGAAAATTCATCAGGGAAAGAGTAGTCTGTTCAACAAATGGTGATAAGGACAACTTGATATCTATGTACAAACGAAAGAAGCTGCATCCCCTCCTTGTATCAAAAATGCAAATTAACTCAAAATAATTCATAGACCTAAATGTTCGAGCAAATGTTATGAAACTCTTTGAAGGAAATATAGGAGTATATCACTGTGACCTTGGCTTAAGCATAGCCTTCTTACATATGCAGAAAAACACAAGTGACAAAAGTAAAAATAAATCAATTAAATTTAAAATGAAAAATATGTGTTTCTAAAAATACCTTAAGGAAAGTGAAAAGACAACCCACAGAATGGGAGAACATACTTATAGAATGGGAGAAAATATTCACAAGTCATGTCTCTGATAAGAGACTTGTATTTAGGATACACACAAAATCCTACAATTCAATACTAAAAGACATACAAACTGATTAAAATTGGGTAAAGGATATAAGCAGACATTTCTCAAAAGCAGATATACAAATAAACAAGTAGTACATGAAAATGTGCTCAATAGCATTAATCATTCAGATCAGATCAGTCGCTCAGTCACGTCCGACTCTTTGCAACCCCGTGAATCGCAGCACGCCAGGCCTCCCTGTCCATCACCAACTCCCGGAGTTCACTGAGACTTACGTTCATTGGGTCAGTGATGCCATCCAGCCATCTCATCCTCTGTCATCCCCTTCTCCTCCTGCCCCCAATCCCTCCCAGCATCAGAGTCTTTTCCAATGAGTCAACTCTTAGCATGAGGTGGCCAAAGTACCGGAGTTTCAGCTGTAGCATCATTCCTTCCAAAGAAATCCCAGGGCTGATCTCCTTCAGAATGGACTGGTTGGATCTCCTTGCAGTCCAAGGGACTCTCAAGAGTCTTCTCCAACACCACAGTTCAAAAGCATCAATTCTTCGGCGCTCAGCCTTCTTCACAGTCCAACTCTCACATCCAAACATGACCACAGGAAAAACCATAGCCTTGACTAGATGGACCTTTGATGGCAAAGTAATGTCTTGGCTTTTGAATATGCTATCTAGGTTAGAGAAATGCAGATCAAAATGACATCAAGATACCACTTTACATTCACTAAGGTGGCTATAATACAAAATGTTGGCAGCATGTGAAGAAATCAGAATCCTTCTATAATGCTGGTGGGAATGGAAAACCATGCATCCACTTTGGAAAATAGTGTGGCGGTTTCTCAAAAGGATAAGCATAGGGTTATCACATGATGCAACAATTCTATATAAATATATATATGGAATGAAGACATATTTCCTCACAAAAACTTATACATGAATATTCATAGCAATGAACAAAGCTAGTGGAGGTGATGGAATTCCAGTTGAGCTATTTCAAATTCTGAAAGATGATGCTGTGAAAGTGCTGCACTCAATATGCCAGCAAATTTGGAAAACTCAGCAGTGGCCACAGGACTGGAAGAGGTCAGTTTTTATTTCAATCCCAAAGAAAGGCAATGCCAAAGAAAGCTCAAACTACTGCACAATTGCACTCATCTCACACGCTAGTAAAGTAATGCTCAAAATTCTCCAAGCAAGGCTTCAGAAATACGTGAACCGTGAACTTCCAATTTTTCAAGCTGGTTTTAGAAAAGGCAGAGGAACCAGAGGCCAAATTGCCAACATCCGCTGGATCATAGAACAAGCAAGAGAGTTCCAGAAAAACATCTATTTCTGCTTTATTGACTATGCCAAAGGCTTTGACTGTGTGGATCACAATAAAATGTGGAAAATTCAGAAAAAGATGGGAATACCAGACCACCTGATCTACCTCTTGAGAAATTTGTATGCAGGTCAGGAAGCAACAGTTAGAACTGGACATGGAACAACAGACTGGTTCCAAATAGGAAAAGAAGTACTTCAAGACTGTATATTGTCACCCTGCTTATTTAACTTATATGTAGAGTACATCATGAGTAATTCTGGGCTGGAAGAAGCACAAGCTGGAATCAAGATTGCCGGGAAAAATATCAATCACCTCAGATATGAAGATGACACCACCCTTATGGCAGAAAGTGAAGAGGAACTAAAAAGCCTTTTGATGAAGGTGAAAGAGGAGAGTGAAAAAGTTGGCTTAAAACTCAACATTCAGAAAACGAAGATCATGGCATCTGGTCCTGTCACTTCATGGGAAATAGATGGGGAAACAGTGGAAACAGTGTCAGACTAATATTTTGAGCTCCAAAATCAATGCAGATGGTGACTGCAGCCATGAAATTAAAAGATGCTTACTCCTTGGAAGGAAAGTTATGACCAACCTAGACAGCATATTGAAAAGCAGAGACATTACTTTGCCAACAAAGGTCCGTCTAGTCAAGGCTATGGTTTTTCCAGTGGTCATGTTTGGATGTGAGAGTTGGACTGTGAAGAAAGCTGAGCGCTAAAGAATTGATGCTTTTGAACTGTGGTGTTGGAGAAGACTCTTGAGAGTCCCTTGGACTGCAAGGAGATCCAACCAGTCCATCCTAAAGGAGATCAGCCCTGGCATTTCTTTGGAAGGAATGATGCTACAGCTGAAACTTTGGCCACCTCATGCGAAGAGTTGACTCATTGGAAAAGACTCTGATGTTGGGAGGGATTGGGGGCAGGAGGAGAAGGGGATGACAGAGGATGAGATGGCTGGATGGTATCACTGACCCAATGAACGTGAGTCTGAGTGAACTCCGGGAGTTGGTGATGGTCAGGGAGGCCTGGCGTGCTGTGATTCATGGGGTGCAAAGAGTCAGACACAACTGAACAACGGATCTGAACTGAACTGAACTGAAGGTGGCTATAATACAAAATGTTGGCAGCATGTGGAGAAATCAGAATCCTTCTATAATGCTGGTAGGAATGGAAAACCATGCATCCACTTTGGAAAACAGCGTGGCAGTTTCTCAAAAGGATAAGCATAGGGTTATCACATGATGCAACAATTCTATATAAATATAATAATGAAATGAAGACATATTTCCTCAGAAAAACTTATACACGAATATTCATAGCAACATTACTCATTAAGAGGGCCAAAGTGGAAACAACCCAATGGTCTAACAACTGATGAGTGAAATCTGGTATATCCATGCAATGTGTTATTATTCAGCAATAAAAAAGAAAACAGTAGCCTAGATTAGTAAGAGGGAAAGGCTTCATTACTACCTCTATTAATAAAGGCACAAGAGGATGAGACATTTATAGAGTAGAGAAAAATTGTCTGGAGAGTGTTGGCCAAATGGAACTGTTAAAATTAATTAAGATATTGAGGCCAGGCTGAAGTAACATGATATGAAAGGAACTGGCATAATAAACACACTGAAAGCCTTCTGTCTCCTTCATGAAATTTCTCAAAAGTAGCATCCCTTGACAGAAACCAACTAGAAAGAAGTCCAAGGTCAAGGGCCATTTTTGCAGTAGTCTATATAGGTCTTCCTCTCTGGGTGCAGAATTGGGTGCAGAAGAGTAACCATGGATCTGGAATGTACATGAAAATACTACAGCCTACAAAGCTTTTGTGACCAAAATTTCATGAGACCTTGAGTATATGGCACAGAGAAGGAAGCACTGACTATTATAGTGATTCTCAATTGTGCCAACTAAAAATTGGTACTTGCCATTTGTCTCTATGGGTTTCCTCAATGGCTCAACAGCAAAGAATCCACCTGTTAATGCAGGATACCCAGGAGACACGGGTTTGATCCCTGGGTTGGGAAGATCCCCTGGAGGAGAAAACGGCAAACCGTCCTGTATTCTTGCCTGAAGAATCCCATGGACAGAGGAACCTGGCAGGCTACAGTCCATGGTGTCTCAAATACTTGGACACAACTGAGCAGAGCAGAGATAATTATACATAATATTGACTAGCCCCCTGCCCCTACTCTTTGGAGCAGTTCCTTAGTTTTTCTGGAATCTTGTGTTTATTCTAATATGTTTTTAGTAATCAATTTAATTAATTAAACTATAAATAATGAAAAGCCAATGAAATGTATAAAAAGTTATAATATGCAATATTCTAATATAATAAGTTTATATTTTTATCTACTAATCTTGAATTAAACTGTTTCTGTACTTTTTATATATTACTGCAAATGTATACATAATAGCTATGTGATATTTTGTGCTTATTGATTCTGTATGAATATTCTGAAGCCATATTTTAATTATCTCTTGAGAAATGACTCTCATGCTTTATTGAAGACAAATGGTAAATGAAATTAATAGTAGTTTGCTCTATGTAATAGGCAATAATGGATCACCTTTTGTAATAGGCTAATAATGTTTCATTTATACTGCACCCTCTAGGAAAAATTTCCAGATAATTAATGCTTAACCTCTGAAATAAAATACTTACTCTTTATCATTGTTTTGTAAAAAACACTCTGAGATATATAATTTCTTCACTTTTAAATTTTTTATTTCAATTTTTCAAAATAATTATTCAAAAGTCATGTTAGGTACAATGGTGTTGTGCTATGCTCTAACATGATGAAACATGCAGGGGCCTTTAAGACAAATTGGATGTAACATTCTCTTTATTCATTTCCCATTTATTTTGCTATTCTACCTTTTTATTCAATAATAGAGTAAAATCCAAAATAAGAGAAATATCTATTTTTACCTCAAAATAAGTCCAGATGCTGTTAGTCTTTATGTTTGCAGTTCTTCCACAGGCCTCGGTAGCCCTGAGGTCTCTTCTGCAGCAGTTAATATGTATCCTTATATCCATCACTGTTTTCTGTAGGTCTTAGTGTATACTGTTTAACCAGAGAATACTCAGAAACCAAGAGGTTGTTTTAAAATGAATTAAATATAATTTGGGCTGGGGGGGATAAGAATATTAATTTGGAAGAAGTAACCTTATGATATAGTTATTTACTTATAAACTTAAGCCTATTTTAAGATGATGTCTCAAGTAATGACCTCTGCATAAAAGATGTGATTTTTAAAAATTATATGATTTGGTTTTATTATTTAAAATTATTTCATAGTTTGTTATTAACTATTATTACTTAAATATTGGAACATTTGAATTAGCATAGCACTCATTTCTGACTTCTGGACTTTGTGTCTTTGCGCCTTTGATAAATCTTTCACATAAGCTGCAAGCGATGAATGATGCTGGCTCTCATGTTTATGCGTGTATGTGTGTGTTTGTGTGTGTGTGTGCATGTGTGTGTGTGTTTGTAGTATCTCCAGCTCTTAAGACAATAACTTTTAACTCTGGATACTGGGTGGAATTTTCTAGATGCCATTTGGCTTCCATTTATAATCACCTGCTTGCTGGGCCCAGGTATTCTGATGTAATGGGTCTACATAGGGGCTCAAGCCTCAGAGGTTTATAAACATTTCCAGCTGCAGCAATGATTGAGATCAACAGACCTAGACTAATGTCTAGTAAATAGTTGACTTTCAATAAATATTTGTGAATAAATGAACAAACAATGAACAAAATAATTATTGAATGCCCTTTAAATAGTAGCTCTATAATAGCATTGGTGATACACTGGTATGCAAAGTTGCTGCCTTCGAGGCACTGACAGTGATACAGAGATGGGTAAAGTTTGAAGCATTTCTACTGAAATTATCTAATCACCCTCACACACGAAAGTGGCACAGAATCAGTCGTAATCATCTCAACTCACCAACGCACCTTTTCCTCTTCCTGTGTTTTCTGAGCTGAAGATAGCAACACCACCTGTTCTTTCACTCTGTCCAGAAATCCTTGGATCATCCTAAATACCACTCTCTCTTTGCTGGAATATCAAACTGATCCCTAAATCTTATGTTTTTTGACTTCCTATTAGTGTCAGGGGATCTTTATTTTTCCTCTCCTCACACTACCACTGACATAGTTAAATCCATCTTAAGTTGCACTCTGTCCATGCAATCAGCATCTTCATGGGTCTGCCAGCTTACAGTTTTGACCCTGTGAAAGCCATTCTCAAATTGTTCTAGAGCACAAAACTCATCAGTCCTGTCCCTGTTTAAAATCTCCCAATGCCTCATTATTCAGAATAAAATCTATATCCTTCCAGTTTACAGGACCCTATGGTGGAGGCCCCCTCTTGATTCTAGCTTTATTTTTCAAGTGTGGCTTTCTTGTATCCTAGGATCCAGTTCTGATGAAATTCTGTGCCTGCACCTTGCATCAATATGTTACTCTCTGGATTAGCTTTTGTTATTCCCTCAGTTTATAAAGCTTATCATCTCTTCAACCTCAACCTCATTTTAATAGTTAAATACTTTTCCTCCCTTAGAATTTATCTGAGACCCCACAGCCTCAGGAAAGCCTTTACTAATCCCCAATATATATATTGGGGAATATATTGAAATATCTGTAAAAATAACAATAGTAGTCCCTCTCTTTAAATATCCCCTATCCTTCTTGGGGGCTTCCCAGGTGGCACTTGTGATAAAGAACCTGTCTGCCAATACAGGAGACATAAGAGATGCAGGTTTGATTCACTGGGTCAAGAAGACCCCCTGGAGGATGGCATGGAATCCACTCCAGAATTCTTGCCTGGAGAATCCCATAGACAGAGGAGTTTGGTGGGGTACAGTCCATGGGGTTGCAAAGAGTCTGACACAACTGAAGTGACTTAGTATACACACAAACATCCTTCCTGGAGCACCATTATATAAATGGACAAAACCAGGAGAACATCTTGAGCTTGATCATGCACCTGTGTTCAAAATGAGACTGAGAAGTATTCTCAAAATCTGTATCAGGGATCCTAGACAGGGCTGTCTGGGGTCACTTGTTATCTCTGGAGTAAATGTTTGAAGTTCTACACTTGAGTAATGGCTCCATGGCTTGTGCTACACTTGCTAGTCCACATTCCCAAGTTCCACAATCCTCCTCAATCCAGTCAACACCACATACATACATTTACCCTGGCCATTTCTTCTTAGTAGCAGTTTTTTCAAAAGTCTCCTAATCACTATCATTTGAGTCTACTGACAAGGTACATTGTGGCACTTTCCACAGTGTTAAGGAGATCAGTGGAGAGGGTTGATTTCCTGATGTGCAATTCAATGAAATAATAGCCATACATAATCCAAAGCAAAGAAATAGAAATCAATAAGTAACTGTGCCAACCATATCATGGCATTATGTTGGCTACATTGCAGATTTTGCCTTATCTTTTCCAAAATTCTTTAAGGCATATGAACTTATCTCCATCTGAAGCTTGATAACAAAATTAAGAACTGGAGAAGTTGTGACTCCAACCCTTAGATGTGTTGACTTCAGAGCCCACACTTTTACCATTAGAACATGATTCCTCATAAGATAATAATGTTAATGCATATGGAATCCTGCAACTGCTTTCTATCTACCCCACAGGACACGTAAGAAGCCCACCTGTTTTAAGCTATTGAACACTGGGCTTGTTGTTGTTCAGCTGCTCATTTGTATCCAACTCTTTGTGACCTCATGGACTGCAGCACACCAGTCTTCCCTGTCCTTCACCATCTCCTGGAGATTGTTTAAACGCATGTCCATTGAGTCAGTGATGCGATCCAACCATCTCATCCTCTGTGGCCCCCTTTTCTACCTACTCTCAATCTTTCCCAGCACCAGGGTCTTTTCCAATGAGTTGGCTTTTTGCACTGGGGGTAAAAGTACTGGGGCTTAAGCTTCAGCATCAGTCATTCCAATCAACATTCAGGGTTGATTTCCTTTAGGATTGACTGGTTTGATCTTCTTGCAGTCCAAGGGACTCTAAAAAGAGTCTTCTCCAATATTCCAGTTTGAAAACATTAATTCTTTGGCACCTAGCCTTCTTTATTTTCCAACTCTCATATCCATACATGACTATTGGAAAAACCATAGCTTTTAATGTACCGAACTTTGTTGGCAAAGTGATGTCTTTGCTTTTTAATACACTCTCTAGGTTTGTCATAGCTTTCCTTCCAAGGAGCAAGCATCTTTTAATTTCATGGCTGCAGTCACCATCTGCAGTGATTTTGGAGCCCAAGAAAACAAAGTCTGTCACTGTTTCCATTGTTTTTCCATCTATTTGCCATGAAGTGATGGGACCAGATGCCATGATCTTTGTATTTTGAATGTTGAGTTTTAAACCAGCTTTTACACCCTCCTTTTTCACTTTCTTCAAGATGTTTTTAGTTCCTCTTCATTTTCTGCTATAAGGGTGGTGTCATCTGCATATCTGAGGTTATTGATATTTCTCCTGGAAATCTTGACTCCAGCTTGTGTTTCATCCATTCTGGCATTTTGCACAAAGTTCTTTGCATATAAATTACATAAGCTGGGTGACAATATGCAGCCTTCCAGCCTTGACGTACTCCTTTTTCAATTTGGAACCAGTCTGTTGTTCCATGTCCAGTTCTAACTGTTGCTCTTGACCTGCATACAGATTTCTTAGGAGGCAAGGAAAGTGGTCTGGTATTCCCATTTCTTTAAGAATTTTCCACAGTTTGTTGTGATCCATGCAAATGCTTTAGCATAGTCACTGAAGCCAATATTTTTCTGGAATTCCCATACTTTTTCTATTATCCAACTGATGTTGGCAATCTGATTATCTTGTTCCTTTGCTTTTTCTAAATCCAAATTGTACCTCTAGAACTTCTTGATTCACATACTGTTGAAGCCTAGCTTGAAAGACTTTGAGCATTACCTTGCTACCATGTGAGATGAGTGCAATTGTGCAGTAGTTTGAACATTCTTTGGCATTGACTTTCTTTGACATTGGAATGAAAACTGACTTTTCCAGTCCTGTGGCCACCGCTGAGTTTTCCAAATTTGCTGGCATATTGAGTGCAGCACTTTCACAGCATCATCTTTTAGGATGTGAAATAGCTCAGCCGGAATTCCATCATCTCCATTAACTTTGTTAGTAGTAATGCTTCCTTAGGCCTACCTGACTTCACATTCCAGGATGTCTAGCTCTAGGTGAGGGACTACAGCATTGTGGTTACCTAGGTCATTAAGTGGAGAAGGCAATGGCACCCCACTCCAGTACTCTTGCCTGGAAAATCCCATGGACGGAGGAGCCTCGTAGGCTCCAGTCCATGGGGTCGCTAAGAGTCGGGCACGACTAAGCGACTTCACTTTCACTTTTCACTTTCCTGCATTGGAGAAGGAAATGGCAACCCACTCCAGTATTCTTGCCTGGAGAATCCCAGGGACAGAGGAGCCTAGTGGGCTGCTGTCTATGGGGTCGCACAGAGTCAGACACGACTGAAGCGACTTAGCAGCAGCAGCAGCAGGTCATTAAGACTTTTTATGGTTCTTCAGTGTATTCTTGCCACCTCTTCTTAATATCTGTTCTGTTAGGTCCATACCTTTTCTGTCCTTTATTATTCTCATCTTTACATGAAATGTTCCCTTTGTATTTCTAATTTTCTTGAAAAGATCTCTAGTCTTTCCCATTCTGTTGTTTTCCTCTATTTCTTAGCATTGTTCACTTTGGGAAGCTTTCTTATTTTTCCTTGCTGATCTTTGGAGCTCTGCATTCAGGTGGGTATATCTTTCCTTTTCTCCTTTTCCCGTCATTTCTCTTCTTTTCTCAGCTATTTGTAAGGCCTTCTCCAGCAGCCATTTTGCCTTTTTGCATTTCTCTTTCTTGGGGATGATTTTCATCACTGCCTCCTGTACAATGATGTGACCACTGTGGAGTGGGATTTAAATGGACCTCTGGTGAGAAATCTAGGGACGGAGAGGTGAGTTAAACTTTGGTATACCATTGAACTTTCAGTGTTAGAAGCAAGCACAGGCTTGATTTGTCTTTGTTATAATCTCTGATTTAACTTTATTAACCTAAAGGAGTGCCTGTGAAGGAAGCCTGGGCTACAGTATTTAAAATATTATTATCCTCAAAGGATATATTTCTAATCCTATAACTGAAATATTTGCTTAAGCTTTTTGCTGTTTGTTGATCTCTAATGATACAAGCAGAATAGTGAAAAATCTTAGAGAATATCAGCTGCTCTGTGTGAAAATAACAAATTCCAGTATAATTTGGTGTCTTAGTAAAATATTTACATATACCTCATGTCCAATGGAGAAGGAAATGGCAATCCAGTCCAGTATTCTTGCCTTGAGAATTCCACTGACAGAGGAGCCTGGTGGGCTATAGTCCATGGGGTTGCATAGAGTCGAAAACAACTGAGCAACTAACATGGACACAGATGTCCACAAATGCATTGCAATAAAACAATATTATGACTTGCATTGTGACTCCCACAAACAGATATGTTGAAGTCCTATTCCCCAGTACCTTAGAAAGTGACCTTATTTTAAAATATGAATGTTACCTTATTTTTAATATAATTATTGTGGTTATAATTATTTAAGATAAGGCATAGTTAGTTAAGATAACATCATATCTCTCATGTCATCTTCTTAGCGAGCACCACCCTGGATGCCAAAGTAACCTGCAACTCCTCTATCACTAACATGTTCTATCAAGGCCCTTTCCTTCATTGCTGTATTCTTAGAAATAATCACTAACAGATATAAATTTTACGTATCATGTTGTTTGCATCTCTTAGAATAATATAATTGTGAATACAGGGATTTCTGTTTGTTTTTTCCAATGATGTATTTATAGATATAAGGTGCCAATAAATATTCATTGAAAGTGTGAAAGACCTTGTTATGACTGGAGTCAAATTATAGTAGGTTGTAAAATATTAGATATAGATTTTGGCAGGGCTGAGAAACTTGCACCCTCAATTTTCCCCTGAAGTTCCCTTAGTGAAAAAAGCAGACCTTCACCCAATCTGAGGAAACCACATTTTAATTTAAAAAAACTTTTAATTACTTAACATCAATGGTACCTGCTCCCATCCTTTATGGGGAAGGATCTTAATTATGTAAGAAAAAGGATGGTGGAATATAAAGATGTTTTAAGTTAAATATTTTTATGTGTATACAGTTGCTTACGGAGAAGGCAATGGCACCCCACTCCAGTACTCTTGCCTGGAAAATCCCATGGACAGAGAAGCCTGGTAGGTCACTTAGAATTTAGGATTTAGCGTATTAGTTCAAGCCTCTAGGATGGACCTCAACAGTTTGGTGTGCTGATTTATGAAGTCTTGAACTCAGTAATGGCTTACAGTTAATGGGTTAAGATGCCATAACTTTCTTGGTATGCTATATAGAGAAAGGAGTCCAAAGAGTTAAAAAAAGTGGAATATTGGAGCCAATGTGTTATGTTCACCTTGATCAGCCATCCCTAATCATGTGAACAGTTTACTTACTGACTTGGTAAAGAGGAATTATCAAGCTCTCCATATGCTTTACTGAGATACTACATGTACACCAAAGAGTAGGCAGTAAGCCCCAAGAAGCCTCAGGGACTGGCACATTAGTGATTTTTCTCTACTCTTTGAGGAATGGTGGGGCTATTCCTTTTAGGTAGAAGACATCTTGATACACACATCACCATTCAGGAAGAAATAAGCTGTATTTTAAAGCTTTAGGAGTTTGTTGAATTTTAGATTGTTCAGCTCTGTCTCATTTATTGGGAAATCCATAATGCCATTGATTTGGGGTAGAATCTAGAGCAAGAGAAAGCCATTCAGAAGACCAGTCTGAAATGCAAGCTTGTACCTAATGACACAGTGCAGTTAATAATGAAAAGAATCTGTATGGCAGATAGGGCTGCTAGATGAGGCTTCCTCACATCAAGAGCAGACACTATACCTTTTCCTTTCATCACATCCTAGGCCCATCTTATTCATAATATCATAACTTTGGAGATTAACAAAATCATTTCATTGTAAAATGGAAATGGTATATGTGACACCAAGCTCTAAATGGTCTAGAGTAATATTAGCAAAACAGATGGCAATTTCACAAACACCTACTCTTAACAATTTCACTATTACTGAATCCACACGTTGGAACTAATGGAGACTTTATTAGGATCAGTTAACGGAAGGCAAAAAGTGTGGCCTGGTTTACATATGGGTTTGCAAAGTAGCATGTTCCATGTGGAAGTATACAGTTGCTACATTACAGCCCAACTTGGGGAGACTATAGAAGACAATGGTAAAGATAAATGTTTTCTTGACCAAATGTCAAACAGTGTATGTATATTATAGTAATAATTATATATATTATTAATATATTATGTTATAATATACCTATTTGTATATCAATATAATTTATACATACCAGTTCATATAATAATATAAATAAGTTATAATAATTCTAATTATAATAAAATTATATTATTAAATATTATGTTATGTATCTATTTATATATAAATAATATAATTTGTATATGTCAATTTATATCTTATTTATATATATATAAGATAATGTTTTTGTGGAAAGATTATGTGTGGTATGGATCTAATTGTGAGTGGTGGCTGAGACTTGTCTTGTTGGAAAAATAAAAAATAAAATCAGAATATTTATGACAAGAAGGATTGGAAAGATAAAGATGAACATCACAGAATGAGCAAAAAGAGAGTGAATTCATGTTTCAAAGAGATACCTTGCAGAAACATCACTGCAGAGGAAACTTTCGATAATCAGATGGACAAAATGAACCATCCTATTGATGTCAGCAAATCCCTGGAGGAGGGCATGGCAACTTATTCCAGCATTCTTGCCTGGAGAAACCCCAAGGACAGAGGAGCCTGGTGGGCTACCATCCATGGGGTTGCAAAGAGTCAAACACGACTGACGTGACTGAGCACACATGCACCTCATTCTTTAAATACCTCACTGTCATCTCAGTGGCTGTGTACAAAGAAGACAGGTAGAAGAGACATGGGCTCAAATATCGTGTTTTGCCTTTTTTCTCATTAAGGATGATCTGGCTACTACCTGCCCAATCTATTAGTAGAGTTACAGCTAAAAGACTTTGACTCTTTCCCTCAGGTATGAGGTAGCAATTTGTTTTTATGAGAATAAGTCATATTCCAAATATGAGCTCGCCTTCCCTGTCTGAAATACTTCTGCCAGAACATCCATTAATGGATTTACAGAATGCTGTATTTATGGCCTTGTTATCTTACACATCATTGTCTCCAAACAAAGAACTCATTTTATGGTGAAAGAAATTTAACAGTGAGCTCATGTGCAAGGGATTCATTGGTCTTCCTATGAACTCCTCACCCAGGAGCAGTTTGAGGGGATAGTGTTATGGCTTATTGAAGATCCACTTATGTCCTACAGTTTCAATGTATTCCAATGCATGCTTCCAATTTCTCTTCAGCTAGAATGTGTAAGTTTAGGAACCAAGGTAAAGATAGGCCCCTCTCATTGATACATTTAAGAACTCATTCTTTGAACTTTTCTGCTTGTTTCTGCAGCCTTGGATTTGGAGATGTGGAGATACTAGTAGCTGGAGGAGTTGTGGGTACACTAGGGATCATGATCACAGTGCTGTTGAATAGCTACTCATTGGTTTGGGGGCTTGTCATGCTGCTGAAATAGGACAGTGAATAAGATCAGTCCACTGGTCACAGTGCTTATTCCAAATTATTATATGAAGGGAGAATTGGTCTGTTACTCCGTCACTGGGGCAAAGTTTAGTGAATCCAAAAGTTTCACTAGAATGTGTCTTTTCTCATGTCCAGTCATAATCATCAATGGAAAACTGTAACCATCCAATAAGACTGGACGAGTGAAGGTTTGGGTTGGATAATAATATTTGAACCACTCTACCAGGTAGCGCGTGTCAAGTAGAGATGCTGTCAAAGTGTAAGAGATGTTGCAAGAGAATAGCAAGAGTATGGAATGGCTGGTGTAAGAAGAAAGCTCTAATTATCAGTTTTTAGGCCTAGTGACTATTATACAGCTGGACACTGTGGCAGCTATACCTTAAAGTTGATCATTCTCTGCTAGCTTATCTGAAAAATAAAGGTGATGGCTATGGTATAATTGTGCTTTCATGGGGGAGTAAAATCGTGTTGAGATTATCTCAGTTGATGGTGTGTCTCTCTTGGGCTGAGGATTTTTTCCTCTGAGCAAATCTTTAGAATGGATTAAGACTGGAAAATGTGTGGAATATACTTTATTTTCCATGTGCTCTGTTCCACCTCCAGGTCCACTCTCCATGCTTTGCGGCCTACTATATACTGTTGGAGTAGGTCAGCAAGAAGACATGACCTCTGGTCATCAGTGAACCAGACCTGGGTAATCTTTGGCTCCTTAGGCCTCCCCTTGTCCTTGGGCTGTATATTCTGTCCCCCATTGCCACAATGGGAGCTGTTCCAAGGATATAACTTTGAGAAAGTAAAGTGTTACTAAGACCATCTGGATGGTATACATAACTAAACTCTGTTAAGTCCTCTGTATAAATGCTTGAGATTCTGGTGGAGGGTGTAGTGATCTATTTGTCCTGTGACTGCGTAAGACAAGCCTCGTAGGTAAGTTCCCTTGCTTATTAAACTTGTGTGTGTGTGTGTCCAGTTGCTAAGTCGTGTCTGACTCTTTGTGACCCCAAGGACCGCAGCACACCAATCCTACACGATCTCCCGGAATTCGCTCAAATTCATGTCTGTTGAATCCATGATGCTATCTAACCCTCTCACCCTCTACCACCCTTTTTTCCTTTTGCCTTTAATCTTTCCCAGCATCAGGGTCTTTTTCAATGAGTCTTCTCTTCCCATCAGGTGGTCAAAGTATTGGAGCTTCTGCATCAGTCCTTCCAATGAATATTCAGGGTTGATTTCCTTTAGGATTGACTGGTTTGATCTTTTTGCAGCCCAAGGGACTCTCAAGAATATTCTCCAGCAGTTAGAAAGCATCAGCTCTTTGCTGCTTAGCCTTCCAAAGGTCCAAATCTCACATCTGCATATGACTGCTGGGAAAACCATAGCTTTGGCTACATGGACCTTTCTTGGCAAAATGATGCCTCTGCTTTTTAATATGCTATCTAGGTTTGTCATAGCTTTCCTTCCAAGGAGCAAGGTCTTTTAATTTTGTGGCTATAGTCACTGCCTGTGGTGATTTTGGAAAGTAAGAAAGTAAAATCGGTTGCTACTTACACTTTTCCCCCCTCTGTTTACCATGTGTGAGGCCAGTCTGGAGTGACTTGCCTTTTTCTTCCATCTCTTTTTGCCCTCTGTTTACAGAGCCAGTTTATGAACCAACAAAAAGTTCTTAGAGGCTGGCCCGTATGAAGCAGCCAGACCTCCCCAACTTCTGGCTTTAAAGCCAGTACTCACTTCCTAACATTTGTCAGGCTGCTGAGGGACCACTTTTCAGTCTATATATTTGACTTTTTTTCTTTTTTAATGTGATTCCACTTTTATTTGTATAAGTTGATAGAAAGCAAAGAAAATGATCCCACCCAACTCATATAAATATAAGATTTATTACTTTTAACCAGGTGGAAAAACTGTTAAAATCGGAATGTATACCATTCAACCAAAGAAAAAGTTCTTACCAGTTCCTGAATACACACAAAGGGCCTCCATAAGCACTTCCACGCACTGTCTTCCAAGTTCTTGAGAGTCTAAATCCCAACCTAAGAGTTTCAATCAAGAGAGAGAATTCAGAGCTCAGCCTCTGTTGTATAGATTACATACAAACACAAGTGACTGGGTCAAGTTTAAGGTATGTCTAAAACTAGAATCCTGACATTCAAATGACTATACCATTCCAAATATGTGATGATCTCTCAATCAATAGCTAACACACAATAGATTACTTGAGATGCCCTTAATTGAGAGTCTCAAATAGGTGCTGTCACTGTGGCCTTGAAGGCCTGCCATCAGCAGAATAGGCAGGGTCTCCGCCTTTTATCTGTTGTCAAAACAACTTTTATTATCACTTTTGACTAATAGTCAAGTCTTTTCCCCTACACAAGTTTTCTTTATGTCAGAAATTTGAAGGTGGCCTCACTATTGTGTGAATCAAAATGTCAACTGTCGAACTTGGAATATGTTCTTTTTTAGGCTTGTATACTGTTACATGTGGCCATTGGAAAGAATAAGATTTGAGTGTTAGCGCCCAGCCTCAGAAGCATCTCGCAGCTCGTTGTCTCAAACTGCAAGACTTAACATGTTTTATGTGAATGCATATGCTTGAGTTCTCTTTTCAAGAAACAGTCTCTACATTGTAACTGGCAAATACTCACCAACAACAATTTCATAACCTTCCTGAAATACATTCCAGTGCTATGAGGGAATTCTTCTGAATCTGGAGCCTTTAACTAGATTTTCCTTGGACTGTCTTCAATTAAGAAAAAAAATGCTACTCACTGTTTTCTCATAATATTCTTTTCCAAGACAGAAGTCAGTTATTGTTTCATATTTTCTTTTATCTTTGCAAATCCAATTCTACTTTCACTCAAATATATCTTATATGCCTTATATATTTAGTAATATATTACTTATACAGTACTGAATTGCTATTATATTACTTTTCATGAAGAATTGTAACGTTCTTACATGGACTCTATATTTATTGCCTTTGCTTTTTATACATGCACCTCCATTTGTCAGCACTTATATTTAAATTAAATTTTAAGTTGGCAGCTTTTCAACTTAAAATCTAAAATGGTTCTTCTTTTTCCTTAATCTCTTTTTTCCACAGCTTTTTGTTCACACTTTTAACTTTAAATAGATTCACATCCTGTTTACATTTCTACTTTCCCACCACTCTCAGAAAGCAAGGATGAGAATTTCTTATCAGTGTTTGGTTCAGAGTGCCTCTCTTTGGTTCAGAGTGGTTCAGTGGATGAACGTCTGTAAGACTAAATGTAGTGTTTTCATGTAAGGCAGCATTTAGTTACTAGAAAGAAACTGCCAATCTATGTCTTACCCATATTTATTAGTCTGTAGCTAGACTAAAAGGAAAAAGTATATGTATATATTAATACATGTATATATACATTTTTTAATTAAAAATAAGATGCTAATTTTCTTATCACAGTATAATAGAAAACCTTGTTCTCATGTTTCTATAAACTTTTCTAAAAGGTACTATGGAATGCACATAAACCTAGAACAAATCATTTTGTAACGCTTTCATTAGTGACTAACAGTGCTTGAACAGACTAGAGATTCCACAACTGCTTGTGAATTACTTAATATATTGATTAATAAATATTTTCAAAAGATGATAGTTTATACCTTTCTTAGAGGTGTAGTAACAGATGGAATGAATAGAATATAGCTAATAATAGGCAAAAAATAAGAATATATTTTAAAGTTTTTGTTCCTAATGATAAAGGAGATAATAGTTAATTCAATTTGATCATTTATTATGGGCCAGATTCAGTAATAGAGATCTCTTCAAGAAAATTAGAGATACCAAAGGACTATTTCATGCAATGATAAACACAATAAAGGACAGAAATGGTATCGATCTAACCAAAGCAGAAAATATTAAGAAGAGGTGGCAAGAATACACAGAAGAACTATACAAAAAAGATCCTCATGACCCAGATAACCACGATGGTGTGATCACTCACCTAGAGCCAGACATCCTGGAATGTGAAGTCAAGTGGGCCGTAGGAAGCATCACTGTGAACAAAGCTAATGGAGGTGATGGAATTCCAGGTGAGTTATTTCAAATGTTAAAAGATGATGCTGTGAAAGTGCTGCACTCCATATGCCAGCAAATTTGGAAAACTCAGCAGTGGCCACAGGACTGGAAAAGGTCAATTTTCATTTCAACCCCAAAGAAAGGCAATGCCAAAGAATGTTCAAACTACCCCACAATTGTACTCATTTCACATGATAGCAAAATAATGCTCAAAATTCTCCAAGCCAGGCTTCAACAGTATGTGAACTATGAACTTCCAGATGTTCAAGCTGGATTTAGAAAAGGCAGAGGAACCAGAGATCAAATTGTCAACCTATGTTGGATCATCAAAAAAAGCAAGAGAGTTCCAGAAAAACATCTATTTCTGCTTTATTGACTATGCCAAATCCTTTGACTGTGTGGATCACAATAAAATGTGGAAAATTCTGAAAGAGATGGGAATACCTTACCTGCCTCCTGAGAAATCTGTATGCAGGTCAAAAAGCAACAGTTAGAACTGGACATGGAACAACAGACTGTTTCCAAATTGGGAAAGGAGTACGTCAAGGCTGTATATTGTCACCCTGCTTATTATTTAACTTATATGCAGAGTACATCATGCGAAATGCCAGACAGGATGAAGCACAAGCTGGAATCAATATTGCCGGGAGAAATAACAATAACCTCAGATATGCCCTCAGACACCACCCTTATGGCAGAAAGTGAAGAACTAAAGAGCCTCTTGATGAAAGTGAAAGAGGAGAGTGAAAAAATTGGCTTTACTCAACATTCAGAAAATTAAGATCATGACATCCAGTCGCTTCACTTCATGGCAAATAGATGGGGAAACAGTGGAAACAGTGGCTGACTTTATTTTTTGGGGCTCCAAAATCACTGCAGATGGTGATTGCAGCCATGAAATTAAAAGACTCTTTCTCCTGGGAAGAAAAGTATGACCAAATGAGACAGCATATTAAAAGGCAGAGACATTTCCAACAAAGGTCTGTCTAGACTAAGCTATGGTTTTTCCGATGACAGATGGTGAGTTGCCTGGATGGCATCACCGACTCAATGAACATGAGTTTGAGTAAGCTCCAGGAACTGATGATGGACATGGAAGCCTGGTGTGCTGCAGTCATGGGATCACAAAGAGTCAGACATGACTGAATGACTGAATTGAACTGAGATTCAATAATAAGAATTGTATATTGATTGTATATGTAAGCCCCAAACAGCCTCTAGGGTAGAGAATCTCTACTTTCTAAGGAATATGAAACATAGAGACTGAGAAAGTTGCCTCATAACTGGCCTTGTGAATCAGTATTTAAATTCAGAATATTTAATTCCATTGACTATAATCTTTATCTTCATGGTTTGTTAATTCTCAAAGAATAAAATGCACTTAATATTTTGAATAAATGCTGATGTACTATAGGCAAAACACAGGCCCCTGTACTTGGGTCAGTAAGGTAAGCTCAGTTGAAGAAAATTCTTTCCTTTTATTTTCTATATGTCTATTACATTCTGAAATGAACTCTGCTATTTCTCTACTCAGGGATGCTTTCCATATGAAAGTAGTATGCACTTCCAACAGATCCTCTACTGGAAAATACTGAACACTTTTGACAGATTCAGCCCAAACAGATACAAAATGGATCTCCTCTTCAAAAATTGTGCATCAGTTTAAAGATATGTTTGTGTATTTTCTTTCCTGACAAAAACTCTGCTGTGTTGTTTTGCAACTTTAATTTTCCACAAAGAATCAATAAGAGTTCAATTTCAGCTCACAAATATGCTATATAATTTTAAATTATTAAAAAATTAATATACCAAATAGGTACATAGTTTAAGGGGATTTGACTGTAATAGGCTATTAACTCAACAAGTAGCATTTAATATTTCCTCTAAAAATGCTACTTTGTGAGTGTTACGTTAGTAACGAACAATATGCTGCTATGCAGATTGCATAAATCTATAATGGATTATTGATGGATCGCAGTTTAATTTACAATGAGAACAATAAATTTATCAATTGTCCTAAGTGCTTTTTTTATGCTTAGAGTCTTTCTTTTTTTTTTAAATTTGATTTTATTTTTAAACTTTACATAATTGTATTAGTTTTGCCAAATATCAAAATGAATCCACCACAGGTATTTGGATGCAAACATGTATTTGGCTGTCTTTTCTTCTGTTTTGTTTTATGTGTTTATTTATTCTAGAAGACTACAGGATTGAATTTTTAAAATGTAAAATCAGCAGACAGAGATTGAACCTATTTATCTCTTTTGGAAATACATGCTTTTAAATTTGGGAAAGAAAGCATACTTCCTATTACCTTGGAAAAGTACTACAGAACCAAATACTTTGGGGAAAGGGTAAAATTTAGGAATGTTTCTCAAAAAGCACTGGAATCATAGCAGAGGAAAATAGGTCTCCGCATTCTCAGCAGATTGCTTGTAAATTCAAATGACATGCACGATGTATTGAAATATTCCATGACTGATTCGCCACATTTACTGCAGCATTAATATAAAGAGCTCTTGGAAAGCTTCACCTTCTTGCTTACTGATGAGTGGAATTGTTTGTGTCTCAGCTGGGAATGTAATTGGCACTCACTGTCCTCAGCTTTTCAGAATATTGGCATTTTGTTTCCAGAAAATTCTTAAGCATGGGAGGAGCTAAATGGAGGCGGGAGGATCTTCTGAATAGGTGAGATCACCCATCAAGTACTGACACATTCATATTCTCAAGGTTTATTTGAATAGTAACCTGTTGCCTGAAGTTATAATAATGCCTTTATATATTGTTTCTTGTTTCACCTATAGTGTGTGTGTACTTCAGCCATGTTTGACTGTTTACAATCCCAAGGACTGTGGCCTGCCAGGCTCCTCTGTCCATGGGATTTTTCAGACCAGAATACTGGAGTGGTTTGCCATGCTTTCCTCCAGGGGACCTTCCCAACCCAGGGATCGAAGCTATGTCTCCTGCATTGCAGATGGATTCTTTACCTGTTCGGCTAGCAAGGAAGCCCAATTAGCAGCATTTTTCTAAAGCAGGGTTTATAAATCATTTTTAATGACATAGGATTTTATTCAAAAGGAAATTTCTTAGATATTCAAGTTTTCTTATAAATAAATGATTCTTTTCTCCTCAAAACAAACTCTAACATCACATAATAATACCAAACTTGTTTATTGAATATTTAGGTGGCAGGGACAATACTAAGCACTTTAGACATTCACCTCTTAATCCTGATATTTATTTCATATTATCATCCTCATTTTACTGATAGAGAAATTGGGACTCAGGAAAAACTAAATAATATTTTTAACAATCCATTTCTAAAAAGCAATTGGGTAGAGTTTGAATCTAGGTTACTTTGACTCAATGTATAATCTTCCAACCTGTATCCTGCTTTGTAAATGAGAGTGTATTTCCCTCATGTTAGTGCAGCCAAAAGTAGGGTCCAGCTGCTTGCTGTTCAAAAGCCAATAAAGAGGCAAGGTTCTTGGAAAGGAAAGTTTGCTTTATTTTGGATGCCAGCAATCAGGGGATGGGGGAGATGCCTGTCCAAAGACTGACGTCCCCCCTGACAATCACGGGGTAAGAGCTTTTATAAACAGAGGGAGGGGGCTACATGCAGAAATAGCACAGTCAGCTTTGAAAGTCATTTTGAAATTGGTCATGTGGTGGTCTGACCAGCAACATCTTGGTTGTTTTAGGTACATTTAATCTTCAGTTCCATGGTCAGTTTGTTCTCATTTCCTTGAGGCCAATTCTTAGAATTGTGGCAGCTTATGTCATGGCTGTAGTCTGGTCATCCTGTAGTTAACTTCTTCCACCCGGTAGAGGTTTCAGTATCTACAAGACAGTTCATAGAATATGGCTCAGAATATTACCTATAGCCCTTGAGAAGGAACTAAAGGTCCTTGACTCTTTTTCAGTCATGAAGTTGTGTCCGACTCTTTGTGACCCCATAGACTGTAGTGCACCAGGTCCTCTGTCCTCCACTGTCTCCCTGAGTTTACTCAAATTCATGTCCATTGGATCATTGATGATATCTAACCATCTCATCTCATCCCTTCTGCTTCTGACTTCAATCTTTCCCATCATCAGGGTCTTTTCCAATGAATTGGCTCTTCATATCAGGTGGCCAAAGTATTGGAGCATCCTTGACTATTCTTAGTTACTAAACTATTATTGTTTGCTCTCCTTTGACTATTTTCCTTTGTTTCTACATTTTCTTACTTCTCTGATTAAATTTATTCTTTGGCTAAAGTTTTTCCACAGACAAAAGACAGGCAGAGGACATGAGGGACAAGGATCATAGAGTTCTGCTTCACGTCATTAGTGTTGGTCAGCTGAAAGTAATTTATATAATATAATACATCTCAAAAAGTAATTTATATAATATACTATAATTAATATAATATGATATGATATGATATAATATAATATAATATATATATCCTGTCCCAGAGGATTTTTATGGCAGTGAAACTATTCTGTACTATACAATAGTCATGGATGGATGTCATGATACATTTGGTTAAACCAACAGAATGTACAACTAAGAACGTACAACCAAGAACTAACACTGGGGTAACCTATGGACTTGGGATGATTATGATGTGTCAATAGAGCTTCAATCTTGGCAAAAAAAAAAAAGTTACTATTCTGGTGAGTGATGTTGGTAATGGAGTAAGATATGCCTGTGTCAGGGCAGGGATTATATGGGAAAACTCTGTACCTTCTTACCTTCTCAATTTTGTTGTAAAATTTAAACTATGCCCCCCCCATCTTAAATATTTTCTTCTTTTTTTTAAAACTGTCACCATATCCTCAAAACTGTTATTAATTTTTTTATTTAATTTTAATAAGATTTTTTGCACTGCTGCTCATCAACTATTGTAAAACTAAATTTGTGAAATTGAGGCAGAAACATTAATTCAATTTTTAGTACATTTTGTAAGTTGGCAAAAATAGAAAAATATCTCCATTTTCTCAGTCACTATCACTGTTCCTTGCTATTAAAATATTTTTAATTAAAATTTTTTTTTATTTTATAGAGTAATTATACAGTGTACACTATCACTTTTAAGTTATTAGTTTAGATTCAATATACATTTTTACAGATGAGGGTTTTGAAAGTTATGATGCTTATGTGCAATGGCCATTAAATATTCTAATAAATATAAAAGAAAGGAATAAAACCTTCAGGATGCAAAAGCATTCTGAATTAACATGCTTCAACTATATTATTCACAAGACTCATGAACAAACTCATTTACAATATTTTTTAGATCTTTCTCAGTTACAAAATAAAATAGAGCAATACAATTCACAAAATATGGAACAGTGTAGTCTATAGGTGAACGTGAAGTCGCTCAGTCGTATCCGACTCTTTGCGACCCCATGGACTGTAGCCTACAGGCTCCTCCGCCCATAGGATTTTCCAGGCAAGAATACTGGAGTGGGGTGCCATTGCCCTCTCAAGGAGATCTTCCCGACCCAGGGATTGAACCCGGGTCTCCCGTCTTGTAGGCAGACGCTTTACCATCTGAGTCACCAGGGAAGTCCTCTAAGCATGAATTTGGAATTTTCTGTTTAGTATTATTTGTAACAGTCTATTTTTTTCTACAATTATTTTATCTTAATACTAGTACTTTTTTGTTGGTTGATTTTTTTTATCAGTATGTCATAGGTTATAGGCAGAATCCTGTCCAGGGAATCTTTAATAAAATATCATAACTAATAACAAAGAAATTTAGTGTACTAAACATGATTATATAAACCAGTAAATCACTAACAATTATTTAGCTGCTGCTGCTAAGTTGCTTCAGTCATGTCTGACTTTGTGCCATCCCATGGACGACAGCCCACCCGGCTCCTCCATTCCTGGGATTCTCCAGGCAAGAATACTGGAGTGGGTTGCCATTTCCTTCTCCAATACATGCAAGCATGCTAAGTCGCTTCAGTCGTGTCCGACTCTGTCCATCCTATGGACAGCAGCCCACCAGGCTCCTCTGTCCACAGGGTTCTCCAGACAAGAATACTGGAGTGGGTTGCCATTTCCTTCTCCACAATTATTTAGAATATAGTAGATTTTAGAAAAAAATCACTTTAACAAGTTTATTATAGATCCTCCAAAGAACAAGAAATATCAACAGACATGGTCTTATTAATGATTGTGACATTATACTCTAATTTAAATTAATTGAATTATTAGGGTCAAGGGAAGACTATGTGATTTTGTGTGAAAACTGTAATCCATACATCAAAGTCAATTAGTACCTAAGTCAGTCATAATTTCCTTCAAACAAATGACTGTATTGACTCTCATTAAAAGATTTTAATGGGAAATCAAAGATATCAGATTTAATAAAGCTTAGAGATGATTTAAAATTTCTAATTTAATTCTAGTATATAAATGTTGCTACTAAATGTAAGCTGCTTGGAGAGAAACATGAGTAATACAAAAATGATACATGTTTTTCTTGGTGAAGATGCAAATAACTATTATGTTTAAAAACAATTATAAATGAACCTTGAAGATGTTAAGCTAAGTATAATAAGCTAGTCACAAGAAGAAAATATGTAAGATTCCATTAGTGAAGTCATTCAGTCGTGTCCGACTCTTTGCGACCCCATGGACTATAGCCTACCAGGCTCCTCTGTCTATGGGATTTTCCAGGCAATAGTACTGGAGTGGATTGCCATTTCCTTCTCCAGGGGATCTTCCCAACCCAGGAATCGAACCTGGGTCTCCCGCATTTTAGACAGGCGCTTTACCGTCTGAGCCACCAGGGAAGTATAATAAACTAGTCACAAGAGGAAAATATGTAAGATTCCATAGGTACAAGTAAATAGTAGTCAAATTCATAGAGAGAGAAAATAGAGTAGTCAGTGCCAGATACTAGTGAAGAGAGACATACAGAATTTCAGTTTTGGAAGATGAAAAATGTTCTGAAAATGGAGGGTAATGATGATTTCCTAAAGTGTCAGTTATACTTAAAAATATTCAAAGCAGTAAATTTTATGTTACATGCATGTTACTTGCATGCTAAGTCACTTCAGTCACATCTGACTCTTTGCAACCTTACAGACTGTAGCCTGCCAGGCTCCTCTGTCCATGAGATTCCCCAGGCAAGAATACTGGAGTGGGTTGCCATGCTGTCCTCCAGTGGATATCTTCCCCACCAAGGGACTGAACCTGCATCTCTTATGTTTCCTGCATTGGCAAGTGGGTTCTTTACCACTAGCGTGACCAAAATTTAAATTATGCCAGTCAATCAATCAACCTACTAGTGAATAAATATCAACTATAAGACGTCAAACTATGACTTTCAAGAAGTATGTGATCTTTTTGAAACTGGACAAGGGGAGTCCAATAATGAAGTATGATGCAAGCCGTGATTTAAGACAGCATCTGATGTATTGGTAAATGGATTTACAACTCAGTTCTTTACTGTAGGTGCACCAGATTTCAACTGTGTCTCACTCTTAATCTTCCTTCACAGGTCATGTTGGATCTGGGACCACTGGAGCCTCTGTTAAGTTTGCCTCCAATATTGTGATCAGGCATGCTGGTTTACCACAGTATGTTGTATGATTTTACTGATTCCTTAAGTTGTAATATCATAGCATGAATAGTTTGGGAAGAACTGTTTATGAAGTTCTGAGTTTAGTTAAGGAGAGATCATTTTGGACTGGAATGAATTTGTGAAACTACATAAATAAAAAGATACTTAAAAGGGATCATAAAATATGAGCATAGGTTTCATATAGTTATTTTGTTTTTGTATTTGTGCAAATTGTGGAGAAAAGAAGTGAGAAAGTGTATGCACAGGAAACAATGAATAAATCAGTTTGGCTTTAGCATAAATGTTAATATAAGGGAAGAATGGCAGACAACCTAGGAAAGTAGGCTTAGGAAAACTTTGGGAGGTCTATGAGTGACGAGTGAAATTAAATTAAAAGGAGGCATTGGATATTTAATTTCTTTTTTTTTAATTCCACTTCCTTCACAAATTATCAGATAATGGCTATACCAAATCATATTTATCAATTGATGCTGCTTCTCTTGAGGTATTGAAGTATTGAGGGAATATTTTTACTTTTAATATCTTTTACTAAAAACCTAACTGTAAGAATGTAAACAAAATCCAAGGATGGATTTGTTTGGAATGTATATATGTATACAGCTTCAGCCTGTATAAATTTTTGACAGTTGAAAAAAGTACTTGGTCCTTGAGACCTAAATAATGAAAGAGAATTGTGTGTATACTTGAGCTATTCCTTTTAAATGTACCACCAGGTCTTCTATAATAACATGGGTCTCTTTAATAAAGTTACAGATGATGGAGAAAAAAATGTTCAAGCAGAGATCTGATGCAGTATGTGTTTTCCATTAATTGATCAGTTTGTGTAATTCTGTAATTCTGTTATACCTTGCTGGGAATCTCAAAGAAATCAATACCGACCAAGATGAGATAGTTTCTCTGCCAACCTGACCCATGTTTAATCACAATTCGTTAGCAATATATTGCAACTTATAAAATCCCTTTTCTCTTCTGAGACCACCCTGCTTTGATAATTGGAGGCTCATATACCTCATAATTGTATGTCATTCAAGTGTCATAATCAGAGTAGTTTCTGAGTTCTACAAAAGATGTTAAGTTTCAAGATGTGGTGTATGATTTATGATGATTGTTTTCTTCTCGATTTAACTAGATTCTCTAGAGAACTGAAAAGGAATTTTCATCAAATCACCCTCAGGCCTCTGAAACACAAACAGGAGAATTGTGAGTCCCCTGTAACTGGCAAGGCCACTTCCTCTCAAGTGAAGACATTTTAAAACTGGTCCTGGCAAAGTAAATATTTCTAAATGTCCTTGAATGTTGTCATGTCAACTTCAGTCATGCATCTAAAATATAAATTCATGACACAGGGGGCTTAGGTAAGTGGATCACAATAAAATGATCACTATCATGGTTTTTAACGATTATTATCTCTAACCATGATACTGATCATTTGAAAACCTATTCAAACCCACAAAGATTCTTCTTTAATACTTTTCTTTTTGTGTTTGTTAGCTCTCAAAACCTCTCCTTTGTCTTAGAAATACCTTGAGCTCAATCAAGTGCAAATCAGGCTGCTAATAATGAATTTAGTCACAATTTATTGAGAGTTCACTGAAGGTGCAATAATACTAAGTGCTGCAGCAAGAAATTTTAAAAGAAGTCACACTGTCCTGATATTTTGGAATTAATAGTTTTCAAAAGGAGATGGTGTAGGACAGGGAAGCCTGTGTTGCTGCAGTCCATGGGGTTGCAAAGAGTTGGACACAACTGAGCAACTGAACAAAAACAAAAAGGTAAATATGCATGCTGAAAAATGACACAAAGCTTTTAAGGTGTAAATATGTTTATTTTCAAGAATTTTGGGTATTTGTTATACTTACTCATTCAGTCATTCCTAAATCTCATATCAGGTTTGACATACTTTACTAGGTTTTTCTCATGACCTTACTTTAATCTCCCATATGGGATTTTCATATTGTATGATCATCTATGAATATTTCTGGCTGTGTAAAATGAGTTCCTCAAAGTTGGTACTTACTCTGTTTTATTCATCTTTCAATCTATATTGCATAATAAAGCACTATTTTTATGTTAAATATTAATTGAATATTAAATGAGTGAATGAATAAATGAAAGAATCAATGAACTGTAGGATATCTATTCAGGTCAAGCACACTCGGAAAATTTGGCCTTTGAAAGCATGTCAAATATAAGCTAAGTCAAAGGCAGAATTAATATTGTGAATGAAGGCAATGGCAGCCCACTCCAGTACTCTTGCCTGGAAAAATCCCATGGACGGAGGAGCCTGGTAGGCTCCAGTCCATGGGGTCACTAAGAGTCAGGCACGACTGAGTGACTTCACTTTCACTTTTCACTTTCATGCATTGGAGAAGGAAATGGCAACCCGCTCCAGTATTCTTGCCTGGAGAATCCCAGGGACAGAGGAGCCTAGTGGGCTGCCATCTATGGGATTGCATAGAGTCGGACACAACTGAAGTGACTTAGCAGCAGCAGTAGCAGCAGCAGAAAACCCAAGGGGAACATTTAAAAACTCACTAAGAATGGTCCTAGTCTTTAATAATATGGCTAGGAATAAAAAGTCATACATTAAAGTCAATAGCTTTTAACATGTAAACAAAAGTAATTAGAAACCCCATATACATTAAAAACAAAAATAATGGGACTAAGCACTCAATATGTCAAAAATTGTTCAAGATCTGTTTGAAGGAAGTAAATGTATTATGAAAAGATCTGATATAACATTTTAATTTTCCATTCATATAAAATTTTTGGATATTCAAGAAATGGCAATTCTTATTTATTATGATAGACATTAAAACTGTACACCAAAACTTGTGTGTCACTTTTTTCTTCTGGACATATAGAATTGACTTTCATGTTACCTTGAATTTAAATATGGCCATGTGATTTTCTTTGGTCAGTAAACATGAGAAGTCACATGTGTCACTTCTAGGAAGGAGCTTTAAATGCCAGTGCATGATTTAACATGTTTCCATTGTGACTTTTTTTTTTTTTTTAATAAAACTTATGGTAGAAAGTTTCAAGATGAAGATTGTATTAGCCTGGGTCCCTGAGTAGCCATTATAAGAAGTGCCAATCCCTTCCATGCTCACTAAATTGCTATGAATTAAAAGTAAGCATGAAGAATACAATTTTAATGTGTTGAGACAGTGAGAATTGGTGGTTACATTGGAAACTTGGAAATATAATAAACTAAAACATTATTCCACAACAAAGATCAACAATCTTTTTCTGTGTAGGTCCAAATATCAAATATCATTCATATACTTTCTGTCACATCTTCTTACCTCTTTTGTTACAGCACAAAAGCAACCACAGGTAGTACCTAAATGAATAAATATGGCTGTGTTCCAATAAAATTTTTATTTATAAAGAAAGTGAAATGTTAGATTTGGTCTATCAGTTGGAATTTGCTGATGCCTAATCTGAAATTTTAGTATAATTCCAACAAATTCACAACTGGCTTAATTTTTAACCAAATTTGATTCCATAAGTCATATGGCAAAAATATATAATCAGAGGTACAAGATATCTAAAAAAAAAAAGTAATTGGGCAAAGCTAGCTCAAACAATTATTAAAATATATTTGAAATGCCAGCTTAGATACTGACACATGAATGGATAGATCAACAGGTATAAGGGAATATATTGTGTAGTGAAGGTGTCACCACTTATAAATGTAGAAAAGACAAATTAATTGATAACATTTTAACAATTAAGCTATCTGAGAAATATTTAGATTTATATCTGACTCCTTAAAGAATTTTTCTTATGGACTAATATAAAAAGAAAACCAAAATACACTTGAAGAAAACATGGGAGAATGTCTTATACGATTAAGATGTGGAGGTAGAATTACTTTACATAACATCAAACTGAGAAAGCATGAGAATTTAAATTAATTTAATAAACCATATAAATGGTATGAAGAGAATCAAAAGACAAAGGAGCATTTTGGAAACATAGTTGCAAAAACTATAACAGTTCAATTGTTTACTTAGTGTTTAAAGTGCTTCTGCAAATAACTAGGTAAAAGTTATTAACAAAACTCGTTAACAAGATGGTATATAGGTTATGAAAACAGAAGTTACCATAAAATAAAATAAGAATGAATTTTCAAAAAATGAAAACATGCTCAACCTCAAGTTAAATTAAGGTAAATGAAACAAAAGCTACATGTTTATGAAATCACACATTTTCTTGTATGTAAATGTAGAAATGTAAATAGAAAATGTAAATTTCTATGTGGAACAAGTAATTATCAAATAGTTACATTCCCTTTAACTTGAGAATTTCGTGTTTGGGAATTATATCCTACAGATATTCTGCAGAGACTCAGATATAAACAAAAGGCGCTTTGTGTTTATTACAGAACAAAACTGAAAACACCTACATGATTACAACAGGATACCACTTCTAGACACTATTCTGCATGTTATAAATGGTACTCTATGAACCTACTGGCTTCCCTGGTAGCTCAGACTGTAAAGATTCTGCCTGCAATGTGGGAGACCTGGGTTTGATCCATGGCTTTAGCTTTATATTTCTTATCAGACATTTAAAATGGATGAAATGCATGAAGCAATTGTGATTTGCACTTTCCCTCAAATGGGCCTCTATCATTTCTCTAAGTAAATGCTATCTTGACTTTAGCCACTAAATCCTTGTTCTACTGAAACAAAAACAAAACTGCAGAACTTGTGTAACATACCTCTCCCGCTGAGTCCCCATCGGTCCAGGTGTTAAAAATTGGCCTCTTTTTTTTTTTTCATGCCCTTGATATATGAAAACAAAACCAGAAGGAAGCTTGTTGAGGAAACTGTGTTTTAAACAGTAGTAGCTCAATCTGTTGATTTACAGGCTACTGATTTACAAGCTGTGAATGAATTGAAGCCTTCAGCAACAGGAAGCTCTGCCATTGGGAAACCCTAGAGCTCCAGCTGGAGCCCGGGGACCTACTTGAATGCTTACAGGAAAACTCACTCCAGGAGCCCCTGTAATCAGAGTTGTTAACCAGAAGGAAATGTCTTCAGTGCTCTTACATGGCTCTTAATCAGATACTGACAGAGTGCCTTTGATCAAGGCATTTGCACCATGAGGTTAACCAGAGGGTTCAGTATGTCCACATAGATTTCACAGTCAGCTCCAAATGTACACAACCAACAGAGAGACTATTCAAGCCTGATCCTGTGGCTGACTCTCTCTGTCCTCTCAACCTCCGGGGGCTGTTGTGGGGATTAATGAACGACATTTTTCAAGCATCTTGCCATCCCTGGACTTGAACGGAGAGCGAAACAGGAGGCATTGTTGTGGAGGCCTGCTTGCTACTTCTTTGCTAGCTGCACATGTCTTAATTGAAACCTTAGACAGTGGCACCAGCCTGCTGCCCTGCGTTAGGCCTTTAAAAACACAGTGGAGGAGAGAAAGAAACCTCAGGGAGGAATTATCTCACACACAGAGATCACTGGTGGGTGAAATGGCCCCGGCTGAGTTATTTTTCATTTGCCAGTTTGGTTGGTATCCAGAGTCCGTGACTTGAAACGAAACAACCCTGTAGTTGTGGAGCCGAGAAACAAAGTTGGCACTGAGGTGCCAGATCAAGCAGCTCCTAAAGTGAAAGTGAAGTCACTCAGTCGTGTCCGACTCTTTGTGACCCCATGGACTATAGCCTGCCGCATTCCTCTGTCCATGGGATTTTCCAGACAAGAATACTGAAGTGGGTTGCGATTTCCTTCTCCAAGCAGCTCCTAAGGTGCATCCCAAAGATGCTGAGAAGTTAAATATTTTCTGTCACTTTCATGGCTGGTGAAAGACTTCTTATACTTTTAGTGGACAAGATGGATTAAGTCTGTCTCTTTATAGAGCAAAAGCAATTGCAGAGTCTGCACATGGGAGAGATATGAATAAGGTAACACCTAGATTTTTTGTGTATGTATTAAAGTGACACATTACAGGGTGAAAGTTTATTTCTGTATTCTGTCATATTCATTGGATGGTACAGAAACAATATGAATGTAAATAATCATGAAATTCTGCAAATCTACAGGTTGTAGTTAGGTTTAAAATGGTCAGAAATAAAATAAGAGTAATTTAAAAAAAGATCTATGAGTTTTCTTTCATTTAGATGGCAATATGTATCCAAGATTGGCAATATGTATCTAAAAGCTAAAAAAAAAGGCAATTGTAAGACAGAAAGAAGTAAGTTGTTTTTCACATTATTTACCACTAAGCAGTAAATGTAAATTTCAAAACATAATTATTTTTATAGTACTTAAATCACTTGGTTTTTATTTTTTAAAAAACCTTTAGGAGATTGAAGAATCACCTTTCACGCTCTAGTTACTGACCTGTAAAAAAAATATGGAAAAATCACTGGGGCAAAATAAAAGATAAGTGGTTATAGTTAGTTTTTGATATATTACCTTGAAACATAAAGTGATTAAAATGTATGGAAGAATTTTTTCCTTGCCTTCTTTCAAATTAGTTAATATTATTCCAACTTGGCAGTGCAGTTAAGATTCTTACATTCAGAGATCAATATATATTTCAAATAGAGTCACCAGTCCACTTACTGTTTGAGAATTTTTACATTGAAATTTTTAACTGTTAGTTGCAAATTAAGGTAAGTAAATGGTTAAGCTTTTGTTTATAAAATTCACTTATTTTATTTTTCACTTAGAAAAAAAGTGCTTTCAGTTTCATAAGTAATCAATTTAAAAATCAAAATAAAATATGATTTCTTCTAATTTATCAAGATAAAGCTTTAATGAGTTTTAGCAAAATCTTAACAGCACTACTATTATGACAAATATGCTAAATTAGGTCTTTGTGCAAGACTTTAACTGTGCCAAGAGGTTGTGAGTGTTCTTTGGATGGAATATTGAGCATTGTGTACCTGACCTTCTGGGATTATTTGATTCTATTGGAATGTTAGGGCTTTCCTGTTGGCTCAGTGATAAAGAATTTTCCTTGCAATGTAGGAGATGCAGGTTTGATCCCTGGGTGGGGGAGATCCTCTGGAGAAGGAAATGGCAACCTACTGCAGTATTCTTGCCTGGGAAATCCCATGAACAGAGGATTCTGGCAGGTTACAGTCTGTGGGATAGCAAAAGAGTCAGACACAACTTAGCAGATAAACAACAACAACAAACAGGAGTGTTTCTACCTGTGATAAATAGAAGTTATCTTTGAGAAAGCTGGAGTAATCCAGTTTCCTGGAATTGCGCCACAGAGTCGTGTGAACTAAAGTTAAGTGGCTATGAGCATAGTGCCCTGGAGTTGAGGCATGCACAACTTACCCAGCACTACGCTTCTGTCTAAGAGAACCCAAGTTGTTAAAGGGTCTTCTATAATGAGCAAGATGACCTGCAAAACTGGGTTGAAGTCTCTAGGTAGCCAGCCATATGTTTTTATAGCTCATATAGAGAAACCTGAAAGAATCCACTTTTATCCCTCTCTTCTTTTCTCTCTCTTTTCCCCAATACTTTCCTCTGGGTTCCATCTGCCAGCCTGAGCTTAAAAGTGTCAGCCACGTAAATGAAGGAAAACATTACCGTAGTTTGTACAACTGGAGGATATTGTGTGCATTCTTTCCCTCTAGCTGCTAGTACCCTGTAAGCCACAATATGAAGCACTGGTTTATTTTCATCAGAGGCATTCAGTGAGAGTGACCTAATAATTCTCAAGGAAGTAGAATATGTATCAAAGGAATATACAATTCGTATTTGTATAGACACATGAGACTCATGTCTTCTCTCTTTTAAGTATAAACCTCACATTCTGAAAGTATTATATTGTGGAAATTGGCCAACTTCAGTAAGATGAAAACTTGATTTGGTATGTTACTTGTAGCTGGATGAAAAGGAGAAACATTCCCTCCTGACACATTCTCCCCAGCTCTCTTGTTAATCCCCAGCAGTGTTTGGGTACAGACCTGTGTGCTTCATTCTTTCCCAAGTCAAACTGACAGGTTTCTAGGTGGTCAGACAGGACAACAAGCCAAACTGAAGGTAGTAATCAAGACTTTATTATTGAGATAGTATGAGTAAGAGGCAAAAATAGACACCAGCTCACAAATGCTCCAGTGTTTTCCACAGAACAGCACCAGGCAAGGGTCATGTGAATCAGCACAGATGGAGGGATCCTCCCACTGCTGATAGTGCTGGACAAAAGGCTCCTGCCACTTTATGGATCCACTGGAGTAAGCCTGCAAACGCTAGGATTTAGCAGTAGAGAAATACTCAGTAGAGAAAAGAGGACTCTAAAGGGAGGCCCAAGGGTTAGGGATGCAGGTTTTCATGTAAACATGTGTCTTCAGCTATAACTCCCTCCAGAAAACTGCAAGGTGCTGGCCATGCATCAAGTCAGGAATGAGGAGGACAGCTTCCCCTCAGTCTGGGATACGTGTTCAGTCATGTCTGACTCTTTGTGACCTCTTGGACCATAGCCCGCCAGTCTCCTCTGTCCTTGAGATTATCGCAGCAAGACTACTGGAGTGGGTTGCCATTTCCTCTTCCAGGGGATCTTCCCAACCCAAGGATCAAAATAGCATTTCTTGCATCTCCTGCACTGGCAGCCGGCTTCTTTACCGCTGAGCCACCTGGGAAGCCCTCTTACCCTGAGGCCTGCCATGTGAAGCCTTGTAATTACCTATGGTCGGGTATGAAAGATCATCCAGAGGATTCTGGCCTGGAGCTGGATGCCTCAAATTCAGCCTTGAGACATCTCATGCAAAGATGAAAGTATGCTTGAGACAGAGGGTTCTGATATACCTCTAAAACTTAAATGCATGAGACTCACATATAGGGTTTGTAAAACTAGAGGGTATATTTCAGACATCTCCAAGCAGCTCTACCTGATGGATGGAATCCTAATAAGCAGGAACTAGAAGTCATACTGAAGAGTTCATACCAGCCTCAAAGGGGATATAAAACATTCATTTCTCCATGGACACTGTGTCCTTGAGGAAGGCCACTTACTGTTTTCAAGTGCTTGCTTTCCTGAGAGTAAATATTCATTGATTTTTAATGTTTACTCTTTGTTTGGAGCATCATAGATAAAGTCCTGACAATTTTGATATTGGGGTCAACCTATTAGCTGGTTTCAAGGAGAGATTTTTTTCCAGATCTCTAGGTGGCAGCTCTAATGAAGGGTGATACTCCTCAAGGTAATATGTTTTTTATGCTAACAGTTTTAGCAGTTTTAGATTATGCTTTGCTGATTCTATTACAGAGATGCCTGTAGCAAGACCCCAGGATTCAATTCTTTTTCTACAATTATAGGTATAGACATTCTCTGTATTCTTTTTTGTGTTCTGTTTCTCTAAGTTGCAGTATATATTCCCAACTTCATGTACTCTTCTTCCTTCACTCTAATTCTGCCTTGAGACATAGCTTCTTTTGCCAGTAGGCACGTACCGCCTCAAAATCCGGAGCACAGCTCAGTGGCTATCACTTTCTTCCTTAGTCCAAGGAAAGGAGGAAAGGCAGTGGCAACTTTACAGTCCAGGCAGCACCCCTGAGTCCCCAAGACTTTTCTTAGACAAGTGACAGGAAAGCATTTGCACAAATAGCTTGTATTTTATGTTCCCTGAGGGAGTGGGGGACAAGGATATTTACTGTGATTTTAAAACTCTCTCCTTGAGTCTCATTTTTTAATATCCTAGTGTTATGGAAGAAGCCATGCTGGTTACATTTGAAAACATTCAAAACTAATGAGAATTCTCATGAGGTGATGACTAATATCTCACATAGTATATATGAATACAAACAAATGACTTAACAATTTTCAGTGTTGGAATCAAGTGGTTTTGAGACAATGGTCTTGACCCTCTCAATAATCTGATATACACAAAGGAACATGGACTGTCATTAGTCAACCCTGATTTGTAAAATTCACTATACTAGGATGAAAATAAGCCTTCAAGTTTTCATTATAATTTTATAAAATCCTGGAACATATAGCATGGTCAGCAAATAGATGAACATATTAATTTTTCTGTAGTATTTAGATAAGTAAAATAATATATTAATGGCTTTAAGAACTTTATCTCAAATTTCATTACCTAAAAATATTGAAATTCTTCCAAGAGAGGGAGGATGTGATGGTATGACTCTCAAATTTCACAGTTCATCAGAATATCCCTAGGGCACCAAGTCTGGGAATGGGCTTCAAAGTTGAGAAAAACCATGGAAGACACTCTACCTATAATGAAGAGGTTAATTTCTAAGAAACTGAGAGTGCCTCCCAGAGAAGAAATGTCCATACAAGGAAATACAGTTTCCATATTGGCTAATGAAAACTCAAGGTGTATCACATGACAACTGTCAGAGGTCAAGATGTATCAATGACTGACCAAATTCATTAAAGGCTATTTATATTTTCAAAGTAAAAGTTCATTCACCACATAATCCAAATATCCTGGGAGGGCTAATACTTCTGTCTGTTATTATGACTATTCCAGTTTTCATTGTTATGACCACAGACTTTGCTCTGGGAGGTACTTAGCAGATGAGAAATTAGACTCCAGAAATGTGAATCAAATACATTGTTGAGGAGCATAATGTTGATGCTACTCTTCAGGTTGAAACTGATGTAGAAAATATGTGAAATTTGAATATAAACAAAAATATAGTGGTTTAAAGAAAACTATTCATGCCAGATGCTTTTATTTCTCATTCCAAGAAGAAAAAAGCACCTCTGAAGTTAGATCTTCAGAAAGGAATCTCCTCATGGACACACCACTTATTCTAATGTGAATTGTTTCTGCTTGTATTTATGCCAAGGGAACATTTCCTCAAGTCTAAGTCATTTGGTCTCAAGTGGCTCAGACGGTAAAGCATCTGCCTACAATGTGGGAGACCCGGGTTTGATCCCTGGGTTGGGAAGATCCTCTGGAGAAGGAAATGGCAACCCACTCCAGTACTCTTGCCTGGAAAATCCCATGGATGGAGGAGCATGGTAGGCTCATACAGTCCATGGGGTTGCAGAGAGTCGGACATGACCGAACGACTTCACGCACTTAACACCCAGAAAGTCAGCAGAACTAGTACTGGTTGCTGACTGGTGGCTCAGCTGGTAAAGAAACTGTCTGCAATGCAGGAGACCTGGGTTTGATGCCTGGGTTGGGAAGATCCCCCAGAGAAGGGAAAGGCTACCTACTCCAGTATTCTGGCCTGGATAATTCCATGGACTGAATAGTCCATGGCTTTGTAAAGAGTCGGATACGACTGAGCGAATTTCATGTCATTTCAGTTCAAGGAGAGCAAATTAAGAGAGACTGTCAACTCTTCAGGTCATGACTCTACTGCTGTATACCCACTAGGTGAGTTTTTAAATCATGCGTATTTACTTTCTTTCCAATTGGTTGAAGATATAGTTTTCCCAAAACAGAGCAATATAAACCATAATAAAGATGATGTATTTGTTTCTAATTTTCTGATTATTTGACACACTTCGTGCCTCCGTAATCTTTCATAGTGCTTGACTGACCCAGTCAGCAATCAGAAGATAGCCATACATTTCTTCAGGTCCAATATTCTGGGTCCATACAGAGGAGTCTTGAGATGCCTGTAGCCATTGTAATGAAAAATTAGAATCTTGATGAAGATTTTTCTCAGTTTTAAGCTTCAAAGAGAAGTAGGTGTTTTACATTTTTTATTCCAAATATAAATTGTAAGTATCCATTTTCTTTTAAAAGAGCCATCTATTTGCTGCTGAAACATTGGCAAATATTTAAACATGTTAGGATCTGGGTTAGGAGTAGAAGAAGCAAAAATTGACTTTTTCTTCATGAGGTTTCAATTTGATAAGAGAAATAAGACATATATGTAATGTAGGGATGATGATAATAGTAGATGACAGTTTCATAACATAGAAAATTGTTAAAGTTGAATTGCAAAAACGGAACTTCGAACACTATTACTGATAGCATGCATTTTATGTATGAAAAAATAAGCAATACAATTCATACGTAATTGAGTAAGCTCTAAGTGAAGCTTTTTTCTATTTAGAACTTTTCAATCTCTAATATGGTAATGTATGTGATGAGTTTATAAAAATTATATATTAAATATATAAGAAGAATATATTCAGTTGTGGGCATCTTGAATTTGCTAACCTACACAGACTCTGAGGAGTGACATCTGACATATAGAAATAGAATATGGCTCACTTAGATTGAAACTACAAAGAGGTGTTCGTTGCTGTCAGGAATTAGGAAAGAAAATATGATTCAGGTAAAATTAAGATCAACTATAATTGAAGAATTAAAAACGGAGTATGAACCTGAGAAATCAGATACATAGAGAGAACTAGGGAGAGGACTGTACCCTGTGAAGCCAAAGAAGGTTAATCTTTAAAGGAAGTGGATGACACAAAAATCAAGGCGAGCATAAGGACTCCGAAAAGGTTACTGAATTTAGAAATTGAGTGACAGTAATACTTTTAAGAAGCTTTGTCAAACTGTTGAAGACAATACCAGGTGATAAATAAAATCATATGAAAATGGAAACAAAGCTTCTTACACACACACACACGTGCACACACACATGTGAACACACACATGCACGCACACACACACACACGCCCAAACCATGCTGCACATGAAGAAAATGGTCTAAATAAAGGTAAGCAGACATACCTAAAACATACTTGATCCAGTATTCTAAAAGCAGGAACCACAGACTATACCTATTTAAAAACACATATTTCTTAGACATATCTCATATCTACTGAATCAGAATCTCTAGAAACAAAGACAGTGAATCTATATTTTAGCAAATTCTATGTGTGATTATTCTCTACACTGAATTTGGAGTCCCAAGGCTCTTTATATAATATCTTCCCAAGATAAAGGTCAGGGCTTTATTTATAAATCTCATGTTAGAAAATGGAAAAGGAATAAAAATAAATTCAATGGTAAGTACTATAGAGTAGATATTTTCTTTCTGACATACTAATATCAAAAAAGCATCAATGAACTAACAAAAAAAATCAACATTCTAAGGTCACAGCTTCTTAATATTAGGCAAGGTCATCATAGTAAAATGGTGAGCTAATAAATGGAAGGTTTAAATGTTTCTATTCTCAAGTAAGAGAGTTATGTAAAATTTCAGTATTGAGATAATATCAAATTAAAGCAGATTCATGATTATTGATTGAGTTAAATCTAAAAGCATAGGTAGATAGGTAGTGAGAAAAAGAGAGAAAAGATATAGTTCCATTTTTTTCCCCCAAATACAGTATGAATGGGGAAAAAACCTGCAAAATTTTATAGGAAAAGAAAAAAGACCCACTAATGAAAATCAATTAAGATGAACGGGTTTCTATTTTTTAGGTTTTCAGCCCAAGACTGTACTGGAGAAGAGCAAATATCCGTTCATCTTAAAGACCAAAGCCTCTTGCTGTGAACTAACCCCGTCATCTGATGGGTGTCAGGTGTCGTAACATGGTTCTCATTGTGCATGTTTGAGCACAGCTCAAGAACCAAAGCATAAATAAACAAATGGGCCCACTGTGGAAGGCCCACTGTGGAAGGCCAGTGTATGAGTGATTCTGTGTTCTGCCTTAGAGATTGGAAACAGATGTAAACATTGGTAATTATGAATGTTTCAGGCTGTCTTGCATGCACAAAAACAGTTGCTTTAGAAATTCTGGGTGGGGTTGGCCTAACACAAACATGATTTGTCTTTCTGAAGTGTAGCATGAGAGATAAGACTAAATGAAAGCACATTCATTATGAAATGAAATGTGGAAAGATCACTTACTTGTGAACTTCTGGTGTCACAAATGAAAGTTTTGAAACTGTTTGAGTCACTTTTCTACATTTATGAACTAATATAATCACATGTGGGAAGGAACAAGATGGCGGGGATTTGCTTCTTCCCACATCAGATTTCAACCATTTCAGGTAGATGATATTTTCTGACATACAGATTTAACATCAGAACAAAATACTAAGCAACTGTCCAGTTCAGTTGAGTGCAGTCGCTCAGTCGCGTCCTACTCTGTGCGACCCCATGAACCACAGCACGCCAGGCCTCCCTGTCCATCACCAACTCCCAGAGTCCATCCAAACTCATGTCCACTGAGCCAGTGATGCCATCCAACAATCTCATCCTCTGTTGTCCCCTTCTCCTCCTGCCCTCAATTTTCCCCAGCATCAAGGTCTTTTCAAATGAGTCAGCTCTTCACATCAGGTGGCCAAAGTATTGGAGTTTCAGCTTCAGCATCAGTCCTTCCAATGAACACCCAGGACTGATCTCCTTTAGGATGGACTGGTTGGATCTCCTTGCAGTCCAAGGGACTCTCAGGAGTCTTCTCCAACACCACAGTTCAAAAGCATTAATTATTCTGTGCTCAGCCTTCTTTATAGTCCAACTCTCATATCCATACATAACCACTGGAAAAATCATAGCCTTGAGTAGGTGGACCTTTGTTGGCAAAGTAATGTCTCTGCTTTTTAATATGCTCTCTAGGTTGGTCATAACTTTCCTTCCAAGGAGTAAGCATCTTTTAATTTCATGGCTGCAATCACCATCTGCGGTGATTTTGGAGCCCCCCCAAAATAAAGTCAGCCACTATTTCCACTGTTTCCCCATCTATTTGCCATGAAGTGATGGGACTGGATGCCATGATCTTAGTTTTCTGAATGTTGACTTTTTCACTCTCCTCTTTCACTTTCCTCAAGAGGATCTTTAGTTCTTCTTCACTTTCTGCCATAAGGGGATCATAGTGTTCCTCACTAAACAATTTTCCATCCTCTCCTGTAGCTAAATGTGGCTAAGTTTTGGATGATTTCATGTTAGTGAACATATATCAGACTTGCAGGAGGTCTCCTTAAATGAACTTCCTCCCTTCTTCATTCATGCATAAATGAAGTCCTTTCCAGAATGGAAGCCACATGTTGAGGATGGCCAATGGGAACCTGTGACTTAAAACACTGGGAACAGTGAAGCTGTCCTACCAACTTTGAATTGCCTCTGAGGAGAAGGCAGTGACAACCCACTCCAGTACTCTTGCCTGGAAAATCCCATGGGCGGAGGAGCCTGGTAGGCTGCAGTCCATGGGGTCGCTAAGAGTCAGGCATGACTAAGCGACTTTACTTTCACTTTTCACTTTCATGCATTGGAGAAGGAAATGGCAACCCACTCCAGTATTCTTGCCTGGAGAATCCCAGGGACAGAGGAGCCTGGTGGGCTGCCGTCTATGGGGTTGCACAGAGTCGGACACGACTGAAGTGACTTAGCAGCAGCAGAATTCTCTTATGTGATAGACAAATAAGCTTCTATATTATTTAAATCTTTGAATATTTGTTTATTGGTAGATGGACCAAACTCTACAGAATGTAGATTAAATCCAGCCAGACCATATGACCAGGGGCTGGTGAACAAGAATGGTCATGTTTTGCTGACAGTTTGGTGCAGGGGTCAGCAAACCACCATCCATGGCCAAATCTCCCCAGTGACAGTTTTGGCAAATAAAATCTTATTGGAATACATTTTCTATTGCTGCTTTCACAATACAATGTTAGAGTTGAGTAATTGTGACAGAGACCTCATGACTCATAAAAACTAAAATAATTACTATCTGGTACTTTATAGAGAAATGAAATGACAGCTCAGATCTAGTGGGAGATAAAGGCAAATAAGTGTAGACAGCCTAATGTATGGTAAATATAATATGAATAGTAAGGGTTCTGGGTGCTGCAGAGAGGGCAAGGAATAACCTGGACTTGAGAAACCAGAATATATTTCCTAGAGATGGTGATGTTTAAGATGAACTTAGAAGAATGTGTAGGTTAGCCAGATAAGTGAGTCAGTGAGGAAACTGTACAAGCCCAAAAGCCAAAAGTGACAAAATCTGTCAAGTGAAATGAATACTGAAAACTGCCCCAAGAAGTATGGGAGAATAACACCAACTATAGAAGTGCCTGGAGAATCCCATGGACAGAGGAACCTGGCAGGCAACAGTCCATGGGGTTGCAAGAGTTGGACTTAACTTAGAGACTAGACCAGCATAGAAGTGGCTATAGAGGAAGGCACAAAGGAGCAGGATTGAGCTCAATAAAACTTAGAAAAACCAAATTAATGTTTTACTTGTCAGTGAATTTTACCAGGTATTTGCATTTTAACCTTCATTGTTTTTATCTGAGTTTACAACAGAATTGCAACTTATTTTAAGAATGCAGTGAAGTTAGATGCAAAGTGGATGAGAGTACATCAGGAAAGTAAGATAGCACATTCAGAACTAGTCCTTGAACCAACCTTGCCCTCCAGTTCTGGATGCCAAAATTAAGTATGAATAAAAGTATTTGGGTTACTTATTGCATTGCAAATATAAGGATCCATTATTTTGAGACACGTATTCAATCATCTGGGTTTGGGCTCAAAAACTGGGAATGTCAAGAAGTGAAAAGGTAATTTCAGTTAAATTGATCCAGAAGCTATTCTGTGAAATGCTGCTTTTTTGTAGACCCATACATCAGAACCTCTTGGGCCATTTGGAAAGTTAAATATATTCGGTGACATCCTGATCTTGTGAATATAAATCAAAGGTAGTTCACTTCAATCTGCGTTTTAGAAACTTCCCCAGTTGATTCTGGTGTACAATAAGGTTTCTAAAAATATTTTTATATTTCTGGTTTTTGTAGCACAAACCCATAATCATTCACTATTCTCAATGCACAGGGCAGAGAAGCAAAGAACAGTTGCCTCTAAGCTGGCATGATTGAGTTTGGGAAGGACAACGACGATGTGAATGTGTAGCAATTGCCAATTCATGCCTTTTGAGTCTGCTTTCTGCTTTTCCTTTCTTTATGTTTCACGGACCTCTCATTTTGTTCTTGAGCTATTTCTGACTTCATAGCTCCACATAAAGAGAAACATAGTCAAAGTGTTCATAGATGCTGTGAACAGAGTCACTGTTTGATTCAGGAATTACTTTCTGGCTGTAATTTCTGAAGTCACAGTGCTTTCCTTTCTAGCTGTTAACTAATCTTCTCTCATAACACCTGACACGGATGTAGAATTTAGCTGCTTAAAAAGCACCTTCATATACATTATCCCTTTTGATCCTATAAAAGGCTCTGCAAAGTAGGTATGGATTATGGTATTCACTTGCCAGATCAAAATGGGAAATTCTGACATGACTCTAGTTGATCAGAAAAGAAGCCCAAGCTTAAACCAAAATATTCTGACTTCAGTTCTGCAACTTAAATGTTTATGCATATTTAACATACTGGAAGCATAACTGGTTAGGAAGTGACTTCTTAGAGTAGATATAAGAAACACACACATACACACTCCTTGTAAGGTAGCTAGCTATTTTTCAGTAAAAGGCTCTTTTCTATAAGTTCTGGCAAATCTTAGCTGACTCTTTCCACTACTGAGACTTGATCTAAATTAGTTTCTCATCCCTAACATTGAAAAGGCTATTCTCTCTGCCAAGTCATATTGGACACAGCATGAGGTTTCTGTACACCCATCAGTCTTCTAATTGTCTCAGTGAATAAGCCAAGCTTTTCCCATGCGTAGTCATTTTTCAGGCAGGAAAAGAGAAACCACTCTAGATATTTCAAGCAGAGAAAGAGCTCGTAAAAAAGTTGGTTTTAAAGGTGTTGGAAGGGTTGGAGGAGCACATGTGGGACACGAGTTTTAACTAAAGAAAATAAAACTTCAGAACTTCTAGAGGTCCACATCTGTCAACATGCAGAGGCTTACACTAGCTGCTGCTGCTGGATCGTGGTCACTTACACTGCTGAAGTCACCTCCACAGCCTTGGGTCTGGAGAGACCTGGCTGTCACTGTAGGGACCACCAATGTTCCTGGAGTCCCCAGTACCCTAGAGTAGTTTCTTTGCAGCTACTGCAAGAATCCAAAACGAACTCCCTGCTGTCTTCATACTTTAATCCTCTGGCAGAACCTAAATGGAAACCAGCTGACAAGGGAGTCTGGGAAGTACACTTCTCAAATTCTAGCCTCTTGCGCTGGAGAGAAGAGCAAAGAAAGGCAAATACGAATAGTTTCAACAGAAAAGTCATGGCAGAACCTGGTTCATCCAAACCACCAAAAGGTTTAAAATAACCTTATGTATCATATGATGAAAAGAACGGAGATGTAAACTAATATACAGCACTAGGAGAAACAGGAATAGAAATTTAAAAAGCTATAAATCTTAAGTTTTTTGTACATATATATTATTATAACTAAATTCAAGCATCTTTCTTGGTATATATCAGGATATATATGTAATATCAGGATAAGTATAATAACACAATATACATAATGACAGAATATACTTAATTATATATACACACATACACATATATATATGTGTATGTGTGTATATATATATGTGTGTGTGTGTGTGTCCAAGAAGAGATTTGAATTTAGAAATAATTTGGAATTGCTGTTTCAGTTGAACATTTTACTTATATCAGCCCAGAGGCAGACACATTTTCAGGGTATAGAAGTATAGGATTCTGGATATCCATTTCATAAGTTGATTTGCAGAGTGTATAAAATTTGAAGGTGCTTAAAATCAAACTTACATGTGCATGAAGGAAACATTTTAAGTCTTAATTCAAATGAGAGAAAACCCTTTAAAATATAGTATACATTTCCTGAACTCCAGCTACATTTACTTGTGTGATTTTCATATGCATTTGTTATGCAACTCAGATTTGCAGTTTCAGTTCAGTTCAGTTCAGTTGCTCAGTCATGTCCAACTCTTTGCGACCCCATGAATCACAGCACGCCAGGCCTCCCTGTCCATCACCAACTCCCGGAGTTCACTGAGACTCACATCCATTGAGTCAGTGATGCCATCCAGCCAACTCATCCTCTGTCATCCCCTTCTTCTCCTGCCCCCAATCCCTCCCAGCATCAGAGTCTTTTCCAATGAGTCCACTCTTTGCATGAGGTGGCCGAAGTACTGGAGTTTCAGCTTTAGCATCATTCCTTCCAAAGAACACCCAGGACTGATCTGCTTTAGGATGGACTGGTTGGATCTCCTTGCAGTCCAAGGGACTCTCAAGAGTCTTCTCCAACACCACAGTTCAAAAGCATCAATTCTTCAGCGCTCAGCTTTCTTCACAGTCCAACTCTCACATCCATACATGACCACTGGAAAAACCATAGCCTTGACTAGATGGACCTTTGTTGGCAAAGTAATGTCTCTGCTTTTCAATATGCTATCTAGGTTGGCCATAACTTTCCTTCCAAGGAGTAAGCGTCTTTTAATTTGCAGTTTAGAGGTAACTGAATCACTTATTGACTCTACTTGGTGCCAAGGATGCACTTGATCAGGAGATAATTTTTGAGACAACATTTTCCTCAGTTCTTGTCACAGATTATATAGACACATGATTAATTCTTATTATACATAAAAAATTGTCACAGTGAACAAAATAGAAGTACAATCCAACAAATATGTTCCCATTAAATTTGGTCAATAGTACTGCCTTTTTTACCTAAGCAATATAAGTAATTAGGTGCTGTAGGTGATAGTATGTCCTTAGAAAGCTTTCTTTTCAATGAACAATATAGTTTGTACACTCAAATAAATAGAAGCAGGAGGACTGTGTGAAAATGTTTAACAAACATATGTTCAAACTATTTCTCCTTCTAGATAACAGAAACAGTAACAACTATTAATTGAATTGCACCCATAGATTTTGATAACAATCAGATCAGATGAGATCAGTCGCTCAGTCATGTCCAACTCTTTGCGACCCCATGAATTGCAGCACGCCAGGCCTGCCTGTCCATCACCAACTCCTGGAGTTCACTGAGACTCACGTCCATCAAGTCAGTGATGCCATCCAGCCATCTCATCCTCTGTCGTCCCCTTCTCCTCCTGCCCCCAATCCCTCCCAGCATCAGAGTCTTTTCCAATGAGTCAACTCTTCGCATGAGGTGGCCAAAGTACTGGAGTTTCAGCTGTAGCATCATTCCTTCCAAGGAACACCCAGGGCTGATCTCCTTCAGAATGGACTGGTTGGATCTCCTTGCAGTCCAAGGGACTCTCAAGAGTCTTCTCCAACACCACAGTTCAAAAGCATCAATTCTTCGGCACTCAGCCTTCTTCACAGTCCAACTCTCACATCCATACATGACCACTGGAAAAACCATAGCCTTGACTAGACGGACCTTCGTTGGCAAAGTTAATGTCTCTGCTTTTGAATATGCTATCTAGGTTGGTCATAAGTTTCCTTCCAAGGTGTAAGTGTCTTTTAATTTCATGGCTGCAGTCACCATCTGTAGTGATTTTGGAGCCCAGAAAAATAAAGTCTGACACTGTTTCCACTGTTTCCCCATCTATTTCCCATGAAGTGGTGGGACTGGATGCCATGATCATAACAATGCAAAAAAAATAGAGGAAAGATACTAGAAATCTCTAATTTTGTAATAATACAGATGTCATTATGCATTTGTTCCAGACCCAAAAGGTATTTTAACAATTAATGTGGCAACTTCAAAAGACTAATTATGCAGGGTTGAGGGGAATATGGAAACTTTCTGTACTTTCTGCTCAATGGGGTAGAGCTTGGGTGTGGCAAAAAGAGAAGAAAACACATTTGCAACAGGTAAAGGAATATGTCATAGACTGGTGATTTTTAAATATCAGCATGATCAGAATCATCTGGAATACATGTGGAAAGAATTACTGGGTTCTGCTTCCAGAGTCTCTGGGTACTGTTTGAAGAGTTATGTAGGTAAAAAAAGAAGTGTTGAATCATCTGATAATTATGAATGCTTCATTTTTAATAGTACTTGAAGTACTACAGGGAAGGTGACATAAAGCTATTATTTTATGAAAATATATGGGAGGGTTTCATATTTATAGTCAATTTTAAATGTCTGAGAGATTTGGTTTATTTCCTTTGGGATTTTTTAATGTACTAACTATAAATACTACCAAAATGCTTACAGCAAACATCTTAAGAATTCTTTAAACTTATAAGCTAACTATATGCAAAGCATAAGTAGGAGTGATAGCTATATACCTCAACACATAAACAAAAATTTAGTCATCTAAAACATTCTAAATTTTAACCATTATTTTGGAAAGCTCTTCTACTGTTAGCCATGATTAAAAAAAACTCCCACACCTGTGTTAATGGATTACCCCGATGAAACAAAATGGTCAAAGCACAGATTTTAGCTCCCTGCACTAACTATGTAGGCAAAACAAACAGAGAAGCAAAAAAAAAAAAAACCCTCTTCTATTAGCGTGGCTCAATTATCAACTAAGATAGCTAGTCATCTCACTCCACTTTCTAGGGTATAGAAGAATGGACGACTCCTGGAGTTGTGTTCCTTTTGAAACTTCATTCCTTTCCCTTATTTCCCGTGGTAACTGATCCTTTCCATCTGTCCAATCATGTTATGGCCAAAGTGCTCTTCACGATAACAACTAGACATCTAGAAAATTAATACATATTAATGAACAAATGATAAATAAATCTCTTCCTAGAGTAGTGAAAATGTATTCTACTAGTAATCACCAAGAGACAATGTAGTCAGTGTCTTTGTCTTTGAATTCTAACTTGGAAGTGATTGTGGAAATTTATATATTCAAAAATATATTAGACTCTCTAAAGTGTGAATAATGAATATAGTTGATCCTTGAGCAATGTGGGGGTTACGCGCACCAACCCTCCTTATGTTAAAAAATTCTTGTGTTATTTACAATTGACCCTCCATACAAGCAGTTTACATCCACGGATTCAACCAACCCCATATCGTACAGTACTGTGTATTTATTGTGGAAAAGCTTTTGTATATAAGTGTACCCATGCAGTTCATAGTGATGCTTTTTCAGAGATCAACTGTATACTGCATTTATTCTATTCTACCTTATTGTATGTCCACAGAGGACATTTATTAGCAATTAAAGCACCCCACAAACTTTCTGATACATTATTGAACCTGCATCTCTATGTCTCCTGCATTGGCAGGCAGGTTCTTTACCACTGAGCCACCTGGGAAGTCCAATACATTAGCACTACTGATAAATTAGAACTACAGAATTAAAGTTTTTTGGTCATTCAAAGCCTATGGTAATAAATGTATTAGATAGATCAAATGTAATCTTACAGATGATTTCTGCATCATCCTAAGAATGGAAGATATGCTGACAAATATTCATAGGAAATCATTATTCCAATTTTCATAAAAGAAAAATGGGCAATGTATCAGTTATCTATGGATGATTAAAAAAACAACTTAGTGGCATAATGAGACAAATATTTATATTTTTCCAGCTTTAACAGATAATAATTGTATATATTTATGTTGTATGAAATGATATTTTGATATATGTAGACATTGAGGAATGATTACCACACCAAGATAATTAACATATCCATCCACTCACATAATTATCTTTCATGTGTGGGAGTAGTGAGAACATTTAAGATCTACTCCTTTAGCAAATTTCAAATATATAATATAGTAATATTAATTACTGCCACTATGCTGTACATTAGATCGTCAGAACTTACTCAATCTAAATAACTACAATTTTGTGTCTTTTGACCAATATCTCTTCATGTCCCTCACCCTGCAGCCCCTGGAAGCCACTATTCTACTCTGCTCTTCTAAGAGTTTGATTCTTTTAGATTCACGTATAAGTAAGATCATGCAGTATTTGTCTTTGTGTGTCTGGCTTTCGCATTTAGCATAATGTCCTCTAGCTTCATCCACAATTGTCTCAAATGACAGAATTTCCTAATTTTTTAAGGCTGAACAATATTTCACTGTGTGTTTATATATCACATTTTCTTTATCTATTCATTGGATGAAGGACACTTAGTTGATTTTATACCTGCTGCTGCTGCTGCTAAGTCGCTTCAAGTTGTGTCCGACTCTGTGCGACCCCATAGACAGAAGCCCACCAGGCTCCCCCGTCCCTAGGATTCTCCAGGCAAGAACACTGGAGTGGGTTTCCATTTCCTTCTCCAATGCGTGAAAGTGAAAAGTGAAAGGGAAGTCGCTCAGTCGTGTCCGACTCTTTGCGACCCCATGGACTGCAGCCTACCAGGCTCTGCCGTCCATGAGATTTTCCAGGCAAGAGTACTGGAGTGGGGTGCTATTGCCTTCTCTGTGATTTTATACCTAGACTAATGTAAATAATGCAGCAATGAACATGGAAGAACAGATAGCATTCAGGTAATGATTTCATATTCTTTAGATATCTAATCAGAAGTGGAATTGTTGTATCACATAATATTTCTGCTTATCTTTTTTTAAGTTCTGAGGAATCCAATACTATTTTCCACAATGAATTACGAATTCAGTCCCATCAACAGTGTACATGCAAGGGATCCCTTTTTCTACATCCTTACCAAAACTTACCTTTTACCTTTTTGACAATAGCTATCCTAAGCTATTATAATAGCTTAAACAGAATGAACTCTCTTTGTTTCCAAGGCAAACCATTCAATATTACAGTAATCCAAGTCTATACCCCAACCAGTAATGCTGAAGAAGCTGAAGTTGAATGGTTCTTTGAAGACCGATTATATTCTTTGCAGCCAAAGATGGAGAAGCTCTATACAGTCAGCAAAAACAAGACCAGGAGCTGACTGTGGCTCGGATCATGAACTCCTTATTGCCAATTCAGACTTAAATTGAAGAAAGTAGGGAAAACCACTAGACTGTTCAGGTATGACCTAAATCAAATCCCTTATGATTATACAGTGGAAGTGAGAAATAGAAATCAAATTTCTAATTTGATTTCTAATCAAATGTAGAAATCAAATTTCTAGATCCGATAGACTAGATAGACTAGATCTGATAGACAGAGTGCCTGAAGAACTATGGACAGAGGTTCATGACATTGTACAGGAGACAGGGATGAAGACTATCCTCAAGAAAAACAAATGCAAAAAGGCAAAATGATTTTCTGAGACGGCCTTACAAATAGTTGTGAAAAGAAGAGAAATGAAAGGCAAAGGAGAAAAGGAAAGATATGCACATTTGAAAGCAGTGTTCCAAAGAATAGCAAGGAGAGATAAGAGAGCCTTCCTTAGTGATCAATGCAAAGAAATAAAGGAAAACAATAAATGGGAAAGACTAGAGATCTCTTCAAGAAAATTAGAGATACCAAGGGAACATTTCATGCAAAGATGGGCACAATAAAGGACAAAAATGGTATGGACTTAAAAGAAGCAGAAGATATTAAGAAGAGGTGGCAAGAATACACAGAACTACACAAAAAAGATCTTCACGACTCAGATAATCATGATGGTGTGATCACTCCCCTAGAGCCAGACACCCTGTAATGTGAAGTCGAGTGGGCCTTAGGAAACATCACTATGAACAAAGCTAGTGTGGAGGTGATGGAATTCCAGTTGAGCTATTTCAAATACTAGAAGATGATGCTGTGAAAGTGCTGCACTCCATATGCCTACAAATTTGGAAAACTCAGCAGTTGCCATAGGAGTGGAAAAGGTCAGTTTTCATTCCAATCCCAAAGAAAGGCAATGCCAAAGAATGCTCAAACTACCACACAATTGCACTCACCTCACACGCTAGCGAAGTAGTGCTCAAAATTCTCCAAGCCAGGCTTCACAGTATGTGAACTATGAACTTCCAGATGTTCAAGCTGGATTTAGAAAAGGCAGAGGAACCAGAGACCAAATTGACAACATCCGTTGAATCATGGAAAAAGGAAGAGAGTTCCAGAAAAACATCTAGTTCAGCTTTATTGACTATGCCAAAGCCTTTGACTGTGTGGATCACAATAAAGGGTGGAAAATTCTTGAAGAGATGGGAATACCAGATCACCTGACTTGCCTCCTGAGAAATCTGTATGCAGGTCAGGAAGCAACAGTTAGAACTGGACATGGAACAACAGACTGGTTCCAAATCAGGAACAGAGTATGTCAAGGCTGTATACTGTCACTCTGCTTATTTAACTTACATGCAGAGTACATCATGAGAAAACATCATGGGTTGGATGAAGCACAAGCTGGAATCAAGATTGCCGGGAGAAATATCAGTAACCTCAGATATGCAGATGACACCACCTTTATGGCAGAAAGTGAAGAGCTAAAGACCCTCTTGATGAAAGTGAAAGAGGAGAGTGAAAAAGTTGGTTTAAAGCTCAACATTCAGAAAACTAAGATCATGGTATCTGGCCCCATCATTTCGTGGAAAATAGATGGGGAAGCAATGGAAACTGTGGCTAACTTTATTTTTTTGGGCTCCAAAATCACTGCAGATGGTGACTGCAGCCATGAAATTAAGAGACACTTGCTCCTTGGAAGAAAAATTACGACCAAATTAGACAGCATATTAAAAAGCAGAGACATTACTTGGCCAACAAAGGTCCATCTAGTCAAAGCTATGGTTTCTCCAGTAGTCATGTATGGATGTGAGAGTTGGACTACAAAGAAGGCTCAAAGAATTGATGTTTTCAAATTGTGGCACTGGAGAAAACTCTTGAGAGTCACTTGGACTGCAAGGAGATCAAACCAGTCAATCCTAAAGGCTATCAGTCTGAATATACATTGGAAGGATTGATGTTGAAGCTGAAACTCCAATTCTTTGGGCACCTGATGTGAAGAACTGACTCATTGGAAAAGACCCTGATGCTGGGAAAGATTGAAGTCAGGAGAAAGGGATGATAGAGGATGAGATGGTTGGATGACATCACTGACTTGATGGACAGGAGTTTGAGTAAGCTCCAGGAGTTGGTGAGGGACAGGGAAGCCTGGAGTGCTGCAGTCCATGGGGTCACAAAGAGTCAGACATGACTGAGCGAATAAACTGAACTGATTCTAAGCTATTGTTCCATTGGTCTGCTGCTGCTGCTGCTAAGTTGCTTCAGTCGTGTCTGATTCTGTGTGACCCCATAGATGGCAGCCCACCAGGCTCCCCTGTCCCGGGGATTCTCCAGGCAAGAACACTGGAATGGGTCACCATTTCCTTCTCCATTGCATGAAGGTAAAAAGTGAAAGTGAAGCCGCTCAGTCCTGTCTGACTCTTCGCGACCCCATGGACTGCAGCCTACCAGGCTCTGTTGTCCCTGGGATTTTCCAGGCAAGAGTACTGGAATGGGGTGCCATTGCCTTCTCCATCCATTGGTCTATGTCTGCGTTTATGCTAATACCATGCTGTTTTGTTTACTGTTGGTTTGTGTATAATCTGTAATTGGGTAGAATGACGTCTCCAGCTTTGTTCTTCTTGTTTAAGATCACTTTACCTATTCAGAGTCTTCTGTGGTTTCATATAAATTAAATTTTTTTTTCTTTTCTACAAAAATGCTATTGAAATTTTGCTAGAGTATGCATTAAAATCTGTAAATCTTATTGGGTAAAATTTAGTATTATTCATGAATCATGACCCCTATAATATTTGTCTGTATCGACTAACGTTCTTTGGAATCACTACCTGCCTGTGTTCAGGTAGCTAGTCTAGATAGCCTCTGTTAGAATCTGTGTTCTTCTTCATTTGGTCTCTCATTTTCCAGTTGTTCATTCTGGGCTTGTTCTCATCATGGGACAGAATTCTAAGTAACAGCTTGATTGCTTAAGTCTTCTTGAGCTTCAGGAGTTGATGTGTCATAGTGATACTTCTACCATATTCTATTGGCCAAAAAGTCACAGAGTCAATCCAGAATTAGAAGTGAAGGAATCTGAGTCTTGGCTTCCCTGGTAGCTCAGTGGTAAATAATCTGCCTGCCAATGCAGGAGACACAGGTTTCATCCCTGGGTCAGGAAGATCCCTGGAGAAGGAAATGGACACAGACTCCAGTATTCTTTCCTGAGAAATCCCATGGACCAAAGAGTCTGGTGGGCGATAGTACATGGAGTTGCAAAAGAGTCAGATACAGTTTAGCAAGTAAACAACAATGACAAAATGGCAAGCAAGATGACTTTAAGTCACTTAAGTAGTAAGTACATGAACGTATTATTTGAGCTTCCCTGGTGGCTCAGTGGTAAAGAATATGCCTGCCAATGCAGGAGACATGGGTTCAATGCAGAAAACATGGGTTGGGAAGATTCCTGGATAAGGAAGTGGCAACCCACTCCAGTATTTTTGCCTAGAAATTTCCATGGACATTGGAGTCTGGTTGACAAGGGGTCACAGAGTCCAACAAAACTTGGTGACTGAACAAACATGCACACAAAGTTACGATACAAAATGTAATCAGAGAGGTAGGAATGGTGAATTCAGTTATTTTTGCAATTAATTTATTACAGTCACTTTCTTCAAATACAAATGCATCACAAGCATAATTTCAGGAAAAAATTATTAAATGATTCTGAAATAGATGAGACATATCTGAATTTCATAATGACATTAAACTAGATAATCTCTATACTATATGTAGAAAATATGACGTCTTGTAGGTTTAGGTTGAAGCAATAGTTAGGCAGATTTGCAATAAATTAAGTTGCCATATTCAAATATGTTTATAGAAAAATGTCAGCTTAGACATTTGCAGTGGCAGAGCATAAGGCTTTCTTCTCAATCCTGTTCTGTGTAACACTTATCACCATTTGTCACTGACTTGTATGAAAATATGATTATCCAAATAGAAGATGACATGAATCTGAAAGGAATAGATAGTGTTCTGTATGACAGAATTAGTATCCAAAAAGGCCTTGACAGGATGAAGTAATAGATTAAATTAAATGTGACAAATTTTAATGTAGATAAATTTAAGGCAATGCAATAAAATAAAAATCTCAAGATGTTCAATTATAGACTGGCTTACCTGGGTAAGCATCTTAAGAGTTTTAAATAAGAGTGGCTTCAATAATAATCAACAGTGTTAGCAATTTGTATAAAACATCTGTGAATATAGATCACATTAATACATAAACATTGTATATGAAAAAAAATAACCTTTTTAAAAACTTGATTATTATAACTTACAACTAAGAAAATAGTGGTGATTAGTTTCAGCACTATATTTGATATTTAGTTTTGAGCAACTTCTCAATGTCATTTGAAAATCAGTTTCTTTGTTGTTGCTGTTGTTCAGTCGTTAAGTCATGTCCAACTCTTTGCAACCCCATGGACTGCAGTACCCCAGGCTTCCCTGTCCTTTCCTATCTCCTGGAGTTTTCTCAAAAACATGTCCATTGAGTCAGTGATGCCTTCCAACAACCTCATCTTCTATCATCTGCTTATCCTCCTGCCCTCAATCTTTCCCAGCATGAGGGTCTTTTCCAATGAGTTGGCTCTTCACATCAGGTGGCCAAAACACTGGAGCTTCAGCTTTAGCATCAGTCCTTCCAATGAATATTCAGGATTTATTTCCTTTGGGATTGACTGGTTTGATCTCCTTGCTGTCCAAGGGACTCTCAAGAGTCTTCTCCAGTGCTACAATTTGAAAGCATCAATTCTTTGAGCCTTCTTTGTGATCCAATTCTCACATCCATACATGACTATTGGAAAAACCATAGCTTTGACTATTCAGACCTTTATGAGCAAAGTGATGTCTCTGCTTTTAAATATGTCTCTGATGTCTACGTTTGTTATAGCTTTTCTCCCGATGAGGAAGTGTCTTTTAATTTCATGGCTGCAGTCATGAAAGGATTTTGGATGCCCAAGAAAATTTCTTGGGAGAGGGAGACAAAGATTTGATGAGTCCCTAGAATCAGTTTCCAGTACCTTCAGCCAAATTATTCATTTCAGTTCGTCTCCTTTTTGGTTAAGCTAGTGTAAGATTTACTTTTGTAATTTTTCACTTGTGAATGTGTCACTACAACCTACAAAGCAACAATAAGGAAACACTTATCAATCTCTGTAACTTTACATTTTGTTTATCTTTAAAATTTGCATTTGCATTAAAAACTTTTAAAAATTAGAGTTTGTGTGGTGTGATCATGAGATTTTTCCCATATTTCTCTATTTTTCTTTTGCTTTAAATTGAGTATTTTTGTTTATATATTGAAAATTAATTAAAAATTAAAATCATGCCCAGAAGGCTATGTCCCATAATTTTTGTGTATGCATAAAATTATTTTTTCAATTACAGTTATTTTAAAAAATCACTATTGTAACTCTTTAAAATACACTGTCAAGAATGGAACTGATATTCTTCATAGTTTACTTTATCATGGTTTTTGATTCTTAGATAGTTTAGAGCAATGTAGTTTAATTTTTCATCCATTCATCATTTCCTGAGTGCCAAGTTGAATAACAATAATATATATACCTACCTCACTAAATATTCTGAATATTCATTGAAAAGACTGATGCTGAAGCTGAAGCTCCAAAACTTTGGCCACCTGATGTAAAGAACTGACTCACTGGAAAAGATCCTGATGCTGGGAAAGATTGAAGGCAGGAGAAGGGAATGACAGAGGATGCGATGGTTGGAAGGCATCACCGACTCAGTGGACATGAGTTTGAACAGCTCCAGGAGTTGGTGATGGACAGGGTAGCCTGGTGTGCTACAATCCATAGGGTTGCAAAGAGTCAGACCTGACTGAGTGGCTGAACAACTGAACTGAACCTCACTAAATTATTTTACCTCCTCAGTTTTTTAAATCTATGATTAATACAAGGACAACTGTATGAAGAATAGCTTGTCTTTTTAGTAAAAGTAATCAGTTAAATTATTTCTAAAAGTTGTCATCAAATGTTGTGTGAGTAGCTCATTGTGACAAATATCTTTGAAAATTTAGGTATTTTGCTGAAGCTTGTTTTGACATAAGCATCTTAGCTGTTAAATATGCTTCTAAACATTATAAATTCCTTGATACTTTAAATCTTCTCAGTACTCCTAATATATTACCAGGAAAGGAAGGAGTGCTTTTGTATTTGCTGTCATGATCTTATTTAATTTTAAATATATTTAAAGTGGTGCTAAAATATGAACCCATGAGCCTCTTTTTTTGTTACTGTGGATATTATTTAAATTATAAATTCTTTAGTAATCAGTTCATTTTACTTAGTGCTTCACCTATTTTCCAAAATTTCAAAAGTAAAAGATTTTAACAATTATATTGCAATTATTAATAAATAAATCATTCTCAGTAGAGTCATAGAATAGGGGTAAACTAACGTTACCAATTTTATTATCAAGAGATAACTGCTTTAAAGGTGTTTACAAATGGTCTTCCTGTTTATATTGTATATATTCATATATACTTGTGATATAAACACAAAATCAATACGTTTATATGCTTTTTATCATTTGTATGGTCTTTTAATCCATTTTCATTTTCATACTATTCTATAGTCATAAATAAGATATTTTAAAAGAATCTTTTTGCATAATGTCTTAACTTTATGTTAAGCAATACTCAGCACAAACCACTTTATTCAAATAAGGCAAAATTTCTACTTATTTCACTATTTCACTTTTCATACATAACAAACAATATTAAAAGATCAATTTGCTATGGGGACTTTCAATGTACTGCAAGTTTACACTGTTTATTATTTCTGTCAAACTAGATTAATGTCTTTTCTATGAATTTAGTACCTTTATTAGCCTATAATTATTCCAGAAAAACAGAGAATTTAGCCAAATCCACACGAGGAATTTTATAGATGTGGATTTTTTTCTAAAGGCATCATTTCTAAATGGACCCCTATTTTAGCCTTTCTCGGCTTCAGGGAAGAAATTCACTTTAACCTTGGAGTCATCCTGAAAACAAATTTCTCTCAATAACCTGGTGCAAAGATATTAAAAATACTATTCTGTCGTTCTTCAACCCTTGCCCTTTCTCCTTAAATAACTTTATTACACGAGCTATTACTTGGCACCTATATTTCTCAGAACGGACTTTACAAAGTCTGTCCTCCTAATTAGCGTATGACCAGCCTCCTGTCCTGCCCAGTGTGCAGCTGACAAGAAGCAGAACAATTTGACAGCAATGTGTGTGGTGACCAGTGGTTCCGTGGAAAATTGGAGGAGCTGAGAGTGTACTGTCTAGGATGTGATTTTTACATCAGCCTGTTTTTCTTAATAAAGGGAAACTCAAACTACAAATTGGAGGCAGCAAATGGATCAAAAATGTGACTTTTATAGTAAGTGCTATTGTCATTATCTCTGTTTGACTTCCTAAGAGGGACCACACAAGTTTCATAGAAAGACTATTGTGAGAATCAATAGCCAATTGTGTGCAGCTTTGTACAGAAATCAGGAGAATTTTGTATTAGGCCACTCAATTCTTTTCCAAGTTAAAAAAGTATGTTAAATTTGTGTCATGAAAACTAAATCTCATTCAACTTGATACTGCCTTTCTCACATCTTCTTAATGCCCTGCATGACTCTACATTTATAGAAAATAAGAAGATTATTTTTAATATTTAATGTAAATGAAGATTTTTACAGGGAAGTATGAAAAATGTTTAAAAATTTTAAATATGTGCATAGAATACTTTGCAGTTATAAAGTAGTCACCATCATTATCTTACTGGATATTTCACCAGTACATTTAGAGATTCTGCAATATTTTAGTCTTTTTCCCCTGCCTTGCCCCAAAATATAGTCAGAGTTGTGTCTTTGTTCCTGTGAGTCTCTTTGTGTTTTCCAAGAAAATAATGATGTTTAGGAATTTAGGACACTGTTGGAATAGTTTCTATGTCCAAGGAAATATGGCCTCATTGATACCGGTTATTACTTAGGAATGCATCTTAAAATTATTTTGTAGAGACTTTCAATAAAATATTTTATTTCTCATGGATACTTATAGTTAACATTTGTTTGTCACCTTAATGAGTATATTCATATTTAAGTATAGAATAAAGTTTTGGGTCCACACTTTGCTTTAGATCTGTACTAGTGTTTAATCTATATTAGTGTTTAACGCTTACTCCTTGGAAGGAAAGTTATGACCAACCTAGACAGCATTTTAAAAAGCAGAGACATTGCTTTATCAACAAAGATCCGTCTAGTCAAGGCTATGGTTTTTCCAGTAGTCATGTATGGATGTGAGAGTTGTACTATAAAGAAAGCTGAGTGCTGAAGATGCTTTTGAACTGTACTGTTGGAGAAGACTTTTGAGAGTCCCTTGGACTGCAAGGAGATCCAACCAGTCCATGCTAATGGAGATCAGTCCTGAGTGTTCATTGGAAGGACTGATGTTGAAGCTGAAACTCCAATACTTTGGCCACTTGATGCGAAGAACTGACTCATTTGAAAAGACCCTGATGATGGGAAAGATTGAAGGTGGGAGGAAAAGGGGAGGACAGAGGATGAGATGATTGGATGGCATCATGACTCAATGGACATGAGTTTGAGTAAACTCTGGGAATTGGTGATGGACAGGGAGGCCTGGCATGCTACAGTCCATGGGGGTCACAAAGAGTTGGACATGACTGAGCAACTGAACTGAACTGAGTGTTTAATCATGAGTTGTGTGATATACTATTTACATTTGTTCAATAAAAAGCTAAATTAATTCTGAATCTCTTGCTGGATTGTCCTTATGGAAGGTAAGTAACTGTATGTATACAGTGGTTTTAAGGATATTGAGAAGGTTCTACAATCAAAAACTGAACTTTATCCCCTATTCTTGGAAAGGATTGATTTAGGTTAAAAGCTCCCTAGTGGAAGGAGTGCTGTAAGTCATTACAAAATTTTTATTTATTTATTTATTCTGAGAGCAGGGTAAAATGGAGATTTTTAAATACTGACACCCCACCCCATTCCAAGTAGCTGTGAGAAGTGAATGATGCACTGAAAAAGAGTGTAATAAGAGTGCAATATAATCGAGTTTGAAGAAATAAGACTAAATCAGAATCTGCTTGCAGTTATGAATAGAAGGAATACGTTTTTAAGGAATATGAACAAAGGAGAGGGAAAAGGAGCTGAAAATCTAGGATGTCAAAATCCACAATAAAGTGTGCTTCAAATTTAACTACTTGTCTTTCAACATAAGCAGGTTTAAATAATAACCTTGCTGATTTTCCTGAAACAAAATTAAGAGACAGATGACAGCATCAGCTCAATAAAAATGTGTCCTTGCAACATTTCTCTTCTCAAGATCAAGTTTTCTTTTTGTTAACCCCAATCAAATATAATCAAAGGATATTCTGGTCTTACTGAATATTTTCATTTTCCAAATAGCATTCATGTCCAATATTTTCTCTAAATTACTTAGTGAATTTAAAATGCAGATATGTTTGTCATATTTAAAGTGAATTTTAATGTAATAAGAATGTATTTTCACCATGTCAAATCAACCCAGTCTGTAACAGCAGACTATGACAACTCAAAGGAAGGTTCTCTTTTATCTTGTTTATATGTGAAACAGAGTGATAAAACTCTCAGATTAAAAAAAAAAAGTTTGCAAACAATTTCAAGAGAGAAGGAAAAATAGGCTTTTAACTTAATTGTAGTACTGTATCTCACTAATGGCAGAGTCCATACCAAAAAGAGCTCAAATTCAATTCAAACAATTAAGCATTCATACAACCTTATTTACCATTCACTTTTCAAACAAATGACTGTTTAAACAGATTTAGAAAAATAGGAAAGTAGACTTCAAATCTTCCCTCATAAAATGCCCTAAAGTCATTCATGTGTAATGTGTAATCAAACTCATTGCTGCTTGTTCCATCACTATAATTTTTCAGAAATGTTTAAACTCTGCCTTTAAATGGTTTAACATGGCGTGATCTTTCCCTGACCACCCCATGTGCAGTGCCTCACCTTATCATTATTCCTCTTACATGTATCATAAGCTTCTTTACATTGTTTATTGCATTTAAAAGGATGTCTGAGGGTCTTCTGAGGTCTGGGTATTGGTGTGTCCTCTCTCCATTCCACAGGGCATGTTTTCCTCCCCAGTGGATGATATTCAAAATGTTTATCAAGAAAAATAGTTGAGAAAATATCAATACAATTGAGAGTTTAACAGTTTATATGCAGAGCAAGTCATCACAAATGGGTCTGCTTAAAAACTAGATTTAACCTTGATAAAAAAATGTCTGGAACTAAACACAGTACACTGTTATCAACTGGTTTACTGTGAGCTGTGGGTGATTTATTTCTTCCTGAGACTATCACTTTCATGATGATAGAAAATAATATTTAACCCTACATGTTTTATTTATATATTATTTTAATAAGTACATTCTGCAATAAGCTGGAAAAGTGCATACTCCAAGTAACTTTATAGAGTACTGTTGATAGCATCGGCTAGACTGTAAAAGAAGAAATTAACCATAGATACGTGGCTATAAAATGAGCTAGTTGGATGTACAAATAAATCCATCAGTAAACAATCTGTCTGCAGAAAGATCTTCAAATCAAGGAAATAACTTCCCTCTGAACTGAAAAAAGGATGATGCTTCTTTCAAAAAGTGGTCTTGAAAATTTATGATAAACAAAAGATGTAGAGTATGTTCTTGCAGTTGTGGTTGTGAAAAATAAATGTATGGGGACATATAGCACACAAAGAGTGATGAGGCAGTGTAGTGAAATTAAACACCTTCTGAGAATTATAAAGTTTCTTTCATTAGAAGAATTAAAAAAGAAATAACACCAGTTTTGTTTCGATATTTGGTTAAAGTGCTGCTGAATGGTTAAAGTCATGTACAGACTTGAAAGTCTCAGAAAAAAGCAATGGCGAATTAGAATAATGTGCACTATATAACATTAATTTCATAAGAAATCTTTCAAAGAGATTTCTGGAAAGATGTTTCCCTGTCCATTAATTGAAGAGAGTTAATATGTTTTACCATCTTGTAAAGAACAATGGGCCAGCATATCAAAATCTGAGAATTATAGCAGAAAAGCACAAATTCAAACATATACACATAAACCACTTTAATATTATTCAATTCCAAATGAAACCCTTTGCAACCTAACACTCATGAAAGTGTCAGAACTGGTATTCCATTAGCAAATTTCACAAGAGTTCTCTTCTGAAGCAGGTGAAAAATATCCTGATTGACTCGAATAGTGTTTGATGACAACTCAAGATTACTGAGTGCATATTTATTGTAATAAAAATTTTATGATTTTAGAACATATTTCTCTGAGCTTTGTATTATCCTTCAAATTAAAATGTTTTGGCAACATAAACTCAAATTTATGGGTAATAGACTTAACAGAAAGCTTTATAGATGCAATTAAGGATTTCAAAGTGAAAGTGAAAGTCACTCAGTCATGTCTGACTCTTTGCGACCCCATGGACTATACAGTTCAGGGAATTCTCCAGGCCAGAATACTGGAATGGGTAGCTGTTCCCGCCTCCAGGGGATCTTCCCAACCCAGGGATCAAACCCTGGTCTCCCGCATTGCAGGTGGATTCTTTATCAGCTGAGCCACAAGGGAAACGCAAGGACTTCAAAAGCTTTCTATTTTATATAGGAATCTATACTTTTGAATATAATAGATATTCAGATTTAAGAATGAAAATTACAAGCAGCACATGTCTCAGGATAGGAATAATCATGATAATAAGAACCTTTTTTCTGGAAGGATTACTATATCCGATGTAGTGAGAACTTCCTCTTCACTAACAGCTGAGGTTCCAGGAATTTTTTTAATGTTAGTAGCAGAATTACTATAGATTTGAGTCTATGGATGTCAGACTCCAAAGGTAAATAAATTTTAAGCTTATTACCCTGGAAAAAACACAGTAATCTCTAGGAGAGAAACCGTTTAAATATCAACACAAAAATTGTCATGAAATGGTGCAGTAGGATTTACATAAGCAGAGGAGAGAAAAGAGGTAATTTCAAAGGCAATAATATCTGGTAATATTCAGAATGTGATTGCTAAACATTAGCAGTAAAGGATTAGCTAATAAAGGATATAAAAAATATTCAATGGACTGATATAGGATGTAATTTCACCCCTTTCATTTATAAAAGAAATATAGTTTAAATTTGGATAATGCAGGCACCAGTGCATATTTTCTGGTATTTTTCAGAGGTTCACATTTGTGCTCTTTCTTTACTATGCAATAACTCTGACTCAAACTAGGGACAATGGAACTGGAAGGAAATCAGCTTTTTAGTGGACCTTTCTTGCCACAGCATCTCAGCTGTTTTGAAATTTTGTTTCTGTACCACTAAAGGCAAGGAATTGGCAGACTGGGAAGGTGATCAAATTGCAATCAGCCATGGAAGGAGTGATCTATAAACAGGATGAGGCAGAGAAAAAGACACTGGGGGCTGGAATGCAGAGCACTTATATCATAGGCCTCTGAAGCTGAAAATAGAATTCTATGTAAAACTTGGTAAAAGAATAGTCTTCAGAGAGTCAGAGACCCATCAATGAAAGCAGCCTGTTGATAGGTGAACAAAAGAAGCCTTTGTGTGAACACTGGCTAATTAAGTCTTGCAATTACCGAAAGAGCTTTCTTTTTTGTGCTGAAGAGAGACATATAAGAGTGATAAACAAGTTCAGATTGAAAATACTTATTCATATTATCTGGGGGAAGGGCCATTTGCCTATTAAACAAAGCAAGGTTGCCCATTTCTCGCTTTGAGTAGACCTGGGGAGAGTGGGAAGAGACGGGCTTCTAAAGTAGGTGAAATTGTTGGCCATGAAAAGTGCCTTTGACTCAGTTTCAATGGATTTAACCTTTATTAAATATAGACCCCCTATCAAAATAGCTATAAGCTGAGAGAATTGCTTCCAATACACACTCCTTTTCTTAGCAGTCATAGAAAAAACAAAGCTTGATAAGCTCTTGGGGCTGAAGTATTCTTCTCCCATATGGGAGTTATTATTTCCAGTTCATTGTGTCTCAAAGTAGGGGTCAGGTCTCCCAGAGGCCACTGGGGTCTGAGAGGGTTAACACAGAACAGAACTACAAAACTCTGATCAGTGTTGATGATGGTGGTGAACTCTGAGCTATATAAACCAGATGAAAAGGCCTCTACTTACCACTTCAAGTGTTCAAACATGTTCCATCTCCAAGAGGGGGCTCCAAACCGCAATTTTATGGCAGTGACAAAGAGGAAAAGTTTATAGAAATGAGGGGTGTGCTTGTTTTTCTGTGAGGGAGGCATGTAGTCAGCATGAGAATCTGAAGCCAGGAGAGCAGAAAGGAAGGACTGAGAGTAGGGTCAAATTTGTGAAGGAAGTTGGCAAATCTCTGGGGAGGCATAAACTGAAATCCCAGGTGCTCCAGAAAATGTGGACTCCAATTTCTTTCTTTTTTCTCTTAAGTTCTTGTCCAACTCTTTCCTAATGATTCCTCCTGTTCTTAATCCTCTTTTTTTGGCTCTTGAAATCTACTCAGGAACATTATATTTCACAAGAGTAGTTTCATGTGAGAATGACTCAGGAATTCATGGAATAAGGAATAGGGATTTTGTTTTTAATTGCTTAAGTACTATCTGATTTCTTAGCCTTTGTTTGGCTCTTATAATCAGTGATACACAAGTAAACAGAGAGTTGGGACGTGAGATTTAGATGATCATCAAAACCAGCCCTTTCATCATTCACCACCTTTACTCATAGACCAGCAAAGAGACCCCCTTCTTTTCCCAGCCTTGTTGACACCTACAGTGATTACTCCCAGGAAGGTAACTCTCCCAGGTAATATTTCACTTCCCATTGATTGCACGAGTACCAGCTTACACTCTTCCAGCACTGATGAGCAGTGACACCCTCCTGTCAGACAGGTAATTGGTTGGCAGAAAATGCCACAGACACTTTAGCTTCCATGTTTCAAAATCCCTTATGCAAATGAGGCACAAGAATTAGTGCCAACCATCCACTATTACTAGTTGTCAATCAGCCGTGCTTCCTGCTCAGAGACTTCCTGCCTTATTCCATGCGAACGCATGGGCGTAAGTGCAACACCCTGGAAGCCATATGGAGTGTAAAAGGGTATTGTTCTAAACATTCTCTTCATAATAGAATACACTGGTGGGCTCAAGGAAGACAACATGCTGTAAGTATTAAAAGGCAGTATTTTCCAAATACTCCAGGAAACGCCTGTGTCAGTGTCCGATGCCTGGTACCAGTTCAGATTCTGAAGCCACTAAACAAGAAGACCTGTGTATGGGGCCCCTGAAAAGAAGGTTCACATGAATACCTTGCAAAACTCCCTCACACTAAAGTTTGAGAATAGCTAGTTTCAAGTCAATGCACATGCATTCAAAACCCTGCAGCCAGGCAGCACTATTTCTCCATCATTAAATTCAAGAAACTTGGTTACATTTTCTTTGTGCCAGATACCACTATATTTATAAACATATATACAAGGTATGTTATCTGCTCTCAAGGGTTTTAAAATTGATTAACCTAAGAAGCATCCAGCTAAGGACTATAGAATGAAATCTGTAACAAATTTTTAAGAGGGGGATACACAGGAAGCACTGAGAAAATGCCATCCATCTGAAGATATCTGTTGCTTTATCCTGCCCTTTAATTTGATGTTCTCTTAAGGTTATGTATGCTTAATATTAAGCAGTTGTTTATCAAAAAAATATCAAGCAGTTGTAACCCAAACTGTAGTACAGATTTTAAAGGATCTAGCCGTAAGCCCAGGATCAATGAATCTGGCAATCTGGGGAAAGTATGCACTTAGAAAATTTTGTTGTTTTCAGATATGTGCAAATATATGTGAAATATCTGGAACTTAGCTTATCTAGAAATCTGTAGCTTTTCAGAAACTGTTTATGTTTCTTTAGCAAGATGTAGTATGTGATTTATCATGATCTTTTAATTCTGCGTGAAGTCAATGACTGTGCTAAAGACTGTTGAGATGTCCCCCTCCATGAAGAAGAGAAAATAAGTTATTAATAGAAAATAAAATGTATCCCCAAATATGCAAAGAGTGAATGAATTAAACATACATGCAGCTCAGCGGTGCTTATGTATTTTGAATGAGTTTATTTCACAAGGGGGAATGGGTGGACACCTTTACTTATTTGTGTTTCTTTTTTGAGGAAATAAAATTTTATTTTTTCCTGGAGAAATAGTCACACCATTCTCAGCATTAAGATTATCTATACTGATACCAAATAGCCAAAGAAGTTTATTTATTTTGACCAAAATTATTAATGTCTTCTTGAACTGTAAATGTTCAAGGCTTTCCCACTGTGCTGGTTATTTCTCGTGGGCAAGCCCTGACAACTAAAGAGCCATTTGCTCATTGTGGAGACAAAGTGCTGAATCTGAAGTGCTGACTCAGCTGGGCAGGAGGTGGTAAGATTAATGGACACCAACCTAGAGGGAAAAGCGGTCTGTGACTGTTAAGGGCCTTGGTGGGAGAAACATTTCCCCAGTGAAAGAGAGAACACACACTTCGTCCTTCCATTCACCCCATGGCCAGACATCCTGTGGAACATGTCTGAGTCCCATGCAGTGGTCCTATTGCAAATTTATATCTCTATTCAGTAGTGATTGAATCAAGACCAACTCATCACACATTCTATCGTAAATTTAACTGCTGTGATACATCCTTTTCAAAGAGGGTCAATTGTATTTTCATCAATAACATATGCATTCTACTTGAAATAACAAGCATAATTGTAACAGAGTCTATCAAGCTACATAAGAAAACAAGATATGCCCAAGGGTATTTTTAAAGCACAACTTATATACTAAAGGAGATAGTAAAATAGTGAATAGCTACCGCAATGGAATGATTTAACAACAGATTAAAAGGAATAAATGGCATATCACCTAGTTACTTTTGGCTCTTTGCTGCTGCGAAGTCACTTCAGTCGTGTCCGACTCCGTGTGACCACATAGACGGCAGCCCACCAGGCTTCCCCGTCCCTGTGATTCTCCAGGCAAGAACACAGGAGTGGGTTGCCATTTCCATCTCCAATGCATGAAAGTGAAAAGTGAAAGTGAAGTTGATCAGTCCTGTCAGACTCTTAGCGACCCCATGGACTGCAGCCCACCAGGCTCCTCCGTCCATGGGATTCTCCAGGCAAGAGCACTGGAGTGGGTGCCACTGCCTGCTCCAACATTTAGTTAACGTTTGTTTAGTGTGAGAGAAGGGCAGGCAAGTGTCTTCCTATGTCAGACAAAATATGCTCCATGTTTAACACAAGTATTTAATTGTACTGCAGCCAGAAGAAATCTGACATTTTTCACTTTCGTATTTACTGTTAGTCCAGGATGTTTGATACTCTAATGTATCCCATGAATAGATTTCCATAGAGTGACAGTTATAAAGCAACAGTAAAGTGGTTCAAATCATGTTTAGCTAACAGACAATTTGTCAATATGGGTGGTTCAGTTTCAAGGCTTGACTTAATTCATTTGGTAGGTTAAAAACGTCAGTTTTGGAGATACAAAATATGATTTATTTATTTTGTAAATATTTACTGGTATCTGCTTTGCATCAGGTGCTATTTCCAGCTACTGGGGATCTAGTATTAATGACTAGATCATGATTAATGTTCTAGTGTAGAACAGTGCTAATGCCGAGAGGGGGAAAATGGAGGGTTGTACAATTCAAGGTGAAGTTAGATGTAATATAGAAAGTTATCATTCTCTATTCTTCCAGAAAACAAACAAGTCAAGATTACAATTTTTGTTTCTTCTACCTGACTGCACTTTTGTTTTTTGCCCTTTTCCTTTGTAAATTCAGTGTTCCACAGATAATGTAATGGAGACCAAAGAGGAATAAACCGGAAGATCTAGAAATTTGGTTTCATCTCTCATACTAATTAACCTTGTGACCTTAAAGAAATTAATTAATTTTTCTTAGACTCAGTATTCTGGAATAATTTATAGAGTTTTATTTAAGATATAAAATAAAACTTCATTTCTGGTGGGGTATACTAAACTATATAAAGACGAAGCAGTTGTAGCCTGTTTTGTGGGTGCCCACATGAACCTTCTCGATGTCACCTCCAGGAGACATGTTTCAGTTATAACAATTTACAGACAGCAGTCATCACTATGTGTATATTAGGTAATTTCACAATGCTTTTCTTATTTCTTATTTTCTCAGATCTGTTTTTCTGAGCAGGGGATAAATATTAGTAATACAGGGAAAAACAAATATATTTTTCAGCTGAAAAAATTATACTCAAAATATATATGTATAGTAACTTAAAATACCTAAGGGCCTCATGTTTTACAATCCTGTTATAAAGTCTCCTTTTTATGTTGTCTCAAAGGAACAAGTCAAGAATGCAAGGGTAGGTATCCTGTGGTGAAATTTAGTAGAACTGTGGCTAATGGTGATATGAACAATTTGTCTTTTGAAGAACAGTGACAAGACTGAGATTTTCTCTATTTTCATAAAATATTTTTGTCACCCTCTTTTAAACACAGGTACACACACACACACACACACTGCCTACTCCGTCTTCCTGAATTGATTTTCAGAAACAGCTCGGTAGGATATCCTGATGGTATCCTTTTTAATCCTTTCTTGTGGGAATGCTTTTCTCAGCCAAAAAAAGAGAGGAAATGTTTAAAAGTTTCTGTTGTTTAGTAAATAACCAAATTAAGTTATAAATACTGTCACTGCTTTCTATTCTATCTTTAAACTAATACAAATATGTTCTTCCTTTAGAAATACTGATCCTTGTTAGTTGTTTCGAATATATCTCCTAGTTAACACTTTAAACTTTAATCTCTAAACCATTATCTTTTTTCCTGGCTCAGCAGGAAATTCTGCCTGTCATTAAATCAGTAACTCCTTATGTTTATGACTACCAAAAACTGCAAAAGCCAGACTCTGCATGCAGTAAAACTTGTCTAATTAGCATCAGTCTACACATTACCATATGTTAACAATAGCCTTTCATAGTTCCTATTGCTTTGGCATCTGTTATAGATGACACAACATAGAATCATTCTTATTATTTTATCTTCTTGCTATAAGTTCTCAAGTATTTCTTTTCTTGTCTTTACCTATTCTTTTTTCTTGTTTACATTTCCTGAATTACTTTCAACATCATGACCTGAAGGTGCCTCATTCTTGCTTCCTGAAGAGGGATCATAGGCAGTACTAAGTTCAAATATGTTAACATCTTTATATCATCAAACCCTTTACCTCCCTACTTTAAAATTCTGTCTGTTTTTTTAGATCTATTTCAGAACCCATAATTTATCACTGAAGACAACAGAAACTGAGAATTATAAGACCCAAACTACCATAGGTACAAGATGAAATAGATAAAAGAGAAAAAAGGGAGAGAACAAAAATATGATAGAAGTGAACTATTTCTATTAAAATCATCCAATAGTTATTTAAACTAAGTCAATGCAATTTAAAAGTTACAAGGATGTTTCCTGGATTCCAATTTCTGAAAATTCTACTGTGCCCTTTTGAAAACAAGATGTTAAATACTTGGACTTTGATTACCACAATAAGGTGATTAATGTGTAATGATGTTATGCTTCTTATGAACTTGAAAGCAAATTCCACTTGTTTATTCAAATACCAGGCTGTATAAGCATTTTTCAGCCTTATGTAATGTTAAGGTATTGTAGAATAGAGGTGAGTTTATGTTTTTAATCTGTGGATTAAGACAATAATTTTAAGCAAAGTTATAAATAAATCATTTGTCCTTGTCAATTGTGCAAATGATTTTGAATGAATGGGATCAATTGTTGATATTTGGCAAAACTAATACAATTATGTAAAGTTTAAAAATAAAATAAAATTAAAAAAAAATAAAAAATAATAATCACAAGAAATCTGTCATGTCCAGAATTCTCTCTTATATACTTTTTGATCATGTATTATATACTAATTTCCATCATAGTTTAAATCAATACATTTTAGATTTTAAATCATTTACCTTATTTGCCACACATATCATATATTTACAGCTCTTTAAATTTTTATGACTTATTTTCAATTTGCTGTAAGTTTATAATCCAGAATCTGGAACAGTGTTAACAAAATAGTTCCGTCTGTCACTGATTGGCTTTGTGGTTTTGGCTATCACTATTGTGTGATATATCATAACATGTTTTAATCTGGACATCTTTCCTTCTCTGTCACCATTCCAGTGACACTTCTGGCTGGAGAACACAAAAGCTAATAGTGTTTAACGAGACAAAAATACAACGATATACATTTTCCTGAATGATAATAATAATTCACCTATTATCACATTATGTCATGAAGTTTAAAATTCACATCATTCTAGAATTTATTTTAAAATAATCACCCCAAGTGAATTTTGATTAGAGCCAGTGGTATGGTTTGAGGACAAAACTAAGATCCTAGATTATACACTCATCAAAGGTCAGGCAAAAAAGAGAGAAAACCTTTTATCTTATCATTTACAACCTTCTTTATTGACACAGGTCTGACTCTGGTGGTGTTCTGCCCCAGTCTTTGAAGATTTAGGGGCTCTTTTTGAAGATGTCAACTGGAAAACATGCACAACCTAAAAGTTGAGAATTATGCTTTATTTGGCAGGTGAAACTGAGGATAGCTCTGAGACACTGCTCTGAAGAGGCAAGGGCGGAGCCAGGATATATAAGAGTTTTTGTAAGAAAGACCAGGTAGTCAAAGCTTCAAAAGAAAACTGTTAATTAAAGAAAACCAGATACCTCAAGTTAATGCAGTTTGCACTTTTCTATGTATGGGAAGTTGCTAGAGTCTGGGCTCACTGGATTCATTCCTTTGTTACACACCTTAACTTTATAAGACCAGCATTCTGCTTTTCTCTATCCTGGATCCCCTCAGGGTGCATTGTTGACTTCAGTAGCTGAGGGTTGGCAGCCAGCAGCCCATTTGTCTCTATCCCAAACCAGTCCATCCTAAAGGAAATCAGTCCTGAATATTCATTGGAAGGATGAATGATGATGCTGAAGCCGAAGCTCCAATACTTTGGCCACCTGATGCAAAGAACTGACTCACTGGAAAAGACCCTGATGCTGGGAAAGATAGAAGGCAGGAGGAGAAGGGGACGACAGAGGATGAGATGGTTGGATGGCATCACCTACTCAGTGGACATGAGCTTGAGCAAGCTCCAGGAGTTGGTCAAGGACAGGGAAGCCTGGAGTGCTGCAGTCCATGGGGTCGCAGAGAGTTGGACATGACTGAGCAAATGAACTGAACTGAACTGAGTTCCCTCAGGGTTCACCAGCTGAGGTGGCATTAGTGGCTTGATGGCTGCAACATCCTTTGTTAACTGATATAATAAGTAACACTTTTCATTCACCACAGAAGCTCCAGTTACCCTAAAGAATTCCTTTCCCCTGGATTATTCCTCTTCTCTAGGTATGCTTCCTTAGCTGGTAAATACAAATTACAACACACTTTCAAGGCAGTTGTTTTTCTTGCCTACTCTTTACAAGACTGAATGTACTCATTTTCTTAAATATGTTTTCAACCTCATGTCTTTAAATAAAAATATGCAATACTGTATTCAAGAACACTGTTCTGACCTTATTTATTTTATTAATATGTAAAAAGCATATTTCAAAAATTTATACATTTTTACTTATAGAAAAGATCTATGATTTATTCATTAGTATCTAACTATGCTATCTTGAGGGACTTCCCTGGTAGCTCAGCTAGTAAAGAATCCACCTACAATGCAGGAGACCCCGGTTCTATACTGGGTTGGCAAGATCCACCGGAGAAAGAATAGACTACCCACTTCAGTATTCTTGGGCTTCCCTGGTGGCTCAGCTGGTAAAGAATACACCTGCAAGGCAGGAGACCTGGGTTTAATCCCTGGGTTGGGGAGATCCCTTGAAGAAGGGAAAGGCTACTCACTCCAGTATTTTGGCCTGGAGAATTCCATGGACTGTATAGTCCACGGGGCCACAAAGAGTCACAAACGACTGAGCTACTTTCACTTGTACTATCTTGAAGATCTTCTGGAGGAGGCATGGCAACCCACTCCAGAATTCTTGCCTGGAGAACCCATGGACAGAGGAGCCTGTCTGGCTACAGTTTGTGGGGTTACAAAGAGTCAGATATGACTGAAGTGACTTAGCACATATGCATGTTATATACATAATTGAAACTATTTTTGTGCTGTTCACTACAGGACAAATGAGTATATCTCTTTTTTGATCTTTTTTTTTTTTCTCTTTTGTTAAGCATTCTGAGTTTTCAAGTGGATCTTAAGCACCTTGGAGACAGGGACCTAATTGTATACTTTATTGTTACATCAATTTCTTAAAACATTCTTTGCTGTTAAAGATGAAAAGAAAAATAATAATAATATAAAAAGAAATTGAAAGAGAAAATAGGAGGTTCCTACCAGTCCATAAGCTTCCTTGGTGGCTCAGATGGTAAAGAATCTTCCTACAATGCAGGAGACCTGGGTTTGATCCCTGGGTTGGGAAGATCCCCTGGAGAAGGGAAAGGCAACCCACTCCAGTGTACTTGCCTGGAGTATCCTATAGACAGAGGAGCCTGGCAGGCTAGAGTCCATGGTATCACAGAGATTTGTACACGACTGAGCAACTTAGTACACACCAGTCTATAAGGGCTTCCCTGGTGGCTCAGTGTTAAAGAATCCACCTGCCAATGCAGGAGATGTGGGTTCGATCCCTGGGTCAGGAAGATCCCCTGGAAGAGGGCATGGCAAGCCACTTCAGTATTCTTGCTTGCAGAATCCCATGGACAGAAGAGCATGGCAGCTACAGTCCATAGGCTCTCCAAAGAGTCAGACATGACTAAGTGACTTTGCATGCCTAGCATACATCAATCCATAAAATTAATCTTTCAACAAATTCCTCTGTAACTGCCCTAAACTAGGACAAACTAAACTCAGAATGCTGGTAATATATCTCTTTTAAAACAAAATTTGAAAGTTTGTCAACTTTGTTACTAATTGTTTTTCACGTCTCATTTTTAAAATCTTCATATAGACTTTATCTTGAGAGAATCAGATTGAGGAACTGTTTTAAACTTTGTTTTAAATTCTAAATTTTAGATCAGTGTTTTCAGGTGGCTATTGGGTATGTCCCTTTTTGTCAGTTTGACTAAAGTGAAGTACAAGATATAGACAATTGATGCACAATATCCTCAGAAATATAATAAAAGGAAAATAAAATATAAGCTAATGGGAAACTTTCTAGCACAAAATACAGAAATGTAATCCACATTGAAAGTGAGTCCAATTTTTGGTTAAGTGAACCTTGTATTTATATTGATTTTCATCATAATTTCAAATAAAAAATCTTAGGGAGTTTGGGGTCAACATGTACACACTGCTATATTTAAAATGGATAACCAAAAGGTCCAATTGTATAGTACAGGGAACTCTGCTTAACAACTTGAGAAAAGAATTTGAAAAAGAATAGATAGATGTATCAGAAAAACTGACTCACTTTGTCCCTCACCTGGAACTAGCATAACATTGTTAATAAACTGTTCAGTTCAGTTCAGTTCATTCATTCAGTCTTGTCCGACTCTTTGCAACCCCATGAATCGCAGCATGCCAGGCCTCCCTGTCCACCACCAACTCCCGGAGAACTCCAATATAAAATAAAAAAGTTAAAAAAAATTTTTCACATCATGTTTTAATCCAGTTATTATTAATGTCAACCAAAAAATTTCAATTTAGTTTTAAATCATTAAAAACAATGTTTAATCAGATCAGATCAGTCGCTCAGTCATGTCCAACTCTTTGTGACCCCATGAATCGCAGCACGCCAGGCCTCCCTGTCCATCACCAACTCCCGGAGTTCACTCAGACTCACGTCCATCGAGTCAGTGATGCCATCCAGCCATCTCATCCTCTGTCGTCCCCTTCTCCTCCTGCCCCCAATCCCTCCCAGCATCAGAGTCTTTTCCAATGAGTCAACTCTTAGCATGAGGTGGCCAAAGTACTGGAGTTGCAGCTGTAGCATCATTCCTTCCAAGAAACACCCAGGGCTGATCTCCTTCAGAATGGACTGGTTGGATCTCCTTGCAGTCCAAGGGACTCTCAAGAGTCTTCTCCAACACCACAGTTCAAAAGCATCAATTCTTCAGTGCTCAGCTTTCTTCACAGTCCAACTCTCACATCCATACATGACCACAGGAAAAACCATATCCTTGACTAGACGAACCTTTGTTGGCAAAGTAATGTCTCTGCTTTTGAATATGCTATCTAGGTTGGTCATAACTTTCCTTCCAAGGAGTAAGTGTCTTTTAATTTCATGGCTGCAGTCACCATCTGTACTGATTTTGGAGCCCAGAAAAATAAAGTTTAATACAAATAAATACAATGTTTAATAATGAGTTGCAATTAATATTAAAAAAACATATGTTTGTAATAAAGCTTTACCTATACCCTATTACAACTATTAATTGGCACTCTGTGTAAAGGCTCTTTGGACTAGAACAAACAAATGGCAATCTATTTTTTACAAAGACTTTTTGAAACTCAGGCTAATTAAGAACAAAATTGCTATATATATCTTTTTAAAAATTTGTATGTTACAGTTATTCTCTCTTCAGATTGTCATTATGTGTTTAACTTTGTGTTTAAAGCACATCATGATATTCTGAATCTATGCATTAGATCAAAGCTAAGCTCTTTCAAAATAAATCAGCTAATTTCAACATCAGATGTGTTTCTAGCATGAAGGTTAAACTTCCAGTTTTAAGCTATCAAGGAACACTTAAATACTTTGACTCTAATTATCATACTATCATAGAATTGTAGATATGAAGTGGACCTTAGAGATATCTATTCCAACTCCCTCATTTTACATGGGAGCAGTATTCAAAGAGATTGAAATGGAGCTTTCCCAGTGTCTCACAATATTTTTTTATAAGATAAAAGGCTAAATCAGGGGTTCTGGCTCCTAGTTTGATTCTCTTTTCATCATAATCTTTTTGGGGGTGGACAGCAAGAATCACTTTGATATCCCACTACAGTCAAATGGAAGGAAGCCTTTTTGGGAGTTCTTTGCTCTGAAGTTGAACTGGGGACAGACAGTAATTCAAATATCTAAAAAAAAAAGAAAAAAGATTGTAATCCAGTAAATATAAAGAATTCTTACAACTCATCAATAAAAAGGTATTAACTCAATTTAAAAGTGAGCAAATATTTGAAAAAACATTTCTTAAAAGAAGACATTCAAATGCTAACAAGAGCATGAAAAGATGCTCAACATTACTCCTCCTTGCTGCTGCTGCTGCTGCTACGTCGCTTCAGTCGTGTCCGACTCTGTGCGACCCCAGAGACGGCAGCCCACCAGACTTCTCCATCCCTGGGATTCTCCAGGCAAGAACACTGGAGTGGGTTGCCATTAGGGGATGCAAATCAAAAACACAATGTGACCATTCACTCTCACCAGAATGGCTATCATAAAAAAAGATGAACAATAAAGAGGGTTAGTGAGGATGTGCAGAAATTGGGAACCCTCATATATTATTGGTGGGGATTTTGAATGTTGTAATTTCTTTGGAGAACAGCTTGGTATTCCTCAAAAAGCCCACTGTATCCATGATCATTTCCTCCAGTGGCTCCAATGTAGGACAAGCACAAGTAGTCTTCAGCTTTCGTTTGCACCAGGAATTGGAGAAAGAGAGTATGATATGTGAGACCATACTACTGTCCAGTCTCTCTGCCCAGGAATTTATTTGTTCTACTGAAGTAAATGACAGGCCAGTGAGTAAGATAACTATATTGACTTTCACTTTGGAAATAGAAGTCAATCTCTGCAGGAAAGGGTTAACTCAGTAGATCTGAGTTGTTGAAATCTACACATTCCCAAGAAAGAATATCTTCAGGACTGGCTTTTGATTGGTCCTGGGATGTGAGTGTTGAGTCCTTGGATATTATACCTGATAAGAGTAGTTTTTTTATGCCTAGAGACACTGAACCTATAGGTGCCACTATCTTTAGATAATTTATGCTGACAATGTGATTTATGGTGAATGCATGCTTTTGTTCAAATGCCAGCGGCTGGCATCTGAGTAGCTTAGGTCAGTCCATGTAGACACTATATGTCTGGCTCCCAGGACAAAATCTAAGCATCAAGAATCTACTGAGCTTCCATGGTTGGTAACACATTGTGTGTGTTGTCACAGATCATTGCTGGGGGAATTAACTGTGTCCATGCGACTCCACTGGGACACTTGAAAACATTTGCCATGATTCTCCTGCCTTGATCACATCATGCAGCTTACCCATTAGCTTATTTTAATCTGTATCCTTTCACTGCCATAAATCATAATTATGAGTGTGACAACTTTTTTAAAATCCCCAGAGGCCGCCTAGTGAATCACCAAACCTGAGGATGAGAAGCACCAAACCTGTGTAAGGGAACCCCTTGCACACAGTTACTCCAGGCAATCTCGAGTGTCTTTCTAAGGGAAGAAAGTGGTGAGCCAAATGTACACTGTGTCCCTCCTTTCTCATACATGAAGGTCTAACTGTGATCTTCAGAGGACTAGCTGTTTTCATGAACAGTGGACATCACATCATGAAAAATGCCACTCTTTATGTTTCCAATTTATTATTTATATCACACAATGTTCTTAATGGTAAAAAATTTTGGTTTGCTAGAATGTTGATAGACATGGAATTTGGATGCAATATTGGAAATATATATATATATATATATATATATATTCCTATCTTTTCCTTGAAAAAGAGTTGGACACAACTCAGGGACTAAGCAACAACTAATATATTTACATGTGCTTCTGTGTGCTCAGTCATTCGGTCATTTCCAACTCTTTGTGACTGGTGGACTAGAGCCCACCTGGCTCTTCCACCCATCAGATTTTCAAGGCAAGAATATTGGAACAGGTTGTCATTTCCTCCTCTAGGGGATCTTCCTGACCCAGGGATCAAGCCTGTGTCTCCTGCGTCTCTTGTATTGTCACATGAATTCTTTATCACTGAGCCATCTGGGAAGCTTATATGTGTGTGTGTGTGTGTGTGTGTGTGTGTGTGTGTATTCATATATATATATAGGATTTTATATATATATGAGATTTTATATATATATATAAAGCATACACATACATATACACACACATATTTTTTTTGCATGTACACATATGCATGGTAGGGTTATATGGATCTACATGAATCCTGAGAAAGGCTGCCTTTGGGAAATTAGGGGTGATGAACAAAGCAGATATTAACCTTATATGTAATGTTTTTAATTTTGTATCACAAAAGTGTATTCACTGTTAGAATTTTAATTAAAATTATTTTTCAAATGAGGATTCTAAAGTGACTAGGTTTATTTAACTTTGGTAGCTGAAAGCTAAATGAGTCCTTAAAATCATTTTTAAAATCCATCAGTTTTTAGAGGAGTATATATAAATAATTACCCATTACTACCCAGATTATATGTCAAGGACATGAAAATAATTTTCATCTTTAAGCCTGTAAGTCAGATGGTATCATGAGCTTCATGAAGTTGAATAGTAAAATAAATTGCTTATGAAAACTAGAGTCCTATTCTGCAGAAGTCCTTAACATTCTTGTAAGTCTAGAATAAGACATGTGGACTGAATGATTGTTGAGCTGTGTATACTAAAAATTGATGTACTTTTCTGTGCTACATTGCTGTCATGTTCAACTCTTTGCAGCTCCATGGACTGTAGCCTGCCAGGCTCCTCTGTCTATGGAATTTTCCAGGCAAGAATACTGGAATGTGTTGCCATTTTCTATTCCAGGGAATCCTCCCTACTTAGGGACTGAACCCACGTCTCTTGCATCTCCTGCATTGGCAAGTGGATTCTTTACCACTAGCGCCACCTTGGAAGCCCAATGGACATTTCTAACCATTTTTTCCCACAATATTTCATATGAAGAAACAGAAAACCACCCCAAATCAACCAAAATAAAACCACACCTTGGACCAACATAGGGGCCTTGTCACACAGGTTCCTCAAGCGATTTTCATAAGCCTCTTCCAAGGATGGTGGGAGATGAACCAGATGTCCAGCTCCCTCACCTCTCAAACAGGAAAACACTTGCTTGTGGTCTACAGAGAACTGAAGCTAAATCATCACCCATGAGACATTATATTCATGGCCATCTTGTGCTTTGAAATGATGACCTGATAATTGTTTCACTTATCCCATTCTTCTATCACATTTTCTACAACTCAACATAAATCCCATAATATGCTAAAATATAATGAGATGTACATTTATCCATAAAAGATAAGCCCAGGTGAAGTGCAACATGGCAACATAATAATTAAATCAAATTTCCAATGAAGAAACAGGAAAAACAAACTTGATACTAATATTGTTTTGGAATTGAAGATTAAAAGCCCATCCAAGTTGGTCAGGCTTTCCCAAATGGCGTTTTTGATCAAGCCCAGAGATGCTTCCCTTTCTACTGGAGTACATCTGTAAACAGGTCTCCACTTCCAGGGAAAGGCCCGATTCCATAAACCCTCCCACACAGTTTCGTAAACATTCAGGATTCTACATGTGGTATCACTCAGTTATTAAATGGAAGCCTGTGCTTTTACTGTATCCCTGTCACTGTGCGGATTTTTCCACTTCAACATAATGTATCATCTTGTCTTAGACAAGCAACAGCGTCTTCTGATTTAAACTCCAAAATATAACAGATGACAGAATTTGTTGAAATAAGAAATCTGGGGCTTGAGAACCCTCTTTCATAACATCATGTAGGACACGTCCACAAATGGCAGCAGGCAGCCTGGTTTTGAGCAGGCATCCATGGTTCCTTTCAGAGGCAACGCTGTACTAGTAACAGCTGCAGCTTAGCAGCAAGAAGCGCACACACACCGAAACCAACTCTATCATTTTACTTAGTCAATGTTCCTATAAGAAAACTTAATTTTGTTGGTATGTGACTACAAACTCTAAAAAAATGTCTGCAGCCCTTATAAATGATCAAACCTTGTGAGCTTATGAAAGCTTATTTCTAAACCTGAATAGTTTAATCAAATAACATTCCAACCTCGAACACACAGGGCATTATTATGTATTCACTCTTCATCTTATATTGTGGCAAAACAATTCTGCTATTGAGAACTTACATCTCATGACTCTGAGGTTAATTCCCTGGATAATCAGGATGTCACTTGAGTTTTAGAGCTCAAGTCTGACACTTAAAGCTCCCCAAAGACAAAGTCTGAATAGTTGTTTCAAGTGTCTTTTGGACTTGAAGTTGTGGCACTAGAGACCCAAGAAATATTTATTTCTGGTAGGAATGAGTCCAGGTGGTATCCTATAAGACATTTGAAGAATGCTCTAGCTCATATGATTGTTTTCACACTTTCATGCCTGGAAAACCCTCTTTCCCTTACATGTGTATCAAGGAAAATTTATGTTTGATAGAGTTTAAGTATTTTTGAAAGGTTAAATCACTTTGAAATAAAGTGATAAATATTTCATTCTGTACAGTTTTATTCAAGGATGACTGGAATCACTTACATCTCCTGATATAAGATAAAAATGATATGTGGAAGCATTTTATTATCCACAAACAGCTGCCTGTCTATAGAGCTGCAAGTTCTGATTTGACTGATTTGTGTCTGGCTTGATGCTACTTGAAAATAAAGGTTCAGCTCCTGCCTGCGCATACCTATTCCCTCTTAGAACCATCAATCAGGGCTTCACTAGAAGAAGTTCAGGAAGTCATTGAATTTTTATTGTTGGTTTCAGCAACAAGGTACCAAAAAGAGTGAGTGTAGATAAAACTGAGATAGCTATTATATAGGGTAGAAGTCCTAAATATTTTTGAAAGAGTCTACATATGGTATCACTCAGTTATTAGATGCTTTATCTTTTCCTGTCATGATGATGAATTTTCCCCAGTTCTGTGTAATACACTATCTCTTATATTAGACAAATGAAGAACTCTGCTCAGTATTTCTCCAAGAGGTCACTAGCCAGCTGTACCCCGTTTGTTTCCTGAAGATACACATTAAAAATGAGCCAGAATTAACCTCACTGAAAAACAAACACTGGCCCCCAATTTATACCATGTGTTATTCTTGATGAAATGCCTTGTATGAAAACATTTTCACAACCAACTCTGATAATGTAGATATAAATTAATATTCTCACATTTTTCCTTCGTTCAAGCAGTTTTGCTTCTATCACTGACCATGCTCCTGGTTGGACACTGTGTAATCGCTACAGATCTCTTTGAAGATGTTCAACTGAAATTTTGCCAAACATTGTGACAAAACGAGACATATTTCAGTTTGACTTTGTAAGTATCACCTGTCATTTTTCTAGCCATGAAGAGCCTTAATGTGGCATCTGTATTGCAAACCTCAGGGTGACTGACTAGTTTGGTTGAAACAGCCTAGAGAAACATGCAGAACTATTTAGAAAGCTAAACTGTTAGCAGGAAGCTGTCAAGGAAGAGTTGAGGTGACCTCATTGCTTTAGTTCGTGGCAACAGTATTTTAAAAAGAGGTCAGGGTAAGGTCACAAGTAATAGATAAAGATAGCATCTTAGGGGGGAATTTGTGTATATGAAGATGCTTTTCCCTCAAATCGATTCTGATATAGGTCACTGCCTTCAGTTTTATGTGTCAGAGTTCGCATTTCCATTTTCTGTCAAAAGTCATGATTCTAAGCATAGTAGTATATGTTGGCAACCAAAGAACCAGCCCCGAGTGGATGTATTGAATATTTGTTTTGCATTATTGTTTGCAAGGTGGCCTCACACTTACCTGATTGAAGCTCTGTAGGGTTTCAAAGAACTAAACAGTGGTCAGAAATCATCAGATTCCATTCCGTGTTTCACACCCTGAGATGCAACCCAGTCCCCCAGGGAGAGCCAGGTGGCCGCTACAGCTGGTCTAATCCTTGAGTGAGAAAGCACCATGAGCTGCTGTTGGCTGCAGCAGGAATGTTGCTAATTCTCTCCCTGCTGTTATGGAAGTGAAGCTGAGGTAAATCCTGGTCCAAGCAGCACTGATTCCAACTGCTCCTTTTTTCCCTTCCTCCAGATCTCCTGGGATGTCCGAACATTAACCATTCACATGTTTAGCCACATAAAACTAAGTCATCAAAGGGACATTGGATCAATCCTGCAGAAAAATAAAGAAAGGTAAGCAAATCAAAATTTCACTGGCATAAGGGGTATCACGTCTCACATTTATAGCAGTGCATGAGAAAGTTTGAATTATCAAAGGAACTTCATCCTGGCGCTGTTGCCAGGTCAGTTCTGCCCCACGGTGATTTATATTGCAATGCCTTTGCAAGCACTTGTGTTTGGGTTGGTCGTCTCTTAATGACTTTGGGCGTAATTTCAGGATAAAGTGATTCACTCCAAAGAAAACTGAGTATCCCTCTAATCGAAGAGAGTTATTTTTCAAGTTTAACTACTAATAACTATACATGTTCATCAGATGGAAATTGAATATTTGTTCTCTGTTGTTGTTGACAAGGTGGCCTCACACTTACCTGATATGAAGCTCTGAAAGATTTCACAACAGTAGCCAAATCTGAGATGATTCATCTTCTCAGAGAAATTCACTTTGTATTATATAACAGACATAAAAAGGCACATGAAGCTTGTTCAGTCATGTCTGACTCTTTGCAACCCCATGGACTACACATCCATGGAATTCTCCAGGCCAGAAAACTGGAGTGGGTAGCTGTTCCCTTCTCCAGGGGATCTTCCCAGCCCAGGGATTGAACCCAGCTTTCCCACATTGCAGGAGGATTCTTTACCAGCTGACCCATCAGGGAAGCCCAGGAATACTCAAGTGGGTAGCCTATCCCTTCTCCAGTGGATCTTCCCAACCCAGGAATCAAACCAGACTCTCCTGCATTGCAGGATTCTTAACCAACTGAGTTACCAGGGTAAAAGGCCCACAACACTAGATAAATTTAGGCATAATGAAACAAAAATGGTGTTCTACACCAACTGGATCCTGGGAAGTATGAGTATTTAATTCTGTCCTCATTGATTAAACTACTTCTCAGAAATCTTAATTTCCTTATGCTAGGATATTTTACTTAAAGGAAGATTAGTCATAAGATTTCCTGCTGAATCAATAGTTCTGAAGAGACACAATGTATGCACACTGTAATAGATAACAAGTCTCTTGATAATCAGTGTATTTGATATATTTTGTCAAAAAATTTCTAAACTTAAAATGTTACAAAACCATTTCAACCTCTGTCAGTACAAAATGTTGTGCTGTGATTCAGTGCAGTACAGAGTAGTTTCCCAGCAGGGATTCTTCAAAACAGATACCTAGTGAAAAGTGTTCTGTGGTCAAATAAATCTGAATGACGTAGAATGAGCAGAGTTAAACAGATGTTTTAGAGCTGCACTTTCTAGAGACTTTAATAAGAATGCATGCATAGAGATTCACCAATAAGAGATACAGGGCGTATAACATTTTCCAAATTCAGTTAGTCACAATACCACTACTGCTCTTTCCAAAGCAGAGCATTTTGTGTAAACCAGTATCTTTCCCCACCCCAGGACCTCTTTGTGTTTTTATTTAAATGTATGTAATTTGTAGGTATAATTATTAGCAATGCACATTTATTGTTATCCTTGGAAATGAATCAACTATACTCAAACTGATGTTATAACTACAATTTGTCTGCAGTAGGAATAAAATGAAAGCACAAACTGACATGTAAAACCGTTTCCTACAGACAGAACAGGTACCTGACTGTGAGAATTCAATTTTCTTTTTTGCATAGAGGGTTCCTGAGGACCCTGTTTTAATTTCTAACACACTTAGATTACAACATTTTCTATAGAAAAATACTGGACAAAATATATAAACTGCATAGCTCTTATTATGAGCAGTTGTTCAGATACCAGTTCTCTTTTAATGGAACAGTGTGTGACACAGTATGTGAGAGGGAAATTGATGCTAAATAAAATATCATTGACCATTCATGAGACTATCAGAGAGCTTTGCAAAACTTGGTATTTCCAGGAATAGAAAAAAATGGGCACAAGGAATTTATAAGAATTGGGTATAACTTGAAATTTATTTTTCCACTGATTACATTTCTAAACTCCCTTTAGTTTGTTCATATCAAATAAAACATCAGCAATCACTTTTGATACTTCACAACAAAAAAATTTTTAAAATACACACATAACCCATTATGAATCAATTTGGGTAAGTATTAATTCTAGACAATAATGTCTCTTTAGGGGAAGGCAATGAAACAATCAAAAAAGTTATGTTTTGAAATCAGTGAGCATAATATAAAATGGTCACTTTTTAGATTTCTTAACTATTACAAAGTTGAAGAAACAAGAGGAAGGAAGTGAGTCTATAGGGAGCTTTGAAAAACTTTCTCAGTATTTAAAAAAATGTTTACAGTACTAAAAGGCAGTCAAAGATTTTTCCTGAAGAATTCTGAAAATAGATGCAGGTCATACAAGGCTCCTGGATGTAAAAAACTTTTATTAAAAAAACTCTAAAATCATGAGCAGCTGGTTCTATCCAATTCCTGTGAAGTGGAGTGCTCTGGTTCAAGAGTTTTCTTGTCATGCAATCAAAGGACGGAAACATTAAGATTGCAGATGTAGAGTGGTGACACTCTGTAATTTCATACAGATCATAAGATGGTTTGGTGACATAAGAATTACTAGACCGTGAGGCCTGGGGTCCATGAAATGGATTAAAGCTTTATTGCTCTTTGGAGTTCTGACAATGACAAATGCCCTCTCTGATGTTGGGATTATCTTGTCTAAACTTTTGTTTCCTTAGTTTCAGGTTTCACTTTTTCTTTAACCATTTTCTAAGATCCCAAATAACTTCCGTTTTTTTTCTTTGTTATTGGAAGACATTTAGAAACACCCCCTTGCCTTATGCTTTCGTCTCTGGCAGCACATCCACGCATAAGTCATTTTTAAATTTCCAATTTCCTGATAAGCGTTTTGAATGATAGACTTAATAATATGGTCACATGACCCAAGTTTGAACTCCTATTTAAAACAAGAAAGAAAGAAAAAACGTGAAAGGCAATGAGAGAAAATTGTACAAGAAAAATTTAGGAACAAGATATCATGAGTATTAGTTATTAAACAGTTATTCAATTTCTGGCATCAGTTAAGTATATTATTGATAGCAATGTTTAATAACATGTCAATCTCACATGATATGTATTTTTTCTACCACCACACTCATATACACACAAATATCTTAAGTTTCAGAAGTAAGATTTCTGATTTAAGTTGGAAATGAATTTAAGAGCATTTCAAAATGTGTTTTGTCAATGTAATCATTTTTCTTTATTGAAATGAAAAAAGTAACACATAGCAAAAAGAAAGAAGAGGTTTTCCTTTTTTTTCTTTAGACTCTGAACCTGATGGCACTTTTCTCTCTTCCTGTCATTCTGTCTTAGTCATTATCATGCATTGTGGAAACACTACTTCTGGTGAAGTCAAGTGGGTGAAATATTGAATATGAGAGCAGTTATACGGTACATCAGTTCAGCAAAATTTGAGGATATTAACATTCAGTGTTTCTCGAGTACCTGATAAAAACTGTGTGAAAATCTTGCAGATGGAAATTCATTAAGATTTTACGTATTGCTAAAAATTTCCAGTAAGCCAGATTGGAAATTTTCATCTACAAGCACTACTTCCATATAGAGTTTCAGACTGAAACTCACTTAGAATGCATAAAATTTATGTTATAAAAGTTTTAAAAGCATGATACAAGGTTACTTGCCTGTTAGTTTTTCTGTCCTTCAAAAAAGAAAAACAGCAATAACATAATCTACCAACAAAACAGAAGTTATATCAATTTGCATAGCAAAGCGGTGTAAACAGCAAAGTGGCATAAACTTTGCTTTTGGGAATACAGAAAAAGAGATAAGCAAAACTGACTCTTTTTACAGATAGAATGTAGATTTTTAAAATTTTAAAGTATAAATATCCTGTGATTTGGGATTCATTAGGAGGGGAAATTTTAAGAATAAGGGAAAACTTCATGGGAACTTATTTCATTTATTATTCTTTTAAAAGTCCAAGACTATGACCATAGTGTTTGGAACATGAGTGTTTAATAACTATAAAATGATTAACCAGCTGATTATAAACCACTGAAACTCTACTGTATGCTGAGCATTATTTCAGATCTTAAGGTAACCATTACACAAAAACAAAAAGAATATCCATAACCACCAGTGAGTTTACAATATCAAAGTATTTCAATTCTCTGAGAAACTAAAGCAGTGGATTTAAAGTTAGACCAACTTCTTTTTATTTTTACTTTGAAAGTGAAAGTTGCTCAGTTGTGTCCAAGTCTTTGTGACCCCATGGACTGTAGCCCTCCAGGCTCCTCTGTCCATGGAATTCACCAGGCAAGAATACTGGACTGGGTAGCTGTTCCCTTTTCCAAGGGATTTTTGCAACTTTGACGTAGAACCCAGGTCTCCCACATTGCAGGCGGATTCTTTACCAGCTGAGCCACCAGGGAAGCCCAAGAATATACTGGAGTGGGTAGCCTATTCCTTCTCCAGGGGATCTTCCCAACCCAGGAGTTGAACCAGAGTCTCCTGCATTGCAGGTGGAATCTTTACCAGCTGAGCTACCTTACTTTAATAAAATGGCTTTTTATTGACGTATAGTTGATTTACAGTGTATTAGTTTCAGGTGTACAGAAAGTGATTCAGTTATACCTATATATGTTTATATGCATATTCATATATATATTCTTTTTGGATTCCCTTCCATTATAAATTATTACAAGATATTGAATATAGTTCCCTGTGCTACACAGTAGGTCCTTGATGTTTATACATTTTGTATCTAGTAATGTTTATCTGTTAATCCCAAACTCTTGATTTATCCTTCCCCGAACTTTCCCTTTGGTAACCATTAATATATTTTCTATGGCTGTAAGTCTATTTCTGTTTTGCAAATAAGTTCATTTGTATGTTTTTTAGATTCCACATGTAAGTGATTTCACAATATTTGTCTGTCTGACTTAGTATGATAATCTCTAGGTCCATTCATGTTACTGCAAATGGCATTTTTTATATATAAAGTACTCCCTGGTAGCTCAGATGGTAAAGAAACCACTTGCAATGCAGCAGACTTGGGTCTGAGTCCTGGATCAGAAAGATCCCCTGGAGAAAGGAATGGCTACCCACCCTAATATTCTTGCCTGGAGCATCCCATGAACAGAGGAGCCTGGCCAGCTACAGTCCATGGGATCGCAAAGAATTGGACATGACTGAGCAGCTAAGCACACACACACACACACACACACACACACACACATATATATATATATCATATTGTTTGTCCATTCATCTATCAATGAATATTTATTTAGGTTGCTTCCTTGTCTTGGCTATTGTGAACAGTGCTTCTATGAACACCTACTGTGTAGATCTCTTCAATTTAGAGTTTCTGTCAGACCCCAACAAAACTTTTTTTAATCTCAGTTATCAGTTACTAGCTGTTTCATTAGGCAAATGTTTGATCTTTTATAAGGCCCAGTTTCTACATCTATAAAATAAAGAAAATAGTATCTACATCACAAATATGATAAAGGAATAAAAGGAGTACTTTTTGTGGAGTGTTGTCCCATATAAAGCAGTCAGTAAAATATTAGCACTCTCCCTTGCATCAGAAGAGTTAAAATCAAAACTGGTAATGAGTCTTTCTTTAAAATTTGAGAATTTCAATGCTTCAGGATTCCATTGAATACATTGGTCTTGTTTCTGCATGGTGAAATATTGGGAAAACAGGACATTTAGTATTTTAGAATGGAAAGTCAAAATGTTCCTCTCACCTACATCTCCATTTGTTTCTTCTCTAAAAATGAGTAATGGTTTTCTTGAGCAAGTTGCCATTGGTAGAATTGATGGATTGATACCATGAAAGTTCTTAGTCAAAATGTATCTTCCACATTTCAAAATGCCACTTGAAATGTAGCTGTTGTAGTAAGAGGAGAGCTGAGAAATATGAGAAAATTTATGATAAGATTATGTTTGTTATAGACCATATTATGTATTTTTGCATTTTAATGGAATTTCTAGAAAAGGAAAATCTACAGAGATAGAAAGCAGAACAGTGTTTGCTTGGGGTTGGGTTGGGATTGGGAGTGGGGAACTGCAAAATGATACAAGGAAGATTTCTAAAGTGAGAAAAGTATTTTTAAATAGTAGGTAGACAGTAGATGGGGAAACAGTGGAAACAGTGGCTGACTTTATTTTTGGGGGCTCCAAAATCACTGCAGATGGTGACTGCAGCCATGAAATTAGAAGATGTTTACTCCCTGGAAGGAAAGTTATGCCCAACCTAAATAGCATATTCAAAAGCAGAAACATTACTTTGCCAACAAAGGTCCGTCTAGTCAAGGCTATGGTTTTTCCAGTGGTCGTGTATGGATGTGAGAGTTGGACTGTGAAGAAAGCTGAGCACCAAAGAATTGATGCTTTTGAACTGTGGTGTTGGAGAAGACTCTTGAGAGTCCCTTGGACTGCAAGGAGATCCAACCAGTCCATTCTAAAGGAGATCAGCCCTGGGATTTCTTTGGAAGGAATGATGCTAAAGCTGAAACTCCAGTACTTTGGCCACCTCATGTGAAGTGTTGACTCATTGGAAAAGACTCTGATGCTGGGAGGGATTGGGGGCAGGAGGAGAAGGGGACGACAGAGGATGAGATGGCTGGATGGCATCACTGACTCGATGGATGTGAGTCTGAGTGAACTCCGGGTGTTGGTGATGGACAGGGAGGCCTGGCGTGCTGTGATTCATGGGGTCGCAAAGAGTTGGACATGACTGAGTGACTGAACGGAACTGAGACAGTAGCAAGATTATAAAATTTACTACTACTAATAAAAATTGTACACCTAAAATAGGTGAATTTATAGTATGTAAATATATATCTCATCTATGAGATATTAAAACAAGTTATAGTGTAGAACTATATTTTCATTTGGGGGATCTCAATGTTATCACATCAACAATTTAAATGTATCAGTTTTGGCCATTACTCTATTTATTCATCTAAACCCTTGAAAACAAAGTCTATCATTATTGTTTCTAAGAACAATATTTTCTTCTCAAACTCTCAGTACCAACAAAAGTAGAATCTTCCACCAGAGTTGGGACCATCCGTATCTTTAGTGTATTACAAACAGTACTTGAACATCCATAGATATTCAGCAACATTTCTGTTGAACAGATATTATGCATTTTAAAAAGTAGATACAAGCACTAGGAAGAGTTAATAAATATAAATATTTCTAATTTACTATTCAATGTACTCCCACTTAGACAATCTAAATGGATATTCAACTTTATTGTTTGGAATTATTTGGGAGCATATCTGAACACTGCATTTAGCAATAAATGAGACTAGACAATTTACCAATGGGAAAAGCAAGGACTAAAGTCTGCAACATAGTTTACATTGAGACTTTTTCATTATCCAGAATGTTTTCAATAAAGTTTGTCTTTGCATTAACAAAGAAATCTTTTACAAATTGTAGAGAGAAATCAATAATATATAGTGTATTTGATTTAATAACCACAAATTTCATATTAATTTGCTAGTGTTTTTGAGAGTTTCAATGACATTTCATTGTTCTTCCTATCTATTTAATGTTACTATATTTGCTTAAAAGTGATTAAAATTGATTTTGATTAAGTGCTTATTATATATACATATGAATAAATTGAAGAACATCTCTTAAGTAGGAAGAAATAGAATCTCAATACAAAACTATTAGCATTTTGTGTTGTTAACTTATGAGGCATATGGACATTTTTTGAAAGATTCATTAAGAATATTCTTAGAAAAATCTAAGGGAATTGAATCATATTACTTATAATAAAATATTTGGAAAGTAAAATATTTTGATAAATAACATATACAATTTAAGAAATTCACAGGGTACACAAAACAAACAGTTGAATACAAAAGTGAATTGCATTTAGAATTTGCAGACAATCTTTATAGATTACAATTTGGTATACTATAGATCCTATGGATATTTGACACTTAGTAAATATAAATAGAAATAAGAAAGTGAGGAAGGGAAGGGGAGAGGAAGAAAAGCAATAAAGAAGACAAAAGAGAGAAAGGAAAAACACAGACTCATCCATTCAGTTCAATTCAGTTTAGTCACTCAGTCTTATTCAACTCTTTGCAACACCATGGACTGCAGCATGCCAGGCCTCCCTGTCCATCACCAACTCAGGAGGTTACCCAAGCTCATGTCCATTGAGTCGGTGATGCCATCCAACCATCTCATCCTCTGTTGTCCCCTTCTTTGCCTGCCCTCAATCTTTCCCAGCATCAGGGTCTTATCCAATGAGTCAGCTCTTCACATCAGGTGGCCAAAGTATTGGAGTTTCAGCTTCAGTCTTTCCAATGAACACCCAGGACTGATCTCCTTTAGGATGGACTGGTTGGATCTCCTTGCAGTCCAAGGGACTCTCAAGAGTCTTCTCCAACACCACAGTTCAAAAGCATCAATTCTTTGGTGCTTAGCTTTCTTTATAGTCCAACTCTCACATCCAAACATGACCACTGGAAAAACCATAGCCTTGACTAGATGGACCTTTGTTGGCAAAGTAATGTCTCTGCTTTTGAATATGCTGTCTAGGTTGGTCATAGCTTTCCTTCCAAGGAGTAAGCATCCTTTAATTTCATGGCTGCAATCACCATCTGCAGTGATTTTGGAGATCCCAAAAATGAAGTTAGCCACTGTTTCCCCATCTATTTGGCATGAAGTGATGGGACCGGAGGCCATGATCTTAGTTTTCTGAATGTTGAGCTTTAAGCCAACCTTTTCACTCTCCTCTTTCCCTTTCATCATCCATTAGGAATGTGTTTCTATTAGGAAGGAAAACAGTGGAGCCCTCAGTAAAGCTGTGCAGGGCCAACTTCATGAGAGAAAAACATGCTGTTAGCTATATCATTAAGTGATGTAAAGATCCCTTGAAGGCAAAAGTAAGGGCTAAGATGGATGTCCTTAATCATGAAAGTTCATGCAAAAACATGCTCCATATGGTTTAGTACACAAGATGTATGGCTTAATTGGCCCAGGAACAAGTGGAATACACAGCTAGCGGTGGAGAAGAGGAAACATACAAGATCAGTGCCATGTTGCTAATAGTGTTGATAATGTAACAGCTAATGAGAGCAGACCAACTGACAACAGCACATCTGTACACACAATACTGAGTTTTTTATTTTTAAGTATGTATATTTCCATTGTTGCATACTGGTAAAATTAGAAGAGGCTTTATCAAACCTCATCTTTTGATGTATGTGGCCATATCTTTACTAAAGGTAGAAAAAATGGTCAAAATTGGTTTTAGAACTAAAAGAAGAAATTACATCCAGTCCTTTAGGAAATTGTCTGTCTCCTGCACATGTCTAAATATGAAGGCAATGTGCTCTAGTTCTGTTATGAGATCAACCCCAGAGATCTGCATCTAGCATTTTAATCTAATGCTTCCTGAAATAAGCAGTTACTGTTAAAAAAAACCCATAAAAGTGAGTTTTGCCCACAATTTAATAAGGAGATTTCCACCACGGGTAAACAAACACAATCACAAAGTTACACAGGCTAAAACCCTGCATAAGAGACATATTTTCTTTTCTAACAACCACATTGAAGTAAATAGCTGGCCAACTTGTTTCCATGCACTTACTGTGTAGGATCAAATAGTTCTTTTAATCAGAATACAGATTTGCTGCTGAATGAATCAGATCTTCTCAGAGCCTCACTTTTTTTTCTTCCTTTTAATTGTTAAAAGATGTTGGAAACATTTTCAAACATTTCAGACTAAATCTAATAATTTATGTGTCCTACATAACAGGAAACTATGCTCATGCGATGGCCATTTACCACACTTAATATCTCCTTATTTGAAACAACATTTCCAGGCCTCTGTATGTGTACGTAGTCCACTGTAAATCAGGAATATAGAGCCTATAATTTAATACCAGGAAACGGAAATTGAATTTTGTATTATTTAAGTTGGGGCTGAAAATTAGCTTCCATATAAAGTCAAAATATTCTATTTCACTGAAGGAAACTGTCTACCTTATATAATTTTTATTATTGCATACTTCAAATGTCAAAAACAAAAGTTATTTTATTGACAATGAGAAATAGGAAAAACTTTCTTCTGCATTTTAAAAATAATTATTAGTGAGTTTTAATGTTAAAAAATTATTTTCAGAGTTGGCCGAACGTTTAACAATGGATCACAAATAGCTTCCCAGAATTTACCTTTTAAGCTCACTTCCTGCAGAATTCAATTCTGGTAAACATAAATCCTAAAACCTTAAACTGAACCAAGGTAAGGAAATAGGGATAAGAAAAGTACTTTTTGAGTAGGTGAACTAAGGAAAACATCTTACCTATAATATTCCATTTTACTTTTCCAACTCTATTAGTTTGATGTAATTATTTTATATGCACAATAAATAAACTGAATATATGGAATTCAGCCAGCATTGAGTTCATCTAATAAAAACAGCTAATAGTAAGGGTCTTGAGGGCTTTCCAGGTCTCGCAGTGGTTAAGAATCTTCCTGTCAGTGCAAGAGATGTAAGAAAGGCAGGTTTGATCCCTGGGTGGGGAAGATCCCCTCAAGTAGGAAATGGCAAGTCACTACAGAGTTCTTGCCTGGAAAATTTCATGGACAAAGGTGCCTGGTGGGCTATTGTCCATGGGGTCACAGAGAGTTGGGCATGACCGAGTACACACGCACAGAGTGTTGAATTCAGGTTTGTTTGAACCTAAATCCTGATTCATTTCCACCACAGTACTTTTTAACAAGCATAACAGGAAATATTTACACTAACATATATGTGCTGTGCTTAGTCACTCAGTCATGTCTGACGCTTTGTGACCCCATGGACTGTAGCCTGCCAGGCTCCTCTGTCCATGACGATTGTCTAGGCAAGAATACTGGAGTGGGTTACCATGCCAGGGATCAAACTCAGGTCTTCTGCATTGCAGATGGACTCTTTACCCTCTGAGCCACCGAGGAAGCACAAGAATACTGGAGTAGGTAGCCTATCCCTTCTCCAGGGGATCTTCCTGAGCCAGGAATCAAACTGGGGTCTCCTTCATTGAAGGTGGATTCTTTACCAGCTGAGCTACCAGGGAAGCCCACAGTGACATATAATATCTGATGATATTCATATTTATTCTCTTGTCCATTCAAAATAGTAGCTTTTAAAAAGCTCTTTAGTGTTCCACTTAACCTAGGAACATATAAGTAAACTTTCTTAGTCAATCTTCCAGAAGTGTAATAACTAAGGGTGCCCTCCAGACAGTTTCAGAATGTATAGAACCAAGAAAAAATGCAGTTTACTGAAGGAATGTGGATTTATTTAACAACGCATGGATTTTGGGAAGAGCAAATCATCCTAGCATCTGAACTCTCTGATGTCCAATAGGGCTGATATCTTTTTTAGGCTTCAACATTAACTTCAGTGTCACTACATTCTTTTCCTTTCTATTTCATCAACATGTCCAAGGACCTGGAATCATGCCTGACACACAGCAGGTATCCTGAAGGAAGCAAACAGGCAAAAAACAGTATTTGTTGCTTAAACTCATGGAATTTTTGTCTTCTGTTAGTACTGAGAGATAACTCAGATAATTTCATGTTTTGTTTGTATTGTCTCAGTTGTTCAGTGATCTACAACCAAATAAATGAATCACAGATGTGAGCTTATATTATACCAGTGGTCTTTATAGGTTTTAAAGTTGATGCCTTCATTAATATAGGAAAAATACAAAATATACAAAAATCAAATTAAGATGCTTTTTTTTGGAAAAGAAAGAACAGAATTCCTCCCATATATCAAATAATCCAGAATTATAACCAATCAAGAAGGTTCTGAATTGTTTTCATTAGCTCTTTAAACTCCAGACAGGCCAGTTCAAAAGACTCTGCTCTGTAGCATGAATGCTGCTGCCAAGTCGCTTCAGTTGTGTCCAACTTTGTGCAACCCCATGGACTGCAGCCTACCAGGCTTCTCTGTCCATGAGATTCTCCAGGCAAGAACACTGGAGTGGGTTGCCATTTCCTTCTCCAATGCATGAAAGTGGAAAGTGAAAGTGAAGTCACTCAGTCGTGTCTGACTCTTAGCGACCCTATGGACTGCAGCCCACCAGGCTCCTCCATCCATGGGATTTTCCAGGCAACAGTACTGGAGTGGGGTGCCATTGCCTTTAGTAAATCATATTTCACTATTAATTCTTATATCTATATATAACCATTTCAAAAATTGCTTTAACTGATATACATACATATATACATGCAAATATATGCATTCTTTTTCACTTAAAAATCAGTAAAGTAGAAAAGACATACAGGTTTTTTCCAAACATAGTACTATAATTTTTAAATGATAATATGTGTATAATATTGAATTACACATTAGACTAATTATACTAAATTATACTAATTATACTAAAATACTGAATATCCATCACATATTAAAGAATTTTATAATATGAAGGACCTATAAAAAAATCTAGGCCAATTTTCATTTCATATATATAAAAGGAAGATAATTTATTCACCTGAACATTATCAGAATTTATATATAGGTTCATAATTACAAATGTTTATTACAATATTGAGCAACTTCTAAGAAAATTATACAGTGTTATACTCAAAACATTAAAAAAAGATGCAAAATGTAATTCAAATAAAATACTAAGTTATAAGAAAGAAAATAGAAAGTGCAGAATGAGAAACAGTGAGAAAACACAGGAAAAAATAGTAAATTGATAGACAATATAATTAATTTACAAATAAGTCATCTAAATGCACCAATTAAAAGACAGAGATTGGCAAAGTGGATACTAAATCAAGATCCAGTTATATGGAATTTAGACAAAGTTACTTCAAATATAATAACATAAACATGATATTAATAAAATGATGAAAAAAATTACACAAAAATTAACTTTAAAAAATGAGTAGCTGTTTTTGTATCATATAAAGTGATTTCAGAATAAAGAAATTTAGTAAAGAAAAAGAAAGGTACTGATTGGTAGTAAAAGGATTAATTTACCAATGAGACATAGTTATTCTAAACGTGCCTCTACACCAACAAGAGAACTTCTCAACACATGGGGCAAAAATGGATAGAACTGAAAGAAGAAATAAGAAAATTCACAGTTATAATTGGGAAATTCAAAGCCCCACTTTAGGCAATAAAAAGAAGAAATAGACAAAAATAAGCAATAACATAGAATATCTGGAAAGCGCTACTAACCAACAAGATCTAATATACATTGATAAAAATACCGACCCAAGACAGCATTCTGTTGATGTATCCATGGACCATTTACCAAGGCAGGTCATGCCTTAGGTCATGAAAGGATCTTCAACAAATTTAAAATAATAGAAAATCATGCAGTGTATAATCTCTAATTATTACAAAATCAAATAATAAATCAATGGCAGAAAGAAAATATACAACATACTTTTAAATAATTCATGCTTAAAATAGTAAGACTCAAAAAATAAAACATATAGAGAGTGAATGAAAGTAAAACAAAACAAAATGTATCAATATTAATGAGATGTCCTTAAGGTAACAATAAAATAAAATTTATACAGCCATATGCTTATTTTAAAGGGAATAAAGGACTGACATTAATAATCCAAGTTCTTAATTCAAGAAACTAGAAAAAGAGCAACAGCAACAAAATACTCAGAAGCAAGTAGGGGGAAAGAAATAATAAAGATAAGAGAAAATACCAGTGAAAATCAAAATGAGAAAAAATAGAGGAAATCAATAAAACAAAAGATGTTCCTTCCCCCCAGAAAATAATAAAGATATTAAACTCTAGAAAGACTTAAAAATGAAAATAGTAAAGATGTAAATAATAAATGTTAATAATAATACAAGTTGTATTCCAGACCCCATATTCATTAGAAAGACAATAGAATACTGCCAACAACCTTATACTCATAAATGTGACAATTCATTAAAATGGATACATTTCTCAAAGACTACAAATGATCAAATCTCAACCAAAATGAAACAGATGAAATAAATAGTCCCAAAACCATTAAAAAATAAACTGAATTAGTAATTTAAACCGGAGAAGGCAATGGCAAACCACTCCAGTACTCTTGCCTGGAAAATCCCATGGACAGAGGAGCCTGGTGGGCTGCAGTCCATGGGGTCACTAAGAGTCGGGCACAACTAAGCGACTTCACTTTCACTTTTCACTTTCATGCATTGGAGAAGGAAATGGCAACCCACTCCAGTGTTCTTGCCTGGAGAATCCCAGGGAAGGGGGAGCCTGGTGGGCTGCCGTCCGTGGGGTCGCACAGAGTCGGACACGACTGAAGCGACTTAGCAGCAATAGCAGCAGTAATTTAAAATCACCTGAGATATAAATTTCCAGGTCTAGATAATTTCAGTGGAGAATTCTATGAACACTTAAAAATGAATTAACACAATTTTATAGAATCTTTTCTAGAAATGAAAAAGGAAGGAATAATCCTCAATTTATTTTATAAAAAGTGAAAGTCGCTCAGTTGTGTCTGACTCTTTGTGACCCCCTTGGAATTCTCCAGGCCAGAACAGTGGAGTGGGTAGCCTTTCCCTTCTTCAGGGGATCTTCCTAACCCAGGGATCAAACCCAGGTCTCCCACACTGCAGGTGGATTCTTTACCAGTTGAGCCACCAGGGAAGCCCTACTTTTTTTGTTGTTTTTAATGAAGCCTGACACCAAAAGCCCAACAAGGAAATTAGAGAAAAAATGTAGGATGAGAGGAAAAAAAGGTAAGTACATATGCATATCTCTCAGGAACTCAGATGCAAAATTCTCAACAAAACTTTAGTGTTGAATCCAGGAATGTATTAAATAATTTTATACCACAAGCAAGGGAGGTTTGTTCAAGGTATGAATAGTTGCTTCAATATTAAAAAATCAATCCGTATAATCACCATATAAACAGGCTAAATAATAAAATCACATAATCCTACCAACTGAGGAAGAAAAGGAACATCTGAAAAATTCTAACACATCTTCATGAAAAAAATCAGAAAAGTAAGAGTAGAGGAGAAGTTTCTCAATTTGAGAAAAAAATCACAAAAATTTTTGTAGCTAGCATCATATCATACTTAGATGAAAGGCTGAATACTTTATCCCTAAGACTGGAAATAAGGCAAGGATGCTTACACACCTCTCTTATTTAATATAGTACTAAAATTTGTAGCAAAAACAGTAAGGAAGGGAAAGAAATGAAGGACATATAGATTGAAAAGGAAGCTATAAAGTTGTTACTCTTTTTAGAAGGTGAGATTATCTACATTGAAAAATCCAAAACATCTATAAGAATTAAAACTTAGCAGTAATAAATGAGTTCAGCAAAGTAGCAGAATATAAAATAAAAAATAATCATTTTCTAGAAACCAATAATTAACATGTGGAAATGAATTAAAGTCACAATATCACTTATAACTGTGCCAAAAAAAATGAAATACTTAGGTATAAATTAAAACATATATAAGGTCTCAGTGATGAAAATTATAAAATGCTGATGAAAGACATCAAAAATACCTAAATAAATAGAGAAACTTACGATGCTTATGGGCTTCCCTTGTTGCTCAGCTGGTAAAGAATCTGTCTGCAATGCAGAAGACCTGGGTTCGATCCCTGGGTTGGGAAGATCCCCTGGAGAAGGGAAAGGCTACCCACTCTGGTATTCTGGCCTGGAGAATTTCATGGACTGTATAGTCCGTTAGTAAAAATATCAATTCTACACTATATAATCTATATATAATTATATATAGATTTAGTAAAAAAAAAAAAAAAAACACACACACACACACACAAAACTTTCCTAGTTAAAAAAATGTCAAATTTCACCATATTTTATATGCATTTTAACACAAACTTAAATATTTACTTCAGTTCTCTTCAGTCGCTCAGTTGTGTCCGACTCTTCGCGACCCCATGAATTACAGCATGCCAGGCCTCCCTGTCTATCACCAACTCCTGGAGTTTACTCAAACTCATGTCCATCGAGTCGGTGATGCCATCCAGCCATCTCATCCTCTGTCGTCCCCTTCTCCTCCTGCCCTCAATCCCTCCCAGCATCAGAGTCTTTTCCAATGAGTCCACTCTTAGCATGAGGTGGCCAAAGTCCTGGAGTTTCAGCTTTAGCATCATTTCTTCCAAAGAACACCCAGAACCAATCTCCTTTAGAATGGACTGGTTGGATCTCCTTGCAGTCCAAGGGACTCTCAAGAGTCCTCTCCAACACCACAGTTTAAAAGCATCAATTCTTCGGTGCTCAGCTTTCTTCACAGTCCAACTCTCACATCCATACATGACCATTGGAAAAAGCAGCCAAGAGGAGCTACCCCATGTCCAAGATCAGGGGTGGCGGCCGGAAGGAGCTACACCACGTCCAAGGAGCAGTGGCTGCACAGGCACAGGAGGGCCTAGAGAGCTACTCCACGTTCAAGATTAGGAGGGGCGACGGTGAGGACATACCCCCTCGTCCAAGGTAAGGAGCAACGGCTGCGCTTTGCTGGAGCAGCTATGAAGAGATACCCCACGTCCAAGGTAAGAGAAACCCAAGTAAGATGGTAGGTGTTGCCAGAGGGCATCAGAGGGCAGACACACTGAAACCATAATCACAGAAAACTAGTCAATGTAATCACATGGACCACAGCGTTGTCTAACTCAATGAAACTAAGCCATGCCATTTGGGGCCACCCAAGATGGGCGGGTCATGGTAGAGAGGTCTGACAGAATGTGGTCCACTGGAGAAGGGAATGGCAAACCACTTCAGTATTCTTGCCTTGAGAACCCCATGAACAGTATGAAAAATATTTACTTGAGAAGCATCATTTAATTATGTTATATCCTTGAAGATACTTATATCCCAATTTTCTATATAGTTGTTCTTAACCAAGGGAAAGCAGAGGACAAGGGAGTTGATCTCTACTCTCCAATGTAATAAAAATATCTTCCATTGAGACAAATGATTGACAGTATAGCTTGAAGCCCATTATAAAAAACGAAGTTTCCTTAAACGCAGGTGTCCTTACATTCAACAACCCACTGCATATGCAAGTATGATGTGACTCTCTTTCTCTTACTCTATAGAAATCAGGACTTGTGAAATCAGCATGTGAAAATGATGGATGACACTCTGTGTACTGCTGGAAGTGCCAAATTGTCCATTGTCTCAAACCCGGAAACCTCATATTCTTCCACCAGTATCCATTAAAGTGTGGCAGGCTAACCAGTTGTCTTGTAAGAAGGGTAAAATCTCAAACGTGTCACAATTCTTGATAGGTTTCTTTCTCCTTCCCCTCCCTTGAGATGCTTGTATTTAGAACTAGTCACAGTGTTGTGAAGCAGCCCATGCCAGGAAGACACCCCATGTGTAAGCGCTCCTGCCAATAGCCCAGTTATGTCCCCAAATGATAGCCAGTATTAGTCAGTAGATGTGAGTGAATAAGCATTCAGATGATTCCAAGCCCCAGGCTTGGAGTCTTCAATCTGAGGCCCAGACAACTTCTCTCTGTTCTATGCCATGTGAGAATTCTTGACCCATGGAAAACTTGGGAGATAAATGGCTTTAAGAGAGTTTTAAGCCACTAAATGAAATTATGTAACCATAGTAACTGGAACATTCCTTAAAAATAAACAAAGAAACAAAAAACAACATTTTGCTTCAATATATCTTGATCTTTTATGTACAGGCTGTTTTAGAAGGAAAACATTTCTCAAAAAATTTTAATCCTGTTTTTGGCTTTGACATTTAGTAACCCTTTAAATTTTAGTAAGTCATTTACCATGTTTGTATTCCCTTCCCTCACAGCAGGATGATATCATAGGATTCTCTCATTACCCATAGTGATATTGCATTAAAAATATTTATCATTTAGTAAACAATAATGAGTTTATTTATGGTCTAGTCCATGGACCAGGTCATGTGTTAGATTAGTCTTTTCTTTACAAAGCACATTCTCTCTCTAAATGTTTGAAGGGAACATTAATCTGAGTGGAACTAAATTGGATGTTATTCACAGGATTCAGGCCATATTGGTTGACAAAGGTAAAACTATTCATTTGACACTCCATGATATTTTTAAAGTTAATTCAACAAGTATTTGGGTTGGCCCAAAACAAACATTTTGGCCAACCCAGTTCTTATGATATGCCTACTTACCATGTTCTAGACACTGTGTAAAGCATTTAATAAATGATCCACCACTATTAGTACTAAATATTATGTGTCATGCTAGAGCCTTCCATGATCTAATGATGCCTCAAACTGAACTGTAGCCAATTAGGATGGTATGGGGAGGGAGGAGGGAGGAGGGTTCAGGATGGGGAACACATGTATACCTGTGGCACAACATTGTAAAGTTAAATAAAATAAAATTTAAAAAATTAAAAAAAAAGGAAAAAAATTCCTATTTGTAAAATGTCATTGAAAATTTGAAAATAAGAACAATTGTAATTATTTGATTCTGGAAGAACATGGGTGTGTGTGTTAGTCACTCAGTTGTGTCTGACTCTTTGTGATGCCAAGGACTGTAGCCTGCCAGGCTCCTCTGTCCATGGAATTCTCCAGGCAAGAATACTGGAGTGGATTGCCATTTCCTTCTCCGGTGATCTTCCCGACCCAGGGATCAAACTCATGTCTCCTGGATTGCAGGCAGATTCTTTACCATTTGAGCCACTGGGGAAGCACATATGAAACATTCACTATTAAAATGTAATTCTATTACCCTAAGATATCATTGTAACATGATGTCAATATTTCATATATATATATATATATATATATATATATATATATATATATATGATCTCCTGGGTCAGAATCATAAAGCAAGTTGAATATTAAGGAGATTCTAGCCCAAGATAAATAATAATATTGGCAAATTGAGCATTCTCTGAATGAGAGTATCCAAATGAATTTTGACTACAGGCTTTTTCCATGTTTGTGTTGCTGAGTTGCTGATATGAAATATATATTTATTATATGAAGCATACCTATGGCAGTTAAATTCAGATAGTGTTATCTATAACAATTTGTATTGGCTTCCTCCCAAGGCTTTTGATTTGCCATGCATGAGAATAAATGAAAACCATATGAAAGTCAATAAGTTCTTGATAGTACATGACATTCTGTGTTCTCTCATCCTTGATTTTAGCAAACATTCCAAGGCTTTGGCTTCCATCATAGATGGTGATAGGCTTAAAAAATGTAAGGGCTTTTTTCTTGGCTTCAGATAAGAATCCCAAACTTAACACACTTCCATAAATCATTGGTGTGGAAATCTGTCAGAAAATAGCACAAGAGTACTACTTTTTCCTTGTGGTATTTGGTGTTTCCAAATTAGATTATTTGTTGAATGTTCAAGGGAGCATGTTTTCTTGACGGGTTCACCATATGTCAGACAAATCTCATGCTCTTGAAATGGAGTTCACAGAAATGAAATCAAGGGTAACTGCTTTCTCCTTCCTCTACTACAGTAGTAAGAATCAAAGGATTCTGCAGAAATATGTCTCTGCTAGAGTCACTGAGTATCGTCATGCATGTTGAAAAGTGGCAAGATGGAGACTACCCAAGATCTTAAATCCAGTATGAATTTCATGACTGTTCTTCAGATTTTATCCTCGTTAGTAGTATTATACGGACAGACAATAAAGTGTAGCCATTTAGAGCAAGGGTCCTGCAGTTGATTTTGATTTAGCTCTACTTGATAGCTGCGCAAATTTATATGATTCTTAATCACTCTAAACCTCAATATAGAAGATAATACACATATTGTAGAACTGTTGGGGAAAATTAAGTAAAATAGTATATATTAAGTGCTTGGAACATGACAATGCTTAATTATTTGAAACAAGTAAACAGAATAATACATATATATGCTCATATATGTAATAGAATTTATGAAGTAGTTTTAAAATTCTTACTTGTTATCATTGCTCTTGTCACGTTTATTAATTTTAAGTGGAAAATTATTGTTGTTCAAGGAAGAAAGACGATAGCCCACTTAGTGGGAAATGTGATTTAATTATGGCTATTCTCCATCAACTTGTAACTGGTTTTCCCAGAGAATTTGGGCATGAGGACTCCTGTAAATTCCAAAATCTTCATTTTATAGTGCATTTAACTCTACCACTTATTTTTCAGAATTGTGTCTAGATCCCCTGGGTCAATAGAATGTGTATCCCAAGTGCCCCATAAGATGGATAGCTTTTAGTAGGCATGTTGGCATTATTTGTACATAAGAAGGGAGTAGGGAGGATCAGAATAGCTTTGGCATTTACCTTGTTAAATTTTTATAGCAAAGCTCTGGTTCAAGGGTCTACTTAAACGACTTAACTGCACTAAGAAAAATGAGAGCATTGAGACCTATGAACGGAGTCCACAAAATTCTATGAAAATGAACCAGTTCTAGTAGAAATCAGCATATTTAATGATCCAAGATACACAACTGTAACATTAAGTAGTTTTTATTGACCTGAAGGAATTTTATACTTTTCCTCATAGGGACAAAAATTCAGGACATTCCTCTTTATTATATTTTCAAAAATTGTTGTGTTGTTCAGTCACTAAGTTATGTCCGACTCTTCGGTACCATGGACTGCGCACACCAGGGTTCCCTATCCTTCACTATCTGCTGGAGTTTGCTCAAACTCATGTCCATTGAGTCGGTGATAAAAATAGTTTTAATTAATTGATCTGAATAAAAAAATTGAATGCTTATTATATATCAGACATAACAATGGGCCGGGGGGACACAGTAATTTACAAGGCATAGTTCCTGCTCAAGAAGGTTTTAGCCAGTGCTGGGAGGATGAGGAGACCAGAAGAATTAATAAAGATTGGCTAGGTGATTCTTGGAGAAGGCAATGGCACCCCACTCCAGTGCTCTTGCCTGGAAAATCCCATGGACGGAGGAGCCTGGTGGGCTGCAGTCCATGGGGTCGCTAAGAGTTGGACACGACTGAGTGACTTCATTTTCACTTTTCACTTTCATTCATTGGAGAAGGAAATGGCAACCCACTCCAGTGTTCTTGCCTGGAGAATCCCAGGGACGGGGGAGCCTGGTGGGCTGCCGTCTATAGGGTCGCACAGAGTTGTACACAACTGAAGCGACTTAGCAGCAGCAGCAGGTGATTCTGGACAAAAGAACAGAAAGTTCAAAGACGATTCATAAAAAAGAAAAAAAAAGTGGGGTTACTCAGAGAACTACAAGTGATTCGGCACAAGCGTGAGGAGATAGTGGACAGACAGTAAAATGTAGAAATAAGCAGGGTTTTATCCCAGGCAGGTCTTATGTACCAATATTAAAGATATTCTGTGTTCTAGAAATGGTTAAATTGGCAGCTGCAGGCTAAGTTCAGCCCTTAGATGTGTCTTCCTCATTATTATGTGTGTTATCTCATTTAAAATATATATAAAAATTCTCACAAAAACTCAGATCAGAAATTCTCTTGAAAGATCAGGAATTCACACTGGATCCTTGTAGCCCTGTGGCTGAGAGGTTGCTTCTGGAGGAATGAACAGTGCTTTTATGAGTCACTGCCTTCTCCACTTGCTTCACTCACTTTTATCACCTGTTGGGCCCCTGAAGCATTTGCTTTTGCAAGCCTCCTGAGGAGAAACTACAAAACTAAATTTGCTTTAATATGTTAGTCTGACTGATATTACAGCTATCAGGTTTGTATTCAGATGAATTTACTTAAGAGATTACTTCAGTAATCGAGAGAAATGATGAGGGACTAACAGAGGTATTGGTGGGGGGTAAAGAAAATAATAGAAATTAGCATTCCTAATATGGAAACATGGCTTTGGTGATCTAAAAGAAATTAGAAGGAAGAGTAAATGATGTCATTTTAATGTTCAGGTTAATCAACTTGAGGGTCATTTTTCAATTTAGATGTTCAAGAAGCAGATGCCAATCTAGAATTAGACCTACAAAGAAATTTTTGGTGGGGATGCCAATGAAGGATTGAAATGGAGGGTAAAAGAAGGCATAGAGGGACTTCCCTGATGGTTCAGTGGTTAAGAAACTGTCTTCCAATGCAGGAATGTGGGTTTAATTCCTGGTTGGGGAACTAAGATGCCACAGGCAACTAAACTCCCATGCTGGAACTACCAAGCCCATGTGCTCAAGAGCCCATGTTCTGTGATAAGAGAAGCTCCCATACTGCACGGAGAAGACAATGGCACCCCACTCCAGTACTCTTGCCTGGAAAATCCCATGGACGGAGGAACCTGGTAGGCTGCAGTCCATGGGGTCGCAAAGAGTTGGACACGACTTCACTTTCACTTTCACTTTTCACTTTCATTCATTGGAGAAGGAAATGGCAACCCACTCCAGTGTTCTGGCCTGGAGAATCCCAGGGATAGGGGAGCCTGGTGGGCTGCCGTCTATGGGGTAGCACAGAGTCGGACACAACTGAAGCGACTTAGCAGCAGCAGCAGCATGTACTGCAACTAGAGAAAACTCACACACTGCAGTGAAAGAGCCCCCACACCACAATGGAGACCTAGTGCAGCCAAAATAAAAAAAATAAATAAAATAAAATGAAAGAAGGCACAGAGAGCCTATAGATTGAAAAACAGTTCTGACACCTATGAAGCAAAGAATGTGGGATTGGATCTGATGCTCAGACTGCAGTACAACTCTGATAAAGTCTCAGCCAGGATAACTGCAGCATGATATTCAAGGTTTATTTTTTCACTTTCATGTATTGGAGAAGGAAATGGCAACCCACTCCAGTGTTCTTGCCTGCAGAATCCCAGGGACAGGGGAGCCTGGTGGGCTGCCTTCTATGGGGTCGTACAGAGTTGGACACCACTGAATCGACTTAGCAGCATTGAAGGAATCAGTTGCCTGAAAAGAAATGGGACAGAACTGGTACTCCCACCATTCTCCACGGCCTGGTGTAAACTATGCTGGGGACTTTGAAAATATAACAGCTTGAGTTTGTCAGCTAATTGCTCTCCTTCTAATACAGTCTGTCTTGAAACGAGATGTGAATAGTAAATGCCCATAGAGGACACAGGTACCACTAATAGAAGTATTGGATTCAAATAATGAGAGAAGGCATTGAAAATGATTGCTTGTAGAGAGGAAGGAATGAATGGATTTAGCAAGAGACTGATGTTTCCTTTATGGCCTTTTGGAAGGCTATTACACGATAAGCCTTACCCTTACACTATAAGTGTAAGAGACACTTACGAAAGGCACTTTGTGAGTGCTCAGTTGCTTGAGTCATGTCCAGCTCTTTGCTACCCTAAGGACTGTAGCCCACCAGGCTCCTCTGTTCATGGTATTCTCCAGGCAAGAAATACTGGAGTGAGTTGCCATGCCCTCCTCCAAGGGATCTTCCTGACCCAGGGATCAAACCCTCATCTCCTGCATTAAAGGCAGATTCTTTACCACTGAGCCACTGGGGAAGCCCCCAACACATTATATATGTGAGTTAAAGGACTTGGGACAGAGAATGATCTATGGATTCCAAATCCATAGATCTATTCCAATCCATAGATCTATTGATCTATGGATTCCAAAAGTTCTTTTTTTCTTTTTTCTATTATATGTAAGCACACTACTTGCCCTATCTATACTCTCTTTCAGTCAAGTGTAGTGGTATGATTGTGTTCTTGTCAATGGAGAGAGGTGGTGATATGTGCCACTCACTGGCAGGGTTCATAAACTTGACCACAGACAATCCTCTCTTCCACTTTACCAGCTGGAAACAAAGGATTCTAAGGCCTTATCCTCCACAAGATGGAGAGAGCATGAGGTTTGAATCATTGCAAGTGAGACCACTTGGGAAATAATTACTTTGTGTTATTCTGTGTCTAAAATTGTATTTTTAATATGATAATCTCCAGGTCCATCCATGTTGCTACAAATGGCATTATTTCATTCTTTTTAATGGCTGAGTAAAGTAAGTCATGTATGTATGCGAGAGTTGGACTGTGAAGAAAACTCAGCACTGAAGAATTGATGCTTTTGAACTGTGGTGTTGGAGAAGACTCTTGAGAGTCCCTTGGACTGCAAGGAGATCCAACCAGTCCATACTAAAGGAGATTGGTCCTGGGTGTTCTTTGGAAGGACTGATGCTAAAGCTGAAACTCCAGTACTTTGGCTACCTCATGCGAAGAGTTGACTCATTGGAAAAGACTCTGATGCTGGGAGGGATTGGGGGCAGGAGGAGAAGGGGATGACAGAGGATGAGATGGCTGGATGGCAAAACCAACTCAATGGACGTGAGTTTGAGTGAACTCTGGGAGATGGTGATGGACAGGGAGGCCTGGCGTGCTGCAATTCATGGGGTCGCAAAGAGTCGGACAGGACCGAGTGACTGAACTGAGCTGAACTGAACTGAATTCCCTACTTCTAACAATAGTGCCAACATTTCCATAAGTACTCCAGACATTTTATGGTTCTCTTTGATTCTTACCTCTGGAACAGTTCTCTTGTTAGATTGGTAAAGTCTCCTTTCTTTCTGTGTCTTTGTAAGCATCCTTTTCTCCTTATTTATTCTATTACTATCATCCTAGAGTAAGTGTATACTTTCCTGTCTAAACACGAATGTAGATTCTTACTTAATCTACAGCCCTTCCCCAAATTATTTTTGCAAATGGACCCTGTCACTGTCCCCAGAGTATATCAGGGATTACAGTAACAATTATATTACAGAAAAAACACAGAATAAAAAGATCCCAGTTTGAAATATCTGTTTATTAACTGGGATGACTCTGGAAAGATGTCCTGGACATTCAGAGCCTTGATTCCATCATCTATTAAAAGTAGATAAATCTATTCAAACTATTACACAATTCCATTCATTTCACATGCTAGCAAATAAATGCTCAAAATCCTTCAAGCTAGGCTTCAGCGGTATTTGAACCAAGAACTCTGAGATGTACAAGCTGGATTTAGAAAAGACAGAGGAACCAGAGTTCAAATTACCAAAATCTGTTGGATTGTAAAAAGCAAGAGAATTCCAGAAAGACATCTATTTCTGCTTCATTGACTTCGCTAAAGCCTTTGACTATGTAGATCACAACAAACTGTGGAAAATTCTTAAAGAGATGGGAATACCAGACCACCTGACCTGCCTCCTGAGAAACGTGTATACAGGTCAAGATGCAGCAGTTAGAACCAGACATGGAACAAAAGACTGGTTCAAAATTGGGAAAGGAATACATCAAGATGGCATATTGTCACCCTGCTTATTTAACTTCTATGCACAATTCATCATGCGAAATGCCAAGCTGGATGAAGCACACGCTGGAATCAAGATTTCAGGGAGAACTATCAATAACCTCAGATATGCAGATGGTACCACCCTTATGGCAGAAAGCAGAGAGGAATTAAAGAGCCTCTTGATGAAAGTGAAAGAGGAGAGTGGAAAAGCTGGCTTAAAACTCAGGATTCAAAAAATGAAGATCATGGCATCCGGTCCCATCATTTCATGGCAAATAGATGGGGAAAAAATGGAAACGGTGACAGACTTTACTTTCTTGGACTCCAAAATCACTGTGGACAGTGACTGCAGCCATGAAAATAAAAGACGTTTGCTCCTTGGAAGAAAAGGTATGACAAACCTAGACAGCATATTTAAAATCAGAGATATTACTTTGCCTACAAAGGTCTGTATAGTCAAACTACTGGTTTTTCCAGTAGTCATGTATAGATATGAGAGTTGGACCGTAAAGAAAGCTGAGCATTGAAGAAATGATGCCTTTGAACTATGTTGCTGGAGAAGACTCTTAGGAGTCTCTTGGACAGCAAGGAGATCAAACCAGTCAACCCTAAAGCAAATCAGTCCTGAATATTCATTGAAAGGACTGATGCTGAAGCTGAAGCTCCAATACTTTAGGCAAAGAGCAGATTCATTGGAAAAGACCCTGATGCTGGGAATGATTGAAAGCAGGAGGAGAAGGGGACAACAGAGGATGAGATTTTTGGATGGCATCACTGACTCAATGGACATGAGTTTGGGCAAGATTTGGGAGATGGTGAAGGACACGGAAGCCTGGTGTGCTGTAGTCCATGTGGTCTCAAAGAGTCAGACACAACTGAGCATCTGAACATAACGAAATCTATTCACAGGATTGTTGCAAAATATAATGAAGTGATTTGTAAATGGTGACAGGAAAATACCCATCTCATAATAGCGCTTAAAATATATATCTTGAATTAAATATATTCTCTTTATCTCCTGCTTACACATTATTCTTATTCCTCTCAACAAGATTGAATGCTATTTCTTTTACAAGGAAAACTCAAATCTGATCTATTTTGTGACTACCTCTATGGAAATCTTGATCACTTATCTTGCCTCATATTGTGAGTTAGCAATGGTTTTCGTATATAATCATTTTCTTTAAATAAGTTCCAAATGATTAGGAATCTACTTTATTCAAAGTTTTAAGTGTTTCTTAGAATATTATTTGAAGTTCCAGTTTATTGGTTGTTTCTAATTTTTGTTTTACCTGACCCATTCAGAATTCCTTTCTTCTTTTTTCATAAGTGATATTCTAACTTTCTTTTGGACATAAACTACTCTGGCATCTCTAATCCCTATGGAACATCAATCCACAATCTCTAAGAGCAGGCTCAGAACTAGGAGCTGTTATGAATCTAAGTCATTCATTCTCCCATCCAAAGCGATTCAGACAGTGCTCCTAAGTCAAGAAAGGCTCCATGATTTCTATTGGAACAACAGAGGGAAAGCAATTATCTCACAGGAATTACAATGTAAAATTATATCAACTAGAGCAGTATTTTAAAAGATATACAGTCACGCCTAGGTAATGCCTATGGATAATATAACATACATCTCTTCCTCACTAATGGAGAAAAAAGAAACAGAAGCACATTCTTCTTGACTTGCATAAATTTCATTATTTTGCTGTTTAAATAAGCATGTTTTTATAATATTTAAAAAGGTTCAAAGACCACTTCCATATTCCAATCTGTAAAAAATATTTTCGTTATGTTTATTATAAAAATATAAATGTTTCCACTACAAATCATTTTACATTAGTAAGAGGCCATCTACATTGTACAGCATAGACTAAATGAGTAATGTTTTGAAAATGAAAATTTAAAGTACACACATATTGCCAATCATATCACATTTATACATGGCTTATTCGATATTTAGTACAGCTTAACATGGGCAAGTTACCAGAAATAAATATATAAATCAGACTTAAGATACAATCAGATAATATGGTACATGATATTATGAAGCAATTGTGGTTTTGTGTTTACTGAAAGCCAGCGCAGTTTCTGTACAAAGAGATGGCCATAAGCATTCTAGTACCTCTATTCCACAGTTAAGAATCGTACACTATTATGTTTACATATGTACAGGGTAAGGATTGTGAAAAGTAAATTTATAATAAGTCAGATAGAAAAATAGTGAAAATGAAGAGCAATATACTGCATATACAATTTCTACTTTCAAATGGAAACCACAGCCAAAATAAATGAAATAGATTAAACAATCCTCAACTTCTCCTAGTTCCTGAAATGCACAGATTTTGTGGAGTGTGCACAGAATAGTACCTAAGAAAGTAAATGCTAGTCTGGAAAAAAATGAGATTGAAGCCAGATTCAGATCTCAATCTAACATTCCACAAAACAAAATGTTTGCTTAAAAAAAGGTTTTGAGCCGCTTCTAGCAGGCTTAAGTGAAATTTGTAATTAATTTCATAATCATATATATCTTTTTAAAAGGTTCATGCTCTTATACACCCAATACATAATTCTAGTAGGATGATTTGACTATAAGAATATTGAAGACATTTGAGAAATAATTTTATATATGAAGGAATACAACATAAGCCTTATTACACTAAATTTACAGCAGATTAGCACTTGTGAATTTTGATCTGTGATTGTAAGCTGTATAAGTGTTCCATTTGGCATAAGAACATAAAGGTTGCAGCATTGTTTTATCCATTCTATTCTTCTGACATATGCATTTCGTATTCCAATAACATGATCATATCAGCATTAGAAAGATTATAGATAGAGCTAAAATGTTGCTTCACAATGTATTATGGCTAGATCTCCACCAGGTATATATTTCAAATATTATGGAGTATGTTCATATTTGACCTTTATGGAAAAGCAAGTCCAAGTTCCTTGCAAGAAGAGATCTCTCCAGATTTTGAGTCTTGATGGACAACCAGCTATTTTGACGATTATATGTTCAATAAGTGTCAAGAAGCTCAATGTTTCTAAGATATATACCAAAACTATAATAGGTGCATTTCACTGGAGACTCAAAGATAATAATACTTGCTACTGATGATGACAATGTTTAATTAATTTAGCAAAAGCTCAGTGATGCAGATGAATAGTTTAGTAATCCTTATTCCCTATAATCAGCTCAACAAGTTTAAGCAAATGTATAAAGAGGCATTTCAAAACCAGTCAGCCAGTGATCTTTTTGATTCATGCATCCGCTTATAGGCAGCTTATAGGCTACATCGCCAATTAATACAACAATCTAAATAGTATTCCAATCCTTTCCAGTGTAGCATTCTCTATTCAGGAGCTCTAATATAGCTCTTTTACCAATGGAGGGAGTTTATGGTCTCCTAAGCACCAGAGCAAGGCAGGTATGTCATTGAAAATCCGTTATACACAAGTCGGTATATCACACTAAATTAGGAGCACACAATTTATAATAAATGGAGAGACAGAAATGGGTGGAATAATTCAGACTGTGAGAGATTTGGTTAGTGTATGAACAAGGAAAGGGTTTTGTTTCTTTTTATATATAGATATAGATACATATGAGTGTATGATTCAAACAATCTGGAAAGAAACACATCATTTTCTGTGTCTAGTTTATCATGTTTTCTACTGCTGACAATTTGAGAGAGCATTTGGCACTTGGCTGTCACAAATCCAAATTAAATCATCAAGGCATAAATAGAAAACAATAAAAGACAATTAAAAAGAAAATAAATACGTACTTTTCTTCAAAATTAAAACACATTTTTACATGATAATACTTAAGGAGGCTAACAATCAAAAATGTGTAGTACTTAAAACAACTACAAACTTCATTTCTATATGCTTTTTAACAGATAAAGGAGAATAATACAATGAAAAGGTAGTAAATATGGCCGGATAGTTTGAGGTATGAATTCCTCTATTTTGCTTGCTTTCAAGGAAACAAAATACCTGCTACAGATCTCTTCTGTGTATAAAAATATCACAAGCCTGGTTTTCTGTGGCTATTCAGAAGCACAGCCACCTTGTTCATTGCATCATTTCATTTGTTTTGCTTTTATGATAGTCAGTTTATGATCAATGGCTCTATGCTAGTTCTTTGTCGTTTTGCGCTGAAGAATTCTGATTTAATCCATCAACTAATATAAAAAAGCAATTACAAAACAAAATACACCCACCCACCCATCCACTAAACAACAGGGGAAAATAAAGAGTTTTTTAATTCCATTTTAAGGCATTTTACTCGTATCTGAGTGTCTTATCGGGCTTGGAAGGTCCACCAGTATTTCCAGTGTTGTCATCAGTCTGCAGAGTGATGCTGCATCTTCCACTTTCTTCCAGAAATAGCACTTTACACTGGGACTGGACTATTCTTGGATTGTGTTTCTAGAACTTTAATACTGCTGATGATCTTCTTCTGTGGCCCAACCACAGTGACACCGACCTTTTTCATGTCGCTGTTAAAAAAAAAAAAGAAAATTTCTGGTGAGAATCATGGGCTCCTGGACAGTATGTAAATAGGATATTTTCAATTAACAAAGCTTGTACAATTACAGATCCCAATGCTCTAAGTATAATTTCCTGATTTTTGTAACATATGTGTAGTATTATATATCCTGATTACTCTACCTTTATCCTTGTGGAAGAATATAGGTTGTAGGATGAATATAGGAAGTGGGTTGAACAGTGTTCCCCTCAAAATTCCTGTCCATCTGGAACTTCACCATGTAAGGGCCCACTTGGGGATTGACTTGACTGATAGATTGTGTTTAAAGTGACACTGTATCAGTTTCTGCATTCAGTTCTTTAGCAACTAACAGATTCTACTTCTTATCTCCTGAGGCACCCTCTCTAGGCCCCAGAGCTGCCAGTGGAAAAATACAACTACCTATTGAAGAGGTCATCAGTAAGCACTTGGTCTACAGTCCTTGGTATATGTAGCATCTGAACTAGGGCAAATAAGAATGAAACCATCTCAAACCCTCCAGACTAGATCAGATTCATGTTAGTTGAATACTTCATTCAACTCTAGCCCCAGAGGTGAAGAATCACCCACCTGAGCTCTACCCAAATTCATGACTCATGACATTGTGTGTACAATAAAATCCTTGTTGTTTTAGCCTTTTAGTTTTGGGAAGTTTGTTGTTCAGCCATAGATCACTGGAAGAATTTCTTTAAAGTATAAAGTTCTTTCAAATTACAAAAAATGGCAAGGATATTTCTCTATCAAAATCATTAGATTTAAAATAGTTAATACTTGGAAACCAGGAATTGAAATAAATATTATAAGAATACATGGAACTTCATTTGGGGGGAGGGGGAAGACTTAGCTAAACATGTGCAAATAATTAATTAAACATTCTTGATTTAAGTAATTAGTTCATATAATCATCTCTTTCAGGTCTTGATCAAATATCCCTCTCTTATGAGATTTCCCTGATGCTCCTACTTCATATTGTAAAATCTCTCTGCACTCGTATCTGCACTTCTATTTCTTTTCTTGTTTCATTTTCTTTCAAAGTATTTATAACCATCCAGCATATTGCCCCCCCCTTTTTATTTTTTTTACTCTCTATCTTGTCTCACAAGAAGGTGAATTCCATGTGAACAAGGAATTCTTGTGGGTTGTACTATGCTTATCAAACACACCCTAAACAATAACTCTCATTTAGCAGGGGCGCAATATGTACTTGCTAAAGAATAAATCAGTTGTCCAAAATATATTTATCTGCGAAGTTGACAGAGGATTAAGTGTAACTTGGAGAGCTGGGCAAATTGAAAATGGCAAGAAGAAAAAGCACACACATGCAAATGCACACAAAGGTGGGGCTCCTTTATATTGAGCACTAAAGAAAGAATGAAAAATTGGGAATTTAACTACATAGAACTGAACCAAATGATTTGTTAAAAAGTGAGTTCCCAAGCAATAAAGGTGTGCAAGAAGAAAATAGGCAACCACTTAAGAAGCAATTTACATGTAATTTAAGCATCTGCTGCATAAAATTAATCAAAGCTCAGTTGCATTCCTATTATCTAAGCTGGGAGTGAAATCACAATGCCCTACAGGTTACCCCTGAACCCTGCTGCCATTCAAGGGGGTAATAAATTCTCTATGGATAGCCTGTATTTTGCCTGAGGTCCTCTCTGGTCAGTCTTTAGCCACCTTGCTTCACCAGGAAGGCTAGTGGGGAGCTATGCTGACATCTAGCTTGCTGCCCTTTGTGTAACTGTGGATAATGAAACCTTCATTTTAAGTATTGTTGTTGTTCAGTTGCTAAGTCGTGTCCAATTCTTTTGGACCACTTGGACTGAAGCACGCCAGGCTTCCCTGTCCCTTCCCACACCTAGGTTATCTATGTTGAACCCTGCTTTTGAGAATGCGTGCTCTACAGGATTTTGATTCTTTTATAAAGACACCAAGGATCTATCTTTAAAATGAACAACAAACATTTCTCTACTCATCCTCAAACTATTACAAAGTCGGGTTATGAATCTAAGAGCCAGAAAACAGGACAGACATAAATATATGTGTATAAATCAATAGATTCTCACTGTTTTTTATATTTCTTCTCTCATCTTTCTTCCAATTCTCTATCTCTCTCTATATATATATCTATGTATACATACATATTATACCTTGCTAATTTTTTTCTATGTCTCCTCTTTTCTGCCTTCTTTATAAGCTTAAAAACAAAATGCAATCATGGGAAGATAGAAAAAATGCTCCAAGGTACTATACTAAATTTCCTGAGGTCACTGAGAAATTGGTGGCTCAGACGGTAAAGCGTCTGCCCGCCGTGCGGGAGACCTGGGTTCGATTCCTGGGTCAGGAAGATCCCCTGGAGAAGGAAATGGTAATCCACTCCAACACTCTTGCCTGGAAATCCCATGGACGGAGGAGCCTGATAGGCTACAGTTCATGGGGTTGCAAAGAGTCGAACACGACTGAGCGACTTCAATTTCAATTCAATTTCAATACAAGCTATGATGCTTAACCCTGACTTTTCCTCTAGAAATGAACCACTGATTCTCTGGCCACTGGAAAAAATCAGATACTGCAAGTTCACAGACCAATTTGGGACAAGTATGAAGGACCAACCCAGCTTTAGGACTCTTGTTCCAACAAGTAGAACTGAGTCTTCTTCTAGTCCAATGCTTCCTCATCGCTTCTTTATGAATGTATGTCCCAAGGGTACATGAAGAAATCTGAATAAAACTGTTTCAGATTCAGCATCTGGAAACCCAGTGTAAGCAAGTTGATATGGAGTCTTGTTTCTATTTAATGCAAAGGATTATACTGGAAAAGAGAATTACAGTAAACATCCCTGTAGGTGATGCCTTAGCTTGAGCCTCTATGTACCCTCTACTCTCTTTCCCCCATCAAAATGTCTTCTACCTACCACCCTGCTATGACCGAAATCTCTCTAAACATCCCGCTGCTGTAGTCTCAGTAACACTCCCTGTATCCTTATCTCATTAGGACTACCCTATTGAGAAGAGCAATGGAAAAGTTCAAGACTAAAGAGCAGTTCAAGATTGAGACCAGAGGTTAATAAGCTATCTGATACTTCAAAGGCAAAAGGATAGGTGATGACACTTTGAAAATGGCATCCGAGGGTGCAGGGTAATGACATGCAGCAATTAATCTGCCTCAGACTCATTCCACACACTTAATTCTCTTTCCAGTTTCTATAATCACTCTTGCCCTTTCTTATTCTCTCTTCCCTCTCACATTAACCTTCCCTAATCCATCCTAGGCTATGAAATAATATTAAAAAAAATATGTTGACTGAATAAGACCACACGTTTAAAAAATTTTATTTGAAAATTAGGTGATGAGTAGCTGGCATGTAAATGAAATCTCTAAACTAATTGGAATAAGCTAATATTTATTTGAGTATGAAACACTTGTCCAGTGATTGATAGTTTGGATAGAAAAAGAAAACAAATTTAATATCCTTTCTTGTAATAATCTGAAAGTCTTATTCTAAAAGAAACTCTAGAGTTATTTGGTCAAGGGAATAATTTCTGAATTGAGTCTGGACAACACCAAGAAAACAAGGATTGGAAGGAATCAAATTCAAGCAATACACCTAAGACTGCAAAAGAAAGGATGAAATATAGAGTTAAATATTTTTATAACATTGAAGATGAAAATGTTGCCTCATTATATTTCCCTAAATGATTAATGTATTAAATATTTTAAAATTCTTATATTTGTGATATAAACAAGGAATGTGGCATATGGGATAATCCTTTGCATTAAAACAAGGAAGGTGGCATATGAGACAGAGAACCAATAAGTCAACAATACTTTGCAAGGAGTTTTAGGTCAGCAGATGTTAATTCTTTGTTGACCCTAAATTGAGAAGAAAGGACAGAAGAAAACACTTTGAAATACAGAGATCTGAAACCAACTGGCTCAGTGTGAAGGGGAAAATCTGAAAAAGCCGAGTATCCTAGGAAAAATCAGCTTTCATCTAGCATATAGACTCACAACTTGTTTAAATAATCATAACCACTAAGTGGGAATATTCCAGCCAGCCCAAAAAGAGCTTACTATCCAATGCTGTACCAGAGACAAACATATTCCTAAGGTGAAAGTACAACAAAGGCTGCCACTTCACCTTTTTAAACAAATAGCATTCTGTCTACATTTGTAGATTAGGATATCTGACTATATTTAAATTGTGAGCTTGCTGTTAATCATATTAACAAGGTTCTGCCTCATCCATTTCAGTATACTGTTTCATTATCTAAAAGCTCTGAATGTTGATACTTTATTGAGAATAAACATTTGTATAGCTTTGCCTTTGAAAATCTGGCAATGGTGCAGAAATTTTTAGCTTTGTGTTTGTTCTTTGCTATGCTTCTGTGCTCTAAAGCAAGTGTCTTGTTATCACAACCCAAACTATTTACACTACTAGAGTAAGAATTTCTAAAAATATTTAAATATATTAACACGTCTTGGGGCTGTGTCTGATCAAAATAACTATCAGAGAAACCCAAAGCACATTGTCAATTGGGTCAGAAGTCTATTCAATAAATACTATATTTCAAACAGGAATGCTAGCACGTATTAAGTAGACAAGTGTGAGTTTATACTCTAAGAATAAATTCACCTCTTCAGTATAATTTACCCTTTCTGTAGATCCTTTTGTGATGTCTGTGTTTCTGATAAGGATGCTATACCATTTATAGTAAACTCCTTTACCTATTTGTTAGGTGCTTGTATCTCTATTAATTACACTACACACTCCCTTTTGGCATCTAATATATAGCTTTCCAAGTGACTTTATTTAAATGATTGACAAGATGAGAAAGTCCTTAGATGCTCGACAACATTTGAATATTCAAATACTGGATATGACTTACAGAAAATTGAGGGCACTAAAGGGTCTATTTAATGTAATAAAGATCAAAAGGTAGAAGAGTTTGATTCAAAGATGGATACAGTTTCCAAAGAGACTTTACAAGCTACAAAATTGTGGACAATTTTGATGTATCTATTCCACACAAAAGCTCTTTCTTTGGAGCAGTCCTTTATGTTACCCTCAAGAAAGAATGCCTAAAGCCAAGTTCACACTATCTCACTCCACCTCCTTTGAAATGAAATGATTAGCTCATGGCAAACATGTCTTTGGAGAAGCCAGTCTATCTATAAGCAGGACTGAGGCCTTCAGAATGTCTCTCCTGGGGACTTAGAATAAAGAGACTTGGACCCTGGTCAGTTGAATGACATACCAAGGTTGTGCGATCTAGGACTGAGAGAGTCATTTTCAGCTATGTGCATGAGGATACAGAAAAAGTCACTGAATAGAACAAGAAAAAATGATGCAGCCTCATTAGAAAGTGAAGTCAACTGTCTCATTCACAGAGTGATGAAGAATATGGTTTCCAGTTTTTACTTCCTATTTCCAGTTAGCAAACTTGGTGAATGAGGATGACTTTTATGGATTATTCACTGGGTTAATTTAATTCCTTATAAACCCCTTCTCCTTAAGGCCATGGGTTTCTCATATCAAAGAAGTCCTATTACCAAAGGATCCCTATTGTACCACAGGATCCCTAAGATGTATGTTTGTGTGTGTGCTCAGTCCTGTCCGACTCTTGGGGGCCCCACGGACTATAGCCAGCCAGGCTCCTCTGCCCATGGAATTTTCCAGGCAAGAATACCGGAATGGGTTGTCATTTCCTACTGGCTTTTAACACATGAAATTATAAATTATAAAATAAAACTAATTAATATTTATCAATTGTGCATTTATCTCTTTTGAAACTGATCATAAGCCTTTTTAAGGAAAATTATGTCTTAAACTTGCTTATAACTTTATTTTCTAGCATCAGATCACTTAAGAATAGGTGATAGTATAATATAAGTTGTTTATTTAGTATCTTTGAGAACTACTTTTAGACTTTGGCATGTTCCCCTGTATATCAAATTATCCACCTAGTTCTCAAATTTCCATTTCCACAAAGGTTAGGCTTTGTTAGAAATAACAGAAATTCACAAATGCAGGGGTATACAAGTTATCATGCTATATCTGCCTATGTTCTAAATTAGAGGCTTGAGTCTGTTGGGGGTGGGGTGTGGGTGTATATCTGGTGGTTTATCTGAAGGTCACAGTTCAATGAAGATAGCTTTTGTGGAGATGAAGCGTGAGGGAGGAAAACACATCAACACATCAATCTAGAAGACATACTTGAGAAGGAGACCCAGGATCCAGCTCAGTGGGTTCAGGAGAAAGTTAAGTACCTTAGAGATTCATTTACTCTTTAAATGTATTAATTCAAGACATATATGTCCACTAGGAAGTTCAGAATCATTCAGTCAAAGACTTATTCTTACTCTGCAGAAATCTTGGCTATGGTGTCACAAGAACTGTACTCTACGCCTGTGAAGATTTCCTTGCACTGTGCTGTTCGGACACCGTTAAGCCAATCACCTGTTGTGCGGAAGGTAGTAATGTCGAAGTTACTTTGGTCCAGGAGAAGGTTTGAGGGCCTGCAAGAAAATAAAATACCAAAGGGAGAAAGATCAGGAGTCAGCAGAGTTGCTGTGTGTCAAAATTCGACACCAACATCAGCAGGAACTTCCAGACTTCATGTGGCGCTCCTGTTTATTTGTAAAATTTATCTGCCATGAAGCCTTCATCTGCTCAAGCTGGCAGCTTGCAAGAACACTATGTAATCATCTTGTCTCAGTGCTCCCCTTCTCTACTCATGACTGCTTTTTAAATTACTGAAACTTTGCCAGTGAAAAGCATAAATATATCCATACATACTTCTATAATTTAATTTGTTTAACCATTAGCAAAGATGGTGGTAATTTAGGTTGCAGTTATAGCTGACATGACATTCTGAACACTCTGTTGTCTGCTTTGGTGGATGGATTTGTTTCCAATATTAAATCATGCCTACTGAATGTTAATCTGCAGACATTGTACAGGTTGCTGTCTAAGGGAAAATTTGAACAATGTAGACTATATTTACAGCAGGATGTAAAGTTCGAACAAATTTAATGTCACATTGTCATTAAAAATTAAAAAGAAATAGAAAACAGTAGATGAGTAACAAGAAGTGAAAGTCTAACAACTATGACAACACCAAATATATTTTACAATATAAACATATATATATATATATGTGTGTGTGTGTGTGTATACACACACACAAAGATAGATGATAGATAGACATTGTGACTATGACTTTTATTGCACAATATAGTCAGCATTAACAGGAATTTTTCAGTTCAATTACTCAGTCATGTCTGACTCTTCGCGACCCCATGGATTGCAGCACGCCAGGCCTCCCTGTCCATCACCAACTATCGGAGCTTACTCAAACTCATGTCCATTGAGTCGGTGCTGCCATCCAAACATCTCATCCTCTGTCGTCACCTTCCCCTCCTGCCTTCAATCTTTCCCAGCACAGGGTCTTTTCCAATTAGTCCTTCGCATCAGGTGGCCAAAGTTTCGGAGTTTCAGCTTCAGCATCAGTCCTTCCAATGAATATTCAGGACTGATTTCCTTTAAGATTGACTGGTTGGATCTCCTTGCAGTCCAAGGGACTCTCAAAAGTCTTCTCCAACACCACAGTTCAAAAGCATCAGTTCTTTGGTGCTCAGCTTTCTTGATAGTTCAACTTTCACCACCATACATAACTATGGAAAAACCACTGCTTTGACTAGACAGACCTTTGTTGGTAAAGTAATGTCTCTGCTTTTTAATATGCTGTCTAGTTGGTCATAGCTTTTCTTCCAAGGAGCAAGTGTCTTTTAATTTAATGGCTGCAGTCACCATCTTCAGTGATTTTGGAGCCCAAGAAAATAAAATCTGTCACTGTTTCTATTGTTTTCCCATCTGACATGAAGTGATGGGACTGGATGCCATGATCTTAGTTTTCTGGATGTTGAGTTTTAAGCCAGCTTCTTCACTCTCCTCTTTCACTTTCATCAAGAGACTCTTTAGTTCTTCTTCACTTTCTGCCATAAAGGTGGTGTCATCTGCATATCTGAGGTTATCAATAACCTCAATATTTCTCTCAGCAATCTTGATTCAAGCTTGTGCTTCATCCAGCCTGGCATTTCATGTGATGTATTCTGCATATAAGTTAAATAAGCAAGGTGACAATATATTACCTTGATGTACTCCTTTCCCAATTTGGAATCATGTTTTCCTGATTTGGTTCCATGTCCAATTCTAACTGTTGCTTCTTGACCTGTATATAGGTTTCTCAAAAGGCAGGTCAGGTGGTCTGGTATTCCCATCTCTTGAAGAATTTTCCAGTTTGTTATGATCAACACAGTCAAAGGCTTTGGCATAGTCAATAAGGCAGAAGTAGATGTTTTTCTGGAACTCTCTTGCTTTTTTGATGATCCAGCAAATGTTGGCAATTTGATCTCTGGTTCCTCTGCCTTTTCTAAATCCAGCTTGAACTTCTGGAAATTCACAATTCACATACTGTTGAAGCCTGGCTTGGAGAATTTTGAGCATTGCTTTGCTAGCATGTGAGGTAAGTACAATTGTGCAGTAGTTTGAACATTCTTTTGCATTGCCTTTTTTCAGGATTGGAATGAAACCTGACCTTTTCCAGTTCTGTGGCCACTGCTGAGTTTTCCAAATTTGCTGGTATATGGAGTGCAGCACTTTCACAGCATCATCTTTGAGGATTTGAAATAGCTTAGCTGGAATTCCATCACCACCACTAGCTTTGTTCATAGTGATGCTTCCTAAGGCCCACTTGACCTCACATTCCAGGATGTCTGGCTCTAGGTGAGTGATCACACCATCATGGTTATCTGCGTCATGAAGATCTTTTTTGTATAGTTCTTCTGTGTATTCTTGCCATCTCCTTGTAATATCTTCTGCTTCTGTTAGGTCCATACCATTAGGATTGACCTATATAATTACAGGTCTGACTATAGGTCTATGACAAACTGCAAGATCTGGTGACTCAAAGGAACAACAGGGATAAAAAAGAAATGGAGGAAACCATGTTTTCATCTCTGAGGAGCCAAGAGAAGCATCCTATTGGTAAACTGCCTTTGGGTTGTTTTTTGAGCTTTCAGTGATCTCTTTAATTGTCCTGTGACTCATAAGGCTGGAACCAGTCACCAGGTAGACACTTGATTGTCTTTCTCTTTATTCTTTCCTCTTAGTATGGGTGCTTGAGCAAATAGTAGTTATGAAGGCCTTTGCTTTGAGATGAACAATAATAATAGCCATAAGGATTATGTTAAACAATTATGAACACTAACAATATGCCAGAGACTATACTGGCATAGACTAAGCATAATACACAGATACGAAGGACTTTAATCTTTATATTAGTTAGACACTGATGCTATGTCCCTATAATTCTTGTGGAATCTGAAACTAAAATTAAATTACAAATCAGAGTTCTGTCCACATTCAAAAGGAATTTTTTAATTGGGAGATTTCTGTTACTACTGATGATATTTCTCCAACTCACTCCTAATGTATGAGACATGCATAAGCATGAGGTCAAGATTCTGATATCTAAACAAACATGTCCTAGATCTGAATGCTGCTGTTGGAAACATGTGAGAGACATGTAAATTCATTTGGATTTTGATGGGGAGATATTAAATTTATCTACTAAAGATACAATTTTAATTAAAAATAAGTTTATTTGATAAAAATGAAAATTTAATACAATTTTAATACTGAGTTTAAGAAAACATTGACAGCATGATTGTTTGGTTCTATCTGTATTTGCATGCTCTGTGGAAAATACATATGAGTAATTACTTCCCTCCTTGTCATGATTTGTGAAATGGAGACAGACAAATGTGGAGGATTTTTCAACCTTCTTTTTTCCGTTAGACTAAACTCAACCACTTCAATCCTCTTTACCCCAAATGTTTTCATTATAAATAAAAAATTAAAGTAAAAGTCACTGGGTTGTGTCTGACTCTTTGAGACCCCATGGACTACACAGTCCATGGAATTTTCCAGGCCAGAATACTGGAGTGGGTAGCCATTTCCTTTTCCAGGGGATCTTCCCAACCCAGGGATGGAACCCAGGTCTCCCTCATCGCAGGTGGATTCTTTACCATCTAAGCCACCAGGGAAGCCCAAGAATACTGGAGTGGATAGCCTATCCCTTCTCCAGCGAATCTTCCCAACCCGGAATCAAACAGGGGTCTCCTGCATTGCAGGTGGATTCTTTACCAACTGAGCTATCAGGGAAGCCAAATTAAAGTTATGGAGTTTGTAATTTGTTTTGCTGTGTTATAGTTTAGTTTTAACTAACCCTCACAGGTCATCTAAAAGAAAGAATGAGAAATTAAGCATTATTTTACAAAGCATTATCTTTCCTTTAGGAATATCTAGAACATCACAAAATATAAATGTAGTATTTTATAATGCTATAAACATTATACATATACATAAATAATTCTGGAATATACACATAATAATTTTCTATGATTCTTTAAATTACTAATCTGAAAAAAATTCATTTTTTAAATCATTGAAATTTCTTGTGTTTTATTTTCTTAAGAATTTGAGAAATTACAGAAATAGATACACAAGCCAGGTTCCAAAACATGCACAATATTCTTGGGTAGTTTTGCATGACCATCATGAATGAAATATCCTTTGTCACTGGCCAACATTGGATATAATATTGTGCCCATTGGATAAGACTTGGAATCAGTAAACAAAATTGATAGGTGCAGCATTAAATCAGGTGTGAGGAAATTTTCTAAGAAAAGTGAAGTGAGACCTAGAAAGGAGACAATAAAATATTGGACTATCTACAGGCATGCACACACACTCACGTATACTCACATCCTACAGCTTGGATTTCTACAGTAGCTGAAGCACAGACTAATCTAATGTTGACTCTTGTCAACTCCTGGTCCCATAAATAGCAATCCTTTTTTATTTATGAGCTTGTGGGTATGAAGAATCAAACCCCAGGACGTTTATTCAGAATATTTACGAAGTATGCCTAATAGCAAAATGCAGAGTTTTTCTTTCTCAATTCAAAATGGTTTGTATTTTTAAACTCAACAATATAGTCGGACTCAACAAGAATTTGGAAAAAATTAGTACAAACAAATTGAAATAAAACAGGACAGGCGGATTAGGGATTAGAGTGACCCCAACCGAGTCTTTCTGTTTATTACTTGGATCAAAGTATGAGGAAGACAAAGAATGACCTAATTTTAATGCCAGTGACCTCAGAATAACCAGCCCTGCAAAGTATCATTTTTCCACTTCCAGGATTTCTCTGGGGAATTCAAATAAAAATTGGTTCTTTTCCTCCTCCGAGAGGACATCTGGAGAGTTTATCAATGGATAGGAATTTGTCTCTCACTGTGAAGAGCCTGTGATGTCTCTTCATGCGCACCAGGGGAATGTAGGCTTTTTGAGCAGCTGCAGGCATTGGAGTTTTTTTAGACCTAGCCCCAGACATTGGGTCTGAAGGGGAAATTTATAGGCTGGGTGATGTGCACTGTGAGCTCACACTTTTACTAGACAAATTAGATAGGTTTCAATCCGTGCAGCTGTAAACGATGTCCTGCAGAGTTCCACCTGATCTTTTACAGCTTTTCATAAATCAGTACCTACTGGCCGCAGACTGCAGTCATTAAAAAGAAATCATGGAAATTACATGTTTGCTCAGGGGAAGCAAAAAATAACTTTACTCCCTTTCTTTCTTCCTCCTTGGATTTTGGTTTTTGAATTATTCTTTTGTGGATTTTCATACTGTTGCTTTAAAGAGGTACACATATATTTTCTTCCCACCAACTCTTACTTTATCTGTAAATGCTCATAACAATTAGCACCAGATACTGGGGACAAATATCAATAAGTAACTGCTAGTCCCAAGAATATTTTCTTATAATGATCTTATTTCAGTATTGCACTAGAATTCTAACTCTAAAATTGAATGTTAAGTTATCCTTTTATAATATGGAAAGACTCTTTTGGGTTTACAAAGGGCTTTATTTTTTATGTATTAAAAATAATGATTTATATATTTTTCTTGAATAAATAAGTAGATGCCTACTGAGTCTAGAAGTAAATATTAGTAATGTTGAAGATGTATTCTATCCCACTATAATTATGTGCTTTTTGTCTGTTGTTGTGAATAGTTTCAGGGACCATAAAGAGTAGTTTCTCAGCAGCAAAATGTTAATTATATTTATATTTATTGATATTATTGCCTGAGAATGGTAATATACTTTTCAATTCCTTTTATAATTTATTATTAACATTTTTATTTCAAGGAGTATCTTATTGTATTTCAAGGGAAAATTGTGTATTTGCCAAATTTCTAAACATGGATTTATGATCATTTTCATCTTTTTATCCCTAATATAAGAAATTCCAAATAGGATTAAATGAATTTAACTTGTCATCAGTAACTAAAAATAATTTTGAGTACATATAGTTCCCAACAGGAGACTAGTACATAAATGACACATTAAAGAGGAGTAAAGTCATTGTGTTTATTTTAATTGTCTTTAGACCTTAAGGACAAAATCTTAGCAGTTATAGCTATTACATCTGGTTTAATTTCTCCCAATGGTAAAATTACTTGCTTTTTAAGATTAAAAAAAAAAAAAAGAGATCACCTGAGTATTTGGAATATTTGCTTTCTTCTAAAATGTTCTTTATCATATTTGTTCAGTAAGGAAAGTCACCCTGTCAGTTTCAGAATTAGAGGTCAAAGTCATTTTGAGAAATAGATTGTTTTTTGGTCCTTAGACTTCTACTAAACTATATAATATTTGTTAAAAAAAAAGTAGACATTCTCTAAAATAAATATATTTTGTTCTCTTAGAGATCAGTAGCATTTGTTAATGTTAATTTAGTGCCATTAATGGGGGAAAATTACAAGTACTGCTTATTTTTGTTCTTATTTATTCTGCAACTTAATGAAGATAAATCCTTACAAAGTTAGCAATAAGAATTAGCACAATGAAACAATATATTTTAAATCATTCCAATTAAATTAACTAAGTATAATTGACTCTTTATTATTCTAAGTATTTAAAATATGTCATTTAAGTCTTTAGACTATAAATTAGGTTACCTTCATTTAGAACCTCATTCTAAAAATATTGAATGTATTATATCATTCTGTATGCCCAAAATTTATATTCTAAAATTTATGATAGTATTGATGAATCCAATGACATGGCATTTGAAAATTTTGTGAATTTAAAGAAAAAGTTATTTCTCTATTTCATTTTATATACATAAATATCCCCAAATAAAGGCATCTTCTGTCTGAATAGAAATGAATTCATCTGTCATGTTTCTTTATTTTTAGTTTTTAAAATTTTTAAATTTATCTACATTTATAAAATTAATACAATAAATTTATTTAAATCTAGGTGCTATATTTTATACATGTCATACATGTAAAATTAGTTGTTTATTATATAATACATAAATATGATATAATATGGATTACATATATATACAAAATATAAAACTAATCTTCACTATAGTTTCTTTTAAAAATGAATTTTGCTTACTTTTTAATCTGTATAACAAAAACAAAGAGCTGACTCATTGGAAGAGACCCTGATGCTGGGAAAGATTGAGGGCAGAGGAGAAAGGGGTGACAGAGGATGAGATGGTTACATAGCACCACCAACTCAATGGACATGAGTTGTAGAAAACTCCAGGAAATAGTGAAGGACAGGGAAGCCTGGCATGCTGTAAACATGGGCTTGCAAAGAATCAGACATGCCTTAGCAACTAAACAACAAATAACAAAAATGTATTATAAAATGAGAGAAAATGTATCTTTCTAAGACCACTTTCTATTTATTTTATAGCAGCAATTTCTATCAAGAACTTCTTTAAGAAAGACTTTTCCAATTCTTAAAAAAGGAAGAGCTCTATTTTTACCCTTTTATACATGTGCATTATGACTATATTTTTCATTTTTTCTATATTTATCAAAAGCATTATTTTTGCATTGTATTTTCTTTTTCATCATCCCAATTATAACAAAATCTCTTAAAATGTACTTCATCTATCATTCTAAAAAAATCAAATTAACTATCTAAAAAAAACTCAGTGTCCTTCTCATTGTTTAGAGTGGCTCTTTCCCTTTATTGTCTTTTTTTGCCTCATTCTTTTGCAGCTTTTGATTATATAATTCATTCTATCCACTTTTGGAAAATTCCTTGATCTGTAGTTTTTCTAATGGTTTAAGTTTCATTCCTAACTCTGTCTGTTCTTATTTCTACCTACCACTTCATATGCTTCTGCTCTGATATTGGTGCTATTCTCCAAAGCTCTAGACAGAGACCATTTTCTTTCTTTCTGGATAGAAGCCTATGCAGTGGTTTAGTGTTCTGAGATAATAGCTAATGTTTCAAACACTTTTCCTTCTAGGATTGCCACCTACTGGCTTGACTGGCTCTGTAGTTCTCTTATAAGGAGTCTGAAATCTCCATAACCTACTGTGATACCCTGTTACGCGCTGTGGAAGCATTCATTCATTTCAATCAGTTTCTTGGTTCTTATAGATTTTTGAGGTCTACACTAAGTGACGGAGGGATTTAGAGGCTTCAGAAACGCCACTGACCACAGAGCAGCACAGGAGCAGCAAGGAGAAGCTCCCAGTCTGGGAGATTGACACCCTCCACTATTCACAGATTACAGTCTTCCTATGATCCTTGGGATATGAGAGCTTTAAGTATAAATTATATTATTATGTCGGAGAAGGCAATGGCACCCCACTCCAGTACTCTTGCTTGGAAAATCCCATGGATGGAGGAGCCTGTTAGGCTGCAATCCATGGGGTCGCTAAGAGTCGGACACGACTGAGCGACTTCACTTTCACTTTTCACTTTCATGCTTTGGAGAAGGAAATGGCAACCCACTCCAGTGTTCTTGCCTGGAGAATCCCAGGGATGGGGAAGCCTGGTGGGCTGCCATCTATGGGGTGGCACAGAGTCGGACACGACTAAAGTGACTTAGCATAGCATATTATTATGTAGAAGAATAAAGATGGATATACTTGTGGTAAAAATCAGCAAGACTAGATCGAGACTTGTACCTTCTAAATGTGTTTCTAATGGTGTTTTTTCGAAAAAATTATCTTTGCAGACAGAAGGCTTGAATTTGGATGCTTAGCTTTAGTCTCTCCCCCAGCTTGCGATGTAACTTTCCATGTTCTTGTGGGACTCAGTCTCATTGTGTCCAGAGTGCTCATCTTCCTCACACAGCTGTTCACCCTTCTGCACTTGGTACCCCGTTTAGTGGCAGCGCTGTCCTCAGAGTCCTCCTTGTTTACCTGGAAGTATTCTCTGCTACTCCATGTCACTCTGCATGGCTCACTACTCACCAGGTCTTATAATACTTCTTTACAACTGTTTGAATTCACACCTTTTTTTAAAATAAATTTTCTCTTCTTTACTCTAGCCTAAGTCCTTCCCAAGACTATTGAAATCACCTCCTTACTCCTTATCATGCACTCTTCCTCTCCAGTTCTTCTAGGTACACTTGCAGAGAACTACTCCACAGGCAAAGTGCAGTATGTCATTTAATTGTCTTCAACGGTTCCTCTTTTCCTCATGGACAAAAGCCCAGATTTCTAGAGATGACATGCAATCTTCCATTATCTGGTGAAATCATCTAGTGGCTCCTTCCTCATAATTCCTTATCTGATCCTATATTATACCAGAAATAGTTTATGCAGTGTAAATTGAAGTATTGTAAATTTTTGTGTGTCTTGATTTTCTGTACAGTGTTCTCCCAGCCTGGTATGATCTTATACTGGTAGACATTTCACTCATCATCCACTAGTCGCTCAGTTCCAAAAATTATTTCTCTGCAACTTCCAGAGAATCTCAAAGCTCAAAGTAAACTCATTCTTTGTTCATGATTCCTAAACACTTTGTCTTTTTGTTCCAATAATTACTTAATCTGAGGGATATTACTGTCGACCTTGAACAACACTGAAATTCACTTAGTTCGTCCTCCCTATTTGCAGTTTCTCCTATCTGAGATTCCTTGGCACCCCCAGATTCAACCAACCACAAACCCTGGAGTAGTGTAGTGTTTGCTACTGAAAAATATCTGTGTATAAATGGACCCCTATAAGCTTCCCCAGTGGCTCAGTGGTAGAGAATCCACCTGCAATGTAGTAGCCTGAGGAGATGCGAGTTTGATCCCTGGATTGGGAAGATCCCCTGGTGGAGGACTTGGCAACCCACTCCAGTATTCTTACTTGTAAAATCCCACAGATAGATGAGCCTAGCAGGCTACAGTCCATGGGGTCGCAAAGAGTCAGAAACGACTAAAGAGAAGGAGCACGTACACACCCATGGACCCCTACAATTCAAACCTGTGCTGTTCAAGGGTTAATTGGCAAGCCACTCCAGTACTCTTGCCTAGAAAATCCCATGGATGGAGGAGCCTGGTAGGCTGCAGTCCATGGGGTCGCTACGAGTCCGACGCGACTGAGCGACTTCACTTTCACTTTTCACTTTCACACAATGGAGAAGGCAACGGCAACCCACTCCAGTGTTCTTGCCTGGAGAATCCCAGGGACGGCAGAGCCTGGTGGGCTGCCGTCTATGGGGTCGCACAGAGTCGGACACGACTGAAGCGACTTAGCAGCAGCAGCAGCTGAACTTATCCTCCAATGTTCAAGGCAAGCTGTTGCAAGTGGAGGCTGTGTCTCTTTACCTGTGTAATCACCATGTGCTAAGTGGCTTCAGTCCTGTCCAAATCTTTGGGACCCTACGGACTATAGCCTGCCAGGCTCTTCTGACCATGGGATTCTCCAGGCAAGAACACTGGAGTGGGTTGCCATGCCCTCCTCCAGGGCATCTTCCTGACCGGTGTCTCTTATGTCGCCTGCATTGGCAGGCAGGCTCTGTACTATGAACTGCCACTTGGGAAGCCCTCAGGGCCCAGTATAACACTTCACACAAAGTAAATGCTAAATAAATCTTCATACTGATATACAGTCAAAACTTCAAATTTATTCATGTCTCCTCCATTTACTCTACTTTTAGGAAAATGAATCAATTACTGGAGAACAAACATAAAATTTACTCCAACTTCCTTTCCTTTCTCACCACTTCTTGCAATATCTAAGTAAGTTTTTAATCTGATACACCATGACCATCTGCTTAAACACATTCCCCACTTCCAGCAATGATATTCACAAAGACACTCTCACTGGAATATTCTTTGGGAATGTTTCTGCTATGAATCATCAACTCTAAGGAAGGTTGAAAAGTAAAATAATGCATTATAGTAAGATTTCTGTAACAGTATATGAAATAAAATGTGCCATAAAACTAACTAGACTCAGGCAGACTCTGGAAAACAACATCCCTATAAACATTGATAGAAGATGTTGTTTTTCCTAAAGGACTTTATAGACATAATTCTTTACAGTGATCCAAATAACTAAGTCATTCAGAAATTTGAATCCTTGGTGCCATCCACAAACTCAGATTGAGACAGTCTCCAAGTGTATTGAAGAGGAAGGGAAACATAAGATTTATGCTTAGGGGAAATAAAAGAAAATTAGGGTTAGGGTTAGGATTAGGGTTAGGGGAAAATTATAAGCTTTTACCTTTATGACTAGTGTCTATAGAAATTCATATACTAAATAGGAAAAAGAACTGGAATATTTTTTCTAAAAATTGTGTCTGTTGAAATGGAAATTTAGTATTATTTCAGCAAATACATATTCATGTGTGTAACATATTTATTGAGTTTCGAGTATCAACTTGGTAATACAAGGGAAGCATAGCATCTGATCTCATTGGTCTTAGAGTTATTTGGAGGAATGAATACTTAGAAAATGCACATAACTGAATCACAGTTGGCATGAAGAAGGACACAGTGGCCTGTAAAACAATTAATAGTGTTGACCTTTAAATCTTGTTGCCAGAGAATGCCTCAATTAAGACAAGGCATAGAAACTGCTCTCTAAGGGAAATGGACACAAAGAAGACTCTTACGACAAGGAGAACAGCATGAGCTACTGTCCTCCTGTCTGACATGCTTCAACTTTCTGAAGGAACCTGAAGTTGGTCACTGAGGCTACCATACTATTTAAGTGAAAGGAGCTCAGGTTGAAAGGCTGAAATGCTCCCCACAAAGCAGTTGTGTAAATCAAACAGCCTTACATCTCTGCCTTAAATGCCTTAATGGGTTCCTCATGCATTTCAAAAAATTCCAAAGTCCTCCCCATGACCTGGGTATCCTCAAGTACTCTGGCTTCTGTTTGCCTTCCTGTGACAGACTCTTCCTCTCCCTTCTGTTCTTCCATTATGTTGTTGTCCTTCTGCCATTTTCGAGAACACTTTAGACTCATCTGCAGTTTATTTTTACTATGCCTAGAGTTCTTTTTTTTTTTTTTTCCCAACCACCCTTTAATGATCGATCACAACCTTTTATTTATTTCCTTCCTATAATCCGTGCCAGTCTATTGTCTATTTGTATACATTATAGAAGGTGTCTATTCATCTTATAAAATGTAAACTCTGTAATAAACATATTTGTCTTCATCACTATTCTCCAGCATCTGCACATGCCTAGCACATAGTAGATTAGCATACAATAAATAATTGTTAAAAAATGAAGAAATTAATATTTGAATAAAAGAAAGGACATTGGAGGAGCAGGGGTATTTAAATCACCAAAAAGAATGCAGATTTTTTTCCAAGTATAATGGAAATTCAAAATCAGTTATAAAGAGGTGACAAATAATATTGTATATACACAATTTATTGAATTCTCCAGACATGTATATTGAAGTGGGTAGTTATTCCCTTCTCCTTAGGGCATCTTCCTAACCCAGGAGTCGAACTTGGGTCTCCTACATTGTAGGCAGAGTATTTACCATCTGAGTCACCAGGAAAGCCTGACATATATTTATCAATATATAATTTATCAATATACAGAGATTGATAGGAAAATTCTGAAGACTCTGTAAGAGATGCTCAAAGTGGGACAAGAATGGAATTAGGGGACACATTAGGAGACTACCGCAGTGCCCTAGGT